>NC_064619.1:677028291-677653291 GCF_023898315.1 Schistocerca nitens | reverse complement strand
TTAGATTAGGAAATGAGACACTTAAAGTAGTAAAGGAGTTTTGATATTTAGGGAGTAAAATAACTGATGATGGTCGAAGTAGAGAGGATATAAAATGTAGACTGGCAATGGCAAGGAAATCGTTTCTGAAGAAGAGAAATTTGTTAACATCGGGTATAGATTTAAGTGTCAGGATGTCGTTTCTGAAAGTATTTGTATGGAGTGTAGCCTTGTATGGAAGTGAAACATGGACGATAACTAGTTTGGACAAGAAGAGAATAGAAGCTTTCAAAATGTGGTGCTACAGAATAATGCTGAAGATTAGCTGGATAGATCACGTAACTAATGAGGAGGTATTGAATAGGATTGGGGAGAAGAGAAGTTTGTGGCACAACTTGACCAGAAGAAGGGATCGGTTGGTAGGACATGTTTTGAGGCATCAAGGGATCACAAATTTAGCATTGGAGGGCAGTGTGGAGGGTAAAAATCGTAGAGGTAGACCAAGAGATGAATACACTAAGCAGATTCAGAAGGATGTGGGCTGCAGTAGGTACTGGGAGATGAAGAAGCTTGCACAGGATAGAGTAGCATGGAGAGCTGCATCAAACCAGTCTCAGGACTGAAGACCACAACAACAACAACATATACTGCTTCCACTTTTCTGCCTTCCCTTCTTTGCTTAGAACTGGGTTGCCATCTGAGCTCTTGATATTCATACAAGTGGTTCTCTTCTCTCCAAAGGTCTCTTTAATTTTCCTGTAGGCAGTATCTATCTTACCCCTAGTGAGACAAGCCTCTACATCCTTACATTTGTCCTCTAGCCATCCCTGCTTAGCCATTTTGCACTTCCTGTCGATCTCATTTTTGAGACGTTTGTATTCCTTTTTGCCTGCTTCATTTACTGCATTTTTATATTTTCTCCTTTCATCAATAAAATGCAATATTTCTTCTGTTACCCAAGGATTTCTATTAGCCCTCTTCTTTTTACCTACTTGATCGTCTGCTGCCTTCACTACTTCATCCCTCAGAGCAACCCATTCTTCTACTGTATTTCTTTCCCCCATTCCTGTCAATTGTTCCCTTATGCTCTCCCTGAAACTCTGTACAACCCCTGGTTTAGTCAGTTTATCTAGGTCCCATCTCCTTAAATACCCACCTTTTTGCAGTTTCTTCAGTTTCAATCTGCAGTTCATAACCAATAGATTGTGGTCAGAATCCACATCTGCACCTGGAAATGTCTTACAATTTAAAACCTGGTTCCTAAATCTCTGTCTTACCATTATATAATCTATCTGATACCTTTTAGTATCTCCAGGATTCTTCCAGGTATACAACCTTCTTTTATGATTCTTGAACCAAGTGTTAGCTATGATTAAGTTATGCTCTGTGCAAAATTCTACAAGGCAGCTTCCTCTTTCATTTCTTCCCCCCAATCCATATTCACCTACTATGTTTCCTTCTCTCCCTTTTCCTACTGACGAATTCCAGTCACCCATGACTATTAAATTTTCGTCTCCCTTCACTACCTGAATAAATTCTTTTATCTCGTCATACATTTCATCTATTTCTTCATCATCTGCAGAGCTAGTTGGCATATAAACTTGTACTACTGTAGTGGGCGTGGGCTTCGTGTCTATCTTGGCCACAATAATGCGTTCACTCTGCTGTTTGTAGTAGCTAACCCGGACTCCTATTTTTTTATTCATTATTAAACCTACTCCTGCATTACCCCTATTTGATTTTGTATTTATAAACCTGTAATCACCAGACCAAAAGTCTTGTTCCTCCTGCCACCGAACTTCACTAATTCCCACTATATCTAACTTTAACCTATCCATTTCCCTTTTTAAATTTTCTAACCTCCCTGCCCGATTAAGGGATCTGACATTCCATGCTCCGATCCGTAGAACGCCAGTTTTCTTTCTCCTGATAACGACGCCCTCCTGAGTAGTCCCCGCCCGGAGATCCGAATGGGGGACTATTTTACCTCCGGAATATTTTACCCAAGAGGACGCCATCATCATTTAATCATATAGTAAAGCTGCATGTCCTCGGGAAAAAATACGGCTGTAGTTTCCCCTTGCTTTCAGCCGTTAGCAGTACCAGCACAGCAAGGCCGTTTTGGTTAATGTTACAAGGCCAGATCAGTCAATCATCCAGACTGTTGCCCCTGCAACTACTGAAAAGGCTGCTGCCCCTCTTCAGGAACCACATGTAAGAATTGTAATACTAACAATTAGTGCAATGAAGGTTTCTGTGATTTTAATACAAATTAGCCTCTAGATATTCATCAACTGAAAAAAAGGTGTACAAGTAAGTAAAAATATTCTTAACTTTGTTGCTAAATTACTTAGTTGTTTCTGATTCACTTTCCAAGAGTGGAGCTTTTCTTGACACAGGCCAATCTGGTGTAATGAAGGTTCATTTAGTCATAAACTTCAGTTATCAACAGCTGAACCAATCCATTATGTATCATCCCAAAATATATCACTCTCTGTATAAATTATGAGAAATGTGCAAGTTTCCTGCATAATGTGCTCAAATACATGGGGAAACCAGATGTATCCATTGAACAGAAAACAGAGTAAATTTTTATACCAATATTTAGAATTATTTTAATGGCACAAATGATTTCAGTCATGAAAGAGAGTAATTTCTATTCCATCATCTTTCAGGCATTCATCTGGCTTAAAATTATTTCTTCTTCCGATGTTTGGCTGAAAACATTACAGCCATCTTCAAAATGAGTAGCTTGCTAGATTTAAACCACTTGACACAATACCCTGGAGTAAATGCGAGTGCTTGGGAGACAACACTGTCAGCACTGCAACAAGAGGATCAGTCATAGATAAAATTTTATGCATCTAAGACTAAAACACAGACCATCCATTTTAATAATCACAAGTGTGTGTGTGTGTGTGTGTGTGTGTGTGTTGTGTGTGTGTGTGTGTGTGTGTGCTCCACAGTGTTGTCAAGTGGTTTAAATTCTGCCAGCAATTCACCTGGAAGATGGCTGTAAGGTTATCAATCAAAATATTTGAAGAACAAATTATACTGTCCCAGATGCACACCCGAAAGATGTTGGAATGTTCTGTCGAGTGGGGAAAAGGCAAGAAATAATGCAAGTTCTATTAACAATGGAGAGAGAAAAACTAGTTTCTTCTGTGAGTTGTCCACAGCTTTTTAGGCCATTTCTCGCCACATCGTATCCAACCTTCTTGGTCCATGTATAAAGTCTTTCAAATTTCTTCATTGCATATCTCCTCCATGTGATTTTACCATTCTGCACAGGATCTCTGGTATGGAGGTTGCCAACATAGTACTATTTTCGGCCATATGCCCAAACCATTTTAAATTCCATTTTCCCTCTCTTCAGTGATGTACATGGCAGTTTTCATTCATTTCCTGATTTCTTTTTTTAGGATCTTCTCTTGCCTTCATACTCTATGACTTCTTCTCAAAAAACCAAGTTGCACAGTTTCAGGTCTTCTTGTATCTCGTTTCGTTATTTCTCAGGATTCCACTCCTTATAAAAAAGTTTTGTGTTCTTGATTCATAAAACCTTTTTCTTTTTGTTAATTTCATCTGGCCAGAAGATGTTTTTCAGATTATTGTTTGCTTGTTTAGCTCTGCCTTATTTCTTGCTTATGGGAAACTTAATCTGAGAGTACAACTCCTAGATTTTTATATTTTTTATATGCCTCAGTAGTTTTTCCATTTGTGATAATCTTGTTTTAGGAAAACGGATATTGTTAGTCCAGCTTTATTGTATGTTTCTAAAGTTTTGTCCATCATGTACTCTGTATCATAGTCCTCTGCAGTCAATATTAACTGATTATGAGTGAATAATAAATTCAGTAGGAAATCTCTGTATATATCAAGAACCATTCCTCCACACTTTCTGATCCATTCCTTAAGAACTTAATTCAGATAATGTTTAAACAATGTAAAGCTATTGCTTGCTCATATTACTTGGGAGATTTCATATTGTTATTACTGGATCACTGTTTAAACTTAATACATAAGTGTATACTCTGATACTGAGCGCTGCGGGTTTCGAATCCGCACCAGATGGCCTGGACCTCGATTACCACTAGAGGTCTCTGCAGCCGTTGCGCCGTAAGCCGTGGTTGCGCGCGCTTCTGGCCCGCGTATAACCTGAGGGCACCATGGTGGAGCACATGGTCCCAGCAGCCAATAGCGATGTACCGTATCCTGTGTATATGCACCTGCCTCTCGCTCAGCTAAGCAGTTTGATGTTCGTGTGAGTCTGTCGGCATCTCGGCTACAGACAGCGTGTTTACTGTACTTTGTTTTTGTTTACGAGTGGACATTGTAGATTCCTTTAGTTGTCGCTTATGACTGTTGCTTCTTGCGTGTTGTTGTCGTAAGGTCTTACTCGGTCGTCCGCTGTTGTTCATGTCCGTCCTTTCCCGTTCATATGTTTGTTGACGGGCCACTCCCGTTTGGTCCCACCTCAGTTCGTTCTTGGCAATCCCACGACTGGAACGGTCGCAGTTACAACATATACAACACTAAACAGTGATTCAGTTTTGTTTAGTCAATTGAATAGTAGCAAAATTTGAGTCTCAATTTGCTTGTTGGTACTTACTAGAAGATTTTTGGTGTTACTCCACATCATCATTTACAAACTCATACGTTTGCACTCCTACATATCAACTTAGCCTCAGGTATTCCGCCAGTAATTGTTATGTGCAGTTGAAACTATTTATGTTCTTCACCCAAGGAGTAATTTGTGATCCAGGTGAGAATCTTACATATGTGATAGTACATGCTGGTTTACTAAGGTTTGTGCTGATGTTGCAGAAATGTTGGAAATAAACTATTCTCATTATTGTGTGAAATATTTGTATTTGCTAAAATATGCTTAAATTTTTTTATATGTGCTTAAGCACAAAATTTTCCAAATGAAGATGACTCTACAGTTGAAACTGCAATTGTGACAAAGAAATAAAGCTAAAGCAGAAATTTTACCCTACAAAAAGCGTAAATTATTTGTTAATGTGATAATGGAAGAGCTTTGATGGAACATAAATAATCGGTTGATGGAATATGAATTACTTGTTAACTGTTTTAACAAAGCACTTTGTTGTCTGTTTGAAATACTGTATGAAATTATTATTACATTTAACTTAAAAAAAAAATCAGATGTGCCTCAAAGAACCACAGACAATTAATGGTTATCATTTATTTGGACTTGGACTTTGCATTAATATACCTGAAGTCCCACAGGTGATAAATTGCGGGTGTGAAAAAAATATATAAAAATGATAGTTTTTGTACTCCTGTTACAATATGACATTTCTTGAATTGTTTTGTGGTCCTCTCTTACTTATTCTAAAATTATTGCAGATGCTACCTACTTTTTCTTCACAAACTTAAGGACTCAATAAACATCCTTTTAAAAGCATTGACAAAATCTCTTTAACTGTTTGAGATCAGTTGTCTTAATACAGGCAAAATAATTTTCTCAAAACCAAAAAATGAGACTAAAACTGTACAAAAATATGTTCGAAGTCTAGTGGCACTGTGTTCAATCTGTGGATCATGTATCTGAGAGCAGCTTGTTTTTGAGACTGTGGGTGGTTTTAGGTTTGGTGTGGTATTGTGTCTATTGTGGTGGTTTTCTGTAAATACTGAATGAGTGTTGCCTATTTTTCTGTATGATATATTTAGGAAGTTTATTTGACCTGCTTCTTCCTCTGAAGTGATCTTCTCTTTTATGTAGTGTGTTTATCTCTGTGTGCAGTTGTTCTGTCTTCAAGTCTGGAGTATCTACTAAGCAGAGGATGTCATTTGTGTATCACCATCACTATAGTAGATTATATTTTCTTGGTAGAATTTTCTGAAATATAACATAGTGAAGACTTTCACTTGCCTTTCACACTAGTTATTTCACTTGTTGATTTAATTTAATGTTCCTTCTTAACACTAAGGATGTAAGGAATGTGATAGGGTATTGCAGTTCACAACTAGTGCTGCACCGTGTTCACAGTTAGTGCTGTACTGTGTCCTTTCTCTTATTTTTTCATATTATCTTACTTTATACTTATAAGTTCATTTAAAAAGTACATGCTACAATTTTCTCCGTTGGACAGTTACCTTGAAGAAACTGGGAGATCCAGACAATGCTCAAAAGGCTTTTGAACAGGCTGCACGCCTGGACCCAACAGATGCTTCCATACCTTTGAACTATGCCATATTTTTGGCTGCTAATGGAAGAAAGGAAGAAGCTGCAGCTCAACTGAAAAGCTTCCAAGATTTAGCACAGCAAGGAACAGTTAACCAGGAGGTGAGAATAATTAGTCTATGACAATATATGTCTCAGACATGGTTGCCAGATCCTTCTTTGTCTTTTTATGTTAGAACAGTTTTGCTATATTCATAGGCCAAACAGATAATTGTGGTGGAAATTAAGAAGACAGTGGGTGCTTATTCTGGAAGCATCTAAAAGAAAGTAGAATGAGGCAGAATTGGACAAAATCTTCCTTTAATCGATGCCTACAGTAGGAGTGTTGAGGATCTTGTAACTGAATACCACTATTAATTCACCCAAAACATTCATGGAAGCATAAAAGTGGTTTTACTGCAAAAGCTCTTTTAAGGTGACATATCATATGTTGATAGGTATCAACTTACACAGGCTTCACTGGGCAGCTCTAGAACAGAAATGTGGCAAAACAATAAAGAATAACCAGTAACATTTATTAAGAGTATGTCACAAAACAGCACTTATCTTTAGTACAATTGGTGTACAGCACTTGATATGCTATACTTAATACAGTGAAATCAGAATAAATTTATTGTCTTTTAGCAGCCCATAATAATGTCATTATAACTGAATGTAATATTGTAGACACTCACGATTGTCCCACTACTCTGTAAATAGCAACTGCTAAGTTGTAACATTGTCTTCTCAGTGGATCTCACAGAACTGCGCTCCATTGCATAATTGCAAGAGCAGTATTGAGCTGGCTGCGGTTACTGAACTGTCAGACTGCTCGATCGTAACTGTGAGTATCTGTAGTACATAGTGTTTTGTGTCTGGTGGAAAGATATCCATCTCTGCCAGTACAAGGCAGAACCAGTGTAGTCAGCACTCCCTTTGGCAGCTCTCCACATTATTGGCAGATGTGTGCAATGTGTAGGTGGACATGGCATGGAAGCAGAAAGTGATCTGAATTTGTCAGCGCCATCTGGAGGCTGCTTCTCGGAACCGAGAGGTGCCGGGTGAGTGGTTGTGCTTCTGTTGGTGGCACCCTCTTGTATTTGTTGTGTACCCTTAAACCTGACATGACAAAGAGATATTGTTTTTATGAGAATCCACAGTAAAACAAATTTGGGAAATTAATAAACCCAGTCTTTGGATAAATGTAGATGACTTCTTCTATGTGCATCCAGAGTTAGTACATTTCATATATGTGCAGGAAACAATGTATTGATGTGACCATAGAGTAAGAATATCTATGGAGTGAGCATTCAGAAGCGCAGAATGAAATTTTTGTTGCAAACACCTGAAAGTCACATGGCTGTAATGCTACTACAGGCAGATACCACTCAAATGCACTATGGGTTTTGTACACATGTTCATTGTCTGCAGCTGGTGATCAAGTAGTTAGCATCACTGCCTGTAGATCACAGGGTCCTGGGTTCGATTCCTGGCTGACTCAAATTTTCTTCACAACTGGGTGTTTGTATTGTCTTCATCACAAATATGTGCAAGTCTCTGAAGTGGCACCAGATAGAAAGACTTATACCAGGCCCAGGCAGCCAAACAACCCCAGAGGCTAGGTCCTAGCTATTAATGCCATATGGTCATTTCATAAGTATACTAATAATTTTTGTTTTATAACTGGAATGAACTCAATTTCTTAGACTTTTCTGGCGATTTTGTGACATCTTGTTGAATCGGGTGGATTGTTGGTGGTCTGCGTTTTTCTAACACAATATTTCGATTTCGTACCTTGGCGTCTTCATCAGGTGCTTTCTGCGACTGAACAACAGGCTGACCATGTCCCGTATTTATATCTGGACCATGTCTGGCGTTCCCTACACCATCCATTCCCACTGTGACCATGTCGGTTGGTCGCCAGATGTTCCATCTTCCGTCCGCGCCCACCTTCGCTGTTTTCCCTGGTGGCAGCCATTTCATGGCGTTTCGTACTAGGTCCGTGCCAGCCAGGCTCATTCCTCGCACTGTTGACAGGCTGCGTTTGTTGTTGGTGACTGTTCCGACTTTCTCCAGTGCCCCTGTCATTCTTCTGGTCTTGTGTTTTCTTCCATTGTTTTTGTAATAGGTCCAAGGCCGGGTTCCACACCATGCCGAGTTGGTATCCAGTTTCCCGGTTTATCAAGTTCTCTGCAATCTCGATTTCAATTGATTCAGTGATGACACTATCCCAAAATATGGGGGTCTGAGATAAGATCCTGGTTTTATCATAATTCATGGTGTGCTCAAGTTCCAAGCAGTGTTCTGCTACTGCTGATTTAGTGGCTTGTCATCGCCTGGTATCTCTTTGGTGCTCTTTACATCTTATGTCTACGGTCCTGGTGGTCTGGCCAATGTGAGACATACTGCATTCATATGGTATATGGGAGATACCAGGTTTTCACAATCCGAGATCATCCTTAACCATTCCAAGAAACACTTTGATGATCTTGTTTGTTGGGCAGAACACGCTCTTGATATTGTACTTTTTCATTATTCTGCTGATCTTAGCAGATATAGGTCCTGCTTATGATAGAAAGGCTACCGTCCTGGTCTCTTTATCTTGTTCTTCTCCCTCAGTATCAGGCCATGTGGAGGGGTTTAGCGCCTTGCAGATGTCCCTTGTTGAGTATCCATTGTCTGCGAACACTTGCTGTAGGTGTTCTAACTCTGCTGCAAAGCTGTCTGAGTTGGACAATGTTTTGGCTTGGTGAACAAGTGTTTTCAGCACCCCATTCTTCTGTGCTGGATCATGGCAGCTGTCAGCTTGTAGGTATAAGTCGGTATGTGTAGGTTTTCTATACACACTATGGCCTAATGTGCCATCTGTCTTCCTTTTCACCAGGACATCCAGGAAAGGAAGTTGACCATTATTTTCTAGTTCCATTGTGAACTTAATGCTGGGGTGTATCAAGTTCAGATGGTCAAGAAACTCATGCAGTTTTTTCCGACCATGTGGCCAGATGACAAACGTGTCATCAATGTACCTAAAGAAATAGGTCGGCTTGTAGGCAGCGGTCATAAGTGCCTCATCCTCGAATCTCTCCATAAACAGATTTGCAACTACCGGAGATAAGGAACTACCCATCGCCACTCCTTCAGTCTGTTCATAAAATTGACCTCCACATAGGAAAGAGGTCGAGGTTAAGACATGCTTGAAAAGGTCCAAGACAGATCCACCAAATTTTTCACTGATTAATCGAGTGTGTCCTGAAGTGGTATCCTAGTGAACAGAGACACAACATCAAAGCTGTCCATGATGTCTGTGTTAGAGATTAGTAGGTTTTTGAAACGTTCCACGAAGTCTGATGAGTTACAGATGTGGTGGACGCACTTTCCCACATACGGTGCTAACATCTTCTTAATGTGGGTGACTGTAGGATAGGTGGTTGCACCAATATTGCTTACAATAGGATGCAACGGTATACCCTCTTTATGGACCTTGAGCAATCCATGTAATCTAGGTGGTACTGGTGCCTTAGCTTTCAGTTACTTGACAACCTTCTCAGACCATCCTGTTTCCTTGACCAGAGCTCTGGTTTTCCTGTCTACTCTATTGGTGGGGTCATTCTCTAGTGGACTGTAAGCAGGTTCCTGTAAAAGCTGACTGATCTGCTCATAGTCGGTCTTCGACAGTACGACAGTAGAGTTCCCCTTGTCTGCTGGTAAGACCACTATGCTTTCATCTTCCCACAAACTCTTGCGGGCCATCCTCTCATCTCTTGAAATGTTTGTTTTGGGTGGTCTGGCTTTGGTGAGTGTCCTGTACATCTCTCTCCAAATCTCTTCTGCAACACTTGATGGTATTTCCACAGAGTTGATGAAGCTGGGGATTGGCAGGTTTCTAGGAGTGACTGCAAAGTTGAGGCCCCTTCCGAGCACTTTTAAGGTGGCATCTTCTAATGGGCAACTGCTCAAATTTACCACCTTGTGAGTATCATGTGCCTGTTGCACTTTTTTTATTCATGCTCTCAAATTTCGCCAGTTGTCGAGCTGTACCATTGTGTTTAATGTGTGTCATCAGCAACCATGTCATACCGTCCATCCTGTACCAGTCCTCTGGTACTAAGTTGTTTGCCAAATCCAGGTGTAGTCGAAGCAGATCCCTAGAGGTAACGTCCAGTCTATGCCGCATATCACGGATCCTTTCCCTTACCAGGCCCATACTGGCGCAATGCTGGATTCTGTTAGCAGCCTTAGATGTTATATGGTGTTTAGTTTTGGCAAAAAAAGACACCACATCATCTTCTCTGCACCTAAGCAGGAAACTGAGCACGCTCACCATCCTCTCTTTGCACTGTCGTAACTTCTCCAGTAACTTCATCTTCTTGCATATTTCCTCCCCGTAGAGTCTTGCAATGTAATTTCTTAGACTTTCCCGGTGATTTTGTGACATCTCGTTGAATCGGGTGTACTGCTGGTGGTCTGCGTTTTTCTAACACAATATTTCAGCATCGTATCTCGGCATAAAGGGGTACGCCATGAAACGGCCACCACTGGGGAAAACGGTGGAGGTGGGCGCGGACGGAAGATGGAACATCTGGCGACCAACCGACACGGTCACAGAGGGAGCGGATGGTGTACGGAATGTCAGACATGGTCCAGACATACATATGGGACACGGTCTCAGCCTGTCATTCAGTCACAGGAAGCACCTGATGAGGTCGCCAGAGGACAAATGTAAGGATGTAGAAGCTCATATCACTAGGGGTAAGATAGACATTGCCTACAGGAAAATTAAACAGGCCTTTGGAGAAAAGAGAACCAATTGTATGACTATCAAGTCATAAGCAAACAAAAGCAAGTGGAAAGGTGGAAGGAGTACATAGGGAGTCTACACAAGGGAGACGTACTTGAGAGCAATATTATGGAACTGGAAGAGGATGTAGATGAAGATGAGATGGGAGATATGATACTATGTGAATAATTTGACAGAGCACTGAAAGACCTAAGTTGAAACAAGGTCACAGGAATATACAACATTCCATTAGAACTACTGATAGCCTTGGGAGAGCCAGCCATGACAAAACTCTTCCAGCTGGTGAGCAAGATGTATGAGACAGGTGAAATAACCCACAGAAGAATATAATAATTCCAGTTACAAAGAAAGCAGGTGCTGACAGTTGTGAAAATTACTGAACTATCAGTTTAATAAGTCACGATTGCAAAATATTAACATGAATTCTTTACAGACAAATGGAAAAACTAGTACAAACCGACATCGGGGAAGATCAATTTGGATTCCTTAGAAATGTTGGAACACATGAGGCAATACTGACCCTACGACTTATCTTAGAAGACAGATTAAGGAAAGGCAAACCTATATTTCTAGCATTTCTAGACTTAGAGAAAGCTTTTGACAATGTTGACTGGAATACTCTCTTTCAAATTCTGAAGGTGGAAAGTGTAAAATACAGGGAGTGAAAGGTTATTTACAATTTGTACAGAAACCAAGTGGCCATTATAAGAGTCGAGGGGCATGAATGGAAAGCAGTGGTTGAGAAGGCAGTGAAACAGGATTGTAGCCTATCCCCCATGTTGTTCAATCTGTATATTGAGCAAGCAGTAAAAGAACCAAAAGAATAATTTGGACTAGAATTAAAATCCATGGAGAAGAAATAAAAACTTTGAGGTTTGCTGATGACACTGTAATTCTGTCACAGACAGCAAAGGACCTGGACAGCTCAACGGACTGGACAGTGTCTTGAAAGGAGGATATAAGATGAATGTCAACAAAAGCAAAATGAAGATAATGGAATGTAGTATCAGGCGATGATGAGGGAGTTAGATAAGGAAATAAGACAATTAAAGTAGTAAATGAGTTTTGCTATTTGGGGAGCAAAATAACTGATGATGGTCGAAGTAGAGAGGATGTAAAATGTAAACTGGCTATGGCAAGGAAAGCGTTTCTGAAGATGAGAAATTTGTTACCATCAAGTATAGATTTAAGTGCCTGGAAGTCCTTTCTGAAAGTATTTTGTTTGGAGTGTAGCCATGTATGGGAGTGAAACAAGGACTAAAAACAGTGTAGACAAGAAGAGAATATAAACTTTCAAAATTTGGTGCTACAGAAGAATGCTGAAGATTAGATGGATAGATCATGTAACTAATGAGGAGGTACTGAATAGAATTGGGGAGAAGAGGAGTTTGTGGCATAACTTGACTAAAAGAAGGCATCAGTTGGTAGGACACATTCTGAGGCATAAAGGGATCGCCAATTTAGTATTGAAGGGAAACATGGAGGGTAAAAATCATACGGGGAGACCATGAGATGAATACACTAAGCAGATTCAGAAAGTTTTAGGTTGCAGCTGTTATTTGGAGATGCAGAGGCTTGTAGAGGATAGAGTAGCATGGAGAGCTGCATCAAACCAGTATCTGGACTGATGACCATAACAAGAACAACAATAAAAAGGGTAAAAATGTTATTTAAAAAAAAAAAACCTACTTGAAAATTAAGGTGTGTCTTATAATCTGTAGCATATTATGGTCTATAAAATACTATATGTAACTTCATAAAAATACTGAATTTCCTGCAGAAGGTGACTGAAAAAGTGAGTCCTTTCTTCTGCTTACTTTCTTAACAAACATGTCAGAAATTGTATCAGTAATTGTTGTCCATTGTTGCTGTTAAAGATATTTATTGCTATTGGACACTTAATTGTCGTGAATGCTATCAGAACATCAGATATTTAAAGTTTACTGTTGCTAAATGTAAGTATTTTTCACTGATTATGTTTACAGCAAGCTCCCAATTACAAGGGATAATGTATATCTGAGACTGCAACAATCAGGATACTGAAAGCTGCTATTTACTGTATTTAGAGAACATGTTACATGCCATATTTGAAAGCTCACTGTATAAAACAAGATATAAAACCTAATGGGAACAGAAAAATCAGACTAGGATTCATTTCCGAAACACTCCAGCAGAGTATAGCCAACAGCAAACAGGTGGGTCAGGAACAGACGTCTCCCAGCACAAAAGCAAGTTGTAATATTACATATTCATATCGGTCGCCAGCCTAATTTGACATTCTTGTGTCAAGCAATATAATAAAGCAGAAGGCAGTGCTAAGACTAATCTAACCTTCCTTGACACACACACACACACACACACACACACACACACACACACACTATATCTATTTACACTACAACACAGTAACCTAACAATGCAGATAAATGCACTACCAACTTGGAAGTCAGACAAACAACTGGCCAATGACATAGCAAACAGTAACAACGTGTACCTTAAATGAACTAGATGCAGCAGTTTATAAAACTAATTGCCAACACACATGAAACTAATAGCAATACTAAACAGAGAAGAGCATAAAATGATTCTGACTTAGATCAAGGGATCATACTCAGTAATGATCATACTCTATAATTCCCATGCAATCATACTCTATAACATCATTGCTTAGTACAGGGTCTTTATGCCTGTGCATTAACCAACTTGCAATAGAATCACTAACACATTAAATATTTCTTTCTTACGATTAGTTTGAAGCAGTTAAACAGAAAGCAAATCTAACTACACTGGCTCTGAAGGAGCGTTTGCTTTGCTTCATTAACTAAGTAACATAGCACATGAGGGCCCTTAAACTTTCATGGTTTGAAGAACCATGCTCATTAACAAAACTACTCAAGTATGTGTGAGAAGTGGTAAATATTCTCATTAATAATTATTAAGTAAAGCACAACTAACTATAACTCTTTAAATAACAAATGTGTTTTGATAAGCACTCTTTTTAACCTACTCAAAGTATAGTTGGCTGTGCAAATATCAGCACAACATTACATTCAAGTTCAAACACTTTCTCATGAAATGAACCCTCATAAAACTGTAATTCTGATCAAAGTGCATAAATGCAACAATTAATAATCTTCTTCACTTCTAATCAATATTATTTTTCTTTAAACTAACAACTTAACTATTTTCAGGCAGCTTTTCAAGTAAGGCAAATTATTCAAGAAAATGACTGCAGATTGATTTTAAATTGTGCTGGAAGTGGTGTATTTCTCAAACTATAAAACTGAACTTTTAACACTATCACTCCACACATTAGGAAATAATCACAACTATTTTTACAGCTGTTGATTAAGTCTTTCCATAATAAATTAGGATACTTAAATTCACTAGGATAGGATTCCTGTCCAGGTTTGTGGTTTGGGATAATCATGGACCTTGCCGTTGGTGGGGAGGCTTGCGTGCCTCAGCGATACAGATAGCCGTACCGTAGGTACAACCACAACGGAGGGGTATCTGTTGAGAGGCCAGACAAACGTGTGGTTCCTGAAGAGGGGCAGCAGCCTTTTCAGTAGTTGCAAGGGCAACAGTATGGATGAGTGACTGATATGGCCTTGTAACATTGACCAAAACGGCCTTGCTGTGCTGGTACTGCGAACGGCTGAAAGCAAGGGGAAACTACGGCCGTAATTTTTCCCGAGGGCATGCAGCTTTACTGTATGATTAAATGATGATGGCGTCCTCTTGGGTAAAATATTCCGGAGGTAAAATAGTCCCCCATTCGGATCTCCGGGCGGGGACTACTCAAGAGGACGTCGTTATCAGGAGAAAGAAAACTGGCGTTCTATGGATCGGAGCGTGGAATGTCAGATCCCTTAATCGGGCAGGTAGGTTAGAAAATTTAAAAAGGGAAATGGATAGGTTAAAGTTAGATATAGTGGGAATTAGTGAAGTTCGGTGGCAGGAGGAACAAGACTTCTGGTCAGGTGACTACAGGGTTATAAACACAAAGTCAAATAGGGGTAATGCAGGAGTAGGTTTAATAATGAATAGGAAAATAGGAATGCGAGTAAGCTACTACAAACAGCATAGTGAACGAATTATTGTGGCCAAGATAGATACGAAGCCCACACCTACTACAGTAGTACAAGTTTATATGCCAACTAGCTCTGCAGATGATGAAGAAATTGATGAAATGTATGACGAGATAAAAGAAATTATTCAGGTAGTGAAGGGAGACGAAAATTTAATAGTGATGGGTGACTGGAATTCGTCAGTAGGAAAAGGGAGAGAAGGAAACGTAGTAGGTGAATATGGATTGGGGCTAAGAAATGAAAGAGGAAGCCGCCTGGTAGAATTTTGCACAGAGCATAACTTAATCATAGCTAACACTTGGTTTAAGAATCATGATAGAAGGTTGTATACATGGAAGAACCCTGGAGATACTAAAAGGTATCAGATAGATTATATAATGGTAAGACAGAGATTTAGGAACCAGGTTTTAAATTGTAAGACATTTCCAGGGGCAGATGTGGACTCTGACCACAATCTATTGGTTATGACCTGTAGATTAAAACTGAAGAAACTGCAAAAAGGTGGGAATTTAAGGAGATGGGACCTGGATAAACTGAAAGAACCAGAGGTTGTACAGAGTCTCAGGGAGAGCATAAGAGAACAATTGACAGGAATGGGGGAAAGAAATACAGTAGAAGAATGGGTTGCTCTGAGGGATGAAGTAGTGAAGGCAGCAGACGATCAAGTAGGTAAAAAGAAGAGGGCTAATAGGAATACAAATGTCTCAAAAATGAGATCGACAGGAAGTGCAAAATGGCTACGCAGGGATGGCTAGAGGACAAATGTAAGGATGTAGAGGCTTATCTCACTAGGGGTAAGATAAATACTGCCTACAGGAAAATTAAAGGGACCTTTGGAGATAGGAGAAAGACTTGTATGAACATCAAGAGCTCAGATGGAAACCCAGTTCTAAGCAAAGAAGGGAAAGCAGAAAGGTGGAAGGAGTACATAGAGGGTCTATACAAGGGCGATGTACTTGAGAACAATATTATGGAAATGGAAGAGGATGTAGATGAAGATGAAATGCGAGATACGATACTGCGTGAAGAGTTTGACAGAGCACTGAAAGACCTGAGTCGAAACAAGGCCCCGGGAGTAGACAACATTCCATTAGAACTACTGATGGCCTTGGGAGAGCCAGTCCTGACAAAACTCTACCATCTGGTGAGCAAGATGTATGAGACAGGCGAAATACCCTCAGACTTCAAGAAGAATATAATAATTCCAATCCCAAAGAAAACAGGTGTTGACAGATGTGAAAATTACCGAACAATCAGTTTAATAAGCCACAGCTGCAAAATACTAACACGAATTCTTTACAGACGAATGGAAAAACTAGTAGAAGCCGACCTCAGGGAAGATCAGTTTGGATTCCGTAGAAATACTGGAACACGTGAGGCAATACTGACCTTACGACTTATCTTAGAAGAAAGATTAAGGAAAGGCAAACCTACGTTTCTAGCATTTGTAGACTTAGAGAAAGCTTTTGACAATGTTGACTGGAATACTCTCTTTCAAATTCTAAAGGTGGCAGGGGTAAAATACATGGAGCTAAAGGCTATTTACAATTTGTACAGAAACCAGATGGCAGTTATAAGAGTCAAGGGGTATGAAAGGGAAGCAGTGGTTGGGAAGGGAGTAAGACAGGGTTGTAGCCTCTCCCCGATGTTATTCAATCTGTATATTGAGCAAGCAGTAAAGGAAACAAAAGAAAAATTCGGAGTAGGTATTAAACTCCATGGAGAAGAAATAAAAACTTTGAGGTTCGCCGATGACATTGTAATTCTGCCAGAGACAGCAAAGGACTTGGAAGAGCAGTTGAACGGAATGAATGGTGTCTTGAAGGGAGGATATAAGATGAACATCAACAAAAGCAAAACGAGGATAATGGAATGTAGTCGAATTAAATCGGGTGATATTAGATTAGGAAATGAGACACTTAAAGTAGTAAAGGAGTTTTGCTATTTGGGGAGCAAAATAACTGATGATGGTCGAAGTAGAGAGGATATAAAATGTAGACTGGCAATGGCAAGGAAAGCGTTTCTGAAGAAGAGAAATTTGTTAACATCGAGTATAGATTTAAGTGTCAGGAAGTCATTTCTGAAAGTATTTGTATGGAGTGTAGCCATGTATGGAAGTGAAACATGGACGGTTAATAGTTTGGACAAGAAGAGAATAGAAGCTTTTGAAATGTGGTGCTACAGAAGAATGCTGAAGATTAGATGGGTAGATCACATAACTAATGAGGAAGTATTGAATAGGATTGGGCAGAAGAGAAGTTTGTGGCACAACTTGACCAGAAGAAGGGATCGGTTGGTAGGACATGTTCTGAGACATCAAGGGATCACCAATTTAGTATTGGAGGGCAGCGTGGAGGGTAAAAATTGTAGGGGGAGACCAAGAGATGGAATACACTAAGCAGATTCAGAAGGATGTAGGTTGCAGTAGGTACTGGGAGATGAAGAAGCTTGCACAGGATAGAGTAGCATGGAGAGCTGCATCAAACCAGTCTCGGGACTGAAGACCACAACAACAACAGCTCTAACGTAGTAGGCGAGTGTCAGCAATATGTCTTGTGGTCTTATCGTTGTGTGTTTATCTTCTGCCGTTAGGTCAGACGATAGAAATGCCACTTGCACGCTTAGAGTAGCAGATTGACGGTGACCAACTTTAAATAGAACTTGATTAATTTTCACACACATTTATTAAAATAATAAAAAGCATAGACATTACGTAATTTGATTCTGGATGCTGTTTACAATTGACAATCTGAAGTTCCTTTGGTCCTGGTACGTTAATCTTATTCTCACATACCTCTGATACTGGACAAAGTGTATATTCATTTATCTTCATGGCTATGTGGAGGAATTTGATAACCTTATTAGGTGCAGACTGAAACTTGACTATAGACTAGTACGGACAAATGTAGACTGGTACAGACAGGTGCAGGTAAATGCAGACGCATACAGACTAATGCAAACTGACTGATCGGAGGTCTGTACACTCGTTATAATACCTCGCGTGTTCAGGTATCACTGCGCGAGTGTGATCCGCGAGGAGAAAAGGTTCTACGTTAGCAGCAATCTCATTGGCTGTGTTACATATTAATACGCAGATCGGCGGAAGCAGAATTTGGTCCGTCTCTAAGGCAGCGCCATCTCGTAGTGCGGAGATGGACGAGAGCTGCGCCTGCGCTGTTGTGCTTAGCGCGGCACGCTCTAGTGGGAAAGTTGTGTACGCGCTGACTACGTGGAACTATGTACACAACAATTCCCTAACTATGGAACAAGTCATTTACAGTACATTATATAACAATCATTCCAGTAATTACTTAAATCCACAAGCCCAGTCTAAACAACAATGTTCAAAAAATTCACATAACTGAAATATGTATTCTTAGTCAAAGAATTTCCATGACAGATATGTACAACACTCACAATAAATTGACATAGAAATATCGATACAGATACAAAATAGATCAAAAATAGGTGTTACAATGGTATTCAGTAGTAGTCTGTAAAAAAGAATTTAAGGTCAAAATTCTTCTGTTGCAATCCATTTAAAAAAGAAAATAATGCAAAAGTATAGAAGAATTTGAAGAATGTTGAGTGGATGCTAAAAAAAGTCCATGAAATGTGTTCGCTGTTGCAAATATGAACAACCATCAGCTGTATAATGGAATGGTGACAAAATGTGTGCCAGGTTGCAACTTGAACCCGGATTTCCCACTTATCGTGAGCAGTTGGCTTACCATTAGGCTATCTGAGCATGCCTCATGCCCAATCAACACAGGCATACATTGTCAACCACATGTCTACAACCTTCACTGGTAGATCCATTATGTACATTCCCATACAGGGAGACATTTTAATTGATAGTCGCTTGCTCGGTGTCGGTGGATAAGCTGGGCAAGTGACTTTCAACTTTTCTGGTACCATTTCTCATGGTCCCAACGTAGGTCCTGTACACGGCAACTGATCCTGCATACAAAACTGTGACTGTTTACATTTGTCACCCATCTTCTGTTCTGTTCACCATTCCTTAAACTAATTACTTAGTATTTGCAACACTGCTACTTTCCTGTATTTCTTTCTAGGTTTATGTATAACATGAAAATCAACTTTACTCAATTGTAATGCCCATCATGTCAATCTACTAGATGGATCCTTCAGCCTCCCCAACCATTTCAATGCTGCATGATCTGTTCGCACCCAAAACTTCTTTCCATAGAGAAAAACACTTGATGTAGGTGATTCAAACAATGGAAAATCCAGGATGGAATGTAACAATATCAGAGAAGGAAAGTTGCTGCTCACCATATAGCGGAGATGCTGAGTCGCGATAGGCACAATAAAAAGATTCACACACTCATAGCTTTTGGCCATTAAGGCATTTGTCAGCAGTAGACACACACACACACACACACACACACACACACACACACACACACACACACACACACTCACGCAAACGCAACTTGCACACACATCTGCAGCCTCAGAGAGCTGCAGTGTAGTTTCAGCTCTCTGAGACTGTAGACGTGTGTGCTAGTTGTGTTTGCATGAGTGTGTGTGTGTGTGTGTGTGTGTATGTGTGTCTACTGCTGACAAAGGCCTTAATGGCCAAAAGCTATGAGTGTGTGAATCTTTTTATTGTGCCTATCACGACTCAGCATCTCTGCTATATGGTGAGTAGCAACTTTCCTTCTCTGGTATTGATGTAGGTGATTCCATAGATATGGCTCAACATTACCATTGTGTGGTATTCTTTCTCGATGCATAGGCCACAGGATGTTCTGCATCTTCAGCCACCTTCCTCAGCACACACTGAGGTGGGGTTGGTTGCATTGCATGACTGAATGAATTCCTTATTTAAATTTGGAGACACTAAGACTGAACTCACTCTCAAAATTTCTTTCAGTTTCCCAAACTCGTGACAATCTTCCAACCATATAAATCTTGAACCTTCCTTCAGCAATTGTGTTAATGAATTGGCAATATCTGAAAGTCCATTTATGAACCTTCTATAATAATTCACAATGCCAAGGAACGATTGCAGTTCCTTCACTAACTTAGGTACAGGAAATTCACATGTAGCTGTAATTAACTTTAGGTCTGTCTTAACCCTATCCTTATTTACTATGCAACTAAAGTATGCCACCTATTCTAGTACAAAATTACACTACTCTGTACTCAGTGTTAAACTTATAGCCCTTAACGTCAAGAATACGTCTCTTAGGCATTGTATGTGCTGCTCCATGTTACTCACAAACATGATTATGTTATCAAGATACACCATGCACTTGTAAAATGTACACTTTCACATCAGGAAATATCACAATTAATAAAATGTTCTGGGCTCTTATGCTGTGGTCAAATGTATTTCACATTTAAACCTAATGTTTTGTCCCTATCTGCGGAGTACATTTTCAAGAGGGATTGTAGTTCCTTTGAATTCTGATTCACACCTGGCTCGCTGCTGAATGCAGCAAAATTTCGTTTACGTATGCTTCCACACAGTGGTGTGACATCACATGTCTTGAATACCTGAGTGCTGTTGGCTGCCCATCTGCTGTTTATAGCACCCCATGGTAGAAGACTGGTACACATCTTCTTCAGTAGTGGGATTCAAATGTCATTCAGTTTCATGTTATCCTTCGTGTTCAAACACCTGGGTTATTGTACAATCTCTATGACCTCTCCTATTACCTTTCATGGTATCTGCTTGTGGCTGCCAGTACTTGAGTCCTATCAAAATGAATGTGGTGATCTCCTGGCAGCAAAGCATGTTCAGCAACAGCTGATCTGTCAGTCTCCCCCCCCCCCCCCCTTCTGCAATTGCCCTTGTGCTCTTCTAGACATTTTTGACCATTCTTTTTATAGGATCCATGTACACCTAGTCACAACTACATGGAATCCTATAAATTCTTCTGCACATGCCTCATCTGTATCTGTCCACATATATAACACCTTTAATTGGTCAAAAAAAAAAAAAAAAAAAAAAAAACCCATTTAACTTGCAGTCCTGTTGACATGTCAAATTTCCTTGCATTCTACTGCTGATCTGACAGCTGCGCACAATTAATTGGAACCATCATACTTTCCTTGACATTTATGAAGGCAAGACTCTTAAAAATGCGTCAAGCGCCCTCTACTCAGCTTCATGTAAAATTAATTCATTCACCACAGCATTCTGTCCCACCCATACAAGCAACCATTGATCTTCATTATCCAGTCAACAATTTATTCCACTAATTCTCCATGCCTCTTTATTACCATGCCCTACTGTTGTCTAAAATGCCTGACACTGTTCTGATTTCTGTATGTTTAAATAACTGCCTTTCAAATTCTTCAACTGTTTCAGCTCCTTTGAGAGCCTCCGTATAAGCATTAACATTTGATTTTCCAATTAATTTTAATCTTGGTACCCTAAAAGACCATTTGTCCATCTGTCTCAAACTCCTAAGGGCCTCCACAAATGCTTGAACATACTCAGTTCACTTACCAGATAAAGGAACAGCTAAACTTGCAATTGACAAATCTATATTTCATGGTACTCCAAGTTGGCCACATAACTCCCTATTGCCAGATGTCAGTTGTGCTACCCTTTTCAAAAATATATGTACTGCCCCTGGTTCTGATACTCCTTGCAACTCTGACTCTGCCAATGCCTAGCCCTTCTCCATTCTCATTTTGGAATACCAGCAATTACAAAATGTACAAATTGAATTACATGAACTTAATTCTTACACCTAATCATCAGCCATTTATAATTCCTGCCACTGTCTAGCCATGTATCTGTAATGCTTAAACGGGAATCATACTACTGCTACTGACTGAACATGGCACTGAATGACCATCCAAGTTACACTGCGTATATCTGACAGGTACTAACCAATCATAACCCCATTACCTCTAAAGTGTGACAAATCCACCAGATCCTTACTTTTAACAAAATTTATGTTACAAAAAGCATTGTGGTCAAGTTTTTTTCCGTGACAAATACACTTTGATGAAAATTAAATTTCTTGACTCACTGTAAAGTAGGTTTAGACGTTGAGAAAGGTGATGACAGTAGTCTGATAGCAGTTGTAAGCAGACTCGTGGAGATGAGATTGGGGGAGAGGGACACCTCCCAGTGCCAATTAAACAGGCTGCAGTTCCAAATGCTTTATTATGGCACCCTGCCTTAGCCCAGTAAAGGAAGCAGCAGTGGCAGTCAGTGGCCTCGTGCATGTTGTTGTCCCACAAAGCTGTCAGAGTGCAGTGTCAGCTGGACAACAATGCACGACCCAAGTGTTTTTGCTTGGTTCATGAACTGTCCAGAACACGGCAGACCGGTAATTTAATGGCAGTAATACACTGCTGCCTAGTCAATGGCTGGCAGGCTGCCAGCCAGGGCCAATACTGGGCTATTGTGGCAGCATCTCCAAGTCCTGTGGTCTTTGAACACATTGCCCTGATCCTGAGTTGAACTGTGGCCCCCAAACAACATTCCAGGTGGCAGCAAAGTGATGATGATAGCGCTGTGATACTAACAGAAGAAATGGCTAGGTATTGAGCTGCTCTTGTTTGGGGTATACTATGCCTTGTGGATCGTGTACTAGACATTTCAGTGGCTCCTTGTGTGGAAAGGCTTGTGGCATCTACCACTTGTCTATTGCTGTGTCAACTGTTTCCACACCCTGCCAGGCCGGCTCGCCTCACAATGCTATGATGGCTGTGTTATATTTCGTAAAGCGTAACACCCGCACTTGACTGTGGCTGGTACTGCTGTAATTCACCTCCAACTTCGCACGTCTATGACCAAAAACGGCCTGTGCACTATGTTGAGGATGGGCAAGTGTATTGTAGGCAGTGTCTTTAGTAAACCTGTTGCATCTTCTTAGTGTTATGCCAGATTAGATTGTTACTTGTTCCATTGATCATGAGTACGACACTTCGTAATGATGTGGAACATTTCAGGTTAATAAAAGGTGTCTATACAGGATATTACATTACACAAAATATTACATGACACTTTTTTTGTGGGGGTTGGGGAAATTACCCACTTATTGTGAATGTATGCTTTCCCGGCGTATACAGCTGGCGAAGAGTTCTCGGGCTTCCAGCCAGGTGGCGGTGTCTTCAAACTGCGACGTTTCGACGAGAACTCTTCGCCAGCTGTATACGCCGGGAAAGCATACATTCACATTTACGACACCTCTACGGGGAGGAGATGCTCTGTAGCTTCAAGCTGCTGCAGAAAGAACGCAACAGGAAAGCCAAATTGCTCAGCTCATTGGCTTTCCTCCAACGTTGCCGAGACAAAAACATCTTGCCACGATTTGCGGAATTAAGACATCCTGTGAAAACGAAGAAAACCGAACGTATTTTACGGCGAGCAGGGATGGCGATTGTCAGGGAACGCATTCACTAGACACGGCAAGAACTGGACAAGAATGCACGCATCCTGATCGCATGTCACCTGAAAATGGCAGAAGCATTACCGGCACACACTTGGGATTGGGTTGACTGCAGCTCTCACGCCAACAGTGAGGTGCAGAAACGACATGTTGCCGCAAAACAGATCAACAAATTCGGCAGACTCTCTGGAGCTCAGTCGACCCAGAAGGTAACAAATAGCACCAGAGCTATTGTAAATTTGCAGATAAGGTGCTAGATGCAGCCACAACTTCTGTCCTCACGAAAGGGTTGAACTTTGCACCTGTACCAAGGACCATACCGAAATGGGACATCATCAGCAGCATAGAGGAAGCAATCCGGGGCCTACCCAAGGAGGAAGCTGAGCAGATCCGAAGGGAGACCTGCAGGATCATCGACAAGTCACGACTCCCTAAAGCTAACATTACTGCGCCGGAGCGAGAGGCTATCCGCGCACTGAGGGATGATGCTGACATCATGGTCCTCCCAGCAGACAAGGGAAATGCGACGGTGCTGATTCGCACAGTCGACTACCAACAGAAAATCTGCTCTGCTGCAAGACCCAGCCTACAGGAAACTCAACAAGGACCCTACATCGACGATGACCAGGAAAACCGTGGCGCTACTGAAGGACTCAGATCTACCAGAGGCAGTGCAGAAACGGCTGTATCCCAGAGCGCCAACGACACCGCGCCTGTATGGATTGCCCAAGATTCACAAAGATGGGGTGCCTCTACGGCCGATTCTGGACACTATCAACTCGCACAGTTATGGACTGGCCAAATACCTGGCGACACTATTGAAACCACTGGTGGGACACTGCAGTCATCACGTGAAAAACTCCGCGGATTTCGTTAGAATACTGAAGGACATCCGAATACAGAGTGATGACCTACTCGTGAGCTTCGACGTCACCTCCTTGTTCACGAGAGTACCTCTACAAGACGCCTTGGCGCTCCTTAATCAGCACTTCGAGCCTGAAACAGTGAAGCTCTTTGAATATGCACTTACGGCCACCTACTTCAAGTGCAATGGAGAGCATTATGAACAAGTGGATGGAGTGGCCATGGGATCTCCCCTTGCTCCAGGGATTGCGAATCTTTATATGGAACACTTTGAGGAGGTGGCACTACGAACTGCTCACCGTAAACCCAGGCACTTCTTCCACTATGTGGACGACACTTTCGTGATTTGGCAGCATGGCAGGCAGGCACTGGAGGAGTTTATGGACCACCTAAACGGCATACATGAAAATATCACCTTCACGATGGAAGTAGAAGAGAATGGCTGTATTCCATTCCTGGACATACTGATCAGGAAGAAAGCGGATGGCATGCTGGGCCATTCAGTATATAGAAAAAAGACGCACACAGACCTGTACCTCCATGCAACCAGCTGCCACCATCCGGCGCAACGCCAGTCAGTACTGACCACCTTGGTACATAGGGTGCATGTCATTTGTGACAAAGAAAGCCTCTCAGACGAATTACACCATCTAAGAGAGGTATTTCGGAAAAACGGGTACAGTGAAACACAGATTGACAGGGCCTTCAAGAGGAGACAGGCTGACAAATTTCAGGAAGAGGAAGAGGAAGTTAACAAGAGACTCGCCTTTCTTCCATATGTGGGGCCCACATCAGCCAAAATCGGGAGGCTATTAAGAAAATCTAACATAAATACCGTCTTCCGACCACCACCGAAGACGAAAGAGCTGCTGGGCTCAGCTAAAGACCCACTCAAACTAAACACACCTGGTGTATACAACTTTGCCTGCGAATGTGGTGTGCAGTACATTGGTCAAACGCAGCGCTGCATCTCTAAAAGGTGCAAGGAACACATCACGCATGTTCGACTTGGACAGATAGAGAAATCTGCTATAGCTGAACATAGCATCAAAGAAAACCACACCTTTGACTTCGAAAACACCAGGGTGCTGTGCCGAGCCGGGAGCTATTGGGATAGCGTCATTAAAGAATCAATAGAAATACGGGTCCACGAGAATCTTGTGAACAGGGACGAAGGCTATCAACTGAGCGTGGCCTGGAATCCAGCTTTAGCCGCAATATGCCAGGAACGCAACAAGAACAGTCCAGCTCACGAGACGCGATCAGAATGCTCTGACGGAGACACGAACGGCGCACCCGCTTCCCCCTCCACCTCGCCCGCCGGCTCCTCTGGACCCAGCCTCCCGCGGCCAGGTGGTGGGGGGCACACCGCAGGTATAAAGGGACTGGCATCTGCAAAGTCTCGGCACTTCGCCAGAAGATGATGAGTATGTCACTTGTCGAAACGTCGCAGTTTGAAGACACCGCCACCCGGCTGGAAGCCCGAGAACTCTTCGCTACCCACTTATTATACGCAAAAATTCATCTAATGAGTAGAAGGAGTTGCCAGTAAGAAATTCTTTCAATTTCCTTTTAAATGCAATATGGCTATCTGTCAGACTTTTGATGCTATTAGTTAAGTGACCAAAGACTTTTGTGGCAGCATAATTTACCCCCTTCTGAGCCAAAGTTAGATTTAACCTTGAGTAGTGAAGATCATCCTTTCTCCTAGTGTTGTAGCAATGTACACTGCTATTACTTTTGAATTCATTCGGATTGTTAATAACAAATTTCATAAGTGAATATATGTATTGTGAGGCTACAGTGAAGACCTCTAGCTCTTTAAATAAGTGTCTGCAGGATGATCTTGGATGAGCTCCAGCAATTATTCTGGTTACACGCTTTTGTGCAATGAACACTCTTTTACTCAATGATGAATTACCCCAGAATATGATGCCATACGAAAGCAGAGAATGAAAAAAGGTGTGGTAAGCTAATTTACTGAGATGTATATTGCTAAAATTTGCAATGACCCTAATAGCATAAGTAGCTGAACTCAAATGTTTCAGCAGATCCTCGGTGTGTGTTTCCCAGTTCAACCCCTCATCAATGTACACACCTAGAAATTTTGAAAATTCTACCTTAGCTACTGATTTCTTATCGAAGTCTATATTTATTAATGATGTCATTCCATTTGCTGTGTGGAACTGTATATATTGTGTTTTGTCAAAATTTAATGAGAGCCCATTTGCAGAGAACCACTTAATGATTTTCTGAAAGACATCGTTTACAATTTCACCAGTTAATTCTTGTCGGTTGGGTGTGATAGCTATACTTGTATCATCGGCAAAAAGTACCAGCTTTGCGTCTTCGTGAATATAGAATGGCAAGTCATTAATATATATTAAGAACAGCAGATGACCCAAGACCGAACCTTGCGGCACTCCATTCTTGATTGTTCCCCAGTTTGAGAAATCAGTTTTTTGCATATTATGTGAACTGTTTATTTCAACTTTCTGCACTCTTCCAGTTAGGTATGATTTAAACCATTTGAACACTGTCCCATTCATACCACAGTACTTGAGCTTATCTAGAAGTATTCCATGATTTACACAGTCAGAAGCCTGTGATAGATCACAAAAAATCCCAACGGGTGACTTCCGGTTACTCAGAGCTATTAATGTTTCATTAGTGAAAGTATATATAGCATTTTCCGTTGAGAAACTCTTCTGGAAACCAAACTGACATTTTGTTAAAACTTTATTTTTACAAAGGTGTGAAGCCACTCTACAATAAATTACTTTTTCAAGAATTTTGGATAAGGCAGTCAGAAGAGAGAATGGGCGGTAGTTGTTGACATCAGACGTATCTCCTTTTTTATGCAGTGGTTTAACAATGGCATACTTCAATCTATCTGGGAAAGTACCCTGCTTCAGAGAGCTACATATGTGGGTAAGAAGCCCACTTATTTCTTGGGAACAAGCTTTTATTATCCTGTGGGAAATGCTATCAATTCCTTGTTAGCTTTTATTCTTGAGAGAGTTTATTATCTTCCTAATTTCAGAAGGAGAGGTGGGTGGAATTTCAATTGTATCAAATGGTGTGGGTAAGGCCTCTTCCATTAACTGCCTTGCTTCTTCTAATGAACATTTAGATCCTATTTTCTCTGCAACATTTAAAAAATGATTATTCAAAATGTTTTCGACTTCCGGCTTGTTGTTTATCAAGTTTTCATTCACTTTGATAGTGATGCCGTCATCCTGTACTCTTGGTTGCCCTGTCTCACTTGTAATAATATTCCAAATTGTTTTGATTTTGTTATCAGAGGTATTAATCTCAGACGTGATGCACATGCTTCTGGACTTTTTAACAACCTTTCTTAATGTAGCACAGTAGTTTTTATAATATTTGGCTGTTTCTGGGTCATTACCCTTTCTTGTTGTTAGATACAGTTCCCTTTTGTGGTTGCAAGATATTTTTATTTCTTTAGTAAGCCAAGGTTTTTTGCATGGTTTCTTATAATTAGATTTAACTACTTTCTTGGGGAAACAGTTTTCAAATTCTCTTACAAGTGTATCATGAAATAAGTTATATTTTAAATTAGCATCGGGTTTCTTGTACACCTCATCCCAGTCTAACTGCTGAAGATTGTCTCTGAAATTTCTAGTTGTTGAGTCATTAATTGAATGCACAACTTTGGAGGGTAGTTTCGAATTACTGAATGGAGCTATGTCATATACTGTAACTAGCTGAGCATCATGGTTAGATAGGCTGTTCTCAACAGTACAAGAATTTGTGTTTTTAAACCTATCTTGGTCTATGAAAGTGTTATCTATCAACATGCTGCTGTCCTTTACTTCCCGAGTAGGAAAATTAATGACAGATGTCAAATTGAAAGAACCGAGCAAGACTTCCAGGTCATTCTTCCTATTACACTCTTTCAGTGAATCAACATTGAAGACCCCACAAATAATAATTTGCTCTCCCCTATCTGACAGATAGCACAACAAGGCATCCAAGTTTTCCAGGAATAAATGAAAGTTTCCTTAAGGGGCCTATATAGTGTTACAATTGTAAAAGAGCCCTCCTTCAGTTTAAGTTGACAGGCACATGCATCTATATGTTGCTTTAGACAAAACTTTTTAGTATCTAAGCTTTCTACACAGTGATAACTTTTGACATATATGGCAACTCCTCCTCTCACCTTATTCTCTCTACTCATATGTCCAGCTAGTTTATAACCACTGATATTTACCTTCTCCATATCAGACAGAATGTCTTCAGTTTGCCTTCCCCATAACGTTATCTGTGTTATTGTTCCAATTTAAAATGTTTGTAATTGTAATTCTTAAGTATTTAGTTAAATTGACACCCTTTGGATTTGTGCGATTTATCATTTAATCTAAATCTAATGGATTTATTGTAGTACTCATCTGGTGATCTTACATATTTCATTATTTAGGGTTCATTGCTACTTTTTGCACCATACAGATATCTTGTTTAAAGACAAGGAAACATTTACATACTGACTTTTCAAGAGATCAGATACCTGAATGAACATCCAATAGAATCAGAAAGGTACAGAATCTATAACGGAAAACCTGTTATAAATATAGCTCAAATGTGATGACTCTATGAAGCCATTGTAGTCAAAAAGAATATAATGGAATCCATCCACAGTTTTACATCACCATCAAAGAGGAATAGATGAGATGAGATGAGATGAAAAAATAACAGGTGAATGGAGGGAATCAATGGTAATCATCCATATACACAAATATAGAGATAATTGAAATCAGAAGAACTGAGGGGGAATTTCACAGCTAGTCACAACATACAAAATACTGTCATGTATTATATTGTGAAGACTCACATTCTTTACTGATGACATAACAGGGGACTACCAGAATGGTTTTTGAAAAATAGATCAACAATAGACAGCATATTCTGCATCAGGACCATCAATGAAACAGTATTGATATACAACAAGGACATTTATTACCCATTATAGACTTTTTAGAAAGCCAACGATTAAGTGCACAGAGAAACTTTATGGGAGATCATTGCAGAATACAGAATCTCTAAAAAACTTAGCATCCTGGTCAAAAGTTGTATGGAGAAGATGGTAAGCAGGGTGACATACTGCAGCTCAATAAAATTTTCTTGGGCTTCCAGGCGCGTCAGGTGGTTAAAATCCCACGAGCTTTCGACTGAGCTCTCCTCCGTCATTGTCAAGTGGTAAGACTGACTGCTGTGTCGCCGTGGCCGCGTCGTTATATAGCTGCACTGCTGGTTGTGACATCACTAGTGCTCTCTTCCTCACCATATATAGTAATGTTTTCGTCCCATGTCTGTCGCACCCGTTTTAACCTCACAATGGCCAAGCCCCTGGCTGTGCTGAGCTGCAAATCACCATCTTTGTTGATGGTGTTTTCAGAGGTTTTTATTTCAATAGCTTCTTTTATGACACTATCCCAAAATCCCTTCGTCCTCATAACGACAGATGTTTCGTCGAATAGAATTTGGTGTCCATTTTCTAAGGCGTGTTCTACCATGGCTGATTTTTCTAGATAGCGTAGGCGTAAGCACCTCTCATGTTCTGTCCGGCGTTGCTCCACAGTGCGTACTGTTTGGCCGACGTAGTAACAGCCATACCGACATGGTATCTTGTACACTACAGGCGTTCTAAGCCCTAGATCATCCTACAAAGGTCTCATGAGCTATCGAATTTTAGCCAATTCCTGAAGAGATATAACCTTTCATCGGTGTTCAGGCCCCCAACAAAAATTCGACAGCTCAAGTTACCAGAGAAACCCAGAAAATAAATGGACAACTTTTGGGAAACTTGACGATGCAGCAAAATTCCTCACCATGTTAAAATGTTGCTCAGTGAACTCATTGCCCAAGTCATTTGAGAAAATAAAAGTAGAACAATAGTGGGAGACTACTGAGGACATGTAAGAACCAATGATGATGGGGAAAGACTTGCCGCCTTCTGTAGATGATCCAACCTGCAGCTGAACATACTTCAAAGCCCTCCAAAGGAAAAAGAAAATGTGGAACACAGTGCTAAGAGAGTTACAGATTGACCGTGTTGCAATAATAGCACAGTACTGAAAAGAAATACTAAATTTCAAAAGTAAGTAAGAGTGCAACATTGACTCTAACCACAACCTCCCAGAGATTGAAGTAATATTTCAGCCAAACAGACCAATGTGAAAGACCAAATCTAGAATCAATAACTGAAGCAAGAGAAGATGGGAACCATGAAAACCTGTCTAGTATGGAGATGAACAGCTGTGAAGAAATCAAAGAAGCTTTAATGTAAGCATCCAATAGTTTCTAGGCTCTTCACAAAAACAGAAGCAAAGATGATGGAATGAGAAATCTGACAAAACACTTGAAGGAAAAATATCCTGAAATAGGTGGAACTTGAAGATGACTGAGGAAAACTGGAAAGACTTCAAGAATGAAAGAGAAGAAACAACCAAGATCATTAGAGCAGAGAATAGGAAAATCACAAAAGTAAAATGCTATTTATGGATTCTTCCATTATATCTTGGTAGAACATTTCCATATTTAAGGTTTAATATCAAGTACACTGTTTTTGCTCTACTGATTTTTGTTTATCTTGAACTAGTTTTTGGCTTATTAGGTCATCTTCAGGAAACAATTGACTAGCTCCTGAAAGTGACAGTGGTTCGATAACTCTTCATTTTAGATGAAGATACAATCACTTGCATATAGTGTTGTACATCAAACTTTTTTCTTAATGTTGAAATTACACTTTACACAATAGACAGTGTACAATGGACAATGTTAAGCACTGTAATTAGCTAAACTACACAATATTACAGGTTAAATGTTCTCCAGCCCTCGTCCCCCACCCCCGAGATACTGTTTAACACAGTACTCTTCATTTATGTCATGCAACAGACATGAGAAATCTGACAAAACACTTGAAGGAAAAATATCCTGAAATAGGTGGAACTTGAAGATGTTTTTCAACATCGTAAATTAAACTCTAGGCAATGGACAGTATTACACACAATAATTAGAATAAATAATCTTACATTATTACAGGATATATGGCTACAATGCCAAGGTCTGTGAGGTTGTGAAATTGGTTGAAAGCTACCTAACACAGTACTAGTAACTTATGTTGAGAAACAAAAATGTTTTACACTGTAAATAACATTGTTATGCAATGGGAAATACTGAATATAGTCCACTATTCAAATATAAAGTATTACGATCTATATTGTTCAAGATTGTGTGGAGAGGAATAGGAAATTCTGTTATGTTTTAATTTTGTGTAGCAGTATGTGTCATTGTGGTGGTTTGTGGGTACATGGTTGGTTGATAGCAACACATGAAGCTTGAAAGTGGCAATGTAGTCAATTGAAATTGAGCATTCAGAACCAGCTGGGGATTTTAAGCTAAATGATTGTTTATCTCAAGTGCTTCTAATAGTCTCTCTTTTCTTCCTCTGTTGCCTACATGTAGCAATACGCTGTGGATTTGGTATTTGTGTCCTTCCTTCAGCACATGATTGGCACAGGTGGAGTCTGACTTATGCAATCTCCAGCTGTGTTTGTGTACCATCAGCCTAGTTGTTATGTGCGCACATGTGCGACAGCGAGCAACAGCGACATCTGTTATTAGACATGTGTCCTAAATGAACAGCGGCGGCTCCACTTCCCTGTTTATGTGTTACAAGCAAGAGCTTGTTTGTGAAAGATTTTTCTCGGTGATGAAAATGAATAAATCAAGGTTTCGATGAAGCATAAGTGATGAAAATCTTCGCAACTGCTTGCGTTTGTCAATGAGTCGTGCTTTTGCGCACGATTTTAACTATATCATTTGTCATGACCAATGATAAATGTGTTCGGATTTATTCCTTTCATAATTAAAAATTACTGTTAACTAATTGTGCATTATTGCCTCATTCTGCTCCATGTTACATTATTATAAGGAAAATTGGTCATTAAACCGATTGTTCCAATGTATACTTGCATTTAGGGTTTTTTATTAATGTGTGAAGGGCTACGCTCAGCTGAAGTCGATAAAACATAACATTCATCTAATTGTCGGTTATTATGCAGATTTAAGACAGAACTGATGAAACATATTGCAATAATGGTACTGAAATAACAGGGCATCATCGAGAGGTCTGCGGTTTTCATTCTGTTCAAAGATCAGTGAGACAGAAATTATGTGGGTGTGTCAGGGCACTGAGAATTAGTTATAAGAGACCTTGCATTAGTTTAATGTTATTTGAAATCATGAATAAGGTTTGCCGGAAGTCGCTAAGTGCTCTCTTTCTTAAATACTAGCTCAAAAACATTACACGTATTTACGTGCCGTCAGTCAAGCTGCCTTAATAAAAACCCACGGTTGTTAACTGTATTGCTTGTTTTACTGGGTTAAACTGTTAACATAAAAGTAGACGTCTCAATGAGCAGTGACAGTAATGTTAAATACGCGAAATACCTTCCGATGGTTGGCTTGCAAGCTATGGAAAGAGCACTAGAATTCGCCGGGACAGAGTATCCCAGCAAGTGGATAAAGTGACATCTGTGCGTAGAAACATGCACTACATGAACGCTGACGTCTGCGGCGTGCACGCTGTGACCCGGAAGTTGCACATGTGCAGGAGCACCGCACACGTGCAGAATTTCTGGCCGGCCCTGGGTAAGACTTTTTCTTTGTTCTTTTTATGTAAAAAGTTGTTAATTAATTCAGGGGTAAAGCCATTGTTCAGTGTAGTACATTTAATTCTGTCTGATTCTGTTGGAAAATTCCGTTTTGACATTGGTATCTACATAAGATAATATACCATGAAATAGACGGCAGCATGTTTGTGTGATATTAAATCTTGGGAACATCAGGGTCTGTGTGTTTTCGTATTGTGAGTTTAAATGTTCAAGGAATGCATTCCCAATTGTCTTTTGGTTCCAGTCCACAGACACAGTACATCTTCTACATATCTGTACTAATATTTGATATTATCACTGAGAGGCTCATTATTTAGGAACTGTTTTTCGAAATGGTCCATGAAAGTTTCTGCTAAATGAGGACTGAGATGAGGCCCCACTGCAAAGCTAACTATCTGTTTGCATTGAGTACCTTCAAAATGAAAATAATTTGTTGTAAACATGTCTGGGTGATCAATTTTGTGTCTTCTACTTGTACAAGGTTGATACCTGCCCTGTATAGTAGTTCTGTCAAAATATCAAGGTGTTCTTTCACTTTCTATGCTTGTAAATAAGCTGCTAACATCAAAAGATACTAGTTTTATGCTATGTGGAATAGGGAGGTCTTTAATTTTGTTAACAATGCCCATGAAATTAATAATGCCAATCTTAGATTTAAATTTGTCTCAGTTTTGATGCAGAAATGTACTTCTTTGATAATTTTGTAGTTTGGTGTGGTGTATGTTGGCACAAAAGATCATAAAAGTGGGCCTTTCCTGTGTTGTTTACGAGATTCACATGCCACTGGGTTCATGTTGTTGAAATACTTAGCTTCATATTCACAAGTTACACTTTTGCAGGTCTTGGTTAAGTCTTTAATGTCTCTGTTGGTGGTTTTGGTGGGATCTTTGGTGTAGATATGGTAGCAATTGAGTGTGAGAAATTGTTTGACTTTCTTAACATAATTACTTTTATCTGCTTTTGTGATAATGTTGTCATTTTGAGTAATTTTCTTCGTTATGTTCTTCAGTGTGTTGTGGTCCACATATTGTGATGCAGGAGTGTCTAACTCAATCCATTTTTGTATATCATGACTTACTGTGTGCTTGGTTACAATTTCATTGTTTTCTACATCTTCCATTGTCTTTCCCGTCTATTTTTCACCACCCCCTCCCACCTCTGTTAGGTGCAATGCACTTATTCTCACTCTTATTAACTCATGCACGATGTTTTAGTAGTAATTTCTATCTTGCATATTACCCTTTTTTCCTCCTTTAAGCTCTCAGGCTTTCAAATCTTGTCTGATGCATCCCCCAACAATCAGTCTTTCCTTCTCATCCCGTATGGTAAGTCTCCCCTGAACCACAGTTCTGGTTCACTTTCCCAAAATCTACCCCTTTTCCTAGATCTCTCCATTCCTTTTCCTTCACCCTTCTTCCTTTCCCTTCAACCCTTCTGCCTAAAGAAGGAGCCACGGCCTACAAAAGCATCCAAATCACGACAATCTTTTATATGTGTGTTCTGCCACCGCTTGGTAAGTAGATTTTTGATCTACCCAATTAAATAATTTTATTAATATATAGTACAAAAGACAACAAAAGCTGTTTCAGATACATAATACAAAAAAAGAAATAATTTAAATTTATTTGAACAGATATTCATTTACCAAAGGAAATAATTTAAATTTATGTTAACAGATATTCATTTGCAGTATAATAGCACCTGTCGTGTAAATATGTTTTCAAAGCCACTTTGAATATTTGTGTTCCTTTTATTTCCTCGATGTGGTATTTCGAAGTAGTTTTTGGCTTATGAGACTATCTTCAGCTTTAGGGAATGAGTAGAAAAGTTATCTGAAACAGTTCTGTGGTGTCACCGCCAGACACCACACTTGCTAGCTGGTAGCCTTTAAATCGACCACGGTCCGTAAGTATACGTTGGACCCGCATGTCGCCACTATCAGTGATTGCAGACGGAGTGCCGCCACACGGCAGGTCTAGAGAGACTTCCTAGCACTCGCCCCAGTTGTACAGCCGACTTTGCTAGCGATGGTTCACTGACAAAATACGCTCTCATTTATCAAGTCGATAGTTTAGCATAGCCTTCAGCTACGTCATTTGCTGCAACCTAGCAAGGCGCCATTATCAGTTACTATTGATATTGTGAATCATGTACCGTCAAGAACGACGTTCATCATTAATGGATTAAAGTTAAGCGTTCCACCAGCTACGTCCATTTTTCTAAATTCTAATTTCCTTGTCCTGTTCCAGACCTCACGCCCGCCTGCGTGAGCTAAAACGTGTGCCTTTCGGCCTCCTCTAGTAACACGGTGTTGGCTCTCCTGCCAACCACAACAAGTTCTTTCCATGAAAGAAATGGAAGTGCTAGTAAAAGGTTTTAAATATGTTCCTCCCCATAAAACTTCTGAAAAACAATTCTATTTTTTAAAAGTTGATATAGAATGCAGTGTATACAATGACATTGCAACCAAACACATAGTGAGTCATGATATACAAAAGTGGCTTGAGTTAGACACTCCTACATCACAATATGTGGACCACAACACACGGAAGAACATAAAGAAGAAAATTACCCAGAATGACAACATTCTCACGAAAGCAGAAAAAAGTGATTATGCTAAGAAAGTGAAACAATTTCTCACACTCAGTTGCTACCATATCTACACCAAAGATCCCACCAAAACCACCAACAGAGAAATTAAAAACTTAACAAAGACCTGCAAAAGCGTAACTTGTGAATATGAAGCTAAGTATTTCAACAACATGAACCCAATGGCTCCTAAACTGGGTGAATCTCTTAAACAACACAAATAAAGGACAACCTTTATGACCTTTTGTGCCAACTTACACCACACCAAACTACAAAATTATCAAAGAAGTACATTTCTGTATCAAAACCAAGACAAAATTTAAATCAAAGATTGGAATTATTAATTTTATGGACATTGTTAACAAAATTAAAGACCTCCCTGTTCCACATAGCATAAAACTAGTATCTTAGTATCTTTTGATGTTAGCAGCTTGTTTACAAACATACCAGTTTAAGAATGCCTTGATTTTTGACAAAACTACTATAAAGGGCAGGTATCAACCTTTTACAAGTAGAAGGCACAAAACTGGTCACCCAGACATGTTTACAACAAATTATTTTCAATCTGACGCTGGTCAACACAAACTTTGCAGTGGGGCCTCCCCTCAGTCCTCTTTTAGCAGATATCTTCATGGACCGTTTCTAAAAACAGTTCTTACATAATGAGCCTCTCAGTGATAATATCAAATATTAGTACATATATGTAAGAGATGTACTGTGTCTGTGGTCTGGAACCAAAAGACAGTTGGGAACACATTCCTTGAACATCTGAACTCACAACACGAAAACACACAGTTCACTATGGAGATCGGTCCGCCCCTGGCAGCTGAGTGGTCAGCGCGACGGATTGTCATATCTAACAGCCCAGGTTCGATTCCCAGCTCGGTCGGAGATTTTTTCCACTCAGGGACTGGGTGTTACGTTGTCCTTATCATCCTCATTTCATCCCCATTGACACACAAGTCGCCAAAGTGGCGTCAACTCAAAAGACTCGCACCAGGGGAACAGTCTACCCGATGGGAGGCCCTAGCCACACGGCATTTCCATTTACTATTGAGATCGTTGAAAAATCCATTAATCTGTTAGATCTCCACCTAGATACCACTAAAAACACACAGTTCGGTAATTTACAGAAAACCTACCTCAACAGACTCTGTAATACACTCATGTTCACAATGTGCTGCCTTCTATTCCATGGTATATTGCCTTGCGTAGATACCAATGTCAAAACAGAATTTTCAAACAGAATCAGACACAATTAAATGTACTACATTGAACAATGGCTTTACCCCTGAATTAATTAACAACATTTTACATAAAAAGAACAAAGAAGAAAATGTTACCCTTTGCGTATGCCTCCTCTGCAGCAACAGTCATATCTAAAACCAACCAGTATACTATCCTATATTAAGCAAAGCTATCGGAAAGATTAGCCAAAATCCTCAAATCCTGCAATTAAAAAAACTTTATTTTGTGTAGGAGCACTAGAGTCCATAGCCTATTGAACAGCTGTACAGCGCAGGCACGGGCCTCACACACTGAATGCCTCCGAATGTCATGGCAACCTCGGCCGGCGTCCTCCCGAGAGATAGTTACGTGAGGCCGTGCTGCCAATCGTAACAGGACATGACAAGCGGACTCGGTTACGGCAGGCATATTACTCCGCCACTTGCCCTATATAGCCACATACACCGCCACACCTGGCCCTCTCGTGTTGGGCTTCCTACTTGCTACGTCGATGTCGCACCCAGGAACGACGCTACACTGTGCTACGACTGTTTACCATACCGGACTTGGACTCTGCAGCCGAGTCACTGCCCTTGATCAAGCACCAAGTTGTGTTAGTATTGTGGAACTGTTGGCAATAAACAGAATTTGGAACTCACACCAATCGTTATTTGTTGTTTCTCCAATTACAGATACAACATTATTAACAGTGGTGTTTACGAAATCACTTGCAGTGATTGCAACAAATTGTATATTGGTCACACAGGTAGGACCATAACAACTATGCTGATGGTACACAAACACAGCTGGAGATTGCATAAGGCAGACTCCACCTGTGCCAATCATGTGCTGAAGGAAGGACACAAATACCAAATCCACAGCGTAGTGCTACATTTAGGCAACAGAGGAAGAAAACTAAGCCTATTAGAAGCACTTGAGATAAACAATCATTTAGCTTAAAATCCCCAGCTGGTTCTGAATGCTCAATTTCAATTGACTACATTGCCACTTTCAAGCTTCATGTGTTGCTATCAACCAACCATGTACCCACAAACCACCACAATGACACAAACTGCTACACAAAATTAAAACATAACAGAATTTCATATTCCTCACCACACAATCTTCAACAATGTAGATTGAAATACTTTATATTTGAATAGTGGACTATGTTCAGTATTGCCCATTGCATAACATTGTTGTTTACAGTGTAAAACATTTTTGTTTCTCAACATAAGTTACTAGTACTGTGTTAGGTAGCTTTCAACCAATTTCACGATCTCACAGACTATGGCATTGTAGCCATATATCCCATAGTAATGTAAGATTATTTATTCCAATTATTGTGTATAATATTGTCCATTGCCTAGAGTTTAATTTACTGTGTTGAAAAACATGTCTGTTGCACAACATAAATGAAGAGTACTCGGTTTAACGGTATCTCGGGTTAAGAATCAAGTTTAATACACAACACTATACGCAAGAAATTGTATCTTCATCTACGATGTTCTATTACCTGGAACAACTGTCCTTTTCATATGTTAGTTCGAAAAACAAAAATGAGTGGAGGATAAACTGTGTACTTATTATTCAACCTTAAAAGAGTAATGTGTAAAAGGTGGAGGAAGAGTTCAAAAAGAAGAATGCGAGTGACTTTTACAGGACCTCCAGAGAGATACTACAAAGAAACCAGCCACCATGTCTGTGTTTTAGGCAAATGAGTGTTAGCATATTAAAATGACAAAGAGAACAGTCAGCTCTTGACTGTTTCATAGTGCTGTCAAACTGTGAAGAGCCTCTGTAAAGATGGGCTTCTCAGAAACAAATCCAGTGTAATTTAGACTCCAAACCTTGGTAAAATTAAGCATGTAATCACGGAACTCAAAAATAATAAAGCACAAGGTGAAGACAGCATTGCAGCAAAAATGTGGAAAATTGGAGAGGAAGTCGCTGCAGGTGGAATACATCGCCTTATAGAAGAAACATGGAAAACTGAAAAGATACTAAAAGACTGGAAATGTTGGTTTCCAAAAAGGCAGGTCATGGGTGGAACAGATATTCAACTTCAAGTCCTTTCTGAGAATTGAGCAATAAGAAGGAAGAATATAATAGTAATTTTTGATTCTAAAAGATTGTATGACTCAGTTGATGGTCAAACTTTTTTAGGGTTTCAGAGGAATTCTGACTATTGGAAAATGATGGAAACTGTAATACAAACCCTGAAAGACACCTTCCCAAAAGTTAAGTATTTTTTGAGAAATCTGAGAACCTTTGAAATAAAGACAGGGGTCAGGCAAGAGAAATATTAACCCCAAATTCTCTTCAGTATCATCCTGAAGAAAATAATGAAAATCTGGGAAGAACTCTGAAGTTGGGAGGAGTGAGTGAAATACTCCTTGGGAAGAAAGGAAACAACTTTGAAATCAGGTATTTAGCTTTTAGCAGTGACCTGGCCCTTTTAGATGGAAACTGGAAATCTTGCATGAATTCACTGGAAAAATAGGTCTAAAAGTCTCATGTGAAAAGGTGGAATTGTATGGAACATAGACAGCAGGGATAGAAATACTTGGAGGTAAAATATGGGAAGATTAAAAGACAGATTAATTTAAATACCTCAGAAAATGAATCCAACCCAGTGGACTGGATAGAAGTCAAAGTAAGAGCCAGAAAATTAGACCTTGCGTGACACTAACACAGAACAAGTACAACAAATGAACAATATCCTAAAGGCCAAAATCAGGCATTGTAATCCAATTATAAATTCAGAAGGCATTTATGTTTTTATGTGTCTGTTTATTTAGAATAAGGAACAGTCATGGAAGTACTTGAAAAGAAGGAAAGGAAGAGTCTGAGGAAAATTCCAGGACCCCAAAAGACTACTGGTGGAACTTCAAAGAATAGGAAAAAATGAAGAGATCCATAAGAACATCAAAAGGATTGTGGACTAAATGTGTAAACAACAGTTGAAATTTCATTGACCCCTAGCTAGAATGGACAAAAACCAACTTTTTAAACAGACCTTGTCATATCACACATTTAAAAGTTCACTTTTAAGTAGTGGCAGCTGGTGATCATGTGCTACAGCACACTATCATTTCACACTAAAATTGTGCCATTTCTCTTCAAGTGTAAGCTCTAAATCATGCTAAAATTATGCCAATTCGTTTCGAATGTGAGCTGGAAATCCCACTAAAATTATGCCATTTCTCTTCCAATGCGTGTTGGTATACAAATAAAATGGACAAAACCATGATTTGTGGTGCTGCCTCCACGATGACCAGTACCAGTATAACCAATATCGAGTACTGAAATGATGGTCAGCCACACTTATGATAAAGTCAGAGAAGGGATGCAGATGTCTGTTTTTAGTAACACATGCTCTGATCTTATATCATCCCTGCTGGCACTGAGGGTGCTGTGTTGCCCGCAGAACCAGGTCAATATTGTTTGTTGAAAATACATGAAAATTATTGTGAAAGTATAGAGTACAAGCAATTTTAGAGGAGCAGCTGACATATTGGTACTGTAGCCCAGTGGCTAAGGGCACCAACTGGCAGTTTGCTGGGTTAGGTTCGATTCCTAGTGCTACCATCATGTACTTTTTTAATTTCTTGTGGTGTTAAATGGTTATTATAAGATTTAAATATATTTAAACTGTGGTGTCACCGCTAGACACCACACTTGCTAGGTGGTAACTTAAATCGGCCGCGGTCCTTAGTACATGTCGGACCCGCGTGTCGCCACTGTGTAATCGCAAACCTAGCGCCACCACATGGCAGGTCACAAGACACGGACTAGACCTCGCCCCAGTTGTACGGACGACATTGCTTGCGACTAGACCTACCAAGCCTTCCTCTCAATTGCCGAGAGATAGACAGATAGAATAGCCTTCAGCTTAGTCCATAGCTACTACCTAGCAAGGCGCCATTTGTATCAGTGCTTATAGCTTCCTAATATTCAAGAGAGATGTATTCCAACAAGGGAATAAAAGATAAGTAACAAACATCTACGTACTTTTCTTCTTATTCATTAATAAGTCTCATGTTCCAGAACTTTAAGCCCGTCTGCGTTAGTTTAGCGTGCACCTAGCTACCTCATTGTGTCTAGGCTGTATGGTCTAGACACAACATAAACAGTTCAATTTATATATGCAAAATAAATATGTTCAATTTAGCTACAATTACTACCCTTATAAGTCAAAAGGCTATTATAGGGAGTGGTAAAAAAGAGCAAATATATGAGGAAATTTAGTCTTTAAGTCTATGGAAAGAGTTGTATATGTGGGTTTGATGTTCGCAATACACTTTTTTGTTTTCTTTGTTTATTTTCGGTAACACTGATATGTGTAGTACTGGGGAAGTGAAAGATCTATGACATATTAAAGCATTAATAATACTAATAATAATAATAAATAATGGAAATCATAGCAACATACTTGATCTATTGCATTATGTAAAACTAATATTGCAACAATTTTAAGTCATGACATAGTGCAACACAGTCTGTTTATTTTCGTAGTATTGTAGCACATTGGTAAAATTTTGCATGAACCGCCACTGCTTCAAAGTGGGTGGGAGAGGTGTAAAGAGATCCACAAGAAAGTGGCATTATACTAGAACTGATTGAAACTAAGAAGGATTCAGGAGCAAAATGCAGGGGGGGAGGGGGGGGGAGAATCATTTGAAGAAACCATTAAAAAAGAGGTCCACACATTACATTTTTAAGAAGGAGAAAAAGCGAAGAAGTGAGAGACTGAATAGGTTCCAGGAAGATAGGATAAGAGTAGCCAAGAAGCCTACCATGAGGTCCACAGTTGGCCGAATTCAGAATAAAGAAGGGGGATGACTGGCCATTGGGTTCATTGTAGTGGACATGTTGATGACTTACACTGCTTTGGCTATGAAACTGTATATGTACCTAGTACGGGTAACCATTATATTATGTGAGCTGAAAAATGTTGTCATGTACTAACACTTGATATATCCACTCAAAAGCCACATGTTACATCTTCACTCATGTGGTGTGGGAACTTACTGTCTGGATAATACTAGTATTGTTGTTGTTGTGGTCTTCAGTCCAAAGACTGGTATGATACAGCTCTCCATGCTACTCTATCCTGTGCAAGCCTCTTCATCACCAAATAACTACTGCAACCTACATCCTTCTGAATCTTAGTGTATTCATCTCTTGTTCTTCTTCTACGATACTATAATGCTTGTATTCAGTCAGCATTCTCTGTATTAACTTTGTGTGTTGGGAGTTACTATGAATATTAAAAGTTAATTCATTGCTAAATATTTCAGGTTGCCTTAGTGAATGAGATTTTAATTTCCAAGACACTCCTGTGTCTTCCAAGCTTCTGTACAAAGAGTGAGTGAGTGAGTGAGTGTGCAAATGTGCGCATAGCCACAGTTTTTTGTTGTCGGTGGTGGTGTAATATGTAATATATTTTAGTGTAAAAGTTGTGTGTGTGCTGTCTTTTACTGCTTTGTTTTTATATGCACAAATGTAAAGCATTTTAGGTGTTAATCATAGTAGAGTAAGATAATATGAGACTGAGTGAAAGACCAAGTAGCTGTTGTTTCTAAACAAATTATGAGAAGGTGCTGTTGATTGAGAGGAAATAAGTGTTGAAAGTAGTGGTTGTATAAAACATGTTAAAGGACACAGGTGCTGCTAATTTTGCTGTTCCAACAAAACAATTGAAACCTTTAATAAGTGACAGGTGGTTGTTAGTTTTGTGGTAGGTCTCAGTCAATGACAAGGACGGGGAGGGGGAGGGAGAGAGAGAGAGAGAGAGAGAGAGAGAGAGAGAGAGAGAGAAAGAGAGAGAGCGTGTTGGTATGTATCTGTTGTGATGTTTGATGTTGGAAAAAATTAAATGGCTCAGATAATAAAGTGTGTTTGGTGTATCCATGCATTGTAGACAAATTCTTGTAGATGGAAAATTAAACTGTGATGCTTTAAAAGCTCCGATGTTATGTTTTTGACATTGGGGGAGGAATTTCTTCCATGCATCATGAAAGCCCTTCCATTTGTTTCCCATTAAACTGTATCTTCATTTAACATAAAGTCTTCTGCATATGGGACTGTGTCATAAAGCCTTTTGTGTATGGTACTCCGCCGTATTATAAATAACCGTCACCTGTGTTTCAGCTATGGTTGCAGTGGCCTCCTCTTGGGTCTACTGGTGTATTTTTTATGGTAAAGTCACGTATATTTTGTGTAGATTGCTCTGCTTTGCATGACATTGTGTCATAGTTCTAAAAACTAAAGATATTATTGGTTGCTACTGGTGGGAAACATCTCTTGTTATTAGTGCACCCTGTTAGGCTCTGATTGCTGGCAGTCAGGATGGTGCAAGGTTGAGTCTATCCTCTCTATTCATGCTGGGGTGTTTTAATATCTCAATGGCCTCTCATATCCTATATTTCACACTCCCTGGGTGTGTGATAAGTACGCAGGTTTCAAGAATTTTATTTTCTTGCGTCAGTCTTCTACTGTTTGGCCACTGCACATTTGTTGTGCTGCCAAAGTTGAATGTACCACTCATACTTCTATATGTTTGCTGCTGCAGGCTTGCTGGTTTTACTGATGTAGACTGCTCCAAACAAAAGAATGCACAAAAGACTGGACATCAACCAACTAAAGCTAGCAGCACACTTACCATATGTGAAGAATGTCATCAACAGAATTGGTAAACATCTGCATGAGTTGGTGTCCAGGCCATCCTCTACAACACCTGCAAGATTCAGAATGTATTAGGCTCAAACAAGGACAAGGTAAAGTGTCTGCAGATTGCAGGTCTGCACAATGTAGACTATGAGTGTGGAGAAATCTACATCGACAGAACTTTCAGATCTGTAGCAATACACTGGAGCATGAGCAGTACATTCAACTTGGACAGCACAACAAATCTGCAGTGAGCAAACACCATGAAGACTGTGCACGAAAATAAAATTCAACGAAATCTGCGTTCTGGGATGATAAAACACAGGATCAGAGAGGCCAGTGAGATATTAAAACACCCTAACAACATGAACAGAGAGGATGTACTCAGACATGCACCATCCTAGCTGTCAGACATCAGAGTTCAGCTGGCTGCACTAAGAACTTTAGACAGATTGTTATGAGCACTTAACTGCCACTGCATGGCCTTTGTCCAGCATGAGGAAAATGAGAGTCCATACGCCAGTTGTCAGTGTCTAACAATCATATCGCACTTTGTGAGGAACAATAGAAAACAGCAGATATGCACTTCTTCTACCACAACCTATGATGAAATACCTTAGTTTTGTTTTGGACTGTGACCTTATTTTATGTTCAACACACCATTTTTGCCAAAATATAAGGTGCTGTACAACAAGAATACACTGGCTGACCCAGAAATGACCAAAACGTTGGTGATAGTTATTTACAATAAAAGGCGATTCCATAGCCCAAAGGCTTATGTTAACTGATTCTGGCTGTGGAAGCTTATGCAGTTATATCTTTCTTCATTTGTATGTCCTGAAACAGAGAAAAAGAGGGACATTGGGAACATTAACTAGGAAAGTTTGTATGTAAGTTGCACTGCTTCATACATGAGCAGTGGAAAGGCTGGAATAATGTTTGGTTACTGCATGGTAGTGTAAGGATAGATTAAATCCTAGATAATACTGAGAGATAAGAAATTCATTATTCTTCTTTGTTTACAGATGCTTGAGGTTGCAAGCAAAATGTTGGAAACACTTTCTGTAGAAAGTGCTGCTTCCTTATCAGACAATAAGCCTGCTGATGTCTGTACACCCACACCTGATTACCCCCATATGGGTCCTGATGAAGTCTGAACAATTGTAACAAATTAAAATTTAATTAGTTGGTGTAATAACAATTAGGTGGCTTTTATATTTTGTACATTCTGTGAGATGAAATTAAAGTATAAGTTATTATGAGAAGGATGATTCTGTTTTTTTTTTTTTTCCCCTGTCAGCTGTTGCACAGCTATGTACATTATCATCTAAACTCTGACTTTGATCAAGATAGGAGATATAAACGTTAAGTATTATTGTACAGAAACATTAATATAATGTAGGTTAGCTGCAAAAAAAAAAAAAAAAAAAGAAGAGGGGAGATGTAGTTTATTTCAGCCTTTAGTGAAGTGTACAATTTTATGTTGGCTTGTGTCAAGCAAGGAACAGTCTTTGCACAACCTTGAAATCTTATCCAGATCAGAACGAATACTTGCACAGCTTCTTCCAGACAGTACTTCACTGTAGATAAATGATCATCTGCAAAACACCAGAAGTTACATCTGTATCTACACTCCTGGAAATGGAAAAAAGAACACATTGACACCGGTGTGTCAGACCCACCATACTTGCTCCGGACACTGCGAGAGGGCTGTACAAGCAATGATCACACGCACGGCACAGCGGACACACCAGGAACCGCGGTGTTGGCCGTCGAATGGCGCTAGCTGCGCAGCATTTGTGCACCGCCGCCGTCAGTGTCAGCCAGTTTGTCGTGGCATACGGAGCTCCATCGCAGTCTTTAACACTGGTAGCATGCCGCGACAGCGTGGACGTGAACCGTATGTGCAGTTGACGGACTTTGAGCGAGGGCGTATAGTGGGCATGCGGGAGGCCGGGTGGACGTACCGCCGAATTGCTCAACACGTGGGGCGTGAGGTCTCCACAGTACATCGATGTTGTCGCCAGTGGTCGGCGGAAGGTGCACGTGCCCGTCGACCTGGGACCGGACCGCAGCGACGCACGGATGCACGCCAAGAGTGTAGGATCCTACGCAGTGCCGTAGGGGACCGCACCGCCACTTCCCAGCAAATTAGGGACACTGTTGCTCCTGGGGTATCGGCGAGGACCATTCGCAACCGTCTCCATGAAGCTGGGCTACGGTCCCGCACACCGTTAGGCCGTCTTCCGCTCACGCCCCAACATCGTGCAGCCCGCCTCCAGTGGTGTCGCGACAGGCGTGAATGGAGGGACGAATGGAGACGTGTCGTCTTCAGCGATGAGAGTCGCTTCTGCCTTGGTGCCAATGATGGTCGTATGCGTGTTTGGCGCCGTGCAGGTGAGCGCCACAATCAGGACTGCATACGACCGAGGCACACAGGGCCAACACCCGGCATCATGGTGTGGGGAGCGATCTCCTACACTGGCCGTACACCACTGGTGATCGCCGAGGGGACACTGAATAGTGCACGGTACATCCAAACCGTCATCGAACCCATCGTTCTACCATTCCTAGACCGGCAAGGGAACTTGCTTTTCCAACAGGACAATGCACGTCCGCATGTATCCCGTGCCACCCAACGTGCTCTAGAAGGTGTAAGTCAACTACCCTGGCCAGCAAGATCTCCGGATCTGTCCCCCATTGAGCATGTTTGGGACTGGATGAAGCGTCGTCTCACGCGGTCTGCACGTCCAGCACGAACGCTGGTCAAACTGAGGCGCCAGGTGGAAATGGCATGGCAAGCCGTTCCACAGGACTACATCCAGCATCTCTACGATCGTCTCCATGGGAGAATAGCAGCCTGCATTGCTGCGAAAGGTGGATATACACTGTACTAGTGCCGACATTGTGCATGCTCTGCTGCCTGTGTCTATGTGCCTGTGGTTCTGTCAGTGTGATCATGTGATGTATCTGACCCCAGGAATGTGTCAATAAAGTTTCCCCTTCCTGGGACAATGAATTCACAGTGTTCTTATTTCAATTTCCAGGAGTGTATTAAACGAACATGTAGAAAACACGCTAGACACTCCCTACCAAGAAGTCCTCATTCAATAACCAAGTCATGAAATTTATTTGATTCCCCATTCGCTCATACTTTACTTAACAAATGTTGTAGTGAGACAAGTGCTTTTTGAAGATCAGGAAATATTACACTCAGTTAATCTCCTTGATCTATGGATTTCAGGTTGTCACATGGGAAAAGTATTGACACCAGTGATATTGGATGGTAATTTTGTGGATCATTTCTCCTATCCTTGTTCTAAAAAAGCTGACCTGTGATTTCTCCCAGCTACTCATCATAATAGTTTGTTTGAGCGATGTATGGTGTATTATGGTCAAAAGAGGGTCTAATTAAACCTCAAATTCTGTATAGAATCTAATAGACATCAACTACGATTCTGTGTATGCGTCACATAGTAGCACATTGGTAATGTCATGTTTAGTTGCAGGGTAATGTGCAATACAGGACCTAGCCTATTTAGCCTCTTCACTCTCTGGTGGTCTTCCCACCTTCACATGCCCCACTGATAAGCTCTGCACTTCTTAACATCAAATGGTAGACTGTTCCAGGTCTTAGGGGGATTACGACCCTTCGTATTATCCTCTTATGGTTGGGACAAATCAGCAAGAAAGCCCATTAAGTGGTTCATCTGTTGAGGTGCCACCCTAATTATCTCAAATCCTGGTTGGCCAACCGACCCACTTTTGGCAGCTGGTGAGATCACTTGCACAGATGTGATGAGTGCCTGTGCTCCTTCTCACCGAGAGTGGACTGGAGATCATCTGCCACCATACCCATCCTGTGGTGGCCAACCTGGCATCCAGACACAGAGACAGGGCATGTGCATTACCTGAGGTGTAGCTGCTCCTTTGCAAAGCTTCATAGATCAGCACTTCCTGCTCTTGTTTCCTAATAGGAGACTTTAAGGGGTGAAGAGACAAAGGAGACACACAGTCGGCACGGCAAGACTTTGACATCACAGTGGAGCATCATCTCTGAACATCTGAAGGAATTTACAACCATTTGGAGCAGAGGACAGTGTGTTTCCACCAGAGGACAGCATAACACAACCTACACAACCTGCTGACACTGCCATTTGTGGAGCATCTAGCAGGGCTTCCTGCTTGTGCCCCATGTTTCTCAGCTTTGGACAACGTTATCAGTCTATGCTGGGGACCCACCTTCACCCTCTTAGGCCTAGTCCACATGTGCTATAGGCAGTAGGCTTGAGGAAGGAGGTGAAGACCTGGCCACCTCAGTGTTCTCGAAGCTGCCATGAGAGGTGGATGTGGTACTGATCATAGTTTACCAGAGTCGTCGTTGCCTTCAGGAGGAATCATGGGAGCTGTGTATATTGACTTCTAGATAACACCCAATACTCTGGGGCTTGTGGACTTCCAAGTGGACCTCTTCACCAAGAAGCTAATCTCTATTTCTGGCTCAATCAGACCCTCAGGAGATCCGCATTTGTTTGCTGGGTACAAGTTTTGTGAACTCAGGTTTCCTGAAGTGGGGGCTAGTAAGTGCCACCAGTCCTCTGTTGTCGTAGGCTCTGTTTGCAAGGCAGAGGAATATTGTGTACCCCAGGGAACAGATATCTCGGCTTGACTGCCTCGATTGTGAGAATGGGACAAAGCTCTCTGTCTCGAGATATGTTGTTCACTGACGATACACATCACTGTTGAGGTTGAACAGTCATTTAGTGGGCAACATTTGGGGAAAGTGCATCACCTCAATGGTGTAAGGCTTACTCAGGCAAGTGGGTCTTACTTCCCTAGCTGCTCATGAAACCAAGATGGAATCCTTGAGATCTTCTCCTCCTCCCAGCATGATGGCTGTACCAGTTGGGAGTACTCACACCTATTCATCCAAACAAATGAGGGAGGCTAGTCCTTCTGATAGTCAACATGTGTTTGGTAATGGGGCTGAAGCAATCATAATCAGAATGTTTTTTAAGTGATCAAGAGGAAGAAGGGGGTGTTTGAAAACCCCGTCTATATTCATAAAGGCTTAGAAGGGTGTGTTGGCACCTTAAAGTCTATCAAGTGATTGTGAAATAGTTATTTACTGGTGTAAACTAACAGTGCAAGCAGGTGGAACTACTTAGGAAGTCATAAAAATTTGCTGATTGTGACATAATTGTTGAGTTGCATAACTCAGTTAACTCCAGCAATGGTGTAGTCACACACCATGACATTAGGGAAACGGATGTAACAGAGCTGAAACAAGAGTGGGTATTAAAGAGAATAATGGACGTGGAGCAAAGGACATAGGAATAATGGAGAAACTGAGACTGGTGAAGTGACCTGTGGCAGTGTGGAGAGGAAGGCCATGAAGCTGGGACTCAGTATCCGTCTCCAGCTGTCTGTTTTAACTGCTCTGAGAGTAACCCAGTCTGGAGCCAAAACTGCTGTGTTCTTTGCTGAGAAACGCAAAATTCAAGAAATAGGCAGCTACGACAGAAGAGGCCAGCAATGTTCTCGCATTGAGCTTCAGGAAGGCATCCCAAAGGAAAATGCCTCAGAATTACCACTTTCCTCAAAGCAGAGTGCCTCTCAATACCCTCTTTCCCCCTCACCCTTGAGGGAAAAGATCTCAGCATTCAGGTCGAAAGCTGTCCCAGGCATCATCAAACATCATTCTCATGTGTCTGACTCATGATGAGGACATCGTGTATTTTGATGCCTCATCTTCAGACCCCTCATTTTAAGCAGATTGATGTACCTGTACTTGGATGCTACAATGTACCTGTACTTGTATGCCATCACCCATGCAGGAAAGACGAGGTTACTGGTGACAGGGCAAAAGATGGCGTAGCAGTATTTGTCAAGGTCACTTTCCACTCCTCAGCTGTGCCCTTAACCACAACACTACAAGTGGTTGCTCTTTGGATACTGGCCCATGTTGCACTCATGGTGTGTTCTGTGTACCTGCTGCTCCATGAGCCCAATGACAGTGAGATCCACACACATCATCTTGACGAACTAGTCTGTCCCTTCTCCTTATAGGGTATTTTAAAACACTCAGTGCACTATGTGGTTCTAACACCACTTGCCTCAAGAGTCAGATACTTGAGGATCTAACATGCAGTGCAGGTATTACATTGATGAACAGGTGTCAAGGTATACATTTTAAGACCACTAAAGGTTGATCTACAGCCATAGACCTCTCCTCCTGCTTGCCTGTCCTTGCAGACACTGCTCAATGGGGAGTGGACGACAACCTTCATGGCCACTACCCTGTCTGGATTCATCTGCCCAATGGAGCAGATCCCAAAAGGAAGCTGCTGACCCAGTTCTTCAGAAAGGCCAACTGGATGATTTACAGGCAGTTAGTTGTTTTTGAGTAATGCAACGGTGTCCAGAACTGGGTGGATCGCATTACAGCTGTGAAACATCCCACTGGTGCATCCATCCCAAAGTTAGTGGGGATGTCTAGGAGACAATGTGTCCCTTGATGGAATGATTGTTGTTCTGCATCAAGGACAGGAGTGCAGCTATGTGCAGATTCAGTCTGTGTCCTATGGATGCGAATCTTGCAACCTTTCAAATGGCACATCCAAAGGCGAAGAAAGTAATTTGGGAGAGTATGCTCTTGGTAAGACTCCCTGAACTCCATCAGTCAGCATCATTTATTCTGACAGTCAATCTTTCAAAGTTGCCAGACTGTATTGGAGCAGGATTTCTCTGCCTCAAAGTATGATCATATGCCTCAAATCCAATGTGCTACTTGAACTGCCAATGCTTCGGTCACACCAGTATTGGTTGTAATGGTCAGGCTACATGTGGCTGATGTGGCAGCCCAGCACATGAACAGGGTTTCCAGTGCACTGCACCACCCAGGTGTGTTAATTGTTCCCAGACCCATCCTGTTGGGAGCAGGGATTGTCCTGTCTATGCTGAAGAAAAGAAGATTCAGGAAATAAAAGTCACCCAATGTATATCGTACTCTGATGCAAAGAACGCATTTATGACCACTCAGCCTCCAATTTTCATCAAGTCTTTCATCTCGGTGTTGGTGCAGCCCATACAGGTCAGTGTTGGCACCCAGACTATGACTGTTGAGCAGTGCACATCTACTCGTAACTGTAAATGTTGCTGCCAGTCTGCACTGGTGGTCCCTATCGCTGAAGCATTGAATGTTTCTGAACATAATGTCTGCATAGTCAGCAAACCTTAACAGCTGACATTGGAAGAGATTCAGCTGGGAACGAAGGCCAAATGGCTGAAGTGGTCGCTTCGAAGCTGTCTGACCATGTTACCTTGCTGTTGTCTGATGCATCTGAGGAAGATCATACCATCACTGGTAAGGACATCAAAGTTTGCCTGAGGGTACCATTGAGTCCTCAAGTGACCCCCCCCCCCTCTCCCTGCCAGTCAGAGTGAACCTCCATTGTTAAAATGGCTTCCATACTGCAATGGAAAATCAATGGGATCAGGACTCATGTGGAGGAACTGAAACTCCTAGCACACACGTGCCCCTTGTGCTTGTGTTCACAAGAAACACATTACAGATGACCCTGTGCTACAGGGTTATGCGCTATACCACAAGGATGATGTATTGAGGGAAAGAGCCAAGGGAGGGGTTGCAGTGATTGTCAATAATGCACACTGCTCCTCTGCTCTCCCCCTGGCTACATACCTACAAGCAGTTGAAGTTGAAATTTGTGCCTGTCAGAGGATTACTGTTTGCTTGCTGTACTTACTTACACTAGATGTACACTCTGAAGCATTCACAGCTCTTTTGGAACAACCATTTCTCCACCTGGGAGACTTCAGTGCCCATCATGTGTTGTGGGGATTCACCTCTACTTGCCCTCGGGGTCAGGTCTCGGAGAGCCTCATGATGTCTCATGAGCTGTGCATCCTCAACATAGGTGCTCACAATCATTTCTGTACTGCTACTGGGTCATTCTCAGCCACTGACCTCTCTCCTCTCCCGTCATTGCAGACTCTGTTCAGTGGGAGGTCACTGATGACCTTCATTCCAGTGACCATTTTTCACTCTGTATCCACCTACTTGATGGAGCACTACCTGAAGAGAAGCCACCAAAATGGATAGTCAGCAAGGCTAAATGGAAGCTCATCAGCCAGCTGGCTGTGTTCAAACATTCAGCATCCATGGGTGAGTGGACCACATCACACGAGTGATCCATCATGTCACTGACCTATCCATCCAGAAGTCCTCAGGCCATCATAGAATGCAACCTGTACCTTGGTGGACAGATGAGTGCTGCTTACAATCCAGAACAGGTGTGTGATTCTTCAACATTTTAAATGCCAATCAACAGCAGACAACCTAAGGGCCTTTCGAGCCACGAGGACCAAAGCTTGATGCGCCATTAGGAAGAGTAAGAAACAGTCATGGCAAGTGTTCCTGAACTCCATCAATTGTTTCAATTCCTCTACAGAAGTATGGGAAGCCATCTGGACGATTTTGTGTGAACACAGTCATTTACTAATCACAGCAGTGCTGAAAGAGGGGTGTCTCCAAACAATATCTGGAAACATCGCTCAGATGCTGGCCAAGCATTTTGCAAAAACTACTGCCAATGTAAGCCAGGATCCAGCATTTTGTCTCAACCACATGACTGTAGAGAGGGGTAAATTGGATTCCAGATCCAACAGTTCTGAGGCCTACAACATGCCTTTTTCTCCATGTAGGAGTTAAAATCTGTACTGACTGATACTTGAGACACTGCACCCAGTCACAACCAAATCTGGTACTGCATGCTTCAACATCTGCCAGCATGACAAAGGAAATCCTCCTAGCATGTCTTAATCACATATGGTGGACAGGCAACTTTCCCAACTCGTGGAAGGGGGGCCAATTCTGATACCTCTCCTCAAACCAGGAAAAAACTGCACACGTCCCACTACTTATTGGAGTATCGCCTTAGGAAAGACCATGGAGTGAATGGTTAACTGTTGTCTAGTATGGTTGTTAGAGACCAGGCAACTTGTTAGCCACTCTCAGTGTGAAGTACAGAGATTTCAGTCCACTGTCGACAACCTGACGCTACTAGAGATGGCTATTCAGCAGGCTTTCCTACATAAGAATCACTGTATTGCCATATTCTTTGATATCAGTAAGGCGTGTGATACTGCTTTGAGACACTGTATTCTCACACAACTGCATCAGTGGGGCTTTCATGGCCACCTCCCCATCTTTTATACAGTCTTTCCTGTCTAAGCGGTTTTTTAGGACCTGACTTGCTGACACACTGTCAGATTGATTTGAGCAGGCAACTGGTGTCCCTCAGGGCATATTTTGTGTGTTACCCTCTTTGCCGTAGCCATAAACAGTATAATGTTTAAGGTAAGGAGTCCTGCACTGTACTCCTTATTTATGGACAATTTTGCTGTTTTCTTTTCCTCCTACAGTGTTGCAACAGCAAGCTGCCAGTTGCAACTTACAGTCCAGTGGTTAGAGGAGTGGGCTGCAAAGATTGGTTTCCAGTTTTCTGTGGACAAGTGTGTGTGTTTCATTTTAATCATTCTCGTCAAATTTTTAATTTACTTGGTGTCAGTGAGGTTTCTGGGCCTCATTTAGGACTCCAAATTGTCATGGTAGCCATACCTAAGAGACCTGAAAGCCAGAACCTTGAAGGCACTGAATATCTTGAAAGTGCCTTATCCACAGGTCTTGAGGAGTGAACAGGGCATGCCCCCTCCAGTTTTGTAGGGTTTTCATGCATTCACAGCTACATTATTGGTGCATGGTGTATGGGTCAGTGAGGCCCTCTTATTTGAAGATTATCGATGCTATCCACCATGAGAGGACTCGGCTGGCCACAGGTGCTTGTAAGAGCAGTCCTGTACTCAGCCTGTGTGCTGAGGTGGGGGAACTGCCACTTATCATCCAGTGGTAGCCTCTCATAGTGCATCAGGCATATAAGATCCTGTTGCTCATCCATCTCTGGACTGCCTTTTCTCGAACTGTTCTCGAGCCACAATACTGTTTGGGATACACGTGCAGTGTGTGCTGGAGTCACTCAGTGTGGAGCCAGTATGACCCCAAATCCTGGGTTTTAACCATCTGCTGCCCTGGTTACCGGAGAGGCCCAGAGTGATTTTAGATTTGATGCGGCATGGGAGACATTTCCCTCCCCCCCCTTTTTTTTTCTTCAATGCGATATTTTCTGACATTTTATCTGAGCACCACGACTACGTCACTGTTCATACAGATGAGTCAAAACAGGGGGATTCAATTGGTTGCTCTGTTGTTTCCCTGGATGGTGTCCTCGAGCTCTGACTACCTTAAGTCTTTACTATGCAGAATTGTATGCAATCTTACGGGCACTGGAGCTGGCGCGATATTCTTCCAGTGCTAAATTTCTTGTCTGTTCTGATTCTCTGAGTGCCCTTCACTCTCTGAAATGTTTGTACTCAGCAGATAAAGTAGTCCACACTATCCATGATGCCCTGCTCCACCTACAACAACTGGGCAAGGAGGTGTCTTTCTGCTGGGTACTAGGACACCTGGGCATTGTGGGAAATGAAAGGGATCTAACAGCCAAGTAAACATGCCTTGCTCCTCAGGTATTTCAGTGTGCCATCCCTCTGCATGCTATGACCTTGCTTTCAAGTTCCAAAGTCGTGTGTCAAGTGGGAGGATGAGTGGCTGGAAGTGAATGACAATAAGCTCCATGTCTTGAAGCTCACAACTAGGCAATGACATACCTCCTTCCAGCCATGTCAACGGGATGAGATTCCCCTCACTCACCTTTGCACAGGTCACAGCCCTATGATGCATGACTGCTTGTTCCGGTGAGAGGACTCTGCAGTGTGTGGTGCTTGTGGCGTACAGATCACTGTGCGCCACATTTTATTAGACTGCATTTTGTTTTCTGACCAGTGGGCCGTGGCTGATTTGCCAACAGATCGGCAGCCTAATTGAGGTAAAAATCAAACAAATGTGGTTAGACTTTTAAAGTTTTGTTAATTGTCCAACATTTTTACCAAAATTGTATGGAGATGGTTTCAATATGTTTACAGGGTGAGTGTCTCACCCATATTTTGTTAAGTGATCAGCCAGTGGCATTTTCCTGTGCCTTTTTCCCTGTGCCTTCCTTTTAACCCCTTTGTCATTTTATTCGTGTTTAAGTCTCCTGTATAGCATCTTTTATTATTTCCCACTGTCCTAATGTGTATGATCACATTTTATTAATTTTTTTCCGTGTTCGTTTCTTTTAACTTGTGCAAGGGTGGTGATGACCTCGCCATTGAGTGCCCATAAGCACCAAATTCACACACACTGAACTCCATCAGTAGGTCCACATCCACAAGTAAAGTATGGGAAGCCATCAGAAGGATCTCAGGGTGCAACTCAGGATGGCCAATAGCAGCAGTGCAAGTGCAGGGGTCTCTCCTAACATTGCCAACCTCAGTAGTTATCATAGCATTAGCCTGATAAGCTAAGGAGGAAAGACACTAGAGTGCATAGCCTGCTGGCACCTGATGTGGGTTCTCAAAACCAGATCCCTACTACTGGGGAAAAAAACTCACTGATGCAGCTGCCAAGGAGGCTTGCTCTCTTCTACCTCCTGCTGACTGTTCAGTCTCCATGCAGACTGTCATCTCATTTTTGTGCAGGGAGGACATGCATTGGTTTGAGGCTCAGTGATTGGAAGTGAGGAATAATAAAATACATTCCACGTGTGATGGTGTGAAGTAGTAGCCTTTACATGGCTTACAGTGGGACAAGTGGCTTCCTCTTACATCAATATATCATAGATGCAGGACACAACTATTGATATGACATATTTTACATGAGTGTGTTTTGTATGATGACATTGGGGTTGATGTGGGTCTCCCGCATGACTTGCCTTCTGTTTTAAATGATAATGAGGCAAATGTTGTTCATGTTTTAAGATTTTGTGTGGTGTTTTGAATTCTTGCCAAAATATGGGGTGTGATATTTTAATGCCACAGTCACTATTTACAAGATGTCATCCAGCCACAGTCATCTATTCCCCCCTTTAACCATGTCTTTACTGGTATTTTAGCCATGATTTTATCTAGTTATTGTGTTGTGTGTCGTTGAGATTTTACTACAGGCTTTTCTGAAGCTCACCTTATCAAGGTTGCCTTTCAATTCTTGTGGGGGAATGCAACTTTGTTTCCTGTTTTACTCTCATTTTTAATAGACTTTCGCCATGCTCATCAGTGCATTATTAATGCAAGGATGCTGATGACCTTGCTATTTAGTGCCCTCAGTCATAAATCATCACCATCAGTGGCTCCATCAGTGGTCATCTCCTGCTGCAATCGAAGCCAGTCAACTTTGACAGCATCTGGAGGCCAGTCACAACTGAAGAGGTTGCAGCTTCCTTGCCATCCAGAGGGTTTGCCATTTTGGCCCTTATAGCGTCACACTGATGCAGCTCCATTGCCTGCCACATGAGATACTGGAGCAGAGCTTAAATGTATTCCTTCTAGAGAGGATGCCTCCCTCCTCCATGCCCAAACCACACTGCTACCCAACAAGGCTGCCTCGACATCACTTCATTGACTTTCACCCCAGTACAGTTTGTTTTGTGCTTGCTACAGTCTTTCAAAAGGCGCTGACAACTCGTATTTTTGCACGCATGTATGTGCTGTGGATGAGTGTCACCGGGCATTTGTCGCTCGGTATGGGATGATGGAGAACACATTTATCTTGGATCATGCTCTTTCCAATGCTCTCAGTTCATGCCAATCTGTCACTGAACTTTTCCGAAGCATTTGACTCACTGGACCATGTCACCCATCACCCAGCATTTAGAGTGCATGGCCTGCATGAGGATCGAGTGAGGTGGCACAGTGGTTAGCACACTGAACTCCCATTTGGGAGTATATGGTTCAAACCCATGTCTGGCCATCCTGACTTACGTTTTCCATGATTTCCCTAAATCGCTTCAGGCAACCGGGATGGTTCCTTTGAAAAGGCACAGCTGACTTCCTTCCCCATTCTTCCGTAATCAGATGGGACCAATGACCTCACTGTTTGGTCCCAACCAGCAACCAACCTGCCTGAAGAATTAACAGAATACATTGAGGGGAGCTATGAGAGCAGCGCAATGGAAATAGTGGGCAGTGCTGGTGAGTCCATGTTTCCAGTTGGGTACATCAGGGTGATCCCTTCTCTCCCTTCCAGTTTAACTTGGCTGTAGATACTGTTTTAGGCCTGTGCTGTCACACATCTGAGCCCAGATACTCAGCTGCAGAATAACTGCTGCAGCCTTTGCTGATGACATTCTATTCTTCACTTTGAGAAGAGAAAATCTGCAATCCCTGACTGACACTGCCGTTACAGCTCTCTAACACCTGGGTTGCACATTAATGCTCAGAAGTTTTTCCTCCCTCATGCAGCTGGCCTCTGGCCTTGAGAAAATGTTGAAGGTGGACAACACCATCATCACCATCACTTGGGGGACTGATGACCTTCGCTGTTTAGTCCCCCTTAAACATCCCAACAACCACCACCATCACCATCACTGCTGGCCACACCACCGTTCCAACCTTGCAAGCAGAGGAGGCCTTACATACCTGGGGTTGCGGTTCTCCTCCCCTCAGTCGTGCCTGTTTCTTCAAAGATGCTGCTTCAAGAGGTAGTTCACACACATGCCACCTAATAGGCCACACCACATGGCAACAGGTACATTGTTGTCTCTGCAATGATGTACCTATTTTTATGTTATGTTTGTTGCTAGTTTCTAACTTTAGGCGTTGTTATTAAAATTGTGCCTGTCACTTTTACTGATTTCTATAATAATCCAACATTTCAAAGCAGTCAAAGTTTTACAAATAAACATTACCCAATTAAAAAAATTAAAAACCAACTGATTTAGCACTGTTGCTGTGGCAAACTGGTATATCATTCTTTACTGTGATATTAGTAAGAAATGAAAAAAGGCCGTGTTGTAACCAAGACCTCACAAACAGTCAAATACCCCAGTTCCCCAGAACTAAAATACTGATATCAGTTTTAACTGGTCAGTTTTTCCCATCCCAACTAAGGACTGTTAATGCTGGCACTGTAGCAAAATATATGAATAATTTAACTTCAAGAATTCATGATGAACAGAGTGTTCATTACCGCAATAGGAACTAGCTTTTTCTCATGCTGGTGATATTTATTCATTAGCCTGTCTATTCCACAACACGTTATTGGGCTGTATAACTATTACCCTTTACAATATTTCTGTTGTCGCAGCAATAAAATCCTGATGCTATCCAGCATTGCACTCTATATCGATCAGCACAACCTTTTCAAATGAACTCTTGGGTAGTGAGGAACGACTGTCCAAGTCTCCACAACTGTTCAGCTCTAGGGAGCTGTTTAGCAACACACTTTCACATTACAGTCGAGTTGGCAAATAAATTGCCAGCATCAGTCACAGCACCATGAATGTTAGCAACAACACAGAGTACATGTTGTACCCACCTGTTTATATGGACTGATTCAATGGGAAAATGCCACCCGCATCATCACTGAGTGAGTTGATGTGTGACTGTCACCCCTCTGTGGACCATACTTGGGTGGACTGGAAAGGTGACCGATCTGCTGTGCACTTTAAAGGCAGAATCTACCTAATGCATGAAACCACCACTGTGAATGACAACCAGATGGTGATGCAATGAACTGATCCAGTTACCTTCCATGATATGTTATGCATCAGTGAAACCCCATTACACTCATGACAAAGTTAATCTCAGTGCACATGTGATGACCCAAAATAATACTACCACAATATCAGGGTCATATTCAGTGATTTGTGTTCATTACATAAACATTCATGTTGGATGTCAATGATTTTTGTGTTCATTGTCATGTATTTTGTTCCATTTCTTTGCTGTCTTGTGTCTTACCAATTAACTGTTGATTTGACAAGTTTATACACACTCGTTCTTAAGAATGTCATGCTCACACAAAGATTTGTTCTAAATTTGATTGGCATTCTCACAGTACTCATACCGTATTTTCACAGAAACTATTTAGTAAGTTGAAATATTATGCTGTAATGTGCAAAATGTCATTTAGTTTCAAGGCAGCTGTTCAAGTATTTACAAACATGGCTAAATTTAAACATAGCATTGTAAGGTTGATATTTTATGTTTTTTCAATGTTACTCAACTTGTGTTCTGTGTGTCATTGATTATAAAAGTAATGTATTTTTATAAACAGCTCTTGTGAATCTGTGTCGTCATGACATCCATAAGATGTTTCAGTATTTGCAAAACATGACTAATATCTACATATTTTCTAGATGACATGTATTGTCCATATAATTTGAATTAATATAGATATTTTTTAGTTATGTCATATGAGTCAATCTCGTATCACAAATCTTTTCATCCTTTAATGAAATGAATGAACAGGGAACCACATTTGATGAAAGGCTGAGCAACAGATTTAGTTTTATAACATAATTTGGCTATGACCTTAATAATGAGATTCTTGAGTTCGATCAGCTGCATGCACAGCTTCACTTTTTGGTGGTCAAAAAGCACCCCCTATCATAGGCGCAAACTACTCTCTCCACACCTTGCAGCAGCCTCCTGACTCTTAAAAAGTGACATGGCACAGGTCTCTGCTGGTGCCTCAACCACTGTGGGCTTGACTGAAGGATTGGAAATGCTGTTTCTGCGATCGGCAAGGTGAAATTGCTGCTGGGCCCACGATCATTTGCCAGCAAACAACATTAGCCAGCTTAAAATGCCTCCATGAACAAACCAAAACCAGGACAACCACTGTTAACAGCTTGTTTTAGTACGCTCCTAATCGTGCAGCACAATTAATATGAAATTACCAGTGCCTTACTAACATGTGCTTACTAAACTGTGATTTTTAAAGTGCAACGAATTCAAGTCTAAATGACTTGCTATATATGAATATAATAGAGGGAAACATTCCACGTGGGAAAAATATATCTAAAAACAAAGATGATGTGACTTACCAAACAAAAGTGCTGGCAGGTTGATAGACACACAAACAAACACAAACATACACACAAAATTCAAGCTTTCGCAACCAACGGTTGCTTCATCAGGAAAGAGGGAAGGAGAGGGAAAGACGAAAGGATGTGGGTTTTAAGGGAGAGGGTAAGGAGTCATTCCAATCCTGGGAGTGGAAAGACTTACCTTAGGGGGAAAAAAGGACAGGTATACACTCGCGCGTGCACACACACACACACACACACACACACACACACACACACACACACACACACACACACATCCATCCGCACATACACAGACACAAGCAGACATATTATCCTTTGGAATTCTTAAGTTCAAGATCCATAGGTAGGCCCATAAGTTCTTCATGTTATCAATTCCATATTGTACAGTAATTACAGCATGCATCTGAAAGGAGAGTCCAGATCTTAATTAACTTTCTGTGTCAAGGTAAACATTTTTACACACACGGAATTTTGTACTGTATAATTGAAAACATATTGAATAGGATTGGGGAGAAGAGAAGTTTGTGGCACAATTTGACTAGAAGAAGGGATCGGTTGGTAGGACATGTTTTGAGGCATCAAGGAATCACAAATTTAGCATTGGAGGGCAGCGTGGAGGGTAAAAATCGTAGAGGGAGACCAAGAGGTGAATACACTAAGCAGATTCAGAAGGATGTAGGCTGCAGTAAGTACTGGGAGATGAAGAAGCTTGCACAGGATAGAGTAGCATGGAGAGCTGCATCAAACCAGTCTCAGGACTGAAGACCACAACAACAACAACAACAACGAAAACATCATCACCTAAGTGAGGCCAGATGGCATCCCATAGGTGATAGAGTGTAATTGCCAGATCTGTTTCTCTGCCATGGCTACCAGCCATCGTTTCACACCCATTGCTGTCCAGAATCTCTGCTGAGAATGCCAGTTCTGAAGATATCATCCACCACAATTAATTCGGAATATTAAAGAAAATAGGGTATGAAAAACCAAACTAATATTCCAGTACCTGACCCACTTAGACACTCACTGTGGCATTAGTAAACAAGACAATACAAAAAAATCAGCACCAAAAAACCCATAATTCGACTATAATTTGTCTGCCATGACGTGCAAGATTGGGAGGAGAAAGACTCAAATGTACCAATGCCTCTGATTTTAAAATATGTTTTCTACAATACAAAATCATGAATATAACTCACCCTTACAGACAGATCAGTGGTCTTTGGACATTTGTTGTTGTTGTTGTTGTGGTGTTCAGTCCAGAGACTGGTTTGATGCAACTCTCCATGCTACTCTATCCTGTGCAAGCTTCTTCATCTCAAAGTACCTACTGCAACCTACATCCTTCTGAATCTGCTTAGTGTATTCCTCACTTGGTCTCCCTCTACGATTTTTACCCTCCACACTGCCTCCAGTACTAAATTGGTGATCCCTTGATGCCTCGGAATATGCCCTACCAACCAATCCCTTCTTCTAGTCAAGTTGTGCCACAAACTCCTCTTCTCCCCAATTCTATTCAGTACCTCATTAGTGATGTGATCTACTCATCTAATCTTCAGCATTATTCTGTAGCACCACATTTCAAAAGCTTCTATTCTCTTTTTGTCTAAACTATTTATCGTCCACATTTCACTTCCATACATGGCTACACTCCATACGAATACTTTCAGAAAAGACATCCTGACACTTAAATCTATACTCGATGTTAACAAATTTCTCTTCTTCAGAAACGCTTTCCATGCCATTGCCAGTCTACATTTTATATCCTCTCTACTTCGACCATCATCAGTTACTTTGCTCCCCAAATAGCATAACTCATTTACTACTTTAAGGATCTCATTTCCTACTCTAATTCCCACAGCATCACCCGATTTAATTCGACTACATTCCATTATTCTTGTTTTGCTTTTGTTGATGTTCATCTTATATCCACCTTTCAAGACACAGTCCATCCGTTCAGCTGCTCTTCCAGGTCCTTTGCTGTCCCTGACAGAATTACAATGTCATTGGTGAACCTCAAAGTTTTTATTTCTTCTCCATGGGTTTTAATTCCAACTCCAAATTTTTCTTTTGTTTCCTTTACTGCTTGCTCAATATACAGATTGAATAACATCGGGGATAGGCTACAACCCTGTCTTACTCCCTTCCCAACCACTGCTTCCCTTTCACGCCCCTCGACTCTTATAACTGCCACCTGGTTTCTGTACAAATTGTAAATAGCCTTTCCCTCCCTGTGTTTTACCCCTGCCACCTTCGGAATTTGAAAGAGAGTATCCCAGTCAACATTGTCAAAAGCTTTCTCTAAGTCTACAAATGCTAGAAACATAGGCTTGCCTTTCCTTAATCTATTTTCTAAGATAAGTCGTAAGGTCAGTATTGCCTCACGTGTTCCAACATTTCTATGGAATCCAAACTGATCTTCCCCGAGGTCAACTTCTACCAGTTTTTCCATTCGTCTGTAAAGAATTCATGTTAATATTTTGCAGCCGTGGCTTATTAAACTGATAGTTCGATAATTTTCACATCTGTCAATAACTGCTTTCTTTGGGATTGAAATTATTATATTCTTCTTGAAGGCTGACGGTATTTCGCCGGTCTCATACATCTTGCTCACTAGATGGTAGAGTTTTGTTAGGTCTGGCTCTCCCAAGGCTGTCAGTAGTTCTAATGGAATGTTGTCTACTCCCGGGGCCTTGTCTTTACTTAGGTCTTTCAGTGCTCTGTCAAACTCTTCAGACAGTATCATATCTCCTATTTCGTCTTCATCTACATTCTCTTCCATGTCTATAATATTGTCCTCAAGAACATCACTCTTGTTTAGACCCTCTATATACTCCTTCCACCTTTCTGCTTTCCCTTCTTTGCTTAGAACTGGGTTTCTATATGAGCTCTTGATATTCATGCAAGTGGTTCTCTTTTCTCCAAAGGTCTCTTTAATTTTCCTGTAGGCAGTATCTATCTTATCACTAGTGATATGTGCCTCTACATCCTTACATTTGTCCTCTAGCTACCCCTGCTTAGCCATTTTGCACTTCCTGTCGATCTCATTTTTGAGACATTTGTATTCCTTTTTGCCTGCTTCATTTACTGCATTTTTATATTTTCTCCTTTCATCAATTAAATTCAATATCTCTTCTGTTACCCAAGGATTTCTATTAGCCCTCATCTTTTTACCTACTTGATCCTCTGCTACCTTCACTATTTCATCTCTCAAAGCTACCCATTCTTCTTCTACTGTATTTCTTTCCCCCATTCTTGTCAATCGTTCCCTAATGCTCTCCCTGAAGCTCTCTACAATGTCTGGTTCTTTCAGTTTATCCAGGTCCCATCTCCTCAAATTCCCACCTTTTTGCAGTTTTTTCAGTTTTCATCTACAGTTCACAATCAATAGATTGTGGTCAGAGTCCACATCTCCCCCTGTAAATGTCTTACAATTTAAAACCTGGTTCCTGAATCTTTGTCTTACCATTATATAATCTATCTGATACCTTGTAGTATGTCCAGGGTTCTTCCATGTATACAACCTTCTTTCATGATTCTTGAACCAAGTGTTAGCTATGATTAAGTTATACTGTGTGCAAAATTCTACCAGGCGGCTTCCTCTTTCATTTCTTTCCCCCATTCCATATTCACCTACTACATTTCCTTCTCTTCCTTTTCCTACTGTTGAGTTCCAGTCATCCATGACTATTAAATTTTCATCTCTCTTCACTATCTGAATAATTTCTTTTATCTCATCATACATTCGAAATATTTTCAGTTCGAAGTATTTTCACTGGGGGGAATGCAGTGGGGAAGCCAGTGGGCATTCTGGTGAGATCCTCTCCTGGAACTGCAGGTTATGTAGCAAGAGTAAGTTGATAGAGGAGCAGGAGCGTAAGATCTGTGCCCTTCGGGTGCAGTTGAAAAACGCACAAGAGGAGCTAAATAGGATGAGGAGGGAGAAGGGGGTTAGGGAATGGGAGCTGGCTGTTGGCAAGAGATCTGCTAGGAGAAGAAGATTTTCAGATAGTTTTACTATTGGTGTTTACAATAGATGTGACCAACTGTCAGAGTCTAGTGGAGAGGAATCTCTAGTAGCTGTAGATGTAGGAAGTATGCAGCAGACCTCAGTAGTTACGGTGGATAGAACAGTTGCAAAGTCGAAGAGGAGGAAGAAGGTTCTGCTGTTAGGTAGTTCTCGTGGCAGAGGTTTAGGCCAGCAGTTGCAGGAAGTGCTGGGGAGTGAGTACCAGGTCACCAGCATTGTGAAGCCTAATGCAGGATTGGCTCAGGTGACTGCTAACATAGGGGGGCTATGTAGGAATTTTACTAAAGAGGATCAGGTAGTGATTGTGGGTGGGGCTGGTAATAGTATTGGTAGGGATGGGGAGTATGAGATAGATGGTGACCTGGAAAAGATAGCCACTCAGACTGGTAACACGAATGTGCATTTCGTGGAACTGTTTCAGCGTCACGATGGGCCTCATCTTAATACAGCCATCAGGCGTAATAACATGAGACTTGGGGGTGCGCTGATGACAGAAAGCATGGGTCACATTTCAGTAGTGTCGGTGGAGTGTATCAGCAGGACGGGTTTCACTAGACATGGCCTGCACCTCAACAGGTATGGGAAGGGGAGGTTGGCAAAGCTTATGGGTGACAGCATAGGTGAGGTTGGTGGGATCACTCATGGGAAAATTCCTGCGGTAGTGGGTGATAGAGCTGCACCTTTTTTAGATTGAAGTCAGCTGATAGGTATTCCTGCTTAAGGGAAGTCTCTCTAAGAAAGGAACCACTTTTGACAAAGCTTAGGTATCCGAGTAATGAGGGAATTAGTATATTTCATCAAAATATACAAGGTATTAGAGATGAAGTTAGTGAACTGATTATAGATGTTGATTCTGAAATTATTGGTATATCTGAACACTTCTTAAATAAGGAGATAATTCAGAGGCTTCCTTTACCAGGATACAGGTTGGCTGGCAGCTTTTCGAGGAGCTCTTTGCGGTGTGGGGGAGTAGCCATGTATGTGAAAAACGGCATCCCATTTGAGTCAGTTGATGTTTCAAAGTATTGCACTGAAAAGGTGTTTGAATGTTGTGCAGGTGTGGTTAAATTTAATGGAGCTAAACTTCTAACTGTTGTTATTTATAGATCCCCAGACTCCGATTTCACAACATTTTTGCTAAAGCTAGAGGAGGTTCTTGGTTCACTTTATAGGAAATACAAAAAGTTAGTTATATGTGGTGACTTCAATATTAATTGTGTAAGTGATTGTGCAAGGAAGAGGATGCTGGTAGACCTGCTTAATTCATATAATCTTATGCAAACCGTATTCTTTCCAGCGAGAGTGCAAGGGAACAGCAGAACAACCATATACAACATTTTTGTTCATTCCTCATTACTAGAAGGGCATTCTGTTAGCAAAAAGGTGAATGGCCTTTCAGATCATGATGCACAAATTTTAACTCTAAAAGATTTTTGTGCTGCAACACGTGTTAAATATAGTCATCAGCTGTTTAGGAAAGCTGATCCAGTTGCTGTAGAGACCTTTGTAAACCTTATCAAGGAACAAGAGTGGCAAGATGTTTATAGTGCTGATACAGTAGATGTTAAATATAATGCTTTTCTTATAACACTCCTGTCTGCCACTGCTATACCATAACCTCAAAACTGGAGGTAATTTGCAAATAAAAATTATTTTTTTGGAGTAATAATGGTATAAAGCAACAGAGCAGTGTTACCCCCTGAGAGGAATTTTGTTATGTTGACCGTGTTGTACCTAACGGAGGTGGCTTATCAGAAGTGAAAATCAGAATTACGTAAATATTTGAACAGTACGAACAAAATTTTGCCTATCTGCACTGTTCAACTGATAAAGAAAACGGTCGCCAGCCTAACTAGGCAAGAGAATGATTAACATTCTCGTTTAAGAAAATAGTTATTAGTAATTTTAACGAATAAACACAACCTATACTTTGTCACACGTGAGTGCAATGAACTCTGACACATACATATGTTTACGGTAAGATTGAAACTAACAGTTAGAGCAGCAGAAACTAATTGCAAAATTATAACAGATACCGAAACTCACTATTACTTTCAGGCTTTAAAGAAATTATGGTTTTTATAATTAGTGGTATTTCCGTTACTTGTTACCGAGCATTAACACAATAGACAAACTGTGGATGCTTTTATACTATTAATATGCACTTCTAATACACAAGAGAGACAAACACTTAACAAAATGAGTATATAACGTTTCACAACTGGAGCTTTCTACTTTTACTACAGTGAGACACAAAATTAACATATATGTAAGATACTGACTCACCTTCTGCGATTTACAAGCAGTAATGTGATCATTTACTAAGCAAAACTTTATAAGCCCCAGTCTTAAGAACTTTTAATTTGAAGTTGGCAACAACACATTAATAAGCAGTTTTACTAGGAAAATTATTTTCAGCAAGCATCATTATCTTTAACTCACTCTCTTGCCACATTAACTTTAACTTTCTCTTTACTATGTTCAAGAGGCATTAATAAAAAAAAAAAAAAAAAAAAAAAACAAAAAAAAAAAAAAAAACTGGTCTTTAATGTTCTTTCAGTACGGACACTCAGTAATCACTTTAGTTCAAACGGAGAGGAACCTGAGAGGTGTTATGATAAGGAAAAAATCAAGGTAGGTACTTAAATTCAGATATAAATTACCTTATTTTTGAGCACACTAACACATCCATTAAGCTGATCCTTCACTGTACATCATTGTAGTATTCCGATGCAATGATTGCGCAATGTGGTGGCAACTGCAGGTAGAATTGCTGGACTCTGTCATTTCTTGGTGGCGATGATAGATACAAATTCCAGAATAGTTCCAGCTATTTATCCATCCATCCGAGGCATTGGAAAGTAGCAGAAAAAGCCTTTCTCGGAACCAGCACAATATGCATCTTTTACATGGCAGTGCACAGTATGGTAGTTTGTCCCCGACTCGTAGCTTGTCCCCGACTGACTCTTGTTCCACCTTTTCTACCTAGCCAACCACATTTTGCGCGCGTTACACAGTACCGTTCCCAAGGGGAACCACTACAACTCTTATACACAGAATACTAAGAGCCCTAAGTGAGGATCAGCAGTTTACATAACAGCAAACAAACATTTTACATAAAACAGAAAATTCGCACATATTGACATTTCTACAAAAAATTATCCACACAGAAATTAGAATTATATACAGTAAGTTTTGTTCCCTCCAAATGGGACAAAGAATTTAAATGACAGATACACTACTTTGCATAGAACCAAACCATGACATCAAAGTTTGTACAAAGAAAGAAGTATACAAGTTTGTGTTATGTATTCAATCAAACACATTTACAGATACTCAACGATGTGATTTTAAATAAAACAAAAGCAAAATAAATCAGAGTATTAGAGCTATGGTGTTACATTCTCAAGAATTTTCTCGTACTCTTTGAAAGTTGCTTTCCATTAGAACGTTCAAAACAGGCAGCCTGTGTGGCTGACTAGAGGGATAAGAATATCTTGTAGAACAAAGTGGCAATTATATCAAAACATTAGAAACAGTCAAAATCTAAATGCAGCAGCCCATTACAAACAGTATTGTAAGGTGCTTAAAAATGTTATTAGGAAGGCAAAAAGTATGTGGTATGCAGATAGAATAGCTAAGTCTCAGGATAAAATTAAAACCATATGGTCAGTCATAAAGGAAGTGGCTGGTCTGCAGAGACAGGTCGAGGATATAGAATCAGTCGCATAGTGGGAATGTCCGTGTTACTGATAAGTCGCATATATGTACAGTTTTTAATAATCACTTTCTGAATATAGCAGGTGAACTAAATGGAAACCTAGTCCCAACAGGGAATCATATAGCCCTCTTAAAAAAAAGTGTTCCGAGACTTTTACCTGAAATGCTCCTCCATGATACTGACAAGAGGGAGATTGAGTTAATAATTAAATCACTAAAGACCAAGAACTCTCATGGATATGACGGGGTATCTAGCAGAATACTGAAGTATTGTTCTATGTATGTTAGCCCAGTACTTAGCCACATCTGTAACTTTTCCTTTAGGAGTGGTCGGTTTCCTGACCGATTAAAGTACTCGGTAGTGAAGCCACTTTATAAAAAGGGAAACATTGATAATGTTGACAATTTTAGACCTATTTCTATGCCATCAGTGTTTGCTAAAGTTATCGAGAAGGTTGTATATACAAGGTTACTGGAGCATTTAAATTCACATAATTTGCTGTCAAATGTTCAGTTTGGTTTTAGAAATGGTTTAACAACTGAAAATGATATATTCTCTTTTCTCTGTGAGGTTTTTGACGGATTAAATAAAAGGTTGTGATCGCTAGGTGTTTTCTTTGATTTAACGAAGGCTTTTGACTGTGTTGACCACAAAATATTACTGCAGAAGTTGGACCATTATGGAGTAAGGGGAGTAGCTTACAATTGGTTCACCTCTTACTTTAAGAACAGAAAGCAGAAGGCAATTCTCCGCAATACTGAGAGTGGTAGTGATGTTCAGTCCCAATGGGGCACTGTTAAGTGGGGTGTTCCCCAAGGGTTGGTGCTGGGGCGACTGCTGTTTCTTATTTATATAAATGATATGCCTTCTAGTATTACAGGTGATTCGAAAATATTTCTGTTTGCTGATGACACCAGCTTGGTAGTGAAGGATCTTGTGTGTAATATTGAAACAATATCAAATAATGCAGTTCATGAAATAAGTTCATGGATTGTGGAAAATAATCTGATGCTAAATCACAGTAACACTCAGTTTTTACAGTTTCTAACTCACAATTCAACAAGAACCGATATTTTGATCAGACAGAATGGGCATATTATAAGCGAGACGGAACAGTTCAAGTTCCTAGGCGTTCGGATAGATAGTAAGCTGTTGTGGAAAGCCCATGTCCAGGGTCTTGTTCAGAAACTAAATGCTGCTTTATTTATCATTAGAACAGTATCTGAAATAAGTGACACTTCAACACGAAAAGTAGTCTACTTCGCATATTTTCGTAAGCTTATGTCGCATGGTATTATTTTTTGGGGTAATTCTTCTGATTCAAAAAGGGTATTTTTGGCTCAAAAATGGGCTGTTCGAGTTATATGTGGTGTAAGTTCGAGAACCTCTTGTCGACCCCTATTCAATATTCTGGGAATTCTGACATTGCCCTCACAGTATATATTTTCTTTAATGTTGTTTGTTGTTAGCAATATTAGCCTATTCCCAAGAGTTAGCAGCTTTCACTCAGTTAATACTAGGCAGAAATCCAATCTGCATGTGGAATGCACTTCCTTGACTCTTGTGCAGAAAGGAGTGCACTATTCTGCTGCATCCATTTTCAATAAGCTACCACAAGAACTCAAAAATCTTAGCAGTAGCCCAAACTCTTTTAAGTCTAAACTGAAGAGTTTCCTCATGGCTCACGCCTTCTATTCTGTCGAGGAGCTCCTGGAAAAGCTAAAAAATTAAGCAAATTCCAGTGTTACTTTGTTGATTTTCTTTATTTAAACTTACTACTTGTCACCTGAATATGTTTTTTTATATTTAATTTTATCTGTTTCTAATATTGTGTTATAATTTCATGTATTGACTCGTTCCATGACCATGGAGACTTCTCCTTAATTTGGTCCCACGGAACAATAAATAAATAAATAAATAAATAAAAAATAAATTTCATCAATCTCTTCGTCATCTGCAGAGCTAGTTGGCATATAAACTTGTACTACTGTGGTAGGCATGGGATTCGTATCTATCTTGGCCACAATAATGTGTTCACTATGCTGTTTGTAATAGCTTACCTGCATTCCTATTTTTTATTCATGATTAAACCTACTCCTGCATTACCTCTATTTGATTTTGTGTTTATAACCCTGTATTCACCTGACCAGAAGCATTCACCTGACCAGAAGCCTTGTTCCTCCTGCCACTGAACTTCACTAATTCCCACTATATCTAACTTTAACCTATCCATTTCCTTTTTTAAATGTTCTAACCTACCTGCCCTATTAAGGGATCTGACATTCCACAGTCTGATACATAGAATGCCAGTTGTCTTTCTCCTGATAACAATGTCCTCCTGAGTAGTCCCTGCCCGGAGATCCGAATGGGGGACTATTTTACCTCCAGAATATTTTACCCAAGAGGACGTCATCATCATTTAGCCATACAGTAAAGCTGCATGCCTTCGGGAAAAATTATGGCTGTAGTTTCCTCTAGCTTTCAGCCGTTTGCAGTACCAGCACAGCAAGGCCGTTTTGGTTAGTGTTACAAGGCCAGATCAGTCAATCATGCAGACTGTTGCTCCTGCAATTACTGAAAAGGCTGCTGCCCCTCTTCAGGAACCAAGGTTTGTCTGGCCTCTCAACAGATACCCCTCCATTGTGGTTGCACCTACGGTACGGCCATCTGTATAGCTGTGGCACGCAAGCCTCCCAACCAAACACAGTAATAGTTCTTTTTTACAGAGTTGGCTAATGGCAGCAGTAAACAGAAGAGAGGTGGACACTTGAAATGAATTTTTAGGATGTGAATGCTACCTCCCTGAAAGACACAAAAGAGGCATACACAGATAAGCAGTACTGTACAGCAGCTTGAGATCACAAATTTGGATTTTCATTGCACAACTGGAAATTTATAAATTTGTAACAGGAGAAATGTGATAATTATAAATAATACATTAAGAAGCACAAATGTATCATTCCATAAAGCTAATAATCACTGACAACTGTATTTCTTGACTAACATTCGAAGCATTGTAAATGTCTAGAGGACCATTTACAACTACGTATTTCAGAGATGGCATCTAAGGAACACATTGTGTTGTGTTGTGTTGAGGTCTCCAGTCCGAAGACTGGTTTGATGCAGCTCGCTATTCTACTCTATCATGTGTAAGGCTCTTCATCTTTGAGCAACTGCTGCTACTTGCATCCATTCTTCTGTAACACCACATTTCAAAAGCCTCTATTCCCTTCTTGTCAGAACTGTGTACTGTCTGTTTCACTTCCATACAATGCTATACTCCAGACAAATACCTTCAGAAAAGACTTCCTAACATTTGAATGTATATTCAATATTAACGAATATCTCTTCTTCAGAAATGTTTTTCTTGCCATTGTCAGTCCACATTTTATATCCTCTACTTCAGCCATTACTGTACTGCTTAAATAGCAAAACTCATATACTGGTTTCAGTATATCATTCCGTAATCTAATTCCCTCAGCATAGCCTGATCTAATTGCCTACATTCCTTTAGTATTATTTTACTGTTGTTGATGTCCATCTTACAACCTCTTTTCAAGATACTATCCACTCCATGCAACTGCTCGTAAAAGTCCTTTTCTGTCTCTGACAGAATTATGATGTTGTTGGCAAACCTCGATATTTGTATTTCTTCTCCAAATTCTTCTTTGGTTTCCTCTACTGCTTGCTCAATGTACAGACAGAACAACATTGCAGGTAGGCTACAACCCAGTCTCACTTCCTTGCCAACCAGTGCCTCCCCTTCACACCCTTCGACTCTTACAACTGTCATTTGGTTTCAGTACAAGTTGTATATAATCTTTTGCGTCCCGTATTTTACTCCCTGCTACCTTCACAAATTACAATAAAGTATTCCAGTCAATATTACCAAAAGTTTTCTCTGAGTCTACAAATGCTATACACATATAATTGCCTTTCCTTAATTTATCTTCTAAGAGAAGTCACAGGATCAGTATTACCTCACGTGTTGCTATGTATGTTAGAAATCCAAACTCATCTTCCCTGTGGTAGACTTCTGCGAGTTTTTCCATTCTTCTGAAAGTGATTTTGTGTCAGTATTTTGCGACCATGACTTATAAAACTGACAGTTCAGTGATATTGACACCTGTTAGCACTGCTTTCTTTGGAATTGGAATTATTACACTCTTCTTGAAGTGCGAGTGTATTTCACCAACATGAGTAACTTACAAGTACAGCATCTCAGCTTAAATCAATTAATCAAGCCAAGCCCTCCAGTCCTGATTGTATACCAGTCACGTTCCTGTCAGCATATACTGATACAATAGCTGCACATTTAACAATACAATAGCTGCACATTTAACAATCATATACAACCAATCACTCGTTGACTGACTAGAAAGTTGCACAACTCACACTAATATCCAAGAAATGAAACAGGACTAATCTGCTGAAATAGACTCCAGCAATTTGTAGTAGAATTTTAGAACACATACCGTGTTCAAAAATTGTGAGTTACCTCGAAGAAAACAATTTACTGACAAACACCCAACATGAATTCAGAAAATACCTTTCTTGTGCAGCACGGCTAGTTCTTTATTCTGACGAAGTAATGAGTGCTATTACCAGGGGATATCAAATTGTTCCATTTTTTTCCCAGAAAGCTTCCAGAGGTCACAGTTCATGGTAACTGATGGTAAGTCATTGAGTAAAACAGAAATACTATCTGGCGTTTCTCATGGAAGTGTTACAAGCCTTCTGCTGCTCCCGATCTACATAAATGATTTAGGAGACATTCTGAGTAGCACTCTTAGATTGTTTGCAGCTGATGCTGTAATTTACTCTCATGTAATGTCATCAGATGATCAAATGGAATCACAAAATGATTTTAGACAATATATTTGTATGGTGAAATTGACTCTAAATCATGAAAAATGTTGTATCATCTACATGAATACCAAAAGAATTCCCATTTATTCCAGCTACATGACAAATCACAGAACTCTAAAGGCTGTAAACTCAACTAAATACCTAGGGATTAAAGATATGAATAACGTAAGTTGGAACAATGTGATAGATAATGGTGCTGGTTAAGCAAAGCAAAGTCTACGATTATTGGCGTAACACTAAGAAAATATAACAGTCCTACTTAAGAGACTGCCTACACTGCACTTATACGTCCTCATCGGGAGTATTGCTGTACGTTGGGGGATCTGCATCTGATAGGATCGATGGGGGAAATAGTTCGGAGGCGAGCAGCTCATTCCGTATTGTTGCCAAACAACAACAGATATGATACATGGATTGGGGCACCAATCATTAAAACACAGGCGTTTTTTGTTGCGACAAGACGTCCTGAAGAGATTTCAATCACCAGCTTTCTCCTCGGTGTGTAAACATTTTTTTAGCACCCACCTAAATGGGAGGAATGGCCATCATGATAAAATAAAAGAAATCAGAGCTCGCAGAGAAAGATTGAAGTGTTCACTTTTCCTGTGTGCTTTTCGAGAGTGAAACAGAGAAATTTTTAACAAGGAAAAATCGCCAACAGCCATATGTCTTGAAAAGTTTTTTATTTAGACAAGCAGTTTCGGCATCTCAATAATGCCATCTTCGGACCCCATATGCACTTCATGTATCGACAATCAGATGTATGTATACTAGCATACTATGAGTATGTGGATACTCTGAATTCATTAATTGAGTGTTTCCTTCGAAGACTTGACAATATGAAGTGCATATGGAGCCTGAAGATAGGTGTCGAAACTGGTTGTAGAAATAAAATAACTTCTCAAAATGTACAGGTGTTCGGCGATTTTCCTTGGTAAATATTTGACTAGCCGCTGTCCCCCATCCACAATGGGTCAACAGAAACAGTAGAGAAATAGCTTGAAAGTGGTTCAGTGAACCCTCTACCAGGCACTTAATTGTGAATTGTGCAATAATTTTGTAGATGTAGGCATAGATGTAGACTCACAGATCTTGCACCCCAGGTGGAATAATTTTGTCATGGCTTATTCTGCCAAAGATATGACCGGTTCTGTCATCGAGTGTAGAAAATAAGGACTGGTGGTAACAAAATCGATCCTAAAAGAACCCATGTCACTTTAACTTGTATGTGGTGAGCGATTTCAATTAAATATCCATATTCAGATTAGAATGTCTGTGTGGGAAGTATCATTATGTTAGGTACGCCTGAATTGTGTAAACTGCAGTCGAAACCAGTACCAATTGTAAATAAAATCAGCTTGGGCAGAATTAAATAATATTTTTACTAATTGTTATGACAGTTTCTGCCATGTCATCAGATATATATGATATAAAAAGTCAGCCGGCCTTGTGGCCGAGCGGTTCTAGGCGCTTGAGTCTGGAACCGTGCGACCGCTACGGTCGCAGTTTCGATTCCTGCCTCAGGCATGGATGTGTGTGATGTCCTTAGGTTAGTTAGGTTTAAGTAGTTCTAAGTTCTAAGGGACTGATGACCTCAGATGTTAAGTCCCATAGTGCTCAGAGGCATTTGAACCATAAAAAGTCAACGAAAAGTATTACTTTTTCACACAGTATTTCCAATTGACTTTAAACTTTCAAGAGAACTGACAAGGAAGGAAACGTAGGCCCTAATCTTCAAGGCAGTATGAAATTTCGGCATTGTGCACATGGTCTAGATGTAAGGTGGGTTTCCTTGTAGTTGTTGGTACTACTTTTTATTTTGCACAAGTTTTTGTAAGCGTGCTGTCGAGACTATCAGAAAGTAAATTAGGCGGTTAAGAGGGGCGGCAGAAAACTCACGACGTCGTGCTGTACAGTGTGTGATGGTGGTGCAGGCGTGACCCAGCGGTCCACCTACTGTGCGCGTGGAGGGTGACAGTTTTCCTGAACCCGTTGCACTAAGGGATGGGCAGTGTACAACGCACAGGGGCTTTGAAGGCTGCTGAGAGAGTCTGAGCAGATGACAATTGAAAAGCCTGTGTCACTGGATGTACTCTGTGGCCTGATACAGCTCTGCTGTAAATAGTGAGCAGTGTGCCAGAAGCCGATACCGAAAATCGTCGCCGGCCGGTGTGGCCGAGCGGTTCTAGGCGCTTCAGTCTGGAACCGCACGACCACTACGGTCACAGGTTCGAATCCTGCCTCTGGCATGGATGTGTGTGATGTCCTTAGGTTAGTTAGATTTAAGTAGTTCTAAGTCCTAGGTGGCTGATGACCTCAGATGTTGAGTCCCATAGTGCTCAGAACCATTTTGAACCGAAAATCGTCGGCGCCAATGACGAAGGCACACCCAACACCATGAACAGTCTGAAAGCCATCAGTGTACATCAGTGTGTCTTCCATCTGAAGGTAGCGAAACTGAAGGCGATAGAGTGAGGCTGGAGTAGTATCCTTTGGAAGGAATGAAGGCCAAGGCAAACAAGGGCCGCCACGTGAACCCAAGGTGGTGAAGGGTTAACATCCACTGGGATAGTTGCAGGCAGCTTCAAGTTAAGCTGCCAGAACAATATCTGAATGCGAATTCCAGAGGGTAGCTGAGAAGAGGGACGTGCCCCATACTGATGATCAAAGGAGTCATCAAAGAAGGAGGCAGAGGGTGGGTAGCCACGTTTGGCAGACATATGACATGCTGAGGACAAAGTCATAGCATTAGGACAGCAATAGTTCAGTAGCTTCTTCATAAACACTGTCAACTGGGCTAGTGTAAAAGGCACCAGTGGACAAATGGATTCCATGATGGTGGATAGTATTGAGATGGAATAAGAGAGACGGATGTGCAGATGCATAAACAAAGCACCCATAATCTAGTTTCGAATGAACAAGGGACCGGTAGAAAATGGAGGAGGATGGTTTGATCTGCACTGTAGGAAGTACCATTGAGGACACCAAGGACACTGAGAGACCGTGTACAGTGTGCTGCCAGGTATGACCATGAGAGGACCAAGAGAGTTTCCTATCGAGCATGAGCCCCGGGAATTTCGTAGTTTCAACGAATGGAAGAGCAACAGGCCCAAGATGTAAAGATGGTGGAAGAAACCAATTTTGCCGCCAGAAATTCATACAGTGGGTTTTGTCAGTGGAAAAACGAAAGCCATTGTCGATGCTCCATGAGTGAACACGATCGAGACATCGCTGAAGATGCTGCTCAATGAGACAAGTCCGTGGAGAACAGCAATAGAGGGCAAAATCGTCAACAAGAAGGGAGTTGGAGATGCCCAGTGGGAGACATCCTTTGGAAGGATTAATGGCGCCAGCAAAGAGGACGACGCTCAGTATGGAACCCTGAGGCACACCATTTTGTTGGAAGAAGGTGTCTGACAAGGCAGAAACCACACAGACCATGAAAACTCAGTCTTTTAAAAATTCCTCAAGGAAATGGGGCATGCAGCCACATAAACCCCACGTGTAGAGAGTATGGAGGATACCAGTCCTCCAGCAAGTGTTGTAGGCTTTCTCCAAACCGAAAAACAAGGCCACAGTCTGAGATTTCCACAGAAAGCCATTCATGACATGAGTGGACAAAGTGACAAGATGGTCAACTACAGAAAGGCGTGCTCAAAATCCAGCCAGGCATGAATCATATGTTCCATCACCTTGCAAACACAGCTGGTGAGAGACATGAGGAGGTAGCTAGACGGAAGATATTTTTCCTTACCAGGCTTAGGTATGGGTATGGCAGTGGCTTCACGCCAGTATCTGGGAAACGTGCCCTCTGACCAGATGCAGTTGTACATATTAAGCAGAAAATGCTTGCCTGCAAGAGAAAGGTGCTACAACATCTGAATGTGAACATTGTCTGGCCTTGGGGGCGGAGGATGGAGGTGAAGTGAGAGCATAATCTAACTCCCTCATAGTAAAGGTGGCATTTCTAAGACGATAAGGTTATCGCCCGAGCCTCCTCCACTTTTTATACTGAATGCAGTTTGCCATCGTTAGATGATGTTTAAAAATGCGAAGAGCTTGCCTCCACGCACGAATTGCGCCGTGGCATACCTCAGTCCACCAAGGGACCAGGGAATGGCGTGATAAAGAGGAAGTGTGGGGAATGAAACGTTCTGCAGTGGTAAGGATAACATTATTAAGATAGTCCACCAGGTCATCACAACTGAGGAAATCGTATTTGTCGAAGGTCGCCAGAGAGGAGTAAGCCAACCAGTCAGCCTTAGTAAGCTACCATTTGGGTGTGCACACAGGTGGGGTCGGAGTTAGCAAACGGGTAGACATGGGAAATGCTCGCTAGAGTATGTGTACGAAAGAACAGACCACTCGAGACGATGGGCAAGTTGGGCAGTACAGAGGGATAGATCCAAATGGGAATAGGTATGTGAGGACTCTGAAAGGAATGTGGGTGCTCCTGTGTTAAGGCAGAAGAGGTTCAGTTGATTAAGAAGGTCAGCCGAGAGAACATCTGTCTGACAGGTTCTAGGAGAACCCCAAAGGGGATGGTGGGCATTGAAGTCACCAAGCTGCAGAAATGGGCGAGGTAGCTGCCCAATAAACTGGAAGAAGTCTGCCCTGGTAACATGGAATGATGGACAGATGTAAATGGTACAAAGGGAAAACGTTAGGTGAGGAAGGAAAAGGTGAACTGCAACAGCTAACAGCTTGAGGACGGGTAGTCAGGGATGTGGGTTGACTATGAACATCATCCTGTATGAGCATCATGCCACAAGATGGAATGCCGACCTCAGGGGGAATGTCAAAATGGACTGGGAAGAAATGTGAAAGCTCAAAGCGGTCGTGAGCGCAATTTTGTTTCCTGAAGGCAGAGTACAAGTGGATGCTACAATTCTAAAAGCATCCGTAAATCACTGCACTGACACTCTTATTTGGGAAGAAGCACTATTATTCACCGGCTGAAATTATTCGTCTTAGGTGATATGTTTGCATTGCTGGATGGTTGCAGTCATAGTTTGCACGTATGCCAATAGCGTCTCTGGTTCCTGACTGGTCATCAGGCTTGGTTATCAGTGCACTTAATCTGAGTAAGTATGCTCGAATTCCCCATGTTTGCATCATCAAGACATATTAAGTATGGATACATGAAACAAAGACGTATTTTAGAACCAACATAATGAATTACATGTCCCAGAGACTGGATTGTTTCTTCTAACTCTACTGGGTATGCCTAAGTGGCCAAAATTCAAAAATTTTAATTAACTGCTACCTTCTTGAATTAGTGAATTCTTTTCAACTAATTAATATATAATAAACAATTCTAAAGTTACAATGCAAATGGTTCAAATGGCTCTGAGCACTATGGGACTTAACATTTATGGTCATCAGTCCCCTAGAACTTAGAACTACTTAAACCTAACTAACGTAAGGACATCACACAACACCCAGTCATCACGAGGCAGAGAAAATCCCTGACCCTGCCGGGAATCGAACCCGGGAACCCGGGCGCGGGAAGCGAGAACGCTACCGCACGACCACGAGCTGCGGACAGTTACAATGCAGTCCATTAATTCCATTAATTCTCTAAAATTATCATTTTTAATAACTTAATTCTTTAACTGATTCTGTAATGAGAACTATTAACAACTGGTATTAATTTTTTTAGGTTTATATTGTTGGTTTATCTATACTTCATAAAGAGTCGCTATGTTTACCAGTGTTGCAGTCGTGACGTGTTCTGCTTACGTCACACCTGCCCCGTCACATTGATCATCTGGATTGGCTGTTTCAGCCGCCAGCATAGTATGCTCATGCAATAGCTTCACACTTAATTGTATACAACCACATGCTCGATGAGAGATCTACGAGTATACCAAAAAACTGGAAAGTTGCACAGGTCACACTAATGCACAAGAAACGCACTAGGAGTAATCCACTAAATTGCAGGCCTATATCGTTAACGTCGATATGCAGCAGGATTTTGGAACATGTATTGCTTTCGAATATTATGAATTACCTTGAAGAGAACGGTCTGTTGGCACATAGTCAACAGTGTTTTAGAAAAAGTTCTTGGGAGACACAGCTAGCTCTTTACTCACACCAAGTACTGGGTGCTATCGACAATGGATTTCGAATTGATGCTCTATTTCTAGATTTCCAGAAGGCTTTTGATATCGTAAGAAACTAGCGGTTTGTTATCAAATTGCATGGGTATGGAATATCTTCTCGGTTGTATGACTGGATTCGTGGTTTCCTGTCAGAGAGGTCACAGTTCGTAGTAATTGATGGAAAGTCATCGAGAAAAACAGGAGTGATTTCTGACGTTCCCCAAGGTGGTGTTATAGGGCCTCTGTTGTTCCTTATCTACATAAACAATTTTAGGAGACAATCTGAGCAGTAGTCTTAAGTTGTTCGCAAATGACTCTGTCGTTTACCGCCGAGAAAAGTCATCAGAAGATCAAAGGAAATTGCAAAACGATTTAGATAAGATATCGGTATAGTGCGAAAATTGGCAGTTCACCCTAAATAATGAAAAGTGTGAGGTCATTAACATGAGTGCTAACAGGAATCCGTTAAATTTCGGTTCCACGATAAATCAGTCTAATCTAAAGGCCGTAAATTGCGCTAAATTCCTACGAACAACGTAAATTGGAACGAACGCATAGGAAATGTTGTGGAGAGGGTAAACCAAAGACTGCGTTTTATTGGGAGGACACTTAGAAAAATGTAACAGATCTGCCAAAGAGACTGCCTAACTACGCTTGTCTGTCCTCTTTTGGAGTATGCGGGATTGTTACCAGATAGGATTAACGGAGTGCATCGAGAAAGATCAAAGAAGAACAGCACGTTTTGTACTATCGAGAATTAGGGAGAGAGTGTCACAGACAAATGCAGGATGTGGGGTGGACATAATTAAAACCAGGCGTTTTTCGTGGAATTTCAATCACCAAATTTCTCCTCCGAATTAGAAGATATTTTGTTGGCGCCGGCGTACAAAGGGAGGAACGATCGTTATTATAAAATAAGGGAAAACGAGGCTCGGACGGAAAGATACAGCAGTTTTTTTTCCACGCTCTGTTGGAGAGTGTAATAATAGAGAATTAGTGTGAAGGTGGTTCAATGAATCTTCTGCCAGACACTTAAATGTTATTTTCGGAGCAGGCACGTAGATGAAGATAATCCTGAATTATGGAAACATTTGGATATTAAAAAATTTGCTACTGAGAGTGAACAATAAATGAGAATTACCTTAATTAACAATACAGTTGCTGACTCTCACGAGACGAATATGTCTGCGGTAGTAAGAACTACGTTTACTATTGTAATATTAATGTGTTATCATATTATAAGGAAGTCACAAATACAATCTGAGTTTAACGTATCTTAATATACATTACCTGACAGAGAAAGTAAAGCACCAAAAGACATTAAGTCCGTCCGTGTATACGCCATCGGCGGTTACGCAAATGATTAGCTTTGCAATTCTCTGTGGCAGGTAGCGCGTTTAGCGTTCTGATCAGTCCTAATAAAGTACGCAAGGGGCGTAAATACCATCAGATACTGAATGATCACTATGAAGACACAGAGATACCGCCTAGTTGTGTCAGGCAGCGTTATCAGCAACTGACAGATTTTGAAAAGGGTCTCGTAGTGGGTCTATATTTGGCCAGCTAGCAGAATCGTACAACTTTCAGATTTGTGGTCCGTTTAGATGTGACAGTGGCCTGATTTTGGACTCGTGACACATGAGGGCAGGACTAATCGTCGTCAGGTCTCTGGCTGACCAAGTCTAACCATGACAAGTGAGGAACGCCATGCTGTGGACCAGCCACATCGTGACCCTTTCACCTGTCATCCGAGAACGAGTAATGGGCTCCCTGCAAAGCTCTCCATCATCCAGCACTACTGGTCAGAGACTGTCACCAACTGGACTACCCAATCACCGTCTCATGCGTAGGTTAACATTAAGACAACAGAGACGATGGATGCACTGGGAGTGTTACTGTGACTGGGAAGCATGGACTGCTCATAAATAGCGACGCATCTTGCTCAGCAATCTACATCTACATCCATACTCCGCAAGCCACCTGACGGTGTGTGGCGGAGGGTACCTTGAGTACTTCTATCGGTTCTCCCTTCTATTCCAGTCTCGTATTGTTCGTGGAAAGAAGGATTGTCGGTATGCCTCTGTGTGGGCTCGAATCTCTCTGATTTTATCCTCATGGTCTCTTCGCGAGATATACGTAGGAGGGAGCAATATACTGCTTGATTCCTCGGTGAAGGTATGTTCTCGAAACTTCAACAAAAGCCCGTAGCGAGCTACTGAGCATCTCTCCTGCAGAGTCTTCCACTGGAATTTATCTATCATCTACGTACTAAATGATCCTGTAACGAAGGGCGCTGTTCTCCGTTGGATCTTCACAATTTCTTCTATCAACCCTATCTGGTACAGATCCCATACTGCTGAGCAGTATTCAAGCAGTGGGCGAACAAGCGTACTGTAACCTACTTCCTTTGTTTTCGGATTGCATTTCCTTAGGATTCTTCCAATGAATCCCAGTCTGGCATCTGCTTTACCGACGATCAACTTTATATGATCATTCCATTTTAAATCACTCCTCATGCGTACTCCCAGATAATTTATGGAATTAACTGCTTCCAGTTGCTGACCTGCTATATTGTAGCTAAATGATATGGGATCTTTCTTTCTATGTATTCGCAGCACATTAGAATTGTCTACATTGAGATTTAATTGCCATTCCCTGCACCATGCGTCAATTCGCTACAGATCCTCCTGCATTTCACTACAATTTTCCATTGTTAAAACCTGTCAATATACCACAGCATCAACCGCAAAAAGCCTCAGTGAACTTCCGATGTCATCCACAAGGTCATTTATGTATATTGTGAATAGCAACGGTCCTACGACACAACCGTGCGGCACACCTGAAATCACTCTTACTTCGGAAGACTTCCGTCCATTGAGAATGACATGCTGCGTTCTGTTATCTAGGAATTCTTCAATCCAATCACACAATTGGTCTAATAGTCCATATGCTTTTACTTTGTTCATTAAACGACTGTGGGGAACTGTATCGAACGTCTTGCGGAAGTCAAGAAACACGGCACCTACATGGGAACCCGTGGAACATAAGCCGTGTTCCAAAATTCTACAACTGATCGACGTTATAGATATAGGTCCATAGTTCTGCACATCCGTTAGACGTCCCTTCTTGAAAACGGGGATGACCTGTGCCATTTTCCAATCCTTTGGAACGATACGTTCTTCTAGAGACCTACGGTACACCGCAGCAAGAAGGGGGGCAAGTTCCTTCGCGTACTCTGTGTAAAATAGAACTGTTATCCCATCAGGTCCAGCGGCCTTTCCTCTTTTGAGAGATTTTAATTGTTTCTCTATCCCTCTGTCGTCTCTTTCGATATCTACCATTTTGTCATCTGTGCGACAATCTAGAGAAGGAACTACTTTACAGTCTTCCTCTGTGAAGAGCGGTTCTAGGCGCTTGAGTCTGGAACCGCGCGACTGCTACGGTCGCAGGTTCGAATCCTGCCTCGGGCATGGATGTGTGTGATGTCCTTAGGTTAGTTAGGTTTAAGTAGTTCTAAGTTCTACGGGACTGATGACCTCAGATGTTAAGTCCCATAGCGCTCAGAGCCATTTTCCTCTGTGAAACAGCTTTGGAAAAAGACATTTAGTATTTCGGCCTTTAGTCTGTCATCCTCTGTTTCAGTACCATTTTGGTCACAGAGTGTCTGGACATTTTGTTTTGATCCACCTACTGCTTTGACATAAGACCGAAATTTCTTAGGATTTTCTGCCAAGTCAGTACATAAAACTTTACTTTCGAATTCATTGAACGCCTCTCGCATAGCCCTCCTCACATTACATTTCGCTTTGCGTAATTTTTGTTTGTTTGCAAGGCGTTGGCTATGATTTTGTTTGCTGTGAAGTTCCCTTTGCTTCCGCAGCAGTTTTCTAGCGCGGTTGTTGTACCTCTGTGGCTCTTTTCCATCTCTTACGATCTTGCTTGGCACATACTCATCTAACGCATATTGTACGATGGTTTTGAACTTTGTCCACTGATTCTCAACACTATCTGTATTTGAGATAAAACTTTTGTGTTGAACCGTCAGGTACTCCGAAATCTATTTTCGGCTGAAATCATCGATGCAGTAACCGCTTTATGATCGCTGATTCCCTGTTCTGCGTTAACTGTTTCAAATAGTTCGGGTCTGTTTGTCAACAGAAGGTCTAATATGTTATCGCCAAGAGTCGGTTCTCTGTTTAACTGCTCAAGGTAGTTTTCAGATAAAGCACTTAAAAAAATTTCACTGGATTCTTTGTCCCTGCCACGAGATATATCTCGTAAATTAAAATCTCCACCCAGAACTATAAGGTGGTGGGGAAATCTACTCGAAATATTTTCCAAATTATCCTTCAGGTGCTCAGCCACAACAGCTGCTGAGCCAGGGGGCCTATAGAGACATCCAGTTACCATGTCTGAGCCTGCTTTAACCATGACCTTCACCCAAATTATTTCAGATTTCGGATCTCCGTCAATTTTCTTCGATACTATTGCACTTCGTATCGCTATAAACACGCCTCCCCGTTCACTGTCCAGCCTGTCTCTGCGGTATACATTCCAATCTGAGTATAGAATTTCATTACTGTTTACATCTAGTTCCAGCCAACTTTCTGTCCCTAGTACTATGTGGGCATTGTGACCGTTTATTAATGAGAGCAGTTCGGGAACCTTTCTATAGACGCTCCTGCAGTTTACTATTACCACATTAATATTGTTATTCCCTGTTGTATTTTGCTTACTCCTACCTTGTCGCGTCTCAGGAGGTGTCTTGTCGGGCCTAAGGAGGGAATTCTCTAACCTAAAAAACCCACATGTGCACTCCACATGTACTCCGCTACCCTTTTAGCCGCTTCGTGCGTGTAGTGCACGTCTGACCTATTCAAGGGGATCCTACATTTCTCCACCCGATAGCGGAGGTCGAGAAATTTGCACCCCAGATCTCCGCAGAATCGTCTGAGCATCTAGTTTAAGCCTTCCACCCGGCTCCAAACCAGAGGACCGCGATCGGTTCTGGGAACGACGCTACATATTGTTAGCTCTGATTCCACCCCGCGAGCGAGGCTTTCCGCCTTCACCAACTCCGCCAACCGCCTGTATGAACTGAGGATGACCGCTGAACCTAGACGGCAGGAGTCATTGGTGCCGACATGAGCAACCGCACCCGGTACCCGCGAAGATGTCTCGACAGCAGGGACCGTGGGTGAAGCATGTAACACCTGGGGTGTACCATGCGACGCACCAGACTCTCCACTGCCGCTACATTCCGAGGCAGCAGCCTGAAGACGGCTGACCGCGGCCATCAACACGTTCAGCTGTTCGCAAACAGTGTCCAGCTCCTCCTGCGTCCGTACACAGCAGTCACACATCCTATCCATCCGAAAAAATCAATTTACTGTAGAGAGTTAATCAACTTTTAAGTAGACTGCTAATTCACTAAAGGCGGCTGATAGTTGACTAAACTGTGGTTACTAGACACTTCTTGCAGAAAACAATGAAAATAGCACTACCTGTCTCTGGACTGTATTGAAAACAAACACTAGCACTACTGGCACTATGGCTGACTAAAGGGACTCTCTCTGACTCTATTCAAAACAAACACAAAATCTATGGAACACTATTACTAGCTCTCGAAAATTAAAGCTTCCTAAAAGGAAAAACACATGGAAGAGGAAGTGACAAGTAAGAAAAATGCAGTTAATACTTAAATTAACGTAGCTCGCTGCACAGCAGACGTGAAGCAGACTGCAGTTACGACGACACTGACAGTTCATCACGTTCTGCACTGCCTTGAATGACCGTTGTCAATGAGTATTGTGGCGACACAGGAAGAGGTTTCATTCTTCCAATGTTTTAGGCAGGTGCAGTTGTGTTACTGTGGCTTCAAGGTCGTCGGATATAACTCCAGTTTATGGCCGGTAGTTGATTTAAACAACTCTTATTGCATAATAGTACATCACCCACATCCTCCATCCTCAGGTATTTCATAGGACGGTAGAGTCGTGTCATATTTCAACATGACAATGCCTGTCTACACATGGCACGTCTCTCTATGGCCTGTCTGCTTGATATTGAGGTACTCTCATGGCTAGAAAGGTCCCAGATGTGCCCCCGATAGAATATATGTGATGGAAAATAAGTGGGCCCAGCTGTGGCGCCAACTCCGTTGCATCAAGGTCATACATGGTGCAAGTCGTATTGCCAAGTTCTTTATAAATCTGATTCTGTTTTGTAATCATAGAAATAACGTTACACAGCCTCCTTAAGTTTCATCGCATTTGCTCCTCCAGCAGTATCTGAATGAGAGATCTGGCTCAAAGAGCACATTGATTAAAAATTCCGGGATATAAACAAAGATTTTAATTTCGTTGTATCCCCCAAACAACAATTTATCTATACCCGCTAAACGAAATTTTCATTTAACAAAAAAATAAATTATTTATTTAAAATTTAATATTCTAAAAACTAAATTTAAAAGAAAGAAATAAAAATTCTACAATTTATTCAAATTCAATAACATGAATCGATCGATTTTTATTTTTTTTATTTTTTTACCTTGATGTACAAAATTCAATCCAACAATATTCTCTAATTTCTCATTTCTAATTCTTAAACTCCTCGCCGGCTCCGAGCCACGTCCCTGTTGAACGAAACGGCCTGGCACTTCAGGCACACCAAGGGAGAGATGGTACAAGGGTGGATCGACGCATCGCGAGCGAACCGAAAGGTCAGTCTAACAGAACAGTCGTCATACTCCGTCTTGTTTTCGTGGCCCATATCGATAGCAGCGCCCCAAGCGGCCAGCGAGCGATACTCTGAATACGGTCTCACATCAGTACGAATACTAACATTTGTACTTATCTGCAGCACAATTTTTACAATAGGGCGTCTATTTAGTGCAGTGGTTCCTAACCTTTTTGACACAAGTACCCCCTGAGAGCAATCACATATCTGCTAGTACCCATCAGCATTAGCAACTAACTAAATTTTAGGACGAAATAATCATCTTGGGATTGAGTCTCTTTTATCTGCGTTCGCTTTAACAATGCATTTGTGTTTGGATGGTGTTCACCTTTACCAAACCACAGTTTTGTTTTTTATACCAAACATGTTTCACTGCTGTTGCAGCATCATCAGTGAGCTTTTATTTTATGGCTTTTACCACATGGTGTGGTTTTGATGAAGTGGTAAAAAGCCATAAAATAAAAGCCCACTGATGATGCTGCAACTGCAGTGAAACATGTTTGGGATAAAAATCATAATTGTGATTTGCTAAAGGCGGACCCCATCCAAAAAACATATGTATTTAGGATGAAATAGATGTTTCGTTGAACAGTTTTACTTTTAAAATGATAATGGATAAACAGTATTAAGATTTTGTAGGTTTCCTAATAAACCACAAAATAGTGAGTCAATGAGATAATTGATAGAACATTTTTATAGAATCTTGAAGCAACTGTCAGAGTATCACGAGTGTTACTTTAAGTCCTCAGAAAAGAAAGCGGACGTGTTTTCTCTGCACCAGTCCTCTCTCTAGCAGCATCGCCATTTAAAATCAACTATGCGTGTGTACTATACATAGTTGGTAAATCACTTCATTACCGGACTCTTTACTTCCGAAATGGAAGCGATTAGAAGACTTCAGGCTGACAATGCTTAGTAATAATAATAACAATAATAATAATAATAATAATAAGAGTGTAGGGCTTACAGCAATATAATGGCCATCACACAGTCATTGCTCTGTAGTCAATTAGTTCGTTTAGCTGCTGCCAAGTGAATAATGAAGCCGTTTATAATTTATTGCAGAACTACCGACGACAGCCGGCCGGAGTGACCTAGCGGTTCTAGACGCTACAGTCTAGAACCACGCGACCGCTAAGGTCGCAGGTTCGAATCCTGCCTCGGGCATGGATGTGTGTGATGTCCTTAGGTTAGTTAGGTTTAAGTAGTTCTAAGTTCTAGGGGACTGATGAAGTCAGCAGTTAAGTTCCATAGTGCTCAGAGCCAACTATCGACGACTCAGGGAAGATTTTTCATGAGCTATGTAAGCATATTTTATGTATATATCTCAATTTTACTGTCGTAGATGCATAGTATAAAGCACAAAATATGTGTGTAGCAGTCTAGTGGATGGACTAGGTGAGGACAATGACGTTCATAAATTCGTTTCAGAAGCTGTAGCCTTCACCATGTTGTGTCAAGGGCCAATGCTAGTAGCTGAAAAACAACGTAATCACCGGTGACTTATGTAATTAGTTTTTGTTGCTGTTGTTGTTGCGGCACGATGCAAGGCATCCCAGATGTGCTCAATAACGTTCATGTCTGGGGAGTTTGGTGGCCAGCAGAAGTGTTTAAACTCAGAAGAGTGGCCCTGGAGCCACTCTGTAGCAATTCTGAACGTATGGAGTGTCACATTGTCCTTCCGGAATTCCTCAAGTCAGTCGGAATGCACAATGGACATGAATGGACTCAGGTGATCAGACAGGATGCTTACGTGTGTGTCACTTGTCAGTAATATCTAGAGCTATCACTCCAAAAGCACACGCCCCACACCATTACAGAGCCTCCACCAGCTTGAACAGTCCCCTGCTGACATGCAGGGTGCATGGATTCATGAGGCTGTCTCCATACCCGTACATCTCCATCTGGTCGATACAATTTGAAACGAGACTCGTCCGACCAGGCAACCTGTTTCCAGTCATCGACAGTCCAATGTCAGTGTTGATGGGCCCAGACGAGGGGTAAAGCTTGTGTTCTGCATTCATCGAGGGTACACGAGTGGGCTTTGGACTGCGAAAGCCCATATCGATGATGTTTCGTTGAATGGTTCGCATGCTGACACTTACTGATGGCTCAGCACTGAAATCTGCAGCAATTTGATTCTGAAATTGCTGATAAAGACTGTTGCGCTTTCGGTACGAAACAGAACTCACAAATGACGACAGGCATTGAAATGGTGCATCTGTAAGAGCACCGATGCGCGAGACATACAGCTACCACCATCATATATTAGCGAAAGATCTTGCTGAGAATCCGAGAAAATTCTGGTCCTATGTAACATCTCGCAACTGGGCTATGACTTCTATCCAGGAACTTAGTGACCAGTCTAGTTTGGCAACATAAGTCAACAAAGGGAAAGCCGAAGTTTTAAACCTAGCTTTTAAGAAATCATTCACGTAGGAGGATCGTACAAACATATCGTCGTCTGTCCGCTGCACATGTTCCCGTATAGGGGACAGGGTAATAGTAGCCTTCACTGGAGTACAGAAGCAACTGAAAGGGTTGAAAACAGAAGTCACAAGGTCTGTATGGAATTCCATTCTACGGCATTTGCCCGTTACTTAACTTGCACTCGAATTTCTCGCCCATTACAAAGTGTAAAGCAATTGGAAAGAAACGGAGGTCACTCCTTTATATATGAAGGGTAAGAGAACGGACCAATAAAATTACAGACCAAAATTCTTAATATCGGTTTTCTGCAGAATTGATGAACGTATTCTGAGTCGAATATGATAAATTTACTTGAAACGGAGCGTCTTCTGTTCCCAAATCTGCTCGAATTTAGAAAGCATCGCAAGTGCAAAGCTCACTTTGCCCTTTTCTCACGTGATATACTGCAAACCATGGATGAGGGGCGACAGACAGATTCCATATTCCTAGATTTCTGGAGACTGTTTGACGCAATGTCCCAAAGTAAACCGTTAACGAAGGTACGAAGACACGGAGAATGCGAGAATGACTCCAAGGCTTCTTAAATAACAAAACTCAGTATGTTGTCCTCGACGGCGAGTGCTCATCACAGACGAAGTTACCGTTTGGAGTTGTCGAGGGAAGTGTGACAGAACCGCTGTTGTTATCTATATACATAAATGATTTGGCGGACAGGGTGGGCAGCAATCTCCGGTTGTTTGCTGATGATGCTGTGGTGTACGGTAAGCTGTCGTCGTTTAGTGACTGTATGAAGATACAAGACGACTTAGACAAAATTTCTAGTTGGTACCATGAATGGCAGCTTGGTCTAAATATAGAAAAATGTAAGGAAATCCAGACGACTAGGAAAACAATCCCGTAATGTTCGAATACAGCATTAGTAGTGGACTGCCTCACATAGTCGCGTCGATTAAATATCTCGAAGTAACATTGGAAACCCGAAATGGAACGAGAACGGAAGGACAATAACAGGGAAGGCTAGGGATCGAAATAGGTTTATTGGGAGGATTTTAGGAAAGAGTAGTTCATTTGTAAAGGGGACCACGTACAGAACACTAGTACTACTCATTCTTCAATACTGCTCAAGTGTTTGGAATTTGCAACAGGTCGGATTAGAGGAATACATCGAAGCATTTTCGAGGCGAGCCGCCAGATTTACTACTGGTAAGTTCGATTAACTGAAGTGCATCTTGAACTCAAATGGGAACGCGACTGAGAAAATTTAGGGAAATGGATTTTCTAACTGACTGCAGACCGATTCTACTGCCGCCAACGTACATTTCCCGTAAAGCCTATAAAGACAAGATGAAGGAGGGCTTGTACACACGCATATGAGAGAGTGCCTTTTATCCTTCGCACTATTTGCGAGTTGAATGGGAAAGGAAATGGGAAGTAGAGGTATACAAGGTACTCTCCGCCACTCACGATGTCGCTACTTGTAAAGAATATACTGCATGCAGGTGTTCGTAGTAGGCCTAACAGAGACCCAGGGCTGTATGCGAGAGCAGTACGGTGCAACTCGAGCCGAACCTCAACACCCAAGGTCAAAGTCTCCCTCCAGCTCCAAATTGTTCCAATCAGTCCACACATTGTTTGGAAAAAAGTTACACCATTTTAAGCGTCAGGTTTGGTGGGAGGAGTGAAGTTGGTAAAGAAGTACCATATAGATAAATAATCTACATCAAAATGCGAACAAAAATGGTCCCATGCATAATCTTGCTAAAGTGAACAGTTTTAGAGTTATGGGGGGGGGGGGGGTAGATTTTGTGGGATAAATATGTCATTATCACTAAGGAAACTAATTTTTCTATACAGGATAGTGTTTTATAAAAGCAAATTGTGATTTTAGTGGCCGGTGGTACGTTAGTGATAAGCCCTTGAAGGAACGACAACCTCACCACCTTCTCAAGGGGCGCTACTTTTTAAGGGAAAAGAGGCTTCCACAGGCCTAGGCCATATAAACCTGTGGTACGGAGAAACCCACTCTGAACCTTCTCTGGACAATGCCGCATCAAGAATGAATATCTATCCAAAATTTTTAATGTTTAATTTTAAACTATAAAAATATTATCTGTATAATAATTATGATATACAATTATATCATTTTTAATCATATTATCCTTAAAATTACAAATTTTGGAGGTTTTTCTTTAGAAAATAGGCATATTTGGCTGGATGTTGTAACTGAATTTTATTAAAATTTTCGAACTACATAAACTGAGTTCAGTAGTAATATTGAATAAAAATGTAGGGACAACCTTCACTGCCCTCCAAACATCGGGAATGATTCCTACTGCTAAGCTAACCCTGAATAACATGTTTCAGGAGAGCTAGAAAATTTCCATCTGTGCCAGGTGACTTGAACGGTTGAAAATTGGATTTTATTAAAGTCCATACACTCCTTGGCCGATTCCCAGTCCTCTCATCGAGTGCCTGAGAACCATTGTCTCTCTGGGATCACATTCTGGTCTGTGTTGTCCGGCAGAGCATATTGAGGAAAGTGAGTTTTGAGGAGCAGTTTCAGTAAGTATCATGTTCTGTCTTTGTATATTCCTCATCCTCCTTCCTCATTGTACCTCCTGGGTTGATTAGTACTCTAGCGAGGATTCTGTGAAGTCTAGCTTGGGCAGCTGTGCTTTCCACATCTTCACAGAATGCCTTCCAGGATGTCTTCTTTGCTTGTCTGATTTCAAGGTTGTAGTTGACAAGGGCCTCACGATATATAGCCCATTGTCCTTTACGTCTCGCAATGTTAAACAGTGTCTGTATCTGTTTTCTTTGAATTTCCAAGTTATTATTCCACCAAGGCACGCTCCTATCTGTGCACTTCTTAGTGACTGTGCAGTTGTCCTGATATGAGGTCACTATGGCAGAGGTAACAGCCTCTGCTACTTCCTCAAACTCTACTGGATTCCTTATCGAGATTTTAATTTCCGATAAGCCTAAGTCAAGGTCCCTCCTATATGTCTCCCAGTCTGTTTTCCTGGGATTACTGTGGGTCATGACACTATGAGGGAAAGTAATTCCTGGGGAGCTGCAGGACGTACTGTTGTAATTGATCTGAGGTGTTTGCCAATCTTCTTTCACCCGCACTCGATCGCATTCTTCTTCTCATTCAGCCCCTGCTGCCAGTACGCTGATTGGGGGGGGGGGGGGGGGGGCGATGCAGTTAACTTGAACAATAAACAATGAATGTATAGACTGAAACTTCCTGGCAGACAAGACTAGTAAGCTCATGTCATCATCACCAACTTATCAAGCTTCAACTCCTTTCTTCGCTTCATCAATCGCTATTGAAACTTAATAAGTTAGCATCACCCGATGCTTGATGAATTGTGAGCCACCTCTTTGCATGTGCACTGCAAGGAGAGAAATAAGGCCGATTTTGTTCTTAGCGTTAGCTAGAAATTCGCTTTAATTGATATTTACATGGACTGAGTCTTCTGCTTTCACTTCAGTGTTAGTGGTAGAACGTGATCTGGGTACGTGTTCTTCATCTTTTGTATTTCCTTGCTTGTATCCATCAAAAACAACAGTTGTTTGCCCATAACGACTAATTATGTTTTCTCTGTATAGCTCTCAAATCTATCAGAAGACAGCTGGGCGTTGCCAAACAACAGGATAAAGGAGGTGACTCCATCAATGATGTAGAACACTTTCTCTGAATCTGGGATGATCGATGATTCATTTCAGTCTGGAACCAATACAGTCCCCATTGAAGATTTCCTTCGCTTCCTCATTCGTCGAACAAGGATGAAGGTTGAGCACATAATTCAACTTCAAATATTTCTTCAAGCCTCTCATCAGTCTGTACTGTGCACACCCTCCGATGTAAGAGAGTGTTAGGGTTCACACATGCAGTGTTGTTGTTAATTGTCATGGACGTGGTTACAGAGGCTAGAAACTTAACAGCTTTTCAAGTGTATCTCATTGAATGTTTTGTTCTCAATCTGTTTCAAGGTTAGTGTTCCAGTTTCAAACGCTTCATCACAGTTTATGTTTTCATCTGCTTCAACCCTTGCTGACAAGGAAGAGAGTTCGGGTGTTTGAGAAAACAGATTGTGTTCCTCAAACCAAGAAATAAAAGTTTGCAAGTCCTTACAGCTTCTTTTCTGCCTTGCCTCTCGTATCTCCACGTGCTGTTCTGAAGAGACGCTGCACACACCTGCGTATTCTTCCATTGCTTCACACACCTGAGTACAAACTGGCATGGAGTTGATTCAAGTTGCAATAGTTGCCGCTGTTATTCCTCTGCCTCCAGTCAATGCACCAATGCTACTCAAGGATGTCATCGAAACCTGTTCAACGGTAATGTCACCCCAGACTCCAGACCAAAGCTTTTCAGAACGTCGGATGGTCAAATAACCACAATTAACAAACAAATCGTTTCTGGGCTCATTGAGTTGAGAAGTTCCAGCGAATGTTGTAGGTAAACTTGTGCAGATTTAGCGTAGTTTAACTGACCAAACGCATGGAAAATGGGGAGCATTTGATGGACACAGTGAAGGTGGAGGAGAAAGCCCGCACTCCTCTCGGCTCTAATATACGTTCGAACGAGTTCAACCATTTCCGTGAATCGAATCCACAGTCTTTGTGTTCGTTCTGATTCTTCTGAACTTTGAAGTTGGTTTTCCAAAATTTCTACAAAACTGCTCACTGCAGCTGCCTTCGTAAATTCTTCAGAAGATGTATTACTATGCTTGAAAGTTGAATAGACAAAATTAAGCTAATCTTTAACCACACGAAAGAGAGCTTCAACAGTTTTCAAAAATATAGCAATTAGTGCCTCTTCGACTAGGAAGAGAGCACGAATAAACATCGTGTCCGCTTTCACGTTCATCATTTGTTGAACACTGTTTTTGGTATAGACAGGACTGTACAACTCCTCCAAATCATTTCCTACCATGATGAATCCAAAGACAGAAAAGACATTAACAAGTGAGAAACTCCTAGTCGAATGAAAAGTGACTTCAAAAGGCTGTCATCACGTGCTGTACCTACTGTTTCACGAGCTTTAGCGTACAAAGGCTGATCAAAAGTCATCATTGTTATTCTTTGTCCATTGCTGGTCCCTTTTGTAGCAGGTTGAAGAACAGCCGTATAAATGGTTGACGGATGTGAAGGAGCCAAGTTGATGAACGGAAGAGGGAGTGCAGCGGAAGTTTGGAACTCTCTCGTCGCATATAGCATTTCCATACAGCCACTACAATCAGGTTTACATTCTTCTGGGCCTTCCAACCAGGTACCATTCAACAAAAACAAATTAAGTGTTCTACCATGTTCATATGACAGCGATTTTATTTTCAGGCAAGCCATTTTTGTAGAAATTATTTTACAATCGCCAGATGTACTTGGGGCTCTGTAAGTTTGCAATCAAACAGGCCTCGTTTTTAAACAGTATGAGCAGTAACATACTTTCGAGGTACATTGTCCTCTACCTAAACATCGGTTTTAGGTGTTATACAAGCAGTTCCATCCATGACGTGAAACGTGTCACGGCTCCCCATAGTGCGGACATTGTAGTCTCCATTATCGAAAACAAACTGCACGTATCCGTTCTCAATGTTTATATGTAGGTGTATTAGAGTAACTGTACCTAATTATCTGATTTCATAGCGGACATGAACATAAAGATTACTTATCGATAATGCAGTGTCTGCAAATGATTTTTTTCTCACAAAAGCCAGTGCTCATTACTCAGATTTTAGATGCTTTTGTTTCAGCTCTTATTCTAACCACACAAACGATGAACTACTAAAGTTAGTTTGTTATTGATTATATGTGACAGAATGACTTCAGTGAAATTTTTGTTCTTAGTTTGGGGTATCAAAATACATGAAATTGCTTTTCTTCGAAGGTGTAGAAAGACCGGTTCCATAATTACAGAACTGATACCGAAAGTTAAATTTCCCGCATCTGGTATGAATTTTTTTTTTCCAAGCATGTTCTCTGCATTCGTATTTCTGATTTCCCCACACATTCTCAGTCAGAATTAGAATGGATGGTAGTAGCTACACATATATGTCATATTTATAAACTTATTTGAAATATTCATTGTATTTAATTATAATAATTTCATAGAAAGGAAATACTTAGTATGTACTACACTACAGTGCCCATTAGCGAGTGTACTGCATTTCTCCTCATTTACGGATAAGAAATGTCGTTAGGGTAAAGTAAAAACGTCACTGAAATCGCAAGGCGCGTTGTGTTTTAGGAAGGCGATAGGCGCAGAGCAAACCAGTCGGTGGATGTCCGTATCGTCCTTGTGGCAGGTCTGGCACAACGACGTTGTTGCGAGATGCGTGTTGTGCTGGCGTTACGGTGTCGGGTACTTGTAGTTCACACGATAAGGCCATGTAGTCCGCGCCGACGTCGATAAATTGGGGACTGTATTCAAATCACAGTCAACTGTAGGAGATTTGCTTTCGACCACGATCCGTCGCTGCCGGAACATGAGTGTACAATGCGCATTCCGAGAGAGAGAGAGAGAGAGAGAGAGAGAGAGAAGACAGAGAGAGAGAGAAAGAGAGAGAGCCTGAACCATATTGTGAGGTGCAGCTGTTGTGCGACGATGTAGAATTCCGTAGGAGTAGCAAGTGGCGGAGGAGACCGCTTAAGAGTTGACGGCAGCGGCTTATACAGTGGAAGGTGGCGATTGGGAGACGCCAATGAGTGCAGCTCCCGGCAGATTCGCGACGTGGTCTGCAGCTGCTGGCTGGCGAACCTCGGTGGAGTCCTGGCCGCTCGCAGCCTACTGTGTCTGTTGGCAGCGGCAAGTGACAAGCGGCGCCGCTAAGGGCCAGTTCACCGGCGGTTGTAAAAAGACATGTTACTACATGATGCAGCACTTCTATATTCTACAAATAGTTGTCTTTAGAAACAGCTACTAATTTCATAAAAATGCCCTGAAGTCACAATCCTTGTGTCGTGAAGAGCTTGTTCCAGCCACTGTTCTCAGTGGATAATGCTTTGACCAGTAAGTAGTCATATACAACGCCCCAGTAGACTGGAGTTCGCTAACAGTACACACGCTGTTTGACTCTTTGTGCAATGCTCTTCGCGAGACGCTACAGAGGCGCGGCACAAAGAGAACTTCACTCACACGATTCAGAGTATAGGCTTTATAGGATTTGCAGTTGGCAAATTGCTTACCTCCTTTTCAATGTTTTAAAGGAAACTAATGGAGACTTTGGACTGGGAATTTGAGGATCTCCTTTTAAAGCACTAAATGTTCTTGTGGCTGCATCGAAATCTGATGAAACTACCGTCCGACCAAATCGATACATTTGACAGAGGTTTCTTCCGCAGGGTGGGAAAATATTGTATTATAGTTAGATTCGTGGGGTGATAAGTATGAAAGAACAATTTTGAGTTCTGCACGTGAGCATATGGAACTTGTTCATGTGGAGATCCCAGTACCTTGATGCGTCGGGTAAAGCTGTTGGACTCGGATGGCTTTCGAAGTTTGAACAACTTTGTGAGAACATTTTCATACTGTATCTAATACTGCTGAATGACTATGATGTACATCTCCACTTGAGAAGCAATATTATCAAGCTCAATCACTACCACATAATCAGTTTCATTCACCAAGGATCGCCAATGTGGAACACATCATTATACCTACAAGATGACCTCCACAATTTGACACTCCTGCTTAATTTTGTATAATATTCACTGCTTGTTGAGTGAATCAGGTGAAGAAATTTCATTCATGTTACGTTTCTCGCGTAGCGATACGTTATGTTTTATACATTTCTTTACAGATTGTCATTATTGTAATGGTTTTTTAACATAAAATTTTATTTTCAAGTAACAAAATAAATGTTTGTGAAATTGTAGACTAAAAACAAAGAAATAAATGAACTTAAAATATAAAATTAGAATTTGAAACACAAAACATAGCTAATAAAAAGAAATAAACAGAATGATAATGGACGTTTTCGTTTTTCAAGTAGGTGTCGAAAATATTTCGACAGTGCATTATTTACAACTTATTTTCAAAAATGGCATTTCTGGGACGAGCTTCATTACATGTCGATGGATGTCGTGTGAGAGCTTCTGTACTTTATGTTGTAACGAAAGCCTTCATTTTGCAGTATTAACAAGGTATTGTCGTGGTAAGGTAATTTACAAAACTTCAATTTTAACAAAAATTGATTATACCGGCTTGAAGAATGTTAATTACATTTCAACAATTATATGAACACATTTCTTTTATATTTTGTGATTTTGAAGATATTCCCTCTAATCCTAAAATGACTCTTTAACTTTTGGGTTTGTTTATACCCCTTAAAAGTGAAAATGACCCAAAACGAGACAATAACTATACCATTATTTGCACCCTATGTATCCACCAAGTTTCATCAAAAATCTTAGAATGTTCCCTTGTGAGTATTTCTGCTGTTGAAGAGAGTAAACAATGTTCTTACTATGTTAAACCTCGTCTGATATCAAAGTCATTCTAACAGTACAGAAAACCCCCTCAGACCAATTAATTTCCACAAACATGTCAAGTATCACAACACTGTTTTCACATTTAACACATCTGGAAAAGACATTCTAGTTATGCAAAAATTAAAGTCTTTATGTTGAGTATAATAATGCTTAAGTCAAATATTACTCTGTTATTAACCACACATATTCATCATACTGGTACCTAAAATGACAGTAAACTCTAGAGTCTACTCTTTCCATGCCTAATCACAAGTGCTTTAAGAAAAATAGCACAGTAAACCTTATAAATTAGGTGTAAAAGATGTAAACTATAATATCACGATACAGTTCTAGGCATGCAGTGAAAGAAATTAGGCATTCTCGGCGTACACTTGGTGTAACAGACTATTTTTCAGCACCATTGTAGGAGAGGCAGAGATGACGTGTCTTAGGAAACATAAATCGATGGCAGTTATTGCACATGACTGGATATAGTCGGGGCTAGTTAGGAAACAAACTTTTGAAATCGGAATTATGGCTCCATAAAATGTTTGTAAGAGGGACTAAGGCTCTCCAGATGTGGAAGTATTTAATTTTAATCCAGTGTTCTTGCAAAGTGTACGAAGTCACTTTAGTCAGCTGTAGTGCCAGTAGTCTTAGTGTCGTCGTAACTGCCGTCTGCTCCACCTCTGCTGTGCAGCAAGCTACGTAAAGTTAAGTATTAACTGTGTTTTTCTTACGTGTCACTTCTTTTTCCGTGTGTTTATGCTTTTAGGAAGCTTTAATTTTCCAATACTAGTAATAGTGTTCCATAGATCAAGAGACAGTTAGTGCGTATTTTCATTGTTTCCAACAAGAAGTGTCTAGTAACCACAGTTTAGTTAGGTATCAGCCGCCTTTAGTGAATTAGCAGTCTAGTTAAAAGTTGATTAACTCTCTGCAGTAAGTTGTTGATTTCTTCGGATGGATAGGATGTGTGACTGCTGTGTACGGACGCAGGAGGAGCTGGCCACTGTTCGCGAACAGCTAAACGTGCTGATGGCCACGGTCAGCCGTCTTAGGCTGCTGCCTCGGAGTGTAGCGGCAGTGGGGAGTCTGGTGCGTCGCATGGTACACCCCAGGTGTTACATGCTTCACCCACTGTCTCTGCTGTCGAGACATCTTCGCGTGTACCGGGTCCGGTTGCTCATGTTGGCACCAATGACTCCTGCCGTCTAGGTTCAGAGGTCATCCTCAGTTCATACAGGCGGTTGGCGGAGTTGGTGAAGGCGGAAAGCCTCGCTCGCAACCTGAGCTTACAATTTGTAGTGTCGTTCCCAGAACCGATCGCGGTCCTCTGGTTTGGAGCTGAGTGGAAGGCTTAAACTAGAGGCTCAGACGATTCTGCGGAGATCTGGAGTGCAAATTTCTCTCTATCGGGTGGAGAAATGTAGGGTCCCCCTGAATAGCTCAGGCGCGCACTACACGCACGAAGCGGCTACAAGGGTAGCGGAGTACTTGTGGAGTGTACATGTGGGTTTTTAAGTTACAGAATTCCCTCCCTAGGCCCGACAAGACGCCTCCTGAGACGCGACAAGGTAGCAGTAGGTAAAAAGCAACAGGGAATGAAAATATTAATGTGGTAATAGTAAACTGCAGGAGCGTCTATGGAAACGTCCCAGAACTGCTCTCATTAATAAACGGTCACAATGCCCACATAGTACTAGGGACGGAAAGTTGGCTGAAACCAGATGTAAACAGTAATGAAATTCTAAACTCAGATTGGAATGTATACCGCAGAGACAGACTGGACAGTGAAGGGGGAGGCGTGTTTATAGCGATAAAAAGTACATTTGTATCGAAGGGTGGCGTGTTTATAGCGATAAAAAGTGCAATAGTATCGAAGGAAATTGATGGAGATCCGAAATGTGAAATAATTTGGATGAAGGTCACGGTTAAAGCAGGCTCAAACATGGTAACTGGATGTCTCTATAGGCCCCCTGGCTCAGCAGCTGTTGTGGCAGAGCGCCTGAAGGAAAATTTGAAAAATATTTCGAGTAGATTCCCCGACCATGTTATAGCTCTGGGTGGACATTTTAATTTGCCAGCTCTAGACTGGGAGACTCAAACGTCTATATCTCGTGGCAGGGACAAAGAATCCAGTGAAATTCTTTTAAGAGCATTATCTGAAAACTACCTTGAGCAGTTAAACAGAGAACCGACTCGTGGCGATAAAATATTAGACCTTCTGGTGACAAACAGACCCGAACTATTTGAAACAGTTAACGCAGAACAGAGAATCAGCGATCATAAAGCGGTTAATGCATCGATGATTTCAGCCGTAAATAGAAATATTAGAAAAGGTAGGAAGATTTTTCTGTTTAGCAAAAGTGACAAAAAGCAGATTTCAGAGTACTTGACAGCTCAACACAAAAGTTTTATCTCAAGTACAGATAGTGTTGAGGATCGGTGGACAAAGTTCAAAACCATCGTACAATATGCATTAGATGAGTATGTGCCAAGAAAGATGGTAAGACATGGAAAAGAGCCACCATGTTACAACAACAGAGTTAGAAAACTGTTGCGAAAGCAAAGGGAACTTCACAGCAAACATAATGTAGAGAAGTGTGAGGTGATGCGAATACAAAGAAATAAAGATCCTTTATCATTTAGCTACAATATAACAGGTCAGCAACTGGAAGGAGTTACTTCCATAAATTATCTGGGAGTAGGCATTAGGAGTGATTTAAAATGGAATGACCATATAAAATTAATCGTCGGTAAAGCAGATGCCAGACTGAGATTCATTGGAAGAATCCTAAGGAAATGCAGTCCGAAAACAAAGGAAGTACGTTACAGTACACTTGTTTGAACACTGCTTGAATACTTCCCACCGGTGTGGGATCCGTACCAGATAGAGTTGATAGAAGAAATTGAGAAGATCCAACAGAGAGCAGCGCGCTTCGTTTCAGGATCATTTAGTAATCGCGAAAGCGTTACGGAGATGATAGATAATCTCCAGTGGAAGACTCTGCAAGAGAGACGCTCAGTAGCTTGGTACGAGCTTTTGTTGAAGTTTCGAGAACATATCTTCACCGAGGAGTCAAGCAGTATATTGCTCTCTCCTACGTGTACTCGCGAAGAGACCATGAGAATAAAATCAGAGAGATTAGAGCCCACACAGAGACATACCGACAATCTTTCTTTCCAGGAACAATACGAGACTGGAATAGAAGGGAGAACCGATAGAGATACTCAAGGTACCCTCCGCCACACACCGTCAGGTGGCTTGCGTGGTATGGATGTAGATGTAATTGTAGAAATCTTTCATATTTTGAGAAATAATGCAGTTCCATCTTGAGCTAATTGTCGTAGTGATCTGGAGTTATGCTTTTACGATGAACAGCTTCCATGTGTGTGTGTGTGTGTGTGTGTGTGTGTGTGTGTGTGTGTGTGTGCGTGCTTTACTACTCGATAAACTATAAATAATTTTATAGATGATTTTGGTTCTGAAATATCAGATCTCTGATTTTCTTTGTCATGTTATATCTCTGTCACCCACCTATGACATGTGTGCATAAACAAAGCAGTTGTTCTCCATTTTAGGTAATATATCACAGTAAAGCACCTTGTTCCTTTCTTCTTACATCAGTGTTTGTGTGTGCTGTGTGAATGTGTGGTGTTTTCATTACATGTTTGTGTTGATTATAGGAAATGCTGTCTGTAAATGTGTTTCTTTGAGACATCGCCTCGACTCGGTATAATCTTTTATAATAATCGCAATCTGCAGTATGATCTATTATCTTCATTCTTCCTAAATTGGAGCTATTACTCAATGAGTTGGCTCAATTATACATTCAAAAATGCGTATTTTTTGTGCTCAAATAGTACTTATCTTGGTTAGGATAATTTCGATGTTGTAGGCCTAACTTAGAACGTGAACTGTCTGTTACTTTTCACAAACGACATGTATTTTGGCATGGAAATAGTATACTTACGATTCACAATAATGATTTGGCAATCCGTATGACAAATACATGTGGGTAATAACAGTGTGATAATTAATTTAGACATTGTGATACACGTTGTCAACACTGCACTTCTTGCACTGCTGGCATGTTTCTTGCAGTCATTCTATATGTGAAAAAATATAATGATACATGGAAGCATCCCAGATGTGGAAAATAATTAGTTTTAGGAGTTCACTATAATGTTTGACTGTCTTTGATATCAGAAGAGATTTGGCATGGTGGTGACACTGCTTACTCTTGTCGACAAGTGCAATATAAGTTCTAGCGCCTATGTGTGTCTTGTAAAGATGCATGCATTTCATGTTGTGCTGACAGGATGTGCGAGTTGTGGATACGAGGAAGAATACTTCCTCAGTGGTTCAATAATCTCGAAATATCGAAGCATATTTTACATCGTAAACTGGATAAAACTTCATGTGTACTACTCTCAGACTAGCTGAGGCGTTTAAAATGCATAGTCATCTGTTTACTCTTGCCGCTGATTTCCTACCCAACTTTCGAAATGTGACAGGAATTTAGATTTGGGAAGTAATTAATTTGTGCGTTAGTTCAGTCTTTGCAAATACGCAAGTGCTGCTTTAAGTAACGTTTGTGGAAAATATGGCAAAAAAAAATTCAGAGCATTTCTATACCTCTGAGCACCCTTGGAAGTACTATGGAATACTGCAAGTTACACATTTTACGTAAATTTTAGATAAATATGTAGCTATCTATTATTTATAATTAATACTCTCATTGCACATTCTGGAATATAAGACCTGTATTTTCATATAATTTGCGCCATCACGATTTTAAAATTTGTGTGCTTGACAACTTCGTTTTCTTACTGAAACATTTCCTCCTACTGAACAATTCAGTTACCGTAAAAAACGATTAGAGTAAGAAACAAATATTAAGAGGTTTAAGTCCTAAATCAGCGTGCGTAATGCCTAATTTTCAAGGTATACTAAATAAATTATACCGATCCTCACGTCAGTTGCTACGTATAATCTCTGTCTCCGAACATTTATAGCGTGGTCGACGTCCACAGTTCTCACGACCTGGTAGTTTTTTGTTTTTAATTTTTACTTTCTGGCTGGCCACCTCAGCCATAAGTTAAGTGTAATGGAGGAAACCTGTGTTCGCCACCTGTCTGCGAATCCTGTAAACACCGTTCTTTATAGAATGAGATCTTCACTCAGCAGCGGCGTGTGCGCTGATATGAAATTGACGCTATGAGGACAGGTCATGAGTCATGCTTGGGTGGCTCAGATGATAGAGCAGCTGCTCACAAAAGACAAAAGTCCCGATTTCGAGTCTCAGTGTGGCACACAGTGTTAATCAGCCAGGAAGTTTCACTGTACTTTATGTTTTAGTATTCCAGTTGCTTGTGTATACGTTGAGGCAGAGACTGGGGACCAGCACAGCATTCGCCTAAACGAGCGTGAATAACCGCCTAAGAACCTCACTGAGGCTGGGCAGTGAATCAAACCAACATCTGTAAGTCCAGCGTATGGCATGCATTCGTGTCTGGTCCAGCTCCCTGCCTTGCGAACTAGCTCGCCACACGTGGAAACTGTACGAGCACATCTGTAGTTCTGCTGATGTGGAATCCACATTACACTCACGTTGATTTAGTGCAAGTACACTGTTTCAATCCGGTGTTCTTACTCAATGTCTGCTGCTAAAGTTCGCTATGATTTCTTTTAGGTCAATGATACAAAAATATTAATTCAGTGTCTATCGCTGTTCTTCTTATGATACAAACACTGCCTATAAACTACTTTAATTTACTTTAGTATTTCAGTTAATGTGACATTTAAAACGTCAACAGCTCTGCGTTGAAAAGATCGGCCTCGGTATTTTTGTAACAGATCTGACACAGATTCAAGGAATCTAGATACTTAAGATGTTCGTCCTCTGTTGGTGCAAAGTGTTTGATATTTACGAGGAAGTAGTGGTTACATGGATTTTTTTTAAATTTTATATCAAAATGTATTCACTATTTCACGTCCTTTCTCTATTTTGTGTTATAGGACTGGTAACTCGACTACGATAATTACATTTCAAGATTTTTTCCTGTTTCCTCTTTTAAAAGATGGATCTCACACTACTAAACTCATTATCTATGAACCACTACAGTTTATAAGAGGAAGTATACTAATATGTATTTGCTTACGTTATTTCATGCTATGCATTATAAATTACGCCCATCACAACAATTACTCTGCGGAATTCAGGATGAGGCTGGCAACAGATAATTTAACCGTTTAACTGAAAGGTTTTTACTACCATTACGGAGACTAAAGTTTTCTCCTTGAAATAAAACAGTTTCAGTTGAAAATCTGAATGTGACGCAACGATTAAGTCTTTGATGTAACACCACATTATATTTCTAGTGTACTGTGCCTAGTGTATACGAATTTCTGTTTATATTATTGTCCTACTCACCACTGCTTGCGTAGCTGAAACGTTCACAATACGTTACCTCTGCAGCTTCTTCGCTGACGGCATCTTCGTGCAGCCCTTCCACCCACCTGCAGCGGTCCCGGGCGCTCCCAAAATGCCTCAGCACCCAGGCCGACACCAGCTCTTGCTTCTCCTTCGTGTAGGATTCCTGCAACAGAAAAAGACAGTCATATTAATTCAGAATTACTTTCCCCGTTAATAAAACGTATACCTATCCCAACAAAGACCTTTCCCGTTCTTCTGTTATTTATCTCGTCTACACTTCCGTCCTGCAACAGATGAAGACACTGCAGTCAGTATAGGGTTAACGAAACGCTAGATCCGTTTAAATAGAAATTTCTCTCTATGCTGAGTATTAGATCATTGTTGTAAATGGTGGTGTGAATGACGAAAGTACAGAGAACGCGAGCTACAAGTGGTTTGTCCCTGATTATGTTACAAAGTTTCAGGAGTGATGGAAACGGATATATATATTAATCCGACGCATGGGACCATCGTCCAGAAACGACAGAGTCTAAATTTGCAAGCGAAAATCGTTCTGATACCTCAGACAGTGGATCACTTCTACTGGAAATTCTTTGCTTTTAATATTTTGGGGGTAGGTAGTTTGAACCAAAACAACAAAAATATCCAGTAAACAAGGGCTCTAAAATACATACGTAATTAGCTATTAGTTGTTGTTCAGTAGAAGACAGGTATTCCACAGTAGCAAAAGTTAACAACTGCTCATAGCTCTTCAGGTTTGCACTTTAGAGTCCATTTTTAATGAACCATTTTTTTACTTATCGATTCTACTTTCTTCGCAAGTACGGACAACGAAGAGCCTGTTGCAGAAAGGCGACTGTCAGAGACACCAGAATAATTTTCGCTTATAACTTTCGACTCGCTCGTTTACTGGACATGGCCCCCTACCTCACGCTGATAATTTACCCTTTTCTGTCAATCCCGAGAGTTTGTAGCATCATTATGAAATCATCCTGTAGACTGTATATTATTCTCCAATTATGACTTTACCGATAAGTACAATTTGTACACTGCTTGGTGAATATGTTATGTACTTTGTTTGTTATTCAACACTTCAGCATTTATGGTTCTGATTGTTAATATATGAAATGTTGAATGACAGACAAAGTATGTTTATTTTAACCCATCTTCATGCATCTGTAACTAATCGAAATGGACAGTACCCACACAGTCTTTTATCAACGTATGTTCATCTACAATGTGTGTATCAACGCGTCACGTAAAACGAGAAAGGCATGACACTTGCGAGATTTTACGTTGATTACGCATCTCTCATTATCCTTTGACGACTGTTGTGTGTGTATCAACGTACTACACTCCTGGAAATGGAAAAAAGAACACATTGACACCGGTGTGTCAGACCCACCATACTTGCTCCGGACACTGCGAGAGGGCAATGATCACACGCACGGCACAGCGGACACACCAGGAACCGCGGTGTTGGCCGTCGAATGGCGCTAGCTGCGCAGCATTTGTGCACCGCCGCCGTCAGTGTCAGCCAGTTTGCCGTGGCATACGGAGCTCCATCGCAGTCTTTAACACTGGTAGCATGCCGCGACAGCGTGGACGTGAACCGTATGTGCAGTTGACGGACTTTGAGCGAGGGCGTATAGTGGGCATGCGGGAGGCCGGGTGGACGTACCGCCGAATTGCTCAACACGTGGGGCGTGAGGTCTCCACAGTACATCGATGTTGTCGCCAGTGGTCGGCGGAAGGTGCACGTGCCCGTCGACCTGGGACCGGACAGCAGCGACGCACGGATGCACGCCAAGACCGTAGGATCCTACGCAGTGCCGTAGGGGACCGCACCGCCACTTCCCAGCAAATTAGGGACACTGTTGCTCCTGGGGTATCGGCGAGGACCATTCGCAACCGTCTCCATGAACCTGGGCTACGGTCCCGCACACCGTTAGGCCGTCTTCCGCTCTCGCCCCAACATCGTGCAGCCCGCCTCCAGTGGTGTCGCGACAGGCGTGAATGGAGGGACGAATGGAGACGTGTCGTCTTCAGCGATGAGAGTCGCTTCTGCCTTGGTGCCAATGATGGTCGTATGCGTGTTTGGCGCCGTGCAGGTGAGCGCCACAATCAGGACTGCATACGACCGAGGCACACAGGGCCAACACCCGGCATCATGGTGTGGGAGCGATCTCCTACACTGGCCGTACACCACTGGTGATCGTCGAGGGGACACTGAATAGTGCACGGTACATCCAAACCGTCATCGAACCCATCGTTCTACCATTCCTAGACCGGCAAGGGAACTTGCTGTTCCAACAGGACAATGCACGTCCGCATGTATCCCGTGCCACCCAACGTGCTCTAGAAGGTGTAAGTCAACTACCCTGGCCAGCAAGATCTCCGGATCTGTCCCCCATTGAGCATGTTTGGGACTGGATGAAGCGTCGTCTCACGCGGTCTGCAAGTCCAGCACGAACGCTGGTCCAACTGAGGCGCCAGGTGGAAATGGCATGGCAAGCCGTTCCACAGGACTACATCCAGCATCTCTACGATCGTCTCCATGGGAGAATAGCAGCCTGCATTGCTGCGAAAGGTGGATATACACTGTACTAGTGCCGACATTGTGCATGCTCTGTTGCCTGTGTCTATGTGCCTGTGGTTCTGTCAGTGTGATCATGTGATGTATCTGACCCCAGGAATGTGTCAATAAAGTTTCCCCTTCTGGGACAATGAATTCACGGTGTTCTTATTTCAATTTCCAGGAGTGTATATAGAGGAATACAGACAGGAATTTTTCAGGTTGTATCCTGGTGTGTAACATTCCAGTCCGTCGTTATGTGCAGGAAATAGCAACATCTAACTCAAATCAATCTGTTCTAAAAATGCAGAATTTCTGGTTGACATATGAGAACACACCAATTTGAATGTTATCAGCCAACAGCTAATGCAGGTACAATTTGACCTATGTGATACGATACCCAGAGGGTTTATTGTGGCCAGCGGGCTTCATGACTTGGAATAACGTAGAGGTAACTGCAACAGCTTACAACCAAGACAAATCTCTGAAGACCGTGGACATGAGCAGGAAATTGTAGCCATTTTAAATTTCATTGGTGAGGGACATGTCCCAGCTAAAAATATCAAAGGCATATTCCTAATCCCCGTGTAACAGGAAACAGTCGGTGATTTTCCTGACGAGTATTACAAATAGACAGCACATAGTAAGCTCAGAGGTTAATTAGTTACAAAACTAAGTATCCAACCTATCAAAATTTTTTCTAAGAAAATGTCATATTTTCTAGAAATAAATTACAAATTATTCCTATTCCCCATTTCCAAGCAAGTATTTCGAAAAACTGACCTTAATTTCAAAGCATATTGCAGTCTGAAAACCCTTCCTAAACATTTCCAGATGGGGAACCTAATGATTCACTACCAGTCAGCTTCCATTTGACTGAAGAAATCTGGGCTGTGGATACTACCTCAAAGTATCCACATTACTCTCTGTGCTAGAGAATGAAAAATATAAAGAGATGATAATTTCAAATTTTCACTTTGTACCACTTCCTTAATCGCAGAATATCATTTCTTTTAGAGGTAGAACCAAGGTTACATCGTGACTCATAGATTACACTACGTAGGCAGACTGAGTTACTATTTACAGCTAGTCTTATTTAAATTAAGCTTCCCTAGGCTTCTGTTGTGATGAGTACAATTAATCGTATATTACAATTTTCCGTCAGGTCAGAAATGATGCCAAGTTCTCTCTATCATTACTCAGTTAACTACTAATCAAAATAATGAAATGGCTAGTGGACAAGTAGTAGCATCTTACATGGCTTTACAAAGATTTTGTAAGTTCTGTACATGTTTCTTTCAATACATACCGGGATTTTATTGGCAGGGCTCACTTCCCTAGCCTGACTGCCAGGTGTCGGCGCTTCTTCAGGATGAACTCTGAAATAAATTAAATATTCTTAGTTTTATTTATTCATAAATTTAAAATCGTTTTTACACAAATTATTCATACAAGGAATTACACATGTAGCAGCCATGGAAAACTGTTATATACTTATGATTACTTTAATTTGATTAAAACACATATATTATTATCTCACACAAATAACCGAAATTCTTTGATACTTGAGTTATTGGTTCAATATGGATTTTGCACATTCTTCATATCCATTCTTTGAACATGATTGAGCTATTTCCCTACAATCAGAATTCTGAAGAATGACAATGAATACTCAAGTCCCAGCACACAGCTTCAGAACACAAATTTGGATAAGCCGAAAAGCCCCTCCCCCACTCCCTCCAACCCTAGAGGTCACTGTGTGGGGCTGTAATTATAGCATATTCACGAATTCAGCTGCGCCACATGGTAAGTTCCACGCTGAAGAATCTGAACACGTGGCACAACAGGCCGGACTCACCTGCTGGTCCTCCTGGACCTGCGGCCTCGGGGCAGCCTAATGCAGAGGCAGCAGGCCAGCAGCCGCCGCAGCAGGCCGCGGCTGGTCTTGGCCTCCCTCACCTCCTCCTCCTCTTTGCCACCCTCTGCCTCAACCACATCGCGGTGCTGCTGCGGCGGCTGCTGTCGGGATGTTTCGCCTCCACCTTGCCTCTCTTGCACCTTACCTGCTGCCACGTTTGATATTACATATGTGAGCGTGTATCTCGGGGACGGCTCAGACTGCACGTCATGTTGGTAGCAGTGGCCTGTGAAATAAAAGTTCACCATCAGTCTAAACAACATCTATCTGCAAAAGCTCACTGTCATCTACTGCTACAAACTAATAATGTGTCACAATTGCAGTATGTACATAGACAGCTATAATACTTATCATTACTGCTCTTGCATGTCAGAAAAGGTGAATACATCTTATAGTACTTACTGCTACCCAACGTTGTCAACACTGTTAGTGGACAAATAATAATGAAGTTAGCACCCTCTGTAAACAGAAATTTATTTGATGTGATAAATAGTTATGAACTTATCTAGTGTTTAAGAAGTACGAAACACCTTTGATGACCATCACAGAGGGCTGTGTTATGCCCATTACCAGTACAGTATTTAGTGGAAATATGACTCACACTACGGTGGTTCTAAACTGGAGAGCTATGAAGCTCTCCTCAGCGTTTGCTGTAACTCTGTTACTACCACATGGATTTAGTTGAAAGTTCCATCGGGAGAGAGTTCACTCACTGACAGACGCAATTAATGGAATCTGTCCTTGCTACTTAGCTATCAGGCTAATGAAGAGACCATAACCAGTAAAAAATTCATACCCTTAAACGTGACCTTTCCTAGCATCACTCCTAATACAAATGATCGGTACAGTGCTTTTTGCTGCAAGACTAGCAGAACCGATCATCCTTAGCAAATATCACAGAATCCCCAGATCATGTTACGTATGAAGCAAACTACAACACAGTAACAGAGACGTTGCAACGCTAATTTGATTTCGTGTTTACTATAGCAGACGCTGATGGGATATGGAAACAAGTTGCTGATATCAAACGCAACCTCTGTAACAAAGCCACTTCATCAAAACCGTTACACTACTTCAGTCCTTACTACTTGTATCCTCAGCACACAAAAAGGTACTCACGGTATTTGAACAAGACCTCCACGTCTTGCTCCAGGACAGGTCGTAGAGGTGGAACAGCCCTACACTCTGCATCAGCACTCATCACCTGTAACAGATATTGGAATGCAATGAGTAATGGGTATTACGCTAAACTGCAAGACACGGAATTTTATGAATAGCAGCAAATGTTTGTAAGACGCTCGGCAAAAACGTTTGATCGATATGCAATACTGCAATCACTCCAATTAAGTGATATTAGGACAAAACGATATGTGATGTTGTTAATGTGAAAAAAAGTAAGAACCCTAGCTTGCGTAGATGTACTAAGGAATTGCTTTAGCTATATTTTGTAAATCATGACGATAGCTTCCGTACAGGGCATGTCAGTGGAATGGACCTACATTCGCCAGAAGTACTTACGACCTGGAACAGAGAGACAGAATGCAATGAGTGTGGGGTATTATGCTATATCAAAAGCGACGGTATTTTCTCAACAGTAGTCAACGTTTTGTAAAACTCACATCAAAATTTTTGTCAACGTTCAGTTCAGTAATTATTATAAAAAAAGCATTTTAACACATACCATCATTAATAAGAACAAGATAAAGCGTTCTTGCACCGATGTGTTAAGTGAAACTTTTAAGATTATTCCGTAAATTACGTATAAAGCACTTCAAACGAATGATTAGTACTCATATGTCTAGTTATGTACCTACCTCCTATTAGTTTACTAAATAATATCACGGAGAAGGATTTTCTGAAGTGACGTTATATATTTTATTTCTGTGCCTGCAGAGCTGCAAATTATGTATTAGTGTCCAATGTGTATAAAGAAACGCAACAGGACCACAAATCTATTTGAAGATGCACTTGTTAATTGCGGTCGAATATTTAAATACGGTTTGCAAAAGTCTAGTACAAGGCTACTTTTTATTCGAATTATTTTACGAACCAGAATTACAAAAAATCGAAGCACGCAATCACCCACACTCGGTCGTATGAATTACAACCTACTGCTTTCCTAACCGTGTCATTTTGTAACATTTCAATACAACGCAATTAAAGACAGAGAAGTGTTTTATTGAAAGTGAGCAGCAGGTGAGGACGACGATCAACAAGGGGGAACCTCAGTCGCCGTGCTGTCTTTTACTATGTTGCAAATTAAATGGCGAGGACTGCAAATAATATTAAATTACGTGACATACGTTGCCATTAATAATAATCGACATTTCTTCTCATCTTCGTTGAATTTTCTTGTGTTTTGATTATAAAAGTATTTCAAAATTCAAACGAATTCAAGGTTTCTAATCGAGATTGTCTACCGACACCAATTTGTGTGGTGCATCACAAAGTTTGTGTTTCTAGCGTATGCAACCTGAAAAGGAATGTTCTTTTGAATGAACAAAAATGGAATGGACAGTGTGTTGAAAGGAGGACATAATGTAAACATCAACAAAAGCAAAACGAATATAATGGAATGTAGTCGAATTAAATCAGGTAATGCTGACGGTATTAGATTATAAAATGAGGCACTGAAAGTAGTAGATAAGTTTTTCTATTCGGGCAGTAAAATTTCTGATGATGGTCGAGATAGAGAGGATATAAAATGTAGATTGGAAATGGCAAGGAAAATGCTTTTGAAGAAGAGAAATTTGTTAACAACGGGTGTAAATTTAAGTGTCAGGACGTCTGTTCTGAAAGTATTTGCATGGAGTGTAGCCATGTATGGAAGTGAAACATGGACGATGAACCGTTTAGACAGGAAGAGAATATGAGGTTTTGAAATGTGGTGCTACAGAAGAATACTGAAGATTAGATGGGTGGATCACGTAAATAATGAGAAGGTACTGGATAGAATTGGGGAGAAGACCAAGTTTAACACCTGAGGGAAGCAAGAGGGGTAATAATCGTAGAGATGAATACACTAAGCAGAGTCAGAGAAATGCAGGTTGCAGTAGTTACTCAGAGATGATTACAGTTGCACAGGATATAGTAGTATGGAGAGCTGCATCAAAGCAGTCTTTATACGGAACACCAGAACAACAACTACAAAAATTTTCGCTACTTGGTTTACCATTCCGTAAAACAATTTAATATACAAACAATTACAATGTGCTACTAATAATAAGTGTGGCGTTGAGATTTATTCTGAGGAAACAAGACACTTAAGTTGAATGCCACTCCGCTCATAAACAAGAATCATTATTCGCGTCACGATAATACACTCAAACCCATCACCTGCTGACAAGAAAAACAGACATCGGTCCCGGTAACGTGGTGGGACTTTAATACGATATAGCCGAGTGACAGTTAATTATTAGTGTTAACTGTGGAGGTGCTTAGAGCTACTGTATCTTTGGTTCGGTTAAGTCAATAGTAAATACGAAATTTGTGGATGCCGGTCAGGAAGAACATGAACTCGCACTACCTACCACACGCACTTTGAATTCAGACATACTGGTGCATGTAATACATCGATTTTCACCACAAGCAGAGAGGCCTACTGTAGCAAGCGCAATTCTACATCTTTGCTTTGCTCTTGTAATAAGTAATATCACTGCTTCCAACGCTGAACGTCACAGACAGCGTTACATCTATAGCAACTCGAACTGAGTTTTATATGGATGCTAACTTTAGTATATCTGTTCCCCATACATGTAATTACTGCAGCTCCGCACTTCATTTAATACTGCATGGGGCGTGTTCTTTACCTTTCCATACCGACGCAAGTGCACGTATTACTCCTGCTTATTCACGTCCGGAAAAGCAGCTGCAACACTGCTGGTTCGCTCAGCCATTGTGAACCAACCGAAGAGAGATGTCCCTGCAGCTAGAAACCTAGCGATAGTCAAACGTAATCAACTGTTTTATGTTCGAGTTCGCAACTGCGAATCAATCTCGTGTAATAACATTTCTGTTTTCAACAGAAATTCGTGTTGTAATACATCGAGATGAGGAAAATTAGGGCGTCTTTATTATAACGCAAGCATCCTGGTTTCATGATGGCTCTTTTCACAACTATTGGATAGCAGTTACACGAGGTGTATTACTCTGATATACTTCATACTCGACTGTTACCTAAAGTCAGGATTCTTCAGGCTAGGTGAAGTGGAACTGTACCGATAAAATTTCGGAGGTTTGACAGGGACATTTTTTCATCATTTTGGTATCAGTGATCTACGAGCTCTGGTAGCTTTTCACCGATTAGTTGCATTTCGTTTGCTTTCCTACTCCCATTCCTGTTTGTATCTGTACTGCACGGAAATTATATGCGCAACATTGCAAGTGCCCACTGTACGTGTTGCGTGTCTTGTTTGGAAACAACTTTGTACCATTTATTTATCGTACTTCTGTCGATAATTATAAGCCCTCTAGACTCTTATTCCTCAATGTTGTATTCAGTACGGTTCAGTAATTTTCTGCCTCGGTTTAGATTTGCGACAATGTCACACTGATACACAGCAGTGCGAATAAGTTTACTGACGAAGAACAGGCCGACTTTCCTCTCGTGTTTGGGCTGGCTGAGTGCGGTGGCAGACTGCCACAACAGTTCTATGCTGACTGTTCCCGCAGCCACAGGAGACACATGACTGTACTCTAGCATTGTCTGAGAGTTTTTGCGTTACACTCTTTGGATTCGTATCTCTTGTTGATTGCGTATCAGAGCGTATTTACTCTTGTGAAGATACTTCAACGAAATATCGGTAAATGTGGTGAAAAGTTGAATAAATCATCATTATAATATTATTCTGCACCGGAGGGCTGGTGACCACGAAACCCTTATACTGAAATACTGAAAAACTGCCCACAAGAATTTCAGAAGTTCGGATTCGCTCCGTATTTTGGGTCTCATGTCTTGACTGCTTTACATTGAACATAGGTAATTCAAATTGCTGCTGACAAGAAAGTAAAATATATTCACACTGTCACCTTAGACCACATCACCTGTACGATGGTTGTCTTGTAATTTTGAAAGTTACCTTAGTTCCTGTTGTTGAATACAAGTGCTCGCTCCATAGGCTGACTCACACCTTAACGGTCATTATTAGACACGCGATGAAAGATACTAAAATTAGTACTATGTGATACGAAATAAATAGCCGGTAATGCGATAAACACGTTGACCGGTAATTCGATAAACACGTGATGTCACTTTAAACTCAATTGGTAATTTGTGGATCTATCTTAATGAAAACGTATTCGCTTACTACCCCCAAAGTTAGTTTCAGAGGTAACTCATGAACACCTGCGGTATTTCTGTTCCTGCACATTTTCTAGTCCTTCCATGTTACTATGCTGTTAAATTGTTGCGCTTTCCTTAGCAACATCAACATATCTTGAAGGTCGACATACAAGTTTAGGGGTATGGGACGAAGGTGTCTGCTGCAGTGATTAGTGTTTCAGCTCTAGATATATTTACGATTGAAACCGGTAAATAAATATATAAATTTAGCGACTCAGACGGGGTTTTCTATCATGATACAGCCGTTACGCTTATCCCACGACATTATGCTCTGTTTTACGCAAAATATTTGTCACGAAAACGGACAACTAAAAGTAACATTAGACACTCGAATGCACAGCAAAAATTTCAAATTTTTATTAATTACGTAAAATTCGCGAATGACAATGAAGTTACAGTGGGGAAGACAGTTTCCTGGCCCAACGTGCAACATAACTGCATAGATGTAAGCGAGATATGAATGATGGGAAAACTTCTAGGCAACAACAGAAAGCAGGAGAAGACGAACACATGTCAAATACTGGCCTTGCGAAGTTCAGGAGAAAATATTAGCTCTGTCTGAGATAAGAGAGGATAGGGTTAAGATGGAAATGAGTTTCAACTGATCATATACTATCCCGCCGATTATATCTAAATACACGATACTGAATATAATTACTGATTAATTTTCACGTATATCAAACAAAAAAAAAATCCCATAAACATCTCAAGTAATATACATCTGTTATAAACATAGAATGAAATGGATATTTTGTGCAGATTTTTTCCTTGTAAATAAAACAACTGGTTTATAAAGGATTTTGACTTATTTGCACAGCCTACATCATAGACGGTATAACTGTTGAGAAAGGTAATTCACGCAAATCAGACAACACTAGTTCATGTAGAACAAATACTGAAAGGAAAACGAAAATCCGAAAACAAAAGAGGCTGAACACTATTTTCTGTTATTTTCAGAAGGTGAATACGTTCCGTCACCTAACTTTAGATTTATAGCTGAGTTTAAGACTGCTTTGCATGCTTTTCCTGTATCATAGCTGTCTGTGAATTTGCAGTTATAACGTTTCTAGGTATATAACGAAAATAATGACATTCCGAACAAAGTATCCAGTAAGACAAAAATCTGTTTTAGATAATTAATTTTTAGAACAAATGTTTCAAGTCTGTTACTTACACTAGACACATGCAGGTGGGGTATACTAAGTCCATCCCAGTGGGTATGGGGTGTGACAGGAAGGACATCTGGCCATCGCCAAATATATGGTAACAACGCCGACACCGCGCTAAAGTGGGACAAAGGCCCAAAGGAAATTAATGATGATGGATGATGGTGATTACTTTGTTACACTATGCAAATGAAACTTTGGAGACCGCAAAAAGAAAGAACAGAGACGTGTTTGGAAATGAAGGAACATAATTAAATATTTTCAACATGGAAATCAAATGAATCGTGCAAAATCGACACAAAACCTCATGAGAATGAGACATTCCACAGAAAATCATGAACTACAATTCGAATGGGAAAAGAGTTGTTCGAGGACTTCGAAAAATATTGAAATGATTCTGTTTGTTAAGTTTGGAACGGCCAATAGCCTAATTCTTACAAGAAAGATGATAATGTGATCTGTATCCATTGGCGTAACGCGTTTTTGTTTTATCGTTATTGGGTAAAGGGGATGGTGAGATCACATTCCTGAGTATGGTTACAAAGTTAATGTTAAGTTTGTGCTTATGGGTACCCAACCAATTACTTTCAGACTTGATCGTATGGCCCATTTTTGGATGTACCATCTTCTTGTGTATCTATAAAACTGAAGTTAAGAAATACTTTTAGTGTTTCATTTATTCCTAACTCATATTTGCTGCGAACATTGTAATATTACTGATGTTAGGCAAATTATATTACAACCGGTGTCTGCTGGCATAAACATGAACAAAGATTACAAACCACATACGCAACGGTAGTTTGACGTGTGAGATGCGCAAGAAAAGGTAAAGGTGCACTTACCCCGTATACGGCCTTTATACTGGAAGAGTTCCCGTGAAAAAAGGTGGGAAGTGGACACGGCGAATAACTAATCGGATGTGGATAAAGACCGACACTGCTTCTTCGTAATTTCCTGTGTTTCATAAACGAAGTTGATGGATATTTTCTTTCACTCGGTGCAATTTTTAGCCACAGTTTCGGAAATGGATATATAGCCGGAAAAAACGCGAAGAGATTGATTTTCAACTGCTACCGTGTACTATCACCAGACTGGCCACGACATACATCAACGAATTACCAACAGGAACGTACAACGGATGAGTTGCACGCGCTATAAGTCCACGTCAGTTCAACAAATTATTAATGAAACTCAAAATAGATACAAAATGGAAGCTACAGTGATTAAATCCTTGCATTCCGAAACGTGTATCAAGAATTAGGGAATTTTGATAGTCATACGCAACGTCTTTTACATGCCGTCTGTTTACGAACTGCATAGCACAAAAAACCACGCAAATCTACCCGCATTTCAAGCAAAGAAATAACGACTACACCGTGTTTCAGTATCTTTGTCTTTCATAATCAGTAATATCGTTGGATGTAACTTCCAACGTCGCTGAGTCCGTTTTAAAGTCGTTTTATGTAAGAGGAGCGGTGCACACTGCATCCGAATTCTGTAGCTTCCAATATGTGCACTTTCCACTGCTACGGATCTTACCTGAAACCGTGTGCAACATATCACTTACCTTTCCGTACTCGTGCCAAGGCACGTAGTACGGCTTCCGCTTCGCCTCGGGCACAGCGACAGGAACACTTCCGACGCGCTCCGCCATCTTGAAGCAAATGAAAGGGTGCGTTTCCGCGGATATGATCTTAGCGATCGTCAACTGTCATTCATTGTTGCGTGTGCCGTCTCTTCTGCAATATCGATCGATGTTATTGTTTCTGGAGGATTAAAGGCGAGCCGTCACACGGACTGCATGCCCACGAATAGCGCATGTAATCATTTCAGAGTGTTAAACCGGAGTAGAGATTCTCGCACGTGACATGCTAAACCCTCATACTTCCACTCAGGAAGTATTTAAGGCTTCTTTTACGCTGTTTGTCTGAGTAGTTTATGGGAATAACTAACCACATCCGTTAGCAAAATGTGAGCTTTGTCGTTAATTGACATCCAAATATAATATGTGTGTCGAAAATTGAACGTAACTTTGAAGTAAGTAGGGTCGATCTAAAATCGTTACCACTATCCGAGAAATTATTAGTTGTCTTCTTGCCGACGCGTTAAACAGCAAGTAATATTTAATAGAACCATATATATAAATGGCTTTCTATCCGATCTTTACATTTAATGAAAATAGTTTCTGGATAACTGAAACTGTTCATTCGAAAACTTATTTTTTTGGTTGTAACCACGTATTTTATCTCACTTATTTGACGTTTTTCCTTTGAGAATGGTATATGTCTACATCATCACCTAGAAAGAGACGTCATGGCTTACGAATAGTTTGAGGTAAAGCCATGAAACTTAGTTTTTGAAATGATTTTCACTCAAAACAGTAAGTGACCAGAAAGAGGTATCAAATAAATTATATATGTAATTCAAATTCTGAGTAAAAAGTAACAATAATTCCACTTTTCCTTTCACATGGGAAACGTACCGTACTCTAAAATTTCTACTAATCATTCTACAAACGACGACCTAGAGGTGAACATAATAAGTACAACCATTCCCGTTAGAATATCCAGTTCGGACATTAAGCTGAATGGTTGTAATGCACAACAGAGTCGGTTAAAGGTGGTTGTATTGCTAATGTAAACACAGATTTTTGACTATACAAAGGCAAATCACTGCTGCTGCCAGGCAAAACACCAAGTGCAAAGTTTTCATAACAAATTGTGCTGTCGCCCTGCAGGAGAAGTGGAAATACGAATGAAACGGTAATCCTTTGTGATTGGTGTTTAATGTCGCACCACACGCGTAAAAGTTTTTTGAGTACTCCGTGTGCCGAGTTATGGAAAATTGTCTTGTTTAAATAATAACCTTCCCACAAGTTTCGTACCAGATTAGTATCCAGAAAAGCGTTGGCAATTGTACAGCGCCGCTCCTTGTTGATGCAACTTATTTAAATTACAGGTGGACAGTAGCTGTGATAACATAGTTGGCCTGTCAGTCAGTCAGTTTCTGTTACTGAATGAATTTGTCCACGTGATTAGCGGTTTTCATACACTACCAAGATGTGTCTTACCCACTACCAATTCACGTCTTTCACATATTTATCGTTAGATCTACAGTGATTATGCAAATCTGGGTAAGGAAAATAAACTGGAGTGACTCAGACTGTTTTTCATTCTGATGCCCATTTCTTACTATACGCTGTAGCCGTTCGGGACAACTTTTTATATAAATTCTCTAGGAACGTCATCATTTACATTGAAGGTATCGTTACGTGTTTTCTGTTGTTATCTTCGCCAGTTGCCCAATTAACTGAACCAGCATGCTTTGAAAGAGCAATTCCATGAAAAAAAAAGAGTGGCCATGAGGCATAGCACTTCATAACACGCCTATATTAAGTAAGAAACGGGAGCGGGCAGCAGCTTTCAACAGCGAGTCATGGTTATCGTTACGTCTGTGGTCGAAAGGCATCAGCTTCTTACGCACCATGAAATTATCTGGTAGTTAAAACATAATTTCGAAACAAAACTGTGGTTATTATGCTTTTTACGACTGTCATTAATTATTCCTGATTTGTTTAATAATTTTAAACCACTCAGCATGCAAGATACGGGCAATCATAGAGGGTGGGTTTATTGGTAATTGGGAGTGTTGTGTCTAGTTCATACAGCATAGACACAATGAGGTAGCTAGGTGCACGCTAAACTAACGCAGACGGGCTTGAAGTTCTGGAACATGAGACTTGTTAATGAATAAGAAGAAAAGTACGTAGATGGTTGTTACTTAACTTTTATTCTCTTGTTGGAATACATCTCTCTTGAATATTAGTAAGCTATAAGCACTGATACAAATGGCGCCTTGCTAGGTCGTAGCTATGGACTAAGCTGAAGGCTATTCTATCCGTCTCTCGGCAAATGAGAGGAAGACTTGGTAGGTCTAGTCGCAAGCAATGTCGTCCGTACAACTGGGGCGAGGTCTATTCCGTGTCTTGTGACCTGCCATGTGGTGGCGCTAGGATTGCGATTACACAGTGGCGACACGCGGGTCCGACATGTACTACAGGACCGCGGCCGATTTAAGTTACCACCTAGCAAGTGTGGTGTCTAGCGGTGACACCACAGGGAGCTCCAACGTTATGCGCATTATGGGGCCCCTTAGGTACTTGCGTGTCTAGAAGGGAAAGAAAACCATTGTGCAGTTCGTGTGCATACTGGGTGGAGTCATTCCAGGTGTGGAAATGGTCCTCCCGGATGCCATGAAAGGCACAGGGTGCAGCCAACTGCAGGTGGTTGCTCACGTCGGTACCAATGATGTGTGTCATTTTGGATCAGAAAAGATTCTCTCTGGTTTCGAGCGGCTAACAGAAGTTGTAAAGGCTGCCAGTCTTGCTTGCAAGATGAAAGCGGAGCTGACCATTAGCAGAATAGTCGACAGGATCGATCGCGGAATGTGGTACAGAGCCGAGTTGAGGGTCTAAATCAGAGGCTCAGACGGTTCCGCTACCGTGTAGGCAGCAGATCCTCGACTTGCGCCAAAGGTTGAATGCGTTTCGGGTTCAGCTGAATAGGTCAGGTGTCCACTATGCGCAGGAGGCGGCTACACGGGTAGCTGGGGCTGTGTGGCGTGGACGGGGCGGTTTTTTACGTTAGAGGCTCTCGGAAAAACACAAAAAGGGCTTCAATCACAAAGGGTGCAGGCCGAACACAGGAAGAACGTAGATACAGGAACCATTGGTATAACAGTTGTAGATTGTCGTACCTGTGTTGGGAAAATACCAGAGCTCCAAGCGCTAATTGAAACCACTGATGCTCAAATCGCTATAGGCACTGAAAGCTGGCTAAAGTCGGAGATAAGCTCAGCGGAAATTTCTGTGAAGAAACTAACGGTGTTCCGAAAGGATAGGCTAAACACGGTTGGCGGTGGCGTGATTGTTCCTGTTAGAAGTAGTTTAACTTGTCGCGAAATTGAAGTAGATACTTCCTGTGCGTTAGCATGGGCAGAGGTCATTGTTGGCAATCGGAATAAAATAATAATAGGATCCTCTTATCGACCTCCCAATTTAGATGATACAGTGGCCGAAAGGTTCAAAGAAAACTTGAGTTTGATTTCAAACACGCACCCAAGTGATACGGTAACAGTTGGTGATGACTCTAATTTACCCTCAATATATTGGCGAGATTCCGGAGGTGCACATAAAATATCATCCGAAATTGTGCTAAACGCATTCTCTGAAAATTATTTCGAACAGTTAGCTCATGAGCCCACGCGAATAGTAAACGGTTGTGAAAACACACCTGTCCTCTTAGCAACAAATAATTCTGAGTTAACAACGAGCATCAAACCCGATTCAAGGATTAGCGAACACAGGGTTGCCATAGCAAGATTGAATATTGTAATCGGTTAATCCTAAAAAAAAAAAGGCGAAAACTTTACCTATTCAAAAAACCAGATAGTAATTCACTTGACGCCTTCCTGAGAGACAATTTCCACTCATTCCAAATTAATAATATAAGTGTAGACCAGATGTGGCTTGAATTTAAAGGAATAGTATTGGTTGCAATTGAGAGATTACTATGATATAAATTAACAAGCCGGCCGCTGGTGGCCGAGCGGTTCTGGCGCTACAGTCTGGAACCGCGCGACCGCTACGGTCGCAGGTTCGAATCCTGCCTCGGGCATGGATGTGTGTGTTGTCCTTAGGTTAGTTAGGTTTAAGTAGTTCTAAGTTCTAGGGGACTTATGACCTCAGCAGTTGAGTCCCATAGTGCTCAGAGCCATTTGAACCATTTTTAAATTAACAAACGACGGAGCTAATCCTCCTTGGTACACAAAACGAGTTAGAATACTGCTGCAGAAACAACGCAACAAACATGCTAAATTAAACAGTTGCAAATTACCCAAGATTGGCGATCTTTTACAGAAGCTCGAAATTTAGTGCGGGCTTCAATGCGAGATTCTTATAACAGTTTCCTCAAAGAATCTTTGTGTCGAAACCAGGCAGAAAATACAAAGAGATTCTGGTCGTATGTGAAGTATGTTAGCGGCAAGAAACAATCAATGCCTTCTCTGCACGATAGCAATGGAGATTCTATTGAAGACAGTGCTGCCAAAGCAGAGTTACTAAACCCAGCCTTCCGAAATGCCTTCCCAAAAGAAGACGAAGTAAATATTCCAGAATTCGAATCGAGATCAGCTGTCAACATGAATTACGTAGAAATAAATATCCTCGGAGTAGTGAAGCAACTTAAATCAATTAATAAAAGCAAGACTTCTCGTCCAGTCTGTATACCAGTGAGGTTCCTATTGGAGTATTCTGATGCAATAGCTCCATACTTAACAATCATATACAACCGTTCGCTCGACGAAAGATCCGTACCCAAATACTGCAAAGTTGCACAGGTCACACCAATAATCAAGAAAGGTAGTATGAGTAATCCACTAAATTAGAGGCCCATATCGTTAACGTCGATATGCAGCAGGATTTAGGATCATATAGTGTGTTCAAACATGATGAATTACATCGAAAAAACACTGACTGTTGATACACAGTCAACATCGCTCCTGTGAAACACAACTAGCTCTTTTTCACATAAAGTGCTACTAACAAGGGGTTTCACATAGATTCCGTATTTCTGGATTTCCGGAAGGCTTTTGACACTGTACCACACAAGCGGCTTGTAGTGAAATTTGGTGCTTATGGAATATCGTCTCAGTTATGTGAATGGATTTGTGATTTCCTGCCAGAATGGTCACAGTTTGTAGTAACTGACAGAAAGTCACCGAATAAAACAGAAGTTATTTCTGGCGATCCCCAAGGTACTGTTATAGGCTCTTTGCTGTTCCTTATCTATATAAACGATTTGGGAGACAACCTGAGGAGCTGTCTTAGGTTGTATTATGGCGAAATATGGGAGAGAGTGTCACAGAAATGATACAGGATTTGGCCTTGACATCATTTAAAGAAAGGTGTTTTCCGTTGCGGCGGAAACTTCTCACGAAATTCCAATCACCAACTTTCTCCTTCGAATGCGAAAATATTTTGTTGACACCGACCTACGTAGGGAGAAACGATCACCACGATAAAATAAGGGATATCATAGCTCGTACGAAAAGATATAGGTGTTCTTTCTTTCTGCGCGCTATACGAGATTGGAATAATAGAGAATTCTGAAGGTGGTTCGATAAAACCTCTGCCAGACACTTAAATGTGATTTGCAGAGTATCCATGTAGATGTAGATGTAGATGCAGAATAATGGTGTGAATGGGAAGTAAGATATTAAATGTTTATTATTATGCTTATTGACGAAGTACACATAAGCGTGAGAGCTGTGATTGTACAGAAAAAGTAAATTATTGCCTCAAAGATATATTCTAATGTACAACAAACCATTTTATGGAATTGGGAAAACAAGAAATACATTTTGAAAATTCTGTTATTTAACCCTCTGTTAGAGAGGTGGATACTATAATACCAACAAAAAGGGGGGCTGGGGGATGCATTACGTTGTTGTAGGTGTGTGAGCGCTCGGATGTAAGGAGTTTATATAGTTTGAAACGGAAATGAGGGAAAGAAAACAGACGGACTAAAGTACATGGTAAAATGGATATCACAATGACAGCTTCGAAGTATACCATCACAGTTGAGATCAACGTAAATCAGTTCAGAGTTGCATTAATTAAACGCTAGTGACGATTCGGCATTGCAGTCTACTCGACAATTAAAATTTCATGGATATAAGGGAGAACATGACACAGAAAAATTAATACAAGCTGACCTACTCTCTCTTTCTTTCCAAGCATTAATCCCGACTTGCAGGGTCTGCTGTTTTGCTACATCTCATCCATTTCTCCCTGTCGTTGACATCGTGCATGTCTCCCTTGGCGTTGTCAGTCCATCTCTTTGCCGGTCTTCCTCGCAGTCTTGTTCCTCCTGATGTAGGGCGCTGTTTTTGTGACTGAGTTGTCTTGCTTCCTCATGAGACATACAAAGCATTAATTCCTTGTACACTACATTCAATACATTCTCCCAAAATGCAAAAATAGCATACAAAGAACACATGTTGAACAAGTATAGTTTATGAGAATACAACCCTTCTACCAGCACTCTGGCCCAGTAGCTATGTCATGTACAAGATGTGTAAGAAAAGTAATGAGAGTTATTTTTTCTATCATAGTTTTAATTTTTTTCAAACAACAATACTGTCCACTCCAAAGTAGTTCCCTTCAGGAGGTTCACTCCGGTGGAGTCGATGGCAGTGTTGGTATCAGACTTGAAGGACCTCAGTTGGCAGGTCCTTTAACATGTCTGTCACACTCTTTTGAATGTTCTTCAGTGATCTAAAATGAGGTTGTTTCCAGATATTTTTCATTTTCGAGAAAAAAAAGTGGCAGAGACTCAAATCAGGTGAACATTGGGGCTATGGAACAACACAATTCCGTTTGAGGTCAATAAATTCGTGATGGATGCGACCACTTGAAGTGGAGTGTTGTCACAATGCAGTATCCACCTGCCTGTAATGTCCGGCCTCACTGGAATCACCCTTTTCCTGGCTTTTAAAGGACATCTTTGTAAAACTCTTGCTTGACGGTTTTGTCGTGGAGAAAAAATCTCACAAGGGCCCACACACGTTCGATGTTTTGGTCAGATTTTGAAGTTGAAGTCTCTCTCTGAGCACAATTCTTCTTCAACGTTTTGTCGGCCTTCCTATATCTATTTGCGACAGTGAAAAACTTGCGCTCTTGATAGTAATGTTTCCTAAGGACCAGTTTCTAGTGACCTAAGGTCACACACGCTGATTCCCCAATTCAACATCAAACTTGATGGCATAACGTTGCTCTAAATTCCGCTGTTCCGTTTTCGTAACAGACAATAAAAACGCCACATGACTGATGGCGTCTCAGAAGTCACATAATGGATGTACGGAGGTGAAAACTCAGACTGAGTATCAGGAAGGGATGAAAGCACTGGTCTGCACAAGAAGAAAAACACTGCGTTACCAGATCGCTCGCATTGTTGCGCGTCTAGATACTTTTCTCACACGCCTCGTGCATTTCACGTATTCTTTTCTGCCCTCTCTGTTTTTGCACCTCTGTCTGTCTGTCTTGTCTTGCCCCCTCTCCTGGGCAGAACGAGCATTGTACTTGCTTAACGCTGAGTGCAATACGTTTCACATACTCTATGAATCTGAAGAAGTAGTATTAAATATCAATCGATCTTTTTCATACTTGGTATACCAACTTCTATCGATTACGCAACCATACTGTTACAAGTTTATATCAAAAACTTCCATACTTTCGGAGATGTAAAATTTTACCTAATTCACACAATAACCGTGCTGGCATTGTGAATCCGTATTACGCTTCAAATGGCACTAAGCACTATGGGACTTGACATCTGCGGTCATCAGTGCGCTAGACTTAGGTTAGTTAGGTTTAAGTAGTTCTAAGGACATCAAACACATCCATGCCCGAGGCAGGATTCGAACCTGCGACCGTAGCGGCCGCGTGGTTCCACACTGAAGTGCCTAGAACCAGTCGACCACAACGGCCGGCCCCGTATTAGGGACTGTAACGTATTCATCTGTAGTATTCATTGAAACTTCAAACAAGAGTATGGGCTTGCATAACCTAATTTTATGGAATTTATCTAGTTTCATTACCACAGGTTCCTGACGTAATTAGGAGTACGTTGGAAAATTATTATTTCATTGTATTTTGGTGGTGTGAGTGCTTTGGAGAGACAGGGAGTAAATGAAGGACATACGTAAAGTGAGAATGTAACATTTTACTAAAAGTATGTAAATACATGAGTGAGAATGTTGCTGCGGAATAGGGCAATTTGTGACGTGTGTCCGAGTGAGCTTGATTTTCTATAAGGCAGCCAGAAATGGCAAAGAGTATTAAATTTATTAGTAATGTGTTTTGTGGGAAGGAATCGCATTTTGTTTTCACTAAATTTAATTTAATTTTGCAATTACGACATTTCTAGTCTAAATTACTTGTGCTAATCTGACTGGCTGACATTAGAAATACGTCCGGTATAGAAGTGCTGGGGATGATCTGATTGGCTGCTTCACATACTAGCCGAATAGAGTTTAGCATTTCCCGCGCGTTTGAGCAGGATCGTAAAGGCCCTGTGTATACGTTGGCTCATGAAATTATTGCCATGATAATACTGGTGAGAACCGCGGTTCGTGACCGATAATAGGATTTCCCCAAGTGCACTGTGTGCTGGAGCAATTACATAGTTTGGAGTTCATTCTGAGCCTTACTTAATTGTATGTGGGCAGGTTGCGTGTTCATTGGTATATTGATGACATAAATCGACTGACTGCTGATTCGTTGCTAAAGTCAGGGTAGAAGGCGGATTAGGTGACTCACCAGGTCAAGATGACACCATAGGTGATGCGAGACTATTTCATGGAAGAATTTGTTGGAAGTTTGTAAAGTGGAAGCTATTCATATGCTCCACGTAATTAATGGACGGTGTTTTTTGGGGGATGGTGGTGAGGTTGCGGCCCTGTTCGATTTTAGAAGACCAAAGCACTGTTACAGGTGACAGGAAGTCGACTTTGACAAAGAGACCAATAATGCTGAATAATATGCAGAGATCCCCGTAACAGCGAAAGTCTTTCTGGAACTATTTATCAATAATTTTTTCACACCGTACATTCTGTTATGCATTTTAGGACTGCCGAGTGGTCCAACGGAGTCAGAGTAGATTATTGGGGTGTCGGTAGATTTTGCTAGCCATTGCCTGAGGAGGCTGAGTTGTTGTGTGCTCGTTTATAATTTCAAGTAGTTAATGTCAGGGTCCGAAGAGGTGATGGCGATCTTTTTTTTATAAATGGAGTTCTGTGTAGAGAAATGTTTGGAGGACACTCGTGACAAATCTTTGGTAAGCACCCCGCAGTAGTGTTTGTTTCTATTGAATAAACCCGTGGTTACTTGTTGGAACGAAATAAAGTTCTTATCCTAATATTAGAGTATAGATCCCTAGCTACACATATGTTACCCATGAAATAAACCAGGTAAAGAATGAAAAGTCTCAGTAAGACAAAGCACTGAAGAAACTTACGATTTAACAGTAGGAGGAAGAATTGTTATAAAATAACTGGAAGCTTCTTTCTACAAAAACATTTATTTTCCTCAACAACAGACAAATAAGTTACGTTTGCAACTGGACTCATATTATCATTAAAAAAATTGGCAGAAACAACATGAGTCCTGGATTGTATGGTGATGTCAGTTTCTGTTATATAGCAGTGATATTCGTGTACTGATAAGTTTCAAGTGTATGAAACTGTATTGAAATGTGATTTCTGATCACGAATAGATTGAAATACTCCGTAAGTTTCATGAGTTCGAAAGTAAGAGCACGCATAATGGATACCTTCCGCGGCTGATCGAGAAAGAAGGCGTGGTGCACAAAGGACCCCGGAAAAAATTATCGATATCGCGTGGTAATTGCAGAGGCCGAGACTGTCAAAGTGTGCAAACCGGAATTTTGCAGCCTTGTAGGCACTGAAAATGAACGTGTGCGACGATTTTTGTTATTGTGTGAAAAACAATGTTGAACCCTATGACAGAGGGGATGTGCTACTGCAAGCAATGCGGCACCCCAGACCTGCAGATAACTGAGAAGCATATTAAACCATCCCCTATGAATATTACGCATAACTCTACCGAAGAAGTGTGTTACTTAGGTGCTGAGTTGTTTGTAAAAACTATTTGTGAAATGCTCATAAAGCTACATTTGCACGTCATATGAAATATATTTCAGGGGTTTCATCGAATGTTTTAATTATGCTCTGAGCAGCCACTAACCGAATTTGATGTTCTTTTGAGTCACTTGCAGCGAAAACTGAGAGGCAATCGTTCAACGATATAGCATATTCTGCAGCTACGAGGAATTAATGGTGCATAAAAAAAGTAGTAGGAAAATTCAATTAAAAGATGGATGCAATAAAGAAGATGTGTGCAGAAAATGAGCATGTGGTGTCATTGTGTTTCTGTTACATGCAGTATCTGCAGATTCCTGAGCCCACAGTGCAGGAAGTATTTAATTTGCGTCGACTTAACGTTAATGCATTCTGTGTTACATACCTAAAAAGCAACAGATCCAAGCTATATCTGTACCATGAAGATACAGCTGACAAAGGACCTAACGAAATATGTTCCTTTTTGGTTGATTACATTAGGACAGTGCATAATAAATGTGTTTCTGAATAGCACGTGTTCTCTGACGTGTCCCCAGCATAATACAAGAACAACTCAGTGATGAAGCTAATGCTTTGAAATTCCGGCACATTCAAAGGTGTGTTCCAGCGTTCTGCTGTGCGTGGTCATGTAGTTTTGGCATGTCATCGTAAACCTGCTTGCGTAAAACGGGTGATGGGAAAACAAGACAGAATATACTCCTTGTAGGGTTATGTCGGAAAGATGGTCACATGGTCCAAAAATCAAAATATTCAAGTATAGCTTGTTAACACAGAAGGGATTTTGGTTTACAACAAATCGTTGCCCAAATTTTATGAGCAATACTGTTTGTCTGATGACAGTTACGTAAACTGTATGGACCAGAACTGTACAGTTTAATTCACAGGGCCCTCATTTATGAGGTTCCATCACAGTTTATGAGGGAAATTGGGTGTTACTATCATAGTGATGGTCTCAAAAAACTTCTTTGCGACTCTCGTTATAGGCACAACCAAAGTTGCCTTCATAAATGGCACATAAAAATATAGCCCCAATCAATGTCAAAAAGCTGAAAGACATAGGACAACTACTGTTGTACATTCCTGAAGGGCGCAAAGCCTTTTATCTGGAACTGGCTCAGTGGCCTCTGTAGACATTCCTGCATATGATTTTCGTTTCGGCAACTCAGAACACCGCATCGCTGTAAGCATTACATTCAAGTATCTCAAATACTTTTTTACTATTAGGGTGGTTGTTGTTTTATTCCCGAGTGATTAGACTTTGGTTACTGACACAGAAATAGTAATGCTTTATTTTCTTTACTTCCGAGTGGTACCAACAGTACACGTGAAGTGACGTGTGTATTGATTCTGACCCTTGAAAGAAAGACTGCTAACGAATCGCTAAGATTTGCATTAAATGGATAGTAATCTTAAAGTTCAGAGAGGTAATAAGTGAACTAGTCCTTAATTTTTTTTACTGTGAATATAGAGCAGGTACTGTCTCATGCAACTATGTTACTGTATTCTGCTTAAAATGTACACCTAGGACAGGGTTTAATAAAAGCATAAATAACCTACATCCTGAATCGTGATATATACAGTCAGTCCATTGCGCGAATAGTCTGCTGATTTGTCTTGAGCTAGGACTATTCCCTGCTTCATAATATTCTGAGCTGTGTATCTTGCTGAGTGTGACAGGCTACCGAGAAACAATTCACCTGGGGCTAAAAGAATAGTTGGAGGTAACCCATTTGTCCTCTACTAAATATAAAGGTTTTGAGTGACTGTTGGAAGTAAATAGTCGCTAGTCATATGGCCTTTGCGGTTCGGGAAAGCATTTACCTTAGTTGCAGTCCATCTGGACAGCAGAGGGTTTTTCCGTTTCGTCTACGGTATAGAATACGCAGCGAAATTTAGCAGCTACACAAAAAGCTGTTTCTTTCCAGAAACAGGGTACAAACTAATCGTTCAGTACTTGTAGTGTGAGAATAGTATAGTTGTCTGTTATGAGGACATATCACAGCAGTAAGGAATAGTACAGGTGTCCGTAGACAATGTGGTCCAGGATCTACTGTTGAGTGTACATAGTAAAGTTGGTACATTCTGAGGGTGTTAGGTGACAGAAAAAACATTTTTTATGAAAATGATATAGAACATACATGAAGGAGACAGTGGATCTATTCACAGTGGAACGTTCGATATAATTAAATAAAAGAAAAGCATATTGGTTTGATTAGTTATTGTACTTCAAATGAGACATAGTCGAGTACAGATAAGGCGTAACGAGGATGCACCCTGATTGTACTTCATGCTGTGCCTCTGCTGACTTCATTGCGCCTACCAACGGCGACCTATTTGTAGCCACCTCGAAAGGTTCCGGAGAATGGAGAACAAATAACGTTAAGTAATAAAACAAGAGTTACTAGTTTATCTGATTAGATGAATGTTTTTGGGATTGTTGTCAAGACAGCTATTCCTTTCAATTGCGAATCGAGTTAAGCACTGTAGGGAGTTATTTTGTACCAAGTGATAACCCAAGCAGACTGTGACTTGTTTAAGTGTGGTTACGAGAATTTAACGCTCGTGAAGTAAAGTTCGGATATTTAAAGGAAATACTAGGGTATCTTTTAAAATGACAGAGCAGTATCCACTATTCTTAGCAGAAATTCTAGAGGAGATTAAACAGTTTCGTAAGAAGACAAGGAAGAGACTAAACAGTTCCGTGGGGAGACAAAACAGAGTATTGAAAATTTGTCACAAGGTCAACAATGTTTCAAGGAATGAGTTAGTTAGAGCAAAACAGGACTTAAGAAGTTTTACCATAATCCTGAGTTTACAGATGTTAGTACAAAAATAGGAAATCTTGAGGAAAAATTAAATGAAGCAAAAGAAGAACACGAAACGTATATTAGTCCCTCGCTTCAGGATGTGACTGACCAGATTAGTAGCAACTACGTTAAAGTAAATTCCGAGATTAATAAGTTAAGTATTACTGTATAAGATTGCATAACTAAGGCACACAGATATGTAGTAGAGAATGTGAAAAATGCTAACCTTTTAGTATCTGAAGGCAGTTTTAACCGGAATAAAATCAGCACTAAGCGAAAACCTGATGGTGGTAATCGGAGTTGTGTGTCTTCCACTCCATGTAGTAGTACTGATAGTGTGCTGATAGTGGATCGAAGGAAATCTGAGAAGGATAATTGGGATTTTCACGCAGTAAGTCTCAGTGCAGTGAGTATGTTCGCGTAGTGGAACTAATACTGGTAATGAGAGACAGTAGTAACCATTTTCCTACATTCGACCCTATTGGTTGTGTGCGTCTCTTAACATTTCTTAAAGCGTTTACAGGTGTTCTTCCAGAGACATGGGGTAATAATATAAGTGTGATGTTAAATTTAAATCTACTTTCAACTGTTCATCAATTTATTAAAGCTTTTAAAGCAAAGTATTCGTCATAGCGTATCCAACACAAACTAAGACTAGAGTAGTTTTGGCCCACAGAAATACGAGAGCTGGGGAGGCTACCGCAATTTTTATGAACTACCGTTCAAATGAAGTGAACGAATTGCATATCGTCGAGGAACTTGTTACTCGACTACCAGATGGTGTTAGAGAATGACTGAACATCAATTACATTATTTGAACTGATGTAAAGAGGAAACTGTACAGGGGGACTTCATTGGGTGTCTGTAAAGTTTAAGTATGGTTGGTTTCATGGCCGGCCACTGCCAGGTTATACTCGCTGTAGAATTGCGAAATTACGCGACTTTTCTATTTAACAGGCGAAATTATCAGTTTAAAATTCTACCATTTCGATTGAATTGTGTGTATCAGAGTTCATTCAATTATTAGATCTTTCCTTAGGAGATTAATTATTAAGTAAAGTATTTGTATATGTTGATTACGTATTAGTAGAATTTAGTATCTAATTTTATGAGAGTGGGAATGGAGTAAATATGAAATTGTCTGAAGAGTAAATGAAAATTGATTATTATTTGAAATGATGGAATGAGTGTATGCTACAAACGATCAGTATGTGTGAACAGAGAATATGATTTAATGTAGGATAAGTAAGAATTAGTTGTAAAGGAAATTTTCAAGATACATAAATGAGTGTAATCTGGGACAATAATGCAAAGTACGGATTCAGTACACCAGCAAAACTGATGGGTGCATATAGTCAACAGTTTCAACCGTGCACATAATTCCAATGTCACACAGCATCAAAATGTCTTTGACGCACTGGTGCTTTAACAAGTTTTGGGCACAACTGCATTGGCATAAATTTAAAACCGGAAGGAAGGGTTATGTTATGGGACCTTTTTTCCAGAACCACTCACATAATGTATGCTCATTCATAATGCAAGTCCCATTTGATTAGAATATTTAAGTTAAACGAAAAGCAGCATTACTAGTGATTGTCAGAACCTGTGTGACATAACTTACTGTTCTTTTACTCCTAGATCTAATTTTCATTTTGCTTATCTGGTAGAAATGAGACAACGTTGAAAGCATTCTGAATGGTGAGGAATAACAAGGACTGATGGGGTCAGTAGATTCAACCGCCCCATAGGCCCAATTCGTGGAGGGTTAACGATGTAGAGCCGTGTGACAGTAGCCAAACTGACCTCTGCCATCTCCTTGGTGTCGCACTAGAACGTCCAGCCACCTCATATACGAACAAAAATGGTTCAAATGGCTCTGAGCACTATGGGACTCAACTGCTGTGGTCATCAGTCCCCTAGAACTTAGAACTACTTAAACCTAACTAACCTAAGGACATCACACATATCCATGCCCGAGGCAGGATTCGAACCTGCGACCGTAGCAGTCGCACGGTTCCGGACTCCGCGCCTAGAACCGCGAGACCACCGCGGCCGGCTATACGAACACCGATAACATTTCCCGTAGAGTGAACTCCCGGTGAAAACATTTTACGACCTGAGAGTGGGGTGAGAGGGCTTCCTGTTAGTGGAAGATAACATCATTGTGATGAAAATATAGAAAACTAGCAGTTTTTCCAGAAAATACTCAAAGCTACAGATAAGTTTCTCAAGATGTGTTGGCCATCCGCAGTCCTGGGCCTCTGAGAAATTGTGAAGCACTGAACATTTTGTCTCATCTCTCAGTAAATATTTATGCATCACAAAATTCATCAGCAATGGCTAATGTAAATAAACTGTAAGTTAGAGACACAGGACGGTGACTGCAAGACTACCTCACTGGTCCCAGAGAGAGAGAGAGAGAGAGAGAGAGAGAGATAGAGAGAGAGAGAGAGAGAGAGAGAGAGAGACAGAGACGTGACATTTCTATAGAGAATGGTAGAACGAGGATGTAAGTTACTGTGTAACCACCTATAGGAAGGAGACTACTATCTTGTAGGGAGCTCTCTCTCTCTCTCTCTCTCTCTCTCTCTCTCTCTCTCTCTCTCTCAGAAGATCCAGTGTAATGCCAACCATAATTTAATAACAAATGCAGAACCTGCTAGTGCGAGGTTTCCCTTTGATCAACATTCGATCAGAAATCACTGAATCATCGGGAGTCTCTGCCTTCCATGGTGATAACTGCTGTCAGCCTATCATGCCATCTTGACTGACGAATAGCGGAATTAGCATATTTTTGGGCTTATCTTTACCTAGGCGCTAACGAAAGTCGTTGGTTCCATCAATGATTGTCCCTGCAGCAATCTCATCAGGTCCTGGAAGAGTGTCTCTAGCTGCAGACAAATCTTATTCCAGTTCCCTCATGGAGAATGGAAGATTGTAGTCTTCCTCATTATGCAAGAAGAAGCTGAACTTCCTCTGGCCGGCCGGAGTGGCCGTGCGGTTAAAGGCGCTGCAGTCTGGAACCGCGAGACCGCTACGGTCGCAGGTTCGAATCCTGCCTCGGGCATGGATGGTTGTGATGTCCTTAGGTTAGTCAGGTTTAACTAGTTCTAAGTTCTAGGGGACTAATGACCTCAGCTGTTGAGTCCCATAGTGCTCAGAGCCATTTGAACCATTTTTTGAACTTCCTCTCTGCAGTCTGATGGAACACCTGAAAAGCAGGAGCTTCTGTGGATGATGTAGTGGCAGTATGGAAGTGGTCTGCTAAAACCTGAGCCATGTCATCTGGCGTGGTCACCGAGAGCCCATTACTTGACAAGGCCGTAAGGAGATGTGTACTACCACTCTTGCCCGAAATCCGTCTTATTGATTCCCAACCTTGCACAGTGGAAGTGGACCGATTAATGGAAGTCGTTAATTTCCTTCAGGAAACCCTCTTCCATTCTTTTATCACTTGCCTCGCATGTGCTCTCGCAGATCTACTGCACAAAGATTTTCTGTAGTTGGGCAATGTCTGAAATTCCGCAGAGCTGTTCATCTGGCGCTGATGACAGTGGTCATTCCACCAAGGTACAGGCCATCGTCTGAGGTGGTTAGTAGAGACGGACTCTGCTGCAGCCTGTTGGATCTCACAAATGATATCGGCTACTGTCTTCTGTGCCCAATCCTTTTGTTCAGAAATAGCCTGTCGGTTGTACTGCAAGCAATTTGCCCTTGGTATCACCCATCTGCATGGTCTCCTGTCAGACACTATCCTAGTCGGCATATGGAGTCACACTGGGAAGTGGTTACTAGAATGTGAACCTGTACCCACTTCCTACTGAAATGAGTCTGCAATCGCTGGGGAACAAAAACGGAGGTCAATGGCTGAAAAAGACCCCGTAGCTACAGAAATGTGTGTCATCTGACCTGCGTTCAGAAGGCAGATAATCTCAGAATGGACGAGTCGCTCGAGCATCCGACCCCTGTAGCAGTTATTGGCTCTGAACACTATGGCACTTAACGTCTGTGATCATCAGTCCTCTAGAACTTAGAACTACTTAAACCTAACTAACCTAAGGACATCACACACATCCATGCCCGAGGCAGGATTCGAACCTGCGACCGGGGCGGTCACGCGGTTCCAGACTGAAGCGCCTTTAACCGCACGGCCACACCGGCCAGCCCCCTGTAGCAACTGATAGTCGAGCCCCACGGTACATTGTGTGCATTGAAGTCCCCCATAAGGCGGAATGGGCATGGGTGTGCCCAAAGAGTTCTGCCAGTGCTTCTGCATTCGAAGATTCATGAGTGGTAAGGTACAAAGAACACACTGTGATATAGAAGGGTGTGAGAACTTTCTCAGCAATTGCCTGTATGGTCGTGGTAAGAGGGACAGAAGAGAAGTGTCATATGGTACCAATGGAAACAGCCTCTCCACCTTTAGCCCTGTCTCCAGTAGTATCGTCCTTCCTATATGTGTGGTAACCCCGTAATGCAGGTGTGTAGGTGACTTTAAGATGCATTTCTTGTAAGGAGATGGGCAACAGTTTCTCTTGGACCTGGAGCTATACTTCTTCCAAATGTAAGCGATATCCATTCAGATTCCATTGCAACACGCAAGTCCCTGGGAAGCCAGTGTTTATCGATGGTTGTTCTTTCCTTTCTCCGTCAGAGGCGGTTATTTACCGTAGAGGTCAGGGAGAACGATAGCCGGCTTCCTGCTCTCTGCTTCTTCTGACTGGAAGTTCATATCATCAAGATCATAGTCCCCATCAGAGAGGGAGAGAGCTCGACGATCTGAAGGTTTAACTACCGATTTCTTGGTCTTGGAACTACTTTTTGAAGGACGTATATCTTTAGCGATGGGAGGTGGTGGTTACCTGGGTTGTGGGGACAGTTTAGTTGGCTTCTGATGTTGGGTAGTGGTATGTGGCCCATTGCTGATGGCTTCCGAACGACTTCAGTTTCAGGTGGAGCTTTCCACCCACAGGTACAATGGCAAGAGCATGTGTTCGTACTTGAATCTGTGGTCTGAGTTTGTGTGGAGACATCACACTTAAGGGCTGTTGCAAAAGAAGTAGCAAAAACCGAGTGTTGCACTGCTTTGAATTTTCCTTTCCTCGTTGTAACCTCACACTTTCTGCATCACATTGGGTGATCCCGAGAGCAGTTTACACATTTCGAAGTGCAGAAGAATTGCCTGATTCCTGAGCTGAGCCTCCACAATTACCACACGTAACCCTCCAATTACGTATGATTGAATTAATCACTGGTAAATGCTCCAAACCAATACAGGTGAGCTAGTAATTTACTTCTGTCAACGGGCCTTTTAAAGGACATTTAAACCTTGCTCTTTGAGCACCACGTAATTGTAACTTCAGTGTAGGCTACGTACAGGGCACTAAAAGTGAAACGTGTAATTAATTTAGATGCAGCAGGAAAGGCCAACAAGGCACCCAAATATTCATACTAACGGCCCACAATTGCATTGCCAGAACAGACTCCGTCTCGATAGCACCGCACTAAGCGGCCGTTAAGCAACACTCTGAATACGACACCGGATGAGTGAGGATACTAACGTTTATACTGCTCTGCAGCCCAGTTATTGCAACAGAGCGTCTATTTAGTGCAGTGGTTTCTGGGACAATTACCCCCTGAGAGCAATCACATATCTGCTAGTACCCTTCAGCATTAGCAACTAACCAAAATTTTAGAATGATACAAAATTTTCTTTGAACAGTTTTATTTTTAAAATGATAAAGAACAACATTTAAATTTTGTAGGTGTTCCATTAAACCAGAAAATATTGAGTCAATGAGATAACTGCTATAACATTTTTTAATAGAATGGTGGAGCAGCTGCCAGATCGTCACGAGTGCTACTTAAAGTCCTTCTCAGAGAAGAAAGCTAACTACTCGCATTGAGGGTAGTCACTTGTTACAAGACATGGTTTCTCTGCACCAGTCCTCTCCCTAGCAGCACATGGCTTCACCCACATACTGCACCCCCATTTATAATCATCTGTACATAGTTTGTAAATCACTTCACTGCTGGACTCTTTTACTTCGGAAATGAAAGCGATTAGCAGAATTCAGGCTGACAGTGTTTAGTAATAATAATACTAATAATAATAGGAGTAGAGTGTACGACTTACAGCAATATAATGGTCATATCCGTCTTTATTGTTGGGTTTCCAACTAGTTCGTTTAGCTGCTGCCAAATGAATAATGAAGCCTTTTATAGTTTATTGCGAAACTATCTACAAGTCGGAGGTTTTTCATGCGATATTTAAGCATATTTTAAGTATATATCTGAATTAATTTTACTCTCATAGATCATAGTCCCCATCAGAGAGGGAGAGAGCTCGACGATCTGAAGGTTTAACTACCGATTTCTTGGTCTTGGAACTACTTTTTGAAGGACGTATATCTTTAGCGATGGGAGGTGGTGGTTACCTGGGTTGTGGGGACAGTTTAGTTGGCTTCTGATGTTGGGTAGTGGTATGTGGCCCATTGCTGATGGCTTCCGAACGACTTCAGTTTCAGGTGGAGCTTTCCACCCACAGGTACAATGGCAAGAGCATGTGTTCGTACTTGAATCTGTGGTCTGAGTTTGTGTGGAGACATCACACTTAAGGGCTGTTGCAAAAGAAGTAGCAAAAACCGAGTGTTGCACTGCTTTGAATTTTCCTTTCCTCGTTGTAACCTCACACTTTCTGCATCACATTGGGTGATCCCGAGAGCAGTTTACACATTTCGAAGTGCAGAAGAATTGCCTGATTCCTGAGCTGAGCCTCCACAATTACCACACGTAACCCTCCAATTACACCCGAGAGTGGTATTTCCAAACCTTGACATTTGTAGCATCGTATTAGGTTAGAAACAAACAGGCGAACGCTAAGACGGATATAGCCTGCAAGGATTTGTTCAGGTAATTCAAGAGTACTAACCGTTAGATTGGATGCTGCCGATTTTTCCAATTTGCTATAGTTCTGCACTTCCGTGGCGCCCATATTTTTCCCTTCTTCACGTAACTCTGCGGGGTTCACCTCCATTAGATCGGAGCAGGTAACCACGCCCTTACTTAATTTAGAGTATTATGCAACTCAGACTCGATTGGGTAGTCACCTAAGGCCCTACATCCCGGAGCTTAGGTATTTTGGTTGAATTAGCAGTTTCAACTAGAAGTGTTCCATTACAATGTTGTTTGACACTCCTTAGTGACCGCGCAACATCTTCCAGTGCCTTTTGAACATAGAAATGTTTCCCTCAGTTTGCTAGATTACAATGACAGTGATATGACGCACTAATGCCCTGTTACTATGATTCTGAGACTTTTCGGGAGGACTGACCAGCCGCGCTCTGTGTGGTGAGTGGGTGTAGGTACTATCTGATGGTACATCCGTTCTGCCAGTAGCAGTAGCTTGATGAGACCGTTCCATAGGGATCCCACGAGATGCTAGGGAAACAACCATCAACCCAGGCAGAACCTGCGGATTCGTTGTCGTTTCACAGACAGGAAGTCTTGTGAAGTACTTTTGAACAAGTTTTCAGAAAATATGTCGAGCATCTAGTTCGAGAGTCCATACATAAAGGGAGTGTTTTAAATCTTGTAGCTATGAACAAATTTGACCTTGCCGACTGTGTCTGTATAGAGACATTGTGAAAGTCACGGTTGCAAGATACTAACAGGAATCTTTTACAGAAGAATGGAAAAACTGTTAGAAACCGACCTTGAGGAAGATCAGTTTGGATTCAGGAGTAAGGTAGGAATACACGAGGCAAAACAGACCCTATGACTTATCTTAAAAGAAGGTTAAGGAAAGGCAAGCCTACCTTTATTGCAGTTGTAGACTTAGAGAAAGATTTTGACAATGTTGACAGTAACACTCTTACAAATTGTGCAGGTGGTGGAGGTAAAATACAGGGAGAGAATGTCTATTTAGATTCCAGTTACAATTGAAAGGCATCAAAGGGAAACAGTGGTGGAGAAGGGGGTTGAGAGAGGGTTGTAGTCTATCCTCAGTGTTATCAATCTGCAAATTGAGCAACCAATAAATGAAAGAAAAAAAAATTGGAGTAGGAATTAAAATCCAGGGAGAAGAAATAAAAACTTTGAGGTTTGCTGATTACATTGTGATTCTGCCAGACAAAGCAAAGGACTTGGAAGAGCAGTTAACGGAATGGACAGTATCTTGAAAGGAGGATATAAGGTGGACATCAACAAGAAAAAACCAGGATAATGGGATGTAGTCCGATTAAATCAGGGGATACTGAGGGAATTAGATTACAAAATCAGACACTTGAAGTGGTAATTGAGTTTTGCTATTTGGGAAGCAAAATAACTGATGCAGATCGAAGTACGGAGGATACAAAATGTTCTGGCGTAAGCACAAGCGGCGGAACGAAGAACGCAAGAGAAGAGAAGGCGGTGGAACGAATTCGGCCAATGGTGCACTGATTAGGACCGCACCATGACAGGGGCGGCCTCTACAGGAGGAGAATATAAGAGCTGCTCCTGCCAGCCTTGGCCGCTCAGTATCGGCTCAGTATTCGGACAGGCCCAGTGGAGAAAGCTACGATAGCAGTTATTAGTGATCCACAAACTGTGTGTCAAACTTGCATGAACCTTCTATACAGCAAAGGACTCTGACTTATTTGCATGTCGTTCATCGCTTGCTACACAACTGTTACTTCAAAGTCGAGAGCTGTCAATTTGCTTTATTGAAATAAAACTACTAACGTTATTTACTTGAATTTCTGTATAGAATTCCGAGAACGCGTCATCCCTTAGCAACCTATACGCGACGAGTGGGTAGGACCCCACACAAAATTTACTTTGACAATGTAAAGAACACCGTTTCTGAAGAAGAGAAATTTGTTAACATCGAGTAAAGATTCAAGTATCAGGAAGTCTTTTATGAAAGTATATGTGTAGAGTGTGACCATATATTGAAGTGAAACACGGACGATAAACAGTTTAGAGAAGAAGAGAAGCTTTTGAAATGTGGTGATAGAGAAGAGTGCTGACGGTTAGATTGGTAGACATTGTAATTAACGAGGTACTGAATTGAATTAGGGAAATGAGAAATTTGTGGCACAATCTGACAAGAATAAGGGAACGGTTGGTAGAACACATTCTGAGGCATCAAGGGATCACCAATTTAGTCTTTGAGGGAAGCGTGGGGGAGGTAAAAATCGTAGAGGGAGACGAAGAGATGAATACCTTAAGCAGATTCAGAAGGATGTAGGTTGCGTAGATGAAGAGGCTTGCACAGTATAGAGCAGCATGGAGCGCTGCATGAAACCAGCCTTCTGGCTGAAGACCACTACAACAACACAACCAAGTGGGAACAATAGTAAGACAAGAAGTTCAGCAAACAATAAAACATGGAAGCTCAAGTATTAGGTAACTCCAGTATAAAGAATCAGATTTCAATTGCAAAATAATTAACATCTTGCTCCCAAAGTGTCGTTAATAGTAATGATAATGAACTTTCACTCACACTGTAAATTTGATTACAAAATTTGAAATCTACTTCCGTTACGGAAACTAACGCTGACAGCAATAAAAATTATGTGCACAAATAGGGTTAATAATAAGACAAGAAAATCTCTCTTAAAGTAGTGGATATTAAAATATAAAACAAATATTAAATAACTCGGGGATTAAAAATCGTGTTTCAGTTCCAAAATAGTTAACCCTGAGAGCTATAAAATGTTACGCCAAAATGTCGATAATAGTAACACCAAAAACTCATTTGAAACTGCAGTAATTAATGACGAAAAATTTTAACCGTTCATGCTAACAGACAATTTAACGTATCAAAATCATACCTCCAAAAAACTGACACTTGGCAGTTAGCCAGTCATACAATACGGCAACAGAATAACGAAGCGACTACCCGCAAGGTGTAGCCAAACACTTTGACAGCACGACACCTTTACTGCACCCGCGGTGGGAAAGGCCAGAAAGGTGCAAAGGTAGATCTACAAAACGGCCAAGATAATATAAATTACACAGAGACAACCCACGTAAGAACAGGTTACCACATGAGATGTTTTAAGATACAGAGCGGGCATAAACAAGCCCCAGAGCGGATCGCACACAAGCGTCAGTGGCGGACATGAGAGCACGCGAGAAGTGGGGAGAGCTGCCAGAACGCACAAGACAGGCAGATCCTCGTGAACTGCAAACAGTGCAGTCCGTCTAAACGATACAACGGTCGCCAAGCATCGTTAACTCATTCGGATTAGGGTCACTAGACGTCCGCATTTACGCGGACATGTCCTCATTTTGGACGTGAAATGTAGCGTCCGCATACATTTTTGGGATTACTCTTAACGTCCGCATTTTTTGGTTTTGGGAATGAAGATCTTTTGATTTTTGTTTTCATGTCGTATCGTCAACAATTTGTGTACTTTTTACTAGGGTCATTGAATTGCATCAGTTGTTATTAGCTTAAATTCGATCAGTTGCACTGAAACACTCGAAGGTATCGATTTGTATTGCATATAAATTACGTATCTTTCACCTTCAAGGTTGATGCTTCCACCATAGGTAGTATCTACGGTCAAAGCGTAGCTGTGATTGTCTACGTGCTGTTTGTTTTTGTGTGACACACGTGTTTTTAGCGAACTTGTTGATCATCCAGCTGCATCTTTACTTTCCATATTCATCATATTGGGTAAGTTTCGTGAATTTCAAAATATAGCTTATGGCACAGAATTATAGTTATGTTTTGTAAGTGAAGACTTTTTCATGGTTTAGCTGGACAATACGTTTTGATCATTCTTTGTTTAACTTTTGTTTGAGATAATTTCTCATCACGTCAGAGACGAAGTGTGCATTTACGGATAAACTCCGAGATAAATGTCCGAGCTTTCGTCCTGGAAGAGTTCAATGGGAAGCAGAATGTATCGTTTGTTGCTCAGGAACCTATGTATCTATAGCAAATCACGGCACCGGCGATCTGGAAGTGCACATCAAAACACAAAAACATATGAAGTGTGTTAGAGGTGCAAGTTCGTCAGGTAAAGTGAGTAATTTTGTCACAAAACCCTGTGCTGAACTGGACACCAAAGCAAGTGCTGCTGAAGGAACTTTTGCTTACCATACTGTGTTTCACCACAGTTGTTACAAATCCAGCGGACTGTTGAGAGAAATTTTCCATGACTCGACCATATCATCAAAAATCTCCTGTGGACGTACCAAAACTGAAGAAATAGTGAATTCATTTCTAGCACCTCATTCACTACAATACACCATGAAAGATATGGAGTGCATTCCTTTTGTTGGTGTCTCGACAGATGCTAGCAACCATGGGAATATTAAAATGATCCCCATTATAGTTCATTACTTTGATCACAGGAATGGAGGACTGCAAATTAAACTTCTAAAAATAGAAAGTAGACCAAATGAAACTGCAGAAACTATTTCAACATATATCACCGATATGCCTAACAAGTGTAAAATTAAGGAAAAATGTGTGGTGTTTGGTGCTGATAGTTGCAACACAATGTTTGGTGGCATTAAAAGAGGTGATGGAAATAATGTATTTGCTAATCTAAAGAGGGTACTTAACAAGGTATTGGTTGGAATGGGATGTCCTGCTCATGTTCTTAATAACTGCATTCAGCACGGAACTGACCTCCTTGAAATTGGCTTACAAGGATAAATAATGAAAATATATAATCATTTTTCGATATACACTATCCGTGTAGAGTCACTAAAGAAATTTCGTGATTTTGCCCAAATAGAGTACCAAAAACTTCTCAGCCATAGCAAGACTCGATGGCTATCACTATTTGCAGCCATTCAGAGACTTACAGAGATGTTTCCCGCTCTGAAATCCTTCTTTCTGCCACAAAACAAACCTCCAACAGTCCTAAAGAATTTTTTATGAACCCTATCTATGAGCTATATCTATGGCATATCCAATCATTAGTTGGCATTTTCCATAATTATATTAGTATCTCAGAAAAGAAAGAAAACTCCCTTATCGATGTCATGAATCTCCTGTATTCCCTTCGTGGTGTTCTTCAGCACAGAAAAGATGAAAATTTTATATCTTTGAGTGTGAAAGAAAGATTGTTTCAAATGGAAAATGATGGTTATGCTTTGAAGGTGAAGGATTTTAAGTGCCATGTTGGTACCCTCTATGAAGGATGTTTGGAATACCTGAATATGTGAATGACACCATTTTGTGAATTTTCTTGTTTTAAGTGGCTCGATTTTTCAGATTGTTGAATAAATATATTAAAATAGACGAAGAAAAGTGCTTTGATCAGTTTTCCAGTTTGAAAAAATTCATAGCCACATATGATAGAAAATCAGAACCGGCCCATAAGATGTGGTGCAAGTATGTTGAGTCGTGTAGCAGTAAGGAACAGTTTAGCGAGTTAATTAAAACCGCATAAGTCTTCCTCGCGTTGCCAGCCCATAAGGCTTGTGTGAAGAGGTTGTTCGCCTTAATAGAGGCACAGTGGACAAAGGAGAGAAATAGATCCACTATTGACACTGTAAAGGGGATTGCAAGGGTGAAATTTAATTTTAGAATTTTTTTTTTAAATATTTGAGAAAAGAAAAGGAACTTTTAAAAAAGATTCAGTCAACTGAAAAATTCACAGGTGTGTGAGATGTGTGTAATGTTTATATTTTTTTGTTATGTAATAAAATTAATAAATAGAAAGTGTCTTCTTTTTCATCCTAAAATATGGAAAATGTCCTCTTTTTAGTATTCCGAAATCTGGTAACCCTAATTCGGATGATATTCATTCAATTAAATGACACTTGATTTAAAGATATTACGTAATTCACTGTAATTTACCCTTGCATGGTATGATTGAATTAATCACTGGTAAATGCTCCAAACCAATACAGGTGAGCTAGTAATTTACTTCTGTCAACGGGCCTTTTAAAGGACATTTAAACCTTGCTCTTTGAGCACCACGTAATTGTAACTTCAGTGTAGGCTACGTACAGGGCACTAAAAGTGAAACGTGTAATTAATTTAGATGCAGCAGGAAAGGCCAACAAGGCACCCAAATATTCATACTAACGGCCCACAATTGCATTGCCAGAACAGACTCCGTCTCGATAGCACCGCACTAAGCGGCCGTTAAGCAACACTCTGAATACGACACCGGATGAGTGAGGATACTAACGTTTATACTGCTCTGCAGCCCAGTTATTGCAACAGAGCGTCTATTTAGTGCAGTGGTTTCTGGGACAATTACCCCCTGAGAGCAATCACATATCTGCTAGTACCCTTCAGCATTAGCAACTAACCAAAATTTTAGAATGATACAAAATTTTCTTTGAACAGTTTTATTTTTAAAATGATAAAGAACAACATTTAAATTTTGTAGGTGTTCCATTAAACCAGAAAATATTGAGTCAATGAGATAACTGCTATAACATTTTTTAATAGAATGGTGGAGCAGCTGCCAGATCGTCACGAGTGCTACTTAAAGTCCTTCTCAGAGAAGAAAGCTAACTACTCGCATTGAGGGTAGTCACTTGTTACAAGACATGGTTTCTCTGCACCAGTCCTCTCCCTAGCAGCACATGGCTTCACCCACATACTGCACCCCCATTTATAATCATCTGTACATAGTTTGTAAATCACTTCACTGCTGGACTCTTTTACTTCGGAAATGAAAGCGATTAGCAGAATTCAGGCTGACAGTGTTTAGTAATAATAATACTAATAATAATAGGAGTAGAGTGTACGACTTACAGCAATATAATGGTCATATCCGTCTTTATTGTTGGGTTTCCAACTAGTTCGTTTAGCTGCTGCCAAATGAATAATGAAGCCTTTTATAGTTTATTGCGAAACTATCTACAAGTCGGAGGTTTTTCATGCGATATTTAAGCATATTTTAAGTATATATCTGAATTAATTTTACTCGCATAGATGAATGGTATAAAACTCAAAGGATGTGTGAAGTGGATGGACTAGCTGAGGACAATGACATTGATAAATTCCTTTCAGAAGGTGTAGCCTTCACCATATTGAGCTAAGGGCCAATGTTAGTACGTCAAAAACTTTGTAATTAGTATTACAATCTTTTTAAATAGTGTGGCAGTACTTCCCATGGACAGTGATCGTGTGAGTGAGCCACTGTGAGTACCTCTTAAACCAGAGTACTTCAAATGATTCTTTTAAAGCAGTGCAAATCACAGGAGATCGTCAGCGAGTTTCAATAAAAGCTTACAGATTGTCCCAAAAGCGGAAGGGGACGACTGAACACCGCTAAATTTCTGTGAACGGAATAGGAAGCGAACTGCATTTACACGCCCAGACATCATGCCGCAAATCGTAAGGTGAGGGCCAGGACACTGGCTACTTTTAGTTTGTTGACAGAAAACACAACAATTACTGGGGAAGAAAATTCTGCAAGCTTTTGCTACATGCAGCACCAAAGAGTGAGATTTTCAGTTGTTACAGTGGCAACCCTGTAATTTTCCTCTCGCCTTGCGATAATTTGGAGAAGTATGTCAGAGCAGGTAGTCAGTAGTGCATTTTGGGGCGAGCACACATTAGCGGCGGTTCGTGTCTCGTTCGAAAGTCTCTCTGCGGCGCACTGCTGCAGCGTCACGCTCCTTTCACTGTTTCTGAGTGAGAATCGCGATTGCGTCTTCTATGCACTGCGTAGCTGACACTTTGCGAGTCTTTTTCGTGACTTTGTGACTGACTTTTATCGTTAGATCTCTCTCATACTGGGATCAAAACTCGAAGCCATCCAGTATATGTCGCTTTTGTGAGTTGAGCAGCCTTTGGGAGGCCATTTGCATGTAATTACGCTGATTCAGAAAAATCTTAACCTTCTACGCATATTGCAGTTTAAATTTTTGGATTAATGTAATCGTAAATCAATCCAGCCTCAACTTGAAAAATATTGATTGAGAGAAAATAAGTTAATTTTTTTTTATATGACTTTTCCTCACTCTATCAGCTCCTCGCACGAAGTTTTTATGAAACGACCCCTTCACTGAAAAATAAATATCGCGAGACGGCTCTAGCTCACTGAACTGCAGTCTCAATATGACGGTGTTTCCGATATGTTAGAGGTGTCATTACACCTTCTTTTAATTTTAAAGTTAGAAGGATACTTTATAATTATACGAACCGGATTAAATTTTATTTTGGCAATAACGAAACTTCACCTGCATTCGCATTTAGCAGCAGTAATAGTTATCAATTTAACATTTGTATTATTGTGTTGGATACTGCCCGAGCTAAGAATCGCTTGTTCCGTCGTTTGCGTGTTGAGTTCACGTGCGTGGCAGGCAGCTTGCAAAACGAAACCACTGCAGAACCTCAGTCGACTCGCACACAATACAACAGGCACGGCAAAGAGTCATAAACAATACAGTAGTAATAATAGAAATCACATCTTAAAAATAATTTAAATTCGTGACGAACACAATCGAACCCTTTTTTTTTTCATCCCTCAGAAATTTTCATTTTGTCCCTCAGGGGTAATTACCCTCAGTTTGGGAAACTTAACTACCATAAAAATTAACGAGAACTACAAAATCACACCATATTTGTCATTCTTTAGTTTCCTAAGGACCCTGGATGGTACGAAACGGTACATCACAGAACTGTTTATTTACGATTCTGTTGTACCGTACAGATATTTACCGAATAATGTTTTCCTTTAATAGCAAAAAATTGTTAGCAAATACCAGAAGACCTGACCCTTAACATAAAGACATTATATGTCTACCCTACAAAGTCGAATTTTGTACGCTACACTTCAGGCCAAATGAATGAATTTGGAACTGATTTCACCTACATTACTTAATGTACGAAATACGACACCGCAGCTGTAGCTTGAGATAAAACGCCACAGACGTGATAAAAAATCATCAAAAGCAATAGACCTGTTTCCCAATACAGAAGGAACCAGTTCTACACATGCTGCTAAATTGCCACAAACGGCAAGGAACATCAATACATTCGTGTTTGAAGTAAAAGTTACTAGATTTAAAAAATTATTCGTGCGTTAGAGAAACGAGTAAAGTTTAAGAATAGGCGAATTGTTTGACTCCATAAAATTGTTTAAGTGTCAAGGAAAGTATTTATGATAATAACAACAGGCAACATAAAAATATTGGCTTCACATGCTCGAAATACACATTTATATTCCCTTGCTTTTAGCGGAGTAAGCTGCAAATATGTACATACTTGAAAGTAGGCCTATATCTTCAAAAATAAGTTGTAGCTTATGTTACTGAATTAACTAATTCGGCTAGTTCCGTATGAGTTTCACCATAATTCATGTCTTACGGTAATTTACTAACGCAAGGAACGCACAATTATAACAACAGTTTCGTTAATCGAGTAGAAAATAATTAAAAACCAACATTATCCTCAAGAGACGCACCTGACTGCTTTCTCGCCGCTTGGAGCGCTAATGTTGCTGCAGCCGTCAAATGTTAACAACTTTCGCACCAGAGTGTTTCGTGGCTGTATTTAATAGACCGTGACGTGTATCAAGACGTAGAGGAATTGTGGGCAAAGCTTAAACTAATTGTAAATCGCGCCATGGTAAGTACCTGCCGAGTGGATTAGGGGAAGAAGAAACGCGGCACGGTTTAGTTCTAAAATTGTTGATAAAACAGAGGCTGTTGTACTTCAAAACAGAACGCGCAAATGATGACAAACAGTAAAATCGTGCATCTGTAAGAAGACCGATACATACAACTACCACCATCACCTAGCGAAAGATCTTCCCGAGAACCCGAGAAAATTCTAGTCCCAAGTAAAATCTCTCGACGGGCCTAAGACATCTGCCCATTCACTTTGTGACCAGTCTAGTGTGGCAACGTTGCCACGTAAGTCAATGAAAGGAATACCGAAGTTTTAAACCTAGCTTTTAAGAAATCATTGGCCCAGGAGGATCGTACAAACAAATCGTCGTCTGGCCGTCACACAAGTTCCCGTATAGAGAACAGATTAATTGGATTCACTGACGTGCAGAAGCAACTGCAAGGGTTGAAAACAAAGGAGTCACAAGGTCTGAAAGGAGTCCCAGTTCGATTTTACACAGAGTTCCTCCGGCATTTGCCCCTTACTTAACATGCGTTTATCGCCAATTTCTCACCCAGCGCATGGTCTCAAGCGACTGGAAACAAACGGATGTGACTCCTTTATATAAGAAGGGTGAAAGGACCCATAAAATTACAAATCAATATCCATAACATCCGTTCGCTACAGGAATCTTGAACGTATTCTCAGTCTAATACAATAAAATTACTTGAAAGGTAGCGTCGTCTGTTCACAAATCTGCTCGAATTTAGAAAGCATCGCAAGTGCAAAGCTCACGTTGCCCTTTTCTCATGTGATATACTGCAAACCATGGATGAGGGGCGACAGGCAGATCCCATATTCGTAGATTTCCGGTAACCATTTGACACAGTGCCCCGTTGCAAACTGTTAAAGAAGGTTCGAAGATACAGAGAATGCGAGAATAGCTCGAAGACTTCTTAGATAACAGAACTCAGTACGTTGTCCTCGATGGCGAGTGCTCATCACAGACAAGGGCACCGTTTGGAGTGCTCGAGGGAAGCGTGACAGGACCGCTGTTGTTATCTATATACATAAATGATTTGTCGGACAGGGTGGGCAGCAATCTCCGGTTGTTTGCTGATGATGCTGCGGTGTACGGTAAGCTGTCGTCGTTTAGTGACTGTATGAAGGTACAAGACGACGTAGACAAAATTTCCAGTTGGTGCCATGAATGGCAGCTTGCTCTAAATATAGAAAAATGTAGGGGAATCCAGATGACTAGGAAAACAATCCCGTAATGTTCGAATACAGCATTGGTAGTGTAGTGCCTGACATAGTCGCGTCGATTAAATATCTAGAAGTAACTTTGCAAACCTGAAATGGAACGAGAACGGAAGGACAATAACAGGGAAGGCTAACGATCGAAATAGGTTTGTGGGGAGGATTTTAGTAAAGAGTGGTTCACTTGTAAATGGGACCACGTACAGAACACTAGTACCACCCATTCTTCAATACTGCTCTAGTATTTGGAATTCGCAACAGGTCGGATTAGAGGGAGACATCCAAGCATTTTCGAGGCGAGTTGCTAGATTTATTACTGGTAGGTTCGATTCACTGAAGTACTTCTTGAATTCAAATGGGAAGGCGACTGAGAAAATTTAGGGAAACGGATTTTCTAACTGACTGCAGACCGATTCTACTGCCACCAACGTACATTTCCCGTAATGCTTATAAAGACAAGATGAAGGAGGGCTTGTACACAGGCATACGAGAGAGTGTCTTTTATCTCTCGCATTATTTGCAAGTTGAATGGGAAAGGAAATGGCAAGTAGAAGTATAGAAGCTACCCTCCGCCACTCACGATATCGCGACTTGTAGAGTATTTACTGCTTGTAGATGTTCGTAGTAGGTCTAACAGAGACCCAGGGCTGTACGTGGCAATAGTACGGTGCAATTAGACCCAAACCTCAACATCCAAAGTAAAAGCTTCCCTCCCGATCCAAATTGTTCTGTACAGTCCACATATTGTTTGGTAAAACGTTACACCATTTAAGCGTTGGGTTTTGGGGTGTGTGTGTGTGGGGGGGGGGGGGGGTGGAGATGTTGTTAAACTAGTAGTTGTATCAGTTTTTATTAAATATTTCGAAAACTATATAGTTAAGCGCGGAAAGTACCATATACTAATATAATCTACATTAAATTGCGAACAAAACTGGTTCAGTGCATAATCTTGCTGAAGTGAACCGTTCCAGAGGGTGTAAAAGTAGAAATGTTTCGTATTTTTTAGAATTTTGGAAGAAATATGACATTATCACTAAGTAAACTATTCTTTAATACAGGATTGTGTTTGTAAAAGCAAATTGTCATTTTAGTGGCCGGTGGTATGTTAGTGATAAGCCCTTGAAGGAACAACAACCTCTCCACCTTCTCAAGGCGCGCTACTTTTTAAGGGAAAAGAGGCTTCCACAGGCCTAGGCCATATAAACCTGTGGTACGGAGAAACCCACTCTGAACCTTCTCTGGACAATGCCGCATCAAGAATGAATACCTTTGCAACATAAAAGATTTTGAATTATAAAAATATTATCTGTATAATAATTATGGTACATAATTATATCATTTTGATTCATAATATTTTTAAAACTGCAGCTTTTGGAGGCTTTTCGTCAGAAAATAAGACATATTTGGGTGTATATTGCATCCCACTTTATTTAAATTTTTGAAGTTCATAAACTGAGTTCAGCAGTAATATCAAATAAAAAATGTTAAATGCGTCCTTAAATTAATGTAAAGTATTTCATCAGTATTCAGTCCTCATCTAGATCTTCATGTGTGATATTCGTGTCCCTCTTAACACATCCTAGGGCTGAACAACTACCACATATGCACTTTAGACCCCTTTTTCTGCACTTGCAGTTACTGGAGCATACGTCTTTGAGAGCGCACGCTACGAGGGACAGCAATTCCCACGCAGCTGCAGGACGTACTGTTGTAATTAGTCTCAGGTGTTCGCCAGTCTTCTTCCCCCCCCCCCCCCCCCCCCACCCTACTCGTGTGGATTCTTCTTCTCGTTCAGCCACTGATGCTCCTGGTGGTAGGCTCTAGGTGAATGCTGCCTGGAAGCTGCTGAAGTGGGGGGAATTGCAGCCAACTTGAACAATTAATGTATAGGCTGCATGCAGTAGCCTGCAAGTAACGTTGGTAGCCAAAGCATTGGTAGTGTTCTTGGCTCCAAATATCGCAAGAAGGAAATGCTTTTCAGTGTTAGAAACTGCACTGGGGTCAACTTTGGGGTCGTTGAAGACTAAAAGTTTCGTCTGAAGAGCATTGTTGCCTTGCACTTTCCTACATGGTGTAATTTTCCCCTTCTTGTAGATAGCTGATACAGTGTCACATCCTGTGAAGGCATACATGGCTGAGAGTACACCTTTCATATTCACAATGCCTCGCTGAATGTCAGAAGTAGCGTACACTTTTTGCTGCTGATTGCCTTTCTTTGCTACCACCATTTCAATTTCTTCTGTGATGGTGCGTGGACAGTCAACACGTCTGTGTCATCACCAGTTAAACAACCTTCAACTCCTTTCTCCGCTTCATCAATCGCTGTTAAAACTATTAATAAGTCATCATCATTCGATGATTGAACTGTGAACCACATCTTTGCAAGTGCACTATAAGGAGAGAAATAAACTTTCTACCTGTATCCTTTTTTATGTGCACTATTGCAGTTTTCAATTTCAAAATGTAGTATTACATGGTTATTGAGATATATGTTGTGTAAAGCAAACGAATCGCCTGGCTAGATGTGAGAGGGGGCCTAACGGACCACAGACTGCCAGATTAAATTAATGAGTGAATAAATAAATAAATAAATTAGAAATTAAAAATATTCATTGTTTCGAAGGGATGTAATCCTCCCAGTTACACAGTCGTACCATACGGCCTTAACTTGGCTCCTATACTATCTGACATTTCTTATAGACACTTTACGTCATTTAATAAGATAGACAAGATTTTGCAGATCTTAAGATTAATCGCGTCCTGCTCCAAGCTTTTCTGCCGAATTATCCAACCTAGGCATCTAAATTTTTTCGCGCGATTAATCTTCCCTTTATTTAAAATCTTCTGTTGTGGTCCACCACTGATATTTGTAATTTATTTTATCTTCTCAAAGGAGGTCAGTAATCCTACTTTCTCAGCTATCTCTGTTAGTTTATGAATCTTCGTGATTGGTGAATTAATGTTGTTGGAAAAAATGGCTAGATCATCAGCTGTGTTTGGGTTCTAGTCTGAATCATTATTCATTTCCATCGTCTTAGCTAATTCTCTTCCTCCATTCTCGAATGATTTTTTCCAAGATACAGTTAAAAAGGAGCGGGGAAACTTCATCGAGTTGTCTGATACCAGTTTTGGTTTTGAAAGGGGCCCGAGATGTTGAAACAAAATTCACTTTTGATCCAGTATCGATCAGAATCTGTTGAATCATCCACCCCAAATCCTTCCATAACATTCAACAGTTACTCACTGTCAACTGAGTCGTGCGCCTTTTTTATCAATGCATACTATCGCACGGCAGTACCTTCCAGACGTTTAGTACTTGATAATGTTTTTCAACTTGAAAATCTCCTCTAGGCAGAAACTTACTTTCCTGAAATTGGCCTGGTACTTATTAATCTATTTATAAAAATAAACGTCAATTCAGTTCTGGACTGTTTTGGAGAGCGTCTCCCATGGAACAGATACTAATATAATATCTCTTCAACTGCTGATAACCTTTTGAGCCACCATTTTTATGGAGTTGGTGGACTAGCATAGATAGGCACACAGAGGATACCCGACCACCTCTCTGTATCTCCTCAAACAACTCAGCTGGTATGTTCAGAGTGTCTTCATTGACCAGCTTCCGGGACTCTGCGACAATTGATTCCTTTCAAACTGCTGTATTATTACTTAGGGAGAACATGATCTTTTTAATTTAGATGTGTGGATGTGCGTTTGTCGCTATTTTTTCCCTGAAGCACGTGGTTGGGGGTTGTTACAATTTCAGATTAGATTTGAAAATTTGATTGAAATCCCTGAGATCGTTTTTTAGAATATCCTGATCAATACGTTTCATCTGTTGTTTCTAAAATAATGGCTTTGCAAGTCGGATCACAGGGGCTGCGTGTTTCCGACTTTTACAGAAGGAGTTAAAATCTTCATGTTCTTTCGGAGAGTTTCATTTTTTCAACGAATGTGTTCTGTGTGCGTAATTTTGGACCGAGGTCTCGTTGCATCATCTACGTTTGCGTTTGCGAAATTTCAAGCTTCTTGTATTGTCTATTGTATTGTACTGTCTGTCCAGTTCTGAGACTAAAATGTTAGTTGCTGACGGCACTCTCTCAATACTTGTTAACTGATTTTAAATTTTGCCACATCATTTCTGCATTTGTTCTTTCCAGCTGTTGGAGCCTTTCTGAGAAAAATGAAATTCATTTTAATCCTGGAGAGTTAATTATCTAAATGATACTTAGTACCTATCTGAACTTTAATATTCTTAATTTCCTTGATCGCAATCCCAGAATGGGGCATGTGGACGATTCTTCATCGTTCGAGTTTCCAAGTGGTTTCCGTGTCTCCTCTTTACTTAGTTTGTGTTTGATATTAACTGAAGACTAAAAGTTCGACACAGAAAAAAACAAATTCAAAATGTCTTGCTCCTTCTGTACCGGTTCATAATTTACTATTATTCCACGTCAGCTTACAGTCGTTGACAAAAATCTTAATATTCTTTGTAGTTATTTTCGTCTTCTCCTTCTCTAGGAGATCCCAAAATTGTTCTTGTTTCTCTGGACTATGGCTGTTGTTCTCATGCATGAGGTGGCCGCATGTACACTGAACAGGGTGTAGCCGCCTCCCGCAGCAAAGAGTGAGTCTTGAAAGTTATTTGATACGCTTGAAAAATTCACCACTGCGTTGATAAACGTCTTATTTACAGAGAAATCTGTTCCAAACGCTTATATATTCATGCTTATATTCACGGCTTCCTTTTTTTCATAGATCCTATACACTACAATTTCCATAACGCTTTCGTCCTGATAATGTGTATTTTGAAAACTAGGACTGTGATGTTTTGGTACTCCAACAAATTGTCAGTCCTTATTGTACACCAAATTTTCGCAATGATTTCACATTTGTGGTAGCGATGTAATATTCGTTTTTCTTTTTCAACTTAGTACTTCTGCCGCAGAGCATGCAGGTCCCTCCGACTTCCCTAACCATGTAGTTGCACGCCAACAGGACCCCAAGATATGCTTGCACTCCTAACAGTGATGGGTCTCTGTCCACAGTTGCCACGGGGTTAGTGGCTTCTTTTTGATGATTTTCGATTATGTCTGATTCTTAGAGATATGTGGGTCGGATTTGTTCCTTCCCAGTAGTAGATTCAAAGTATTAAGCAATGAAGCATGGAGTTAGTTTGCTATATACACCTTTGGTATGCATGGTCCTCTTCTGCTTTAAAAGTCATTGACTTTTTTCATCTATAATCTCGAAAAAGGATGGTTTCAAATTGGTACCAGATGGGGCATCTGGACCAACTTCTTTCTTATTTTTCTTTTTTTTTTGGGGGGGGGGAGGCGGGGCTTATAGGCAGGGTATAGTTTCGTAGTGTTGGGCACAGATTGTGGGATTGATTGTTTATTTTAATAAAAATTTGGGATAGTAATTTGTTTGTTATAAGTAAGATCTATAATTCATTCTGATTTAGCTAACTTATCTCCACATATTTACAGTTGTTCTTTTGTGATATTTCAGGCGTTGAGAGTAATAAGTATTTTATTTCCCTGATTATCTGGATGTTTCAATCAATGATATGTTGGTCTTTAATGCTACCAGAGGCATCTTTCTTTATCTTAATTTTACATTAGCATCATGTTGTACATTGAACATTCCTGAGACTTTAATTGAGCTTTTCATTAAAGTGTGCCATCATAATATTTTATCACTTTGTTAACTAATTACTTGCTGTTATGGTAGTCTTCCCACTAACATGTTATGTGGGTTTTTCAGCCCAGTGTTTTGTTTACCCATATGAATAATTTTAACTGTCGCCAAGAGAGGAGGACTCTACAATGTGTGTCTGCATGCATACTACCAAGACAGTATCCAGTTTGTGGTGTCTGGGGAGGGTGAATATGTGCAGACTGGGGATGATGAGCTGTTCTTCCCATAATCCTTCTAAAGGTGTTGTAGTCGGGGCTACCCTACTAAACTAATGGCTAATGGCTTTTCTGTGACAGAAGATCTTTTACAAGACATTCTGAGAACTTCTGGAAGGGAGCATTATTTTACTTGCTGTTAGTTGAGGGCAGGAAATAATCAAGAATATGCTTACATTCTTTTCCTCTGGTTAACTTAGACATTTTCGTAAAACTTGTAGGAGCTCGCTAAGTCGAGGAATTGTCCAACAGCCTTCCATGGTATTGGAAGTTCTGATGGGGAAAGGTAAGTCTGCGAGTTTCGTGTACATCACATTGGTTGGTTACTGATCCGTCGTGATCAGTGGAGTTACTTTAATGGACACAATACCCGTAAGAATTATTTTTTTATAAACAATGTCCAAACTTGCTGCTGTTTGACGATAATTTTTATTTATTCCCTTTGGCTATACATTTGTTTCGAGTAAACTGCCATTAACGAGTGACCTGTTCTACAATGTGGGTGACGTTACTCTCATTGCACATTTTTTGTTGTAGTAGGACAGTTTAGTCGAAACAGAATTGTAGAGAAGGGGAATGAAATAGAAATTAATATCACACAGTAGTGAGTCTTGATACTCCTTACAAATATGTCACTTGTTGACTTATTACTACACTGCAGGCCCTATGGAACGTAAACTATAAGGATTAATAACTATGTTTCCTGTATGGAGCTGAGAAATTCTGTTTCATCATTTTTCAGTATTCGTCATATGTTGGGATTCTATGAGCGTGTAGTTGCTTGGTTGGAAGAGCTCAGACAGAAGAGCACGGAGTAATATGGTAGGTGGTGGTGGTGGTGTTCAACAAAGGCAGTGGACTTGTGGCGAGATCTAGTGGCTGCCGACAAACTGTTTGTTTTGGTGCAAACTTGAGAGAATGGCATATGATTTCCTATATTGTTGTTGGGTATCACAGTCTTGTCGAATGCAGCTGTAGTTACCGACGTGTAATTAGATGTTGATTACAGAGTAGGAACACACTAATCGATGGTGGTTACTTTTATGTAGCAGTGCAGAAAATTCATTAGGTTCAGTGTATAAATACTTCCGATTAAATCTATGAAAAAATACAAATATTAACTTCGTGTGCTGCGCATGTCTCCCATCTTCATTGTCCAACTTCCTCTCCTCCATTCTCTATAGCCATTTGTATGAAAATGAGGCAACCAGTCTGAAAATACAAGTGGCTTCAGAAAATAAGGAAAGTGTACTTAAAACGTACTCTTTGTACGTGGTATCTTTTTACGACGTAGGCACTTAATTTTGTGGAGAAAGATTTATTTCGTTTTCTAAACTAACCCAGTCACGCTCGCTCGCGCGCGTACACGCACACACACACACACACACACACACACACACACACACACACACACACACACACACACATGCACATGCACACTCAAATTTATCCAAAAATTACATAAAGAGTGTAACTTGCTGCGTTTTGTAGTATTTTAAAGGGGGTTCAAAAATATGAAACACCCAGCACCATATTTATAAAAAATATTACGTAAATCAGCATTTTTGTACATGCAGAGATAGAAATAATGCTCAAATTAATTTCTTCCCACATCTAATTGCTGTCAGGCGTCACAAGGTGGACAGCAAACCAGCGGAAAACTAAGACTGATGACTGCATTTTACAAGCCTCAGTTGGTGTCAGGTGAGCACACATGCAGTCGACAAAATATAACATGCTTGGAGATTGCGAAAATATTGACTCACGGCCTAACAAGGGAACTATCCCAGACGTAAATAAATGGTGTTGATGATATTTGGTGGGTATGTAAACTGGCCCAAATAATGCAATACACATTTTTGCATGTTTTTGCCTATTTTCTCTTATGGGTAAAAACACAACCCAAATGTAATTTGGTGCATGGTGAAGAATAAAGTGTGTGTCCACATAGAACTGTATTAAATTTCCTTAATTTTTAGGGAAATTAGGGAAACGGATTTTCTAACTGACCGCAGGCCGATTCTACTGCCACCAACGTACATTTCCCGTAAAGGCTTATAAAGAGAAGATGAAGGAGGGCTTGTACACACGCATATGAGAGAGTGCCTTCAGTGGGAAAGGAAATGGCAGGTAGAGGTATACAAGGTACCCTCCGCCACTCACGATATCCCTACTTCCAAAATATATACTGCATGTAGGTGTTCGTAGTAGGCCTAACAGAGACCCAGGGCTGTACGCGGAAACAGCACGGTGCAATTAGAACCATACCTCAACATCCAAAGTAAAAATCTCCCTCCAGCTCCAAATTGTTCCAATCAGTCCACATATTCTTTGGAAAAAAGTTACACCATTTTAAGCGTCACGTTTGGTGGGAGGAGTGGAGAAGTTGGTAAAGAAGTGCCATATACATAAATAGTCTACATCAAAATGCGAGCAGAAATGGTCCCATGAATAATCTTGCTAAAGTGAACAGTTTCAGAGTTAGGGAGGGGGGGGGGGTGTAAAAGCAGAAATTTTTGCGTATTTTTTAGATTTTGTGGGATAAATGTATCGTTATCACTAAGGAAACTAATTTTTCTATACAGGATAGTGTTTTATAAAAGCAAATTGTGATTTCAGTGGCCGGTGGCATCTTAGTGATAAGCCCTTGAAGGAACGACAACCTCGCCACCTTCTCAAGGGGCGCTACTTTTTAAGGGAAAAGAGGCTTCCACAGGCCTAGGCCATATAAACCTGTGGTACGGAGAAACCCACTCTGAACCTTCTCTGGATAATGCCGCATCAAGAATGAATATCATTCCAACATTTTTAATGTTTAATTTTAAATTATAAAAGTATTATCGGTATAATAATTATGATATACAATTATATCATTTTTAATCATATTATCCTTAGAACTACAAATTTTGGAGGTTTTTCTTTAGAAAATAGGCATATTTGGCTGGATATTATAACTATATTTTATTAAAATTTTCGAACTACATAAACTGAGTTCAGTAGTAATATTTAATAAAAATGTAGGGACAACCTTCACTGCCCTCCAAACATTGGGAATGATTCCTACTGCTTAGCTAACCCTGAATAACCAGTTTCAGGAGAGCCAGAAAAATTCCATCTGGGCCAGGTGACTTGAACGGTTGGAAATTGGATTTTATTAAAGTCCATACACTCCTTGGCCGATTCCCAGTCCTCTCTTCGAGTGCCTGAGAACCATTGTCTCTCTGGGATCACATTCTGGTCTGTGTTGTCCGGCAGAGCATATTGAGGAAAGTGAGTTTTGAGGAGCAGCTTCAGTAAGTATCATGTGCTGTCTTTGTATATTCCCCATCCTCCTTCCTCATCGTACATCCTGCGTTGATTGGTACTCTAGCGAGGATTCTGTGAAGTCTAGCTTGGGCAGCTGTGCTCTCCACTTCTTCACAGTATGCCTTCCAGGATGTCTTCTTTGCTTGTCTAATTTCAAGGTTATAGTTGACAAGCGCCTCACTATATATAGCCCATTGTCCTTTCTGTCTCGCAATGTTAAACAGTTTTTGTACCTGTTTTCTTTGAATTACCAAGCTATTATTCTACCAAGGCACACTCCTATTTGTGCACTTCTTAGTGACTGTGCAGTTGTCCTGATATGAGGTCACTATGGCAGAGGTAACAGCCTCTGCTACTTCCTCAAACTCTACTGGATTACATATCGAGGTTTTAATTTTCGATAAGCCAAATCAAGGTCTCTCCTATTTGTCTCCCAGTCTGTTTCCCTGGGATTCCTATAGGTCATGACACTATGAGGGAAAGTAATTCCTGGGGAGCCGCAGGACGTACTGTTGTAATTCATCTGAGGTGTCTGACAATCTTCTTTCACCCGCACTCGATCGCATTCTTCTCTTATTCTCTCATTCAGCCTCTGCTGCCAGAAAGCTGATGGGGGGGGGGGGGGGGGGAATGAAGCTAACTTGAACAATAAACAATGAATGTATAGACTGGTTTGCAACACCCTGCAAGTAACACTGGTAGTGACAACCATCTAGATCTTCAGTGTTCTTGGCTATGAATATCGCAAAGAAGGAAATTCTTTCCAGCATCAGTCACTGGACTGGGGTCAGCTTTGGTATCGTTGAAGACTAGACGTTTCGTCCATAGAGCGTTGTTGTATTGGACTTTCCACTTGTTGTAGATAGTTGATACAGTGTTACATTCTGTGAAGACGTATATTGCTAAGAGTACACCTTTCATATTCCCAATGCCTCGCTGAACGTCAGAAATAGTCTATACTTTTTCCTGCTGATTGCCTTTCTTTGGTACCACGATTTTCAGTTTGTTCTCTGATAGTGTGTGGACAGTCAACAAGACTAGTAAGCCCATGTTATAACAAACTTATCAAGCTTCAACTCCTTTCTTTGCTTCATCAATCGCTATTGAAACTATTAATAAGTTAGCATCACACGATGCTTGATGAACTGTGAGCCACCTCTTTGCATGTGCACTGCAAGGAGAGAAATAAGGCCGATTTTGTTCTTAGTGTTAGCTAGAAATTCGCTTTAATTGATATTTACATGCACTGAGTCTTCTACTTTCACTTTAGTGTTAGTGGTTGGATTGGATTGGATTGTTTGGGGGAAGAGACCAAACTGCGAGGTCATCGGTCTCATCGGGTTAGGAAAGGATGGGGAAGGAAGTCGGCCGTGCCCTTTCAAAGGAACCATCCCAGCATTTGCCTGGAGCGATTTAGGGAAATCACGGAAAACCTAAATCAGGATGGCCGGACGCGGGATTGAACCGTCGTCCTCCCGAATGCGAGTCCAGTGTGCTACCACTGCGCCACCTTGCTCGGTGTTAGTCGTAGAACGTGATCTGGGTACGTGTTCTTCATCCTTTTTGTTTCTTGTATCCATCAAAAACCACATTTTTTTATTGCCCCTAATGAGTAATTATGTTTTGTGTGTATAGCTCTCAAATCAGTCAGAAGATAGCTGGGCGTTGCCAGACAACAGGGTAAAGGAAGTGACTCCATCAATGATGTAGGACACTTTCTCTGAATCTGGGGTGATTGATGATTCATTTCAATCTGGAACCAATACAGCCACAATTGAAGATTTCCATCCTCATCAAGCCAGTTTCGTCGAACAATGATGAAGAATAAGCACATAATTCAACTTCAAATATTTCTCCAAGTGTCTCATCATTCTTTACTGTGCACATCCTCCGATGTAAGAGAGTGTTAGGGTTCACACATGCAGTGTTGTTGTTAATTGTCATGTACGTGGTTATAGAGGCTAGAAACTTCACATCTAACGTTCTTTTCAAGTGTATCTCTTTGAATGTTTTGTTCTCATTCTGTTTGAAGGTTAGAGTTCCAGTTTCAAACGCTTTATCACAGTTTACGTTTTCATCTGCTTCAACCACTGCTGACAAGGAAGGTAGTTCGGGTGTTTTAGAAAACAGATTGTGTTCCTCATACGAAGAAATAAAAGTTTGCCGGAACAGACTCCGTCTCGTTTTCGTGACCCACACCGATAGCACCGCACTAAGCGGCAGTAAGCAACTCTCTGAATACGACACCGGATGAGTGAGGATACTAACGTTTATACTGCTCTGCAGCACAGTTTTTGCAACAGAGCGTCTACTTAGTGCAGTGGTTTCTGGAACAATTACACCCTGAGAGCAATCACATATCTGCTAGTACCCTTCAGCATTAGCAATTAACCAAAATTTTAGAATGAAACAAAATTTTCTTTGAACAGATTTATTTTTAAAATGATAAAGAACAACATTTAAATTTTGTAGGTGTTCCATTAAACCAGAAAATATTGAGTCAATGAGATAACTGCTATAACATTTTTTAATAGAATGGTGGAGCAGCTGCCAGATCGTCACGAGTGCTACTTAAAGTCCTTCTCAGAAAAGAAAGCTAACTACTCGCATTGAGGGTAGTCACTTGTTACAAGACATGGTTTCTCTGCACCAGTCCTCTCCCTAGCAGCACATGGCTTCACCCACATACTGCACACCTATTTATAATCATCTGTACATAGTTTGAAAATCACTTCACTGCTGGACTCTTTTACTTCGGAAATGAAAGCGATTAGTAGAATTCAGGCTGACAGTGTTTAGTAATAATAATAATAATAATAATAATAATAATAATAATAATAAGAGTAGAGTGTAGGCCTTACAGCAATATAATGGCCGTATCCGTAGTTATTGCTGCGTTTTCAATTAGTTCGTTTAGCTTCTGCCAAGTGAATAATGAAGCCTGTTATACTTTATTGCGAAACTATCTACAACTCAGAGGTTTTTCACGCGATATTTAAGCATATTTTAAGTACATATCTCAATTCTACTCTCATAGATGAGAGGTATAAAACACAAAGTATGTGTGTAGTGGATGGACTAGCTGAGGACAATGACATTGATAAATTCCTTTCAGAAGGTGTAGCCTTCACCATATTGAGCTAAGGGCCAATGTTAGTACGTGAAAAACTATGTAATTAGTATTACAATCTTTTTAAATAGTGTGGCAGTACTAGTTTGCCACATGCCACGATGTGACAATATAATATATATATATATATATATATATATATATATATATATATATATATATATAAAACTCCATGAACCATGGACCTTGCCGTTGGTGGGAGGCTTGCGTGCCTCGGCGATACAGATGGCCATACCGTAGGTACAACCACAACGGGGGGGTATCTGTTGAGAGGCCAGACAAACATGTGGTTCCTGAAGAGGGGCAGCAGCCTTTTCAGTAGTTGCAGGGGCAATAGTCTGGATGATTGACTGATCTGGCCTTGCAACACTAACCAAAACGGCGTTGCTTTGCTGGTACTATGAATGAAAGCAAGGGGAAACTACAGCCGTTATTTTTCCCGAGGGCATGCATGGTTAAATGATGATGGCGTCCTCTTGGGTAAAATATTCCGGAGGTAAAATAGTCCCCCATTCGGATCTCTGGGCGGGGACTACTCAAGAGGACGACGTTATCAGGAAAAAGAAAACTAGCGTTCTACGGATCGGAGCGTGGAATGCCAGATCCCTTAATCGGGCAGGTAGGTTAGAAAATTTAAAAAGGGAAATGGATAGGTTAAAGTTAGATATAGTGGGAATTAGTAAAGTTCGGTGGCAGGATGAACAAGACTTTTGGTCAGGTGAATACAGGATGATAAATACAAAATCAAATAGGGGTAATGCAGGAGTAGGTTTAATAATGAATAAAAAAAATTGGAGTGCGGGTAAGCTACAACCAACAGCATAGTGAACGCATTATTGTGGCCAAGATAGACACGAAGCCCATGCCTACTACAGTAGTACAAGTTTATATGCCAACTAGCTCTGCAGATGATGAAGAAATTGATGAAATGTATGATGAAATAAAAGAAATTATTCAGATTGTGTAGGGAGACAAAAATTTAATAGTCATGGGTGACTGGAATTCGAGAGTAGGAAAAGGGAGAGAAGGAAACAGTGGGTGAATATGGATTGGGGGAGAGAAATGAAAGAAGAAGCCGCCTGGTAGAATGTTGCACAGAGCATAACTTAATCATAGCTAACACTTGGTTCAAGAGTCATAAAAGAAAGTTGTATACATGGAAGAAGCATGGAGATACTAAAAGGTATCAGATATATTATATAATTGTAAGACAGAGATTTAGGAACCAGGTTTTAAATTGTAAGACATTTCCAGGGGCAGATGTGGACTCTGAACACAATCTATTGGTTATGAACTATAGATTAAAACTGAAGAAACTGCAAAAAGGTGGGAATTTAAGTAGATGGGACCTGGATAAATTGACTAAACCAGAGGTTGTACAGAGTTTCAGGGAGAGCATAAGGGAACAATTGACAGGAATGGGGGAAAGAAATACAGTAGAAGAAGAATGGGTAGCTCTGAGGGATGAAGTAGTGAAGGCAGCAGAGGATCAAGTAGGTAAAAAGACGAGGGCTAGTAGAAATCCTTGGGTAACAGAAGAAATATTGAATTTAACTAATGAAAGGAGAAAATATAAAAACGCAGTAAATGAAGCAGGCAAAAAGGAATACAAACGTCTCAAAAATGAGGAAGTGCAAAATGGCTAAGCAGGGATGGCTAGATGACTAATGTAAGGATGTAGAGGCTTATCTCACTAGGGGTAAGATAGATACTGCCTACAGAAAAATTAAAGAGACCTTTGGAGAAAAGAGAGCCACTTCTATGAATATCAAGAGCTCAGATGGAAACCCAGTTCTAAGCAAAGAAGGGAAAGCAGAAAGGTGGAAGGAGTATATAGAGTACATGAGGGCACTATTATGGAAACGGAAGTGAACGTAGATGAAGATGAAATGGGACATATGAAATACTGCGTGAAGAGTTTGACAGAGCACTGAAAGACCTAAGTCGAAACAAGGCCCGGGGAGTAGACAACATTCCACAAGAAATACTGATAGCCTTGGGAGAGCCAGTCCTGACAAAACTCTGCCATCTGGTGAGCAAGATGTATGAGACAGGTGAAATACCCTCAGACTTCAAGAAGAATATAATAATTCCAATCCCAAAGAAAGCAGGTGTTGACAGATGTGAAAATTACCGAAATTTCAGTTTAATAAGCCACGGCTGCAAAATACTAACACGAATTCTTTACAGGGGAATGGAAAAACTGGTAGAAGCCGACCTCGGCGAAGATCAGTTTGGATTCCACAGAAATGTTGGAACACGTGAGGCAATACCGACCCAACGACTTATCTTAGAAAACAGATTAAGGAAAGGCAAACCTAAATATATAGCATTTGTGGACTTTGAGAAAGCTTTTGACAATGTTGACTGGAATACACTCTTTCAAATTCTAAAGGTGGCAGGGGTAAAATACAGGGAGCGAAAGGCTATTTACAATTTGTACAGAAACCAGATGGCAGTTATAAGAGTCGAGGGACATGAAAGGGAAGCAGCGGTTGGGAAGGGAGTGAGACAGGGTTGTAGCCTGTCCCTGATTTTATTCAATCTGTATACTGTGCAAGCAGTAAAGGAAACAAAAGAAAAATTCGGAGTAGTATTAAAGTCCATGGAGAAGAGATAAAAACTTTGAGGTTGACATTGTAATTCGGTCAGAGACAACAAAGGACTTGGAAGAGCAGTTGAACGAAATGGACAGTGTCTTGAAAGGAGGATATAAGATGAACATCAACAAAAGCAAAACGAGGATAATGGAATGTAGTCTAATTAAGTCGGGTGATGCTGAGGGAATTAGATTAGGAAATGAGACACTTAAAGTAGTAAAGGGGTTTTGCTATTTGGGGAGCAAAATAACTGATGATGGTCGAAGTAGAGAGGATATAAAATGTAATGGCAAGGAAAGCGTTTCTGAAGAAGAGAAATTTGTTAACATCGAGTATAGATTTAAGTGTCAGGAAGCCATTTATGAAAGTATTTGTATGGAGTGTAGCCATGTATGGAAGTGAAACAAGTACGGTATATACACTCCTGGAAATGGAAAAAAGAACACATTGACACCGGTGTGTCAGACCCACCATACTTGCTCCGGACACTGCGAGAGGACTGTACAAGCAATGATCACACGCACGGCACAGCGGACACACCAGGAACCGCGGTGTTGGCCGTCGAATGGCGCTAGCTGCGCAGCATTTGTGCACCGCCGCCGTCAGTGTCAGCCAGTTTGCCGTGGCATACGGAGCTCCATCGCAGTCTTTAACACTGGTAGCATGCCGCGACAGCGTGGACGTGAACCGTATGTGCAGTTGACGGACTTTGAGCGAGGGCGTATAGTGGGCATGCGGGAGGCCGGGTGGACGTACCGCCGAATTGCTCAACACGTGGGGCGTGAGGTCTCCACAGTACATCGATGTTGTCGCCAGTGGTCGGCGGAAGGTGCACGTGCCCGTCGACCTGGGACCGGACCGCAGCGACGCACGGATGCACGCCAAGACCGTAGGATCCTACGCAGTGCCGTAGGGGACCGCACCGCCACTTCCCAGCAAATTAGGGACACTGTTGCTCCTGGGGTATCGGCGAGGGCCATTCGCAACCGTCTCCGTGAAGCTGGGCTACGGTCCCGCACACCGTTAGGCCGTCTTCCGCTCACGCCCCAACATCGTGCAGCCCGCCTCCAGTGGTGTCGCGACAGGCGTGAATGGAGGGACGAATGGAGACGTGTCGTCTTCAGCGATGAGAGTCGCTTCTGCCTTGGTGCCAATGATGGTCGTATGCGTGTTTGGCGCCGTGCAGGTGAGCGCCACAATCAGGACTGCATACGACCGAGGCACACAGGGCCAACACCCGGCATCATGGTGTGGGGAGCGATCTCCTACACTGGCCGTACACCACTGGTGATCGTCGAGGGGACACTGAATAGTGCACGGTACATCCAAACCGTCATCGAACCCATCGTTCTACCATTCCTAGACCGGCAAGGGAACTTGCTGTTCCAACAGGACAATGCACGTCCGCATGTATCCCGTGCCACCCAACGTGCTCTAGAAAGTGTAAGTCAACTACCCTGGCCAGCAAGATCTCCGGATCTGTCCCCCATTGAGCATGTTTGGGACTGGATGAAGCGTCGTCTCACGCGGTCTGCACGTCCAGCACGAACGCTGGTCCAACTGAGGCGCCAGGTGGAAATGGCATGGCAAGCCGTTCCACAGGACTACATCCAGCATCTCTACGATCGTCTCCATGGGAGAATAGCAGCCTGCATTGCTGCGAAAGGTGGATATACACTGTACTAGTGCCGACATTGTGCATGCTCTGTTGCCTGTGTCTATGTGCCTGTGGTTCTGTCAGTGTGATCATGTGATGTATCTGACCCCAGGAATGTGTCAATAAAGTTTCCCCTTGCTGGGACAATGAATTCACGGTGTTCTTATTTCAATTTCCAGGAGTGTAGTTTGGCCAAGAAGAGAATAGAAGCTTTTGAAATGTGGTGCTACAGAAGAATGCTGAAGATTAGATGGGTAGATCACATAACTAATGAGGAGGTATTGAATAGAATTGGGGAGAAGAGGAGTTTGTGGCACAACTTGACAAGAAGAAGGGATAGGTTGGAAGGACATGTTCTGAGGCATCAAGGGATCACAAATTTAGCGTTGGAGGCCAGCGTGGAGGGTAAAAATCGTAGGGGGAGACCAAGAGATGAATACACTAAGCAGATTCAGAAGGATGTAGGTTGCAGTAAGTACTGGGAGATGAAGAAGCTTGCACAGGATAGAGTAGAATGGAGAGCTGCATCAAACCAGTCTCAGGACTGAAGACAACAACAACAACAACATATAAATGGCAGAGCAGGGTCTGTGAATTCTAGCATTTTAGCTCCTGTTTCTCCCAGCTGCTGGAATGTGACGAGATGTTGCCACCTGCGAGTTTTACGTGTTGCGAAGACAATGGCAGAAATCCGAGAGGTTTACCACCATGAGTTCCCATGGACAGCGGTCGTGTGAGTGAGCCACTGTGATTGCCTCTTAGGCCAGAGTACTTCAAGATTCTTTTAAAGCAGTGCAAATCACAGGAGATCGTCAGAGAGTTTCAATAAAAGCTTACAGGTTGTCCTAAAGGCGGAAGGGGACAACTGAACACCGCTATGTTTCGGTGAACGGTATGGGAAGCGAACTGCATTTACACGCCCAGAAATCATGCCGCCAATGGTAAGGTGAAGGCCAGAACACTGGCTACGTTTATTTTGCTGACAGAAAACACAAGAAGTACTGGGTAAGAAAATTCTGCAAGCTTTCGCTACATGTAGCAACCCCTTGATTTTCCTCTCCTCTTGCGGTAATTTGGTGAAGTATGTCAGAACAGGTAGTCAGTAGTGCATTTTGGGGCGAGCACACATTAGCAGCGGTTCGAGTCTCGTTTTAAAGTCTCTCTGCGGCGCACTGCTGCAGCGTCACGCTCCTTTCACTGTTTCTGAGTGAGACTCGCGTTTGCGTCGTTTCTGCACTGCGTAGCTGACACTTGGCGAGTCTTTTTCATGACTTTGTGACTGATTTCTATCGTTAGTTCTCTCTCATACTGGGATCAAAACTCGAAGCCATCCAGTATATGTCGCTTTTGTGAGTTGAGCAGCGTTTGGGAGGCGATTTGCATGTTATTACGCTAGTGCTTCAGAAAAATCTTAACCTTCTACGCATATTGCGGTTTAAATTTTTTGATGAAAATAATTGTAGATCAATCCAACTTCAACTTGAAAAATATTGATTGAGAGAAAATAAATAAATAATATTTGAAATAACTTTTCCTCAGTCTGGTTATTATGAAGCGACCCTTTTATCGAAAAATAAATATCGCGAGACGGCTGTAGCTCACTGAACTGCAGTCTCAATATGACGGTGTTTCCGATATATTAGAGGTATCATTACACCCTCTTTTAATTTTAAAGTTAGAAGGATACTTTATAATTATACGAACTGGATTAAATTTTATTTTGGCAATAACGAAACTTCACCTGCGTTCGCATTTAGCAGCATTAATACACTCCTGGAAATGGAAAAAAGAACACATTGACACCGGTGTGTCAGACCCACCATACTTGCTCCGGACACTGCGAGAGGGCTGTACAAACAATGATCACACGAACGGCACAGCGGACACACCAGGAACCGCGGTGTTGGCCGTCGAATGGCGCTAGCTGCGCAGCATTTGTGCACCGCCGCCGTCAGTGTCAGCCAGTTTGCCGTGACATACGGAGCTCCATCGCAGTCTTTAACACTGGTAGCATGCCGCGACAGCGTGGACGTGAACCGTATGTGCAGTTGACGGACTCTGAGCGAGGGCGTATAGTGGGCATGCGGGAGGCCGGGTGGACGTACCGCCGAATTGCTCAACACGTGGGGCGTGAGGTCTCCACAGTACATTGATGTTGTCGCCAATGGTCGGCGGAAGGTGCACGTGCCCGTCGACCTGGGACCGGACCGCAGCGACGCACGGATGCACGCCAAGACCGTAGGATCCTACGCAGTGCCGTAGTGGACCGCACCGCCACTTCCCAGCAAATTAGGGACACTGTTGCTCCTGGGGTATCGGCGAGGACCATTCGCAACCGTCTCCATGAAGCTGGGCTACGGTCCCGCACACCGTTAGGCCGTCTTCCGCTCACGCCCCAACATCGTGCAGCCCGCCTCCAGTGGTGTCGCGACAGGCGTGAATGGAGGGACGAATGGAGACGTGTCGTCTTCAGCGATGAGAGTCGCTTCTGCCTTGGTGCCAATGATGGTCGTATGCGTGTTTGGCGCCGTGCAGGTGAGCGCCACAATCAGGACTGCATACGACCGAGGCACACAGGGCCAACACCCGGCATCATGGTGTGGGGAGCGATCTCCTACACTGGCCGTACACCACTGGTGATCGTCGAGGGGACACTGAATAGTGCACGGTACATCCAAACCGTCATCGAACCCATCGTTCTACCATTCCTAGACCGGCAAGGGAACTTGCTGTTCCAACAGGACAATGCACGTCCGCATGTATCCCGTGCCACCCAACGTGCTCTAGAAGGTGTAAGTCAACTACCCTGGCCAGCAAGATCTCCGGATCTGTCCCCCATTGAGCATGTTTGGGACTGGATGAAGCGTCGTCTCACGTGGTCTGCACGTCCAGCACGAACGCTGGTCCAACTGAGGCGCCAGGTGGAAATGGCATGGCAAGCTGTTCCACAGGACTACATCCAGCATCTCTACGATCGTCTCCATGGGAGAATAGCAGCCTGCATTGCTGCGAAAGGTGGATATACACTGTACTAGTGCCGACATTGTGCATGCTCTGTTGCCTGTGTCTATATGCCTGTGGTTCTGTCAGTGTGATCATGTGATGTATCTGACCCCAGGAATGTGTCAATAAAGATTCCCCTTCGTGGGACAATGAATTCACGGTGTTCTTATTTCAATTTCCAGGAGTGTAATTATCAATTTAACATTTGTATTATTGTGTTGAATTCTGCCTGAGCTCAGAATAGTTTGTTTCGTCGTTTGCGTGTTGAGTTCACATGCGTGGCAGGCAGCTTGCAAATCGAAACCACTGCAGAAACTCAGTCGACTCGCACACAATACAACAGGTACGGCAAAGAGTCATAAACAATTCACTAGTGATAATGGACATAATATTTTAAAAATAATTTAAATTCGTGACGAACACATTCGGACCCTTTTTGTTTTCATTTCTCAGAAAATTTCATTTTGTCCCTCAGGGGTAATTACCCTCAGTTTAGGAAACTTAACTACCATAAAAATTAACGATAACTACAAAATCACACCATATTTGTCACTCTGTAGTTTCCTGAGGACCCTGGAATGTAAGAAACGGTACATCACAGAACTGTTGATTTACGATTCTGTTGTACCGTACAGATATTTAAGGAATAATGTGTTCCTTTAATAACAAAAAACTGTTAGCAAATACCAGAAGACCTGGCCCTTAACATAAAGACATTGTATGTCTACCCTACAAAGTCGAATTTTGTGCGCTACACTTCAGGCCAAGTCAATTTGGAACATGATTTCAACTACATTACATAATGTACGAAATACGACACCACAGCTGTAGCTTGAGATAAAACGCCTCACACGTGATAATAAATCATCAAAAGCAATAGAACTGTTTCCCAATAAGGAAGGAACCAGTTCCAAACACGTTGCTAAATTTGAACCACAAACAGCAAGGAACATCAATACCTTCGTTTTTGAAGCAAAAGTAACTAGATTAACAAAGTTATTCGTGCGTTAGAGAGACGAGTGAAGTTTAAGAATAGGCGAATCATTTGACTCCATAAAATTGTTTGTGTGTCAGTGAAAGTATTTATGATGATAACAACAGACAACATGAGAAATATGGCCTTCACATGCTCGAAATACACGTTTATATTCCATTGTGTTTAGTGGAGTAAGCTGCAAATATGTTCGTACTTGAACGTACATCTTCACTAATAAGTTGTAGCTTATGTTATTGAATTAACGTAAATCGGTAGGTTTCAAATGATTTTCACGATAATTCATGTCTTTAGGTAATTTACTAGCGCAAGGAACGCACAAATATAACAACCGTTTCGTTAATCGAGTAGAAAATAATTAAAAACCAACATTATCCTCAAGACGCAACTGACTGCTTTCTCACCGCTTGGAGCGCTAATGTCGCTGCAGCCGTCAAACGTTAACAACTTTCGCACCAGAGTGTCTCGTGGCTGTATGTAATAGACTGTGACGTGTATCAAGACGTAGAGGAATTATAGGCAAAGCTTAAACTGTTTGTAAATCGCTCCAATACAAGTACCTGCAGAGTGGATTAAGGGCAGAAGAAACGCGGCTCGGTTTATTTCTAAAATTGTTGATAAAAGAGAGGCTTTTGCACTCTCGCTTCAAAACAGAAAGCGCAAAGGATGACAGACTGTAAAATCGTGCATCTGTAAGAAGACCGATGAGCAAAACATACAACTACCACCATCATCTAGCGAAAGATCTTCCCGAGAACCCGAGAAAATTCTAGCCCCACGTAAAATCTCTCGACGGGGCAAAGACATCTACCCATTCACTTTGTAACCAGTCTAGTATGGCAACTTTGCAACGTAAGTCAATGACAGTAAAGCCAAGTTTTAAACTTAGCTCTTAAGAAATCATTCGCCCAGGAGGTTCGTACAAACATATCGTCGTCTGACCGTCGCACAAGTTCCCGTAGAGAGGACAGAGTAATAGGCTTCACTGATGTACAGAAGCAACTGAAAGAGTTGAAAACAAAGAAGTCACAAGGTCTGAAAGGAGTCCCAGTACGATTTTACAGAGAGTTCCTACAGCCTTTGCCCCTTACCTAACATGCATTTATCTCGAATTTCTCACCCAGCGCAAAGCCCCAAGCGACTGGAAACAAGCGGAGGTGACTCCTTTATATAAGAATGGCGAAAGAACTCACAAAATTACAAATCGATATCCACAACATCCGTTTGCTACAGGATTCTTGAACGTATTCTCAGTCTAATATAATAAAATTACTTGAAAGGTAGCGTCGTCTGTTCACAAATCTGCTCGAATTTAGAAAGCATCGCAAGTGCAAAGCTCACGTTGCCCTTTTCTCACGTGATATACTGCAAACAATAGATGAGGGGCGACAGACAAATCCCATATTCGTAGATTTCCGGAAACAATTTGACACAGTGCCCCACTGCAAACTGTTAAAGGAGGTTCGAAGATACAGAGAATGCGAGAATGACTCCAAGGCTTCTTAAATAACAAAACTCAGTATGTTGTCCTCGACGGCGAGTGCTCATCACAGACGAAGTTACCGTTTGGAGTTGTCGAGGGAAGTGTGACAGAACCGCTGTTGTTATCTATATACATAAATGATTTGGCGGACAGGGTGGGCAGCAATCTCCGGTTGTTTGCTGATGATGCTGTGGTGTACGGTAAGCTGTCGTCGTTTAGTGACTGTATGAAGATACAAGACGACTTAGACAAAATTTCTAGTTGGTACCATGAATGGCAGCTTGCTCTAAATATAGAAAAATGTAAGGAAATCCAGACGACTAGGAAAACAATCCCGTAATGTTCGAATACAGCATTAGTAGTGGACTGCCTCACATAGTCGCGTCGATTAAATATCTCGAAGTAACATTGGAAACCCGAAATGGAACGAGAACGGAAGGACAATAACAGGGAAGGCTAGGGATCGAAATAGGTTTATTGGGAGGATTTTAGGAAAGAGTAGTTCATTTGTAAAGGGGACCACGTACAGAACACTAGTACTACTCATTCTTCAATACTGCTCAAGTGTTTGGAATTTGCAACAGGTCGGATTAGAGGAATACATCGAAGCATTTTCGAGGCGAGCCGCCAGATTTACTACTGGTAAGTTCGATTAACTGAAGTGCATCTTGAACTCAAATGGGAACGCGACTGAGAAAATTTAGGGAAATGGATTTTCTAACTGACTGCAGACCGATTCTACTGCCGCCAACGTACATTTCCCGTAAAGTCTATAAAGACAAGATGAAGGAGGGCTTGTACACACGCATATGAGAGAGTGCCTTTTATCCTTCGCACTATTTGCGAGTTGAATGGGAAAGGAAATGGCAAGTAGAGGTATACAAGGTACCCTCCGCCACTCACGATATCGCTACTTGTAAAGAAGATACTGCATGCAGGTGTTCGTAGTAGACCTAACAGAGACCCAGGGCTGTATGCGAGAGCAGTACGGTGCAACTCGAGCCGAACCTCAACACCCAAGGTCAAAGTCTCCCTCCAGCTCCAAATTGTTCCAATCAGTCCACACATTGTTTGGAAAAAAGTTACACCATTTTAAGCGTCAGGTTTGGTGGGAGGAGTGAAGTTGGTAAAGAAGTACCATATAGATAAATAATCTACATCAAAATGCGAACAAGAATGGTCCCATGCATAATCTTGCTAAAGTGAACAGTTTTAGAGTTATGGGGGGGGGGGGGGTAGATTTTGTGGGATAAATATGTCATTATCACTAAGGAAACTAATTTTTCTATACAGGATAGTGTTTTATAAAAGCAAATTGCGATTTTAGTGGCCGGTGGTACGTTAGTGATAAGCCCTTGAAGGATCGACAACCTCACCACCTTCTCAAGGGGCGCTACTTTTTAAGGGAAAAGAGGCTTCCACAGGCCTAGGCCATATAAACCTGTGGTACGGAGAAACCCACTCTGAACCTTCTCTGGACAATGCCGCATCAAGAATGAATATCTATCCAAAATTTTTAATGTTTAATTTTAAATTATAAAAATATTATCTGTATAATAATTATGATATACAATTATATCATTTTTAATCATATTATCCTTAAAATTACAAATTTTGGAGGTTTTTCTTTAGAAAATAGGCATATTTGGCTGGATGTTGTAACTATATATTATTAAAATTTTCGAACTACATAAACTGAGTTCAGTAGTAATATTGAATAAAAATGTAGGGACAACCTTCACTGCCCTCCAAACATCGGGAATGATTCCTACTGCTAAGCTAACCCTGAATAACATGTTTCAGGAGAGCTAGAAAATTTCCATGTGTGCCAGGTGACTTGAACGGTTGAAAATTGGATTTTATTAAAGTCCATACACTCCTTGGCCGATTCCCAGTCCTCTCATCGAGTGCCTGAGAACCATTGTCTCTCTGGGATCACATTCTGGTCTGTGTTGTCCGGCAGAGCATATTGAGGAAAGTGAGTTTTGAGGAGCAGTTTCAGTAAGTATCATGTTCTGTCTTTGTATATTCCTCATCCTCCTTCCTCATTGTACCTCCTGGGTTGATTAGTACTCTAGCGAGGATTCTGTGAAGTCTAGCTTGGGCAGCTGTGCTTTCCACATCTTCACAGAATGCCTTCCAGGATGTCTTCTTTGCTTGTCTGATTTCAAGGTTGTAGTTGACAAGGGCCTCACGATATATAGCCCATTGTCCTTTACGTCTCGCTATGTTAAACAGTGTCTGTATCTGTTTTCTTTGAATTTCCAAGTTATTATTCCACCAAGGCACGCTCCTATTTGTGCACTTCTTAGTGACTGTGCAGTTGTCCTGATATGAGGTCACTATGGCAGCGGTAACAGCCTCTGCTACTTCCTCAAACTCTACTGGATTCCTTACCGAGATTTTAATTTCCGATAAGCCTAAGTCAAGGTCCCTCCTATATGTCTCCCAGTCTGTTTTCCTGGGATTACTGTAGGTCATGACACTATGAGGGAAAGTAATTCCTGGGGAGCTGCAGGACGTACTGTTGTAATTGATCTGAGGTGTTTGCCAATCTTCTTTCACCCGCACTCGATCGCATTCTTCTTCTCATTCAGCCCCTGCTGCCAGTACGCTGATGTGGGGGGGGGGGGGGATGCAGTAACTTGAACAATAAACAATGAATGTATGGACTGAAACTTCCTGGCAGACAAGACTAGTAAGCTCATGTCATCACCAACTTATCAAGCTTCAACTCCTTTCTTCGCTTCATCAATCGCTATTGAAACTTAATATGTTAGCATCACCCGATGCTTGATGAATTGTGAGCCACCTCTTTGCATGTGCACTGCAAGGAGAGAAATAAGGCCGATTTTGTTCTTAGCGTTAGCTAGAAATTCGCTTCAATTGATATTTACACGGACTGAGTCTTCTACTTTCACTTCAGTGTTAGTGGTAGAACGTGATCTGGGTACGTGTTCTTCATCTTTTGTATTTCCTTGCTTGTATCCATCAAAAACAACAGTTGTTTGCCCATAACGACTAATTATGTTTTCATAGCTCTCAAATCTATCAGAAGACAGCTGGGCGTTGCCAAACAAGGAGGTGACTCCATCAATGATGTAGAACACTTTCTCTGAATCTGGGATGATCGATGATTCATTTCAGTCTGGAACCAATACAGTCCCGATTGAAGATTTCCTTCCCTTCCTCATTCGTCGAACAAGGATGTAGGTTGAGCACATAATTCAACTTCAAATATTTCTTCAAGCCTCTCATCAGTCTGTACTGTGCACACCCTCCGATGTAAGAGAGTGTTAGGGTTCACACATGCAGTGTTGTTGTTAATTGTCATGGACGTGGTTACAGAGGCTAGAAACTTAACAGCTGACGTTCTTTTCAAGTGTATCTCATTGAATGTTTTGTTCTCAATCTGTTTCAAGGCTAGTGTTCCAGTTTCAAACGCTTCATCACAGTTTATGTTTTCATCTGCTTCAACCCTTGCTGACAAGGAAGAGAGTTCGGGTGTTTGAGAAAACAGATTGTGTTCCTCAAACCAAGAAATAAAAGTTTGCAAGTCCTTGCAGCTTCTTTTCTGCCTTGCCTCTCGTATCTCCACGTGCTGCTCTGAAGAGACGCTGCACACACCTGCGTATTCTTCCATTGCTTCACACACCTGAGGACAAACTGGCATGGAGTTGATTCAAGTTGCAATAGTTGCCGCTGTTATTCCTCTGCCTCCAGTCAATACACCAATGCTACTCAAGGATGTCATCGAAACCTGTTCAACGGTAATGTCACCCCAGACTCCAGACCAAAGCTTTTCAGAACGTCGGATGGTGAAATAACACAATTAACGAACAAATCGTTTTCTGGGCTCATTGAGTTGAGAAGTTCCAGCGAATCTTGTAGGTAAACTTGTGCAGATATAGCGTAGTTTAACTGACCAAACGCATGGAAAATGGGGAGCATTTGATGGACACAGTGAAGATGGAGGAGAAAGCCCCCACTTCTCTCAGCTCTAACATACGTTCGAACAAGGTCAACCATTTCCGTGAAGCGAATCCACAGTCTTTGTGTTCGTTCTGATTCTTCTGAACTTTGAAGTTGGTTTTCCAAAATTTCTGCAAAACTGCTCACTGCAGCTGCCTTCGTAAATTCTTCAGAAGATGTATTACTATGCTTGAAAGTTGAATAGACAAAATTAAAATAATCTTTAACCACACGAAAGAGAGCTTCAATAGTTTTCAAAAATACAGCAATTAGTGCCTTTTCGACTAGGAAGAGAGCACGAATAAACTTCGTGTCCGCTTTCACGTTCATCATTTGTTGAACACTGTTTTTGGTATAGACAGGACTGTACAACTCCTCCAAATCATTTCCTACCATGATGAATCCAAAGACAGAAAAGACATTAACAAGTGAGAAACTTCTAGTCGAATGAAAAGTGACTTCAAAAGGCTGTCATCATGTGCTGTTCCTACTATTTCACGAGCTTTAGCGTACAAAGGCTGATCAAAAGTCATCATTGTTATTCTTTGTCCATTGCTGGTCCCTTTTGTAGCAGGTTGAAGAACAGCCGTATAAATGGTTGACGGATGTGAAGGAGCCAAGTTGATGAACGGAAGAGGGACTACAGCGGAAGTTTGGAACTCTCTCGTCGCATATACCATTTCCATGCAGCCATTACAATCAGGTTTACATTCTTCTGGGCCTTCCAACCAGGTACCATTCAACCAAAACAAATTGAGTGTTCTGCCATGTTCATATGACAGCGATTTTATTTTCAGGCAAGCCATTTTTGTAGATATTATTTTACAATCGCCAGATGTACTTGGGGCTCTGTAAGTTTGCAATCAAACAGGCCTCGTTTTTAAACAGTATGAGCAGTAACATACTTTCGGGGTACATTGTCCTCTACCTAAACAGCGTTTTTAGGTGTTATGCAAGCAGTTCCATCCATGACATGAAACGTGTCACGGCTCCCCATAGTGCGGACATTGTAGTCTCCATTATCGAAAACAAACTGCACATATCCGTTCTCAATGTTTATATGTAGGTGTATTAGAGTAACTGTACCTAATTATCTGATTTCATAGCGGACATGAACATCGATAATGCAGTGTCTGCAAATGCTTTTTTTCTCACAAAAGCCAGTGCTCATTACTCAGATTTTAGATGCTTTTGTTTCAGCTCTTATTCCAACCACACAAACGATGAACTACTAAAGTTAGTTTGTTATTGATTATATGTGACAGAATGACTTCAGTGAAATTTTTATTCTTAGTTTGGGATATCAAAATACATGAAATTGCTTTTCTTCGAATGTGTAGAAAGACCGGTTCCATAAATACAGAACTGATACCGAAAGTTAAATTTCCTGCCTCTGGTATGAATTTTTTTTTTCCAAGCATGTTCTCTGCATTCGTATATCTGATTTCCCCACACATTCTCAGTCAGAATTAGAATGGATGGTAGTAGCTACACATATATGTCATATTTATAAACTTATTTGAAATATTCATTGTATTTAATTATAATAATTTCATAGAAAGGAAATACTTAGTATGTACTACACTGCAGTGCCCATTAGCCAGTGTACTGCGTTTCTCCTCATTTTCGGATAAGAAATGTCGTTAGTGTAAAGAAAAAACGTCACTGAAATCGTGAGGCGCGTTGTGTTTTAGGAAGGCGATAGGCGCAGAGCAAACCAGTCGGTCGATGTCTGTATCTTCCTTGTCGCAGGTCTGGCACAGCGACGTTGTTGCGAGATGCGTGTTGTGCTGGCGTTACGGTGTCGGGTACTTGTAGTTCACACGATAAGGCCATGTAGTCCGCGCCCCGCGCCGACGTCGATAAATTGGGGACTGTATTCAAATCACAGTCAACCGTAGGAGATTTGCTTTCGACCACGATCCGTCGCTGCCGGAACACGAGTGTACAATGCGCATTCTGAGAGAGAGAGAGAGAGAGAGAGAGAGAGAGAGAGAGAGCCTGAACCATATTGTGAGGTGCAGCTGTTGTGTGACGATGTAGAATTCCGTAGGAGTAGCAAGTGGCGGAGGAGACCGTTTAAGAATTGACGGCAGCGGCTTATACAGTGGAAGGTGGCGATTGGGAGACGCCGATGAGTGCAGCTCCCGGCAGATTCGCGACGTGGTCTGCAGCTGCTGGCTGGCGAACCTCGGTGGAGTCCTGGCCGCTCGCAGCCTACTGTGTCTGTTGGCAGCGGCAAGTGACAAGCGGCGCCGCTAAGGGGCTGGGCACCGGCGGTGGTAAAAAGACATGTTACTACATGATGCAGCACTTCGATATTCTACAAATAGTTGTCTTTAGAAACAGCTACTAATTTCATAAAAATGCCCTGAAGTCACAATCCTTGTGTCGTGAAGAGCTTGTTCCAGCCACTGTTCTCAGTGGATAATGCTTTGACCAGTAAGTAGTCATATGCAACGCCCCAGTAGACTGGAGTTCGCTAACAGTACACACGCTGTTTGACTCTTTGTGCAATGCTCTTCGCGAGACGCTACAGAGGCGCGGCACAAAGAGAACTTCACTCACACGATTCAGAGTATAGGCTTTATAGGATTTGCGGTTGGCAAATTGCTTACCTCCTTTTCATTGTTTTAAAGGAAACTAATGGAGACTTTGGACTGGGAATTTGAGGATCTACTTTTAAAGCACTAAATGTTCTTGTGGCTGCATCGAAATCTGCTGAAACTACCGTCCGACCAAATCGATACATTTGACAGAGGTTTCTTCCGCAGGGTGGGAAAATATTGTATTATAGTTAGATTCGTGGGGTGATAAGTATGAAAGAACAATTTTGAGTTCTGCACGTGAGCATATGGAACTTGTTCATGTGGAGATCCCAGTACCTTGATGCGTCGGGTAAAGCTGTTGGACTCGGATGGCTTTCGAAGTTTGAACAACTTTGTGAGAACATTTTCATACTGTATCTAATACTGCTGAATGACTATGATGTACATCTCCACTTGAGAAGCAATATTATCAAGCTCAATCACTACCACATAATCAGTTTCATTCACCAAGGATCGCCAATGTGGAACACATCATTATACCTACAAGATGACCTCCACAATTTGACACTCCTGCTTAATTTTGTATAATATTCGCTGCTTGTTGAGTGAATCAGGTGAAGAAATTTCATTCATGTTACGTTTCTCGCGTAACGATACGTTATGTTTTATACATTTCTTTACAGATTGTCATTATTGTAATGGTTTTTTAACATAACATTTTATTTTCAAGTAACAAAATAAATGTTTGTGAAATTGTCGACTAAAACCAAAGAAATAAATGAACTTAAAATATAAAATTAGAATTTGAAACACAAAACATAGCTAATAAAAAGAAATAAACAGAATTATAATGGACGTTTTCGTTTTTCAAGTAGGTGTCGAAAATATTTCGACAGTGCATTATTTACAACTTATTTTCAAAAATGGCATTTCTGGGACGAGCTTCATTACATGTCGATGGATGTCGTGTGAGAGCTTCTGTACTTTATGTTGTAACGAAAGCCTTCATTTTGCAGTATTAACAAGGTATTGTTGTGGTAAGGCAATTTACAAAACTTCAAATTTTAACAAAAACTGATTATACTGGCTTGAAGAATGTTAATTACATTTCAACAATTATATGAACACATTTCTTTTATATTTTGTGGTTTTGAAGATATTCCCTCTAATCCTAAAATGACTCTTTAACTTTTGGGTCTGTTTATACCACTTGAAAGTGAAAATGGCCCAAAACGAGACAATAACTATACCATTATTTGCACTCTATGTATCCAACAAGTTTCATCAAAAATCTTAGAATGTTCCCTTGCGAGTATTTCTGCTGTTGAAGAGAGTAAACAATGTTCTTACTATGTTAAACCTCGCCTGATATCAAATTCATTCTAACAGTACAGAAAACCCCCTCAGACCAATTAATTTCCACAAACTTGTCAAGTATCACAACACTGTTTTCACATTTAACACATCTGGAAAACGCATTCTAGTTATGCAAAAATTACAGTCTTTATGTTGAGTATAATAATGCTTAAGTCAAATATTACTCTGTTATTAACCACACATATTCATCATACTGGTACCTGTCTTATAAAATAGGTGTAAAAGATGTAAACTATAATATCACGATACAGTTCTAGGCATGCAGTGAAAGAAATTAGGTATTCTCGGCGTACTCTTGGTGTAACAGACTATTTTTCAGCACCATTTTAGGAGAGGCAAAGATAACGTGTCTTAGGAAACATAAATCGATGGCAGTTATTACACATGACTGGATATAGTCGGGGCTAGTTAGGAAACAAACTTTTGAAATCGGAATTATGGCTCCATAAAATGTTTGTAAGAGGGACTAAGGCTCTCCAGATGTGGAAGTATTTAATTTGAATCCAGTGTTCTTGCAAAGTGTACGAAGTCACTTTAGTCAGCTGTAGTGCCAGTAGTCTTAGTGTCGTCGTAACAGCCGTCTGCTCCACCTCTGCTGTGCAGCAAGCTACGTAAAGTTAAGTATTAACTGTGTTTTTCTTACGTCTCACTTCTTTTTCCGTGTGTTTATGCTTTTAGGAAGCTTTAATTTTCCAGTACTAGTAATAGTGTTCCATAGATCCAGAGACAGGTAGTGCGTATTTTCATTGTTTCCAACAAGAAGTGTCTAGTAACCACAGTTTAGTTAGCTATCAGCCGCCTTTAGTGAATTAGCAGTGTAGTTAAAAGTTGATTAACTCTCTGCAGTAAGTTGTTGATTTCTTCGGATGGATAGGACGTGTGACTGCTGTGTACGGACGCAGGAGGAGCTGGCCACTGTTCCCCAACATCTAAACGTTCTGATGGCCACGGCCAGCCGTCTTTAGGCTGCTGCCTCGGTGTGTAGCGGCAGTGGGGAGTCTGGTACACCCCAAGTGTTACATGCTTCACCCACTGTCTCTGCTGTCGAGCCATCTTCGCGTGTACCGGGTGCGGTTGCTCATGTTGGCACCAATGACTCCTACCGTCTAGGTTCAGAGGTCATCCTCAGTTCATACAGGCAGTTGGCGGAGTTGGTGAAGGCGGAAAGCCTCGCTCGCGGGGTGGAATCTGAGCTAACAATTTGTAGTGTCGTTCCCAGAACCGATCGCGGTCCTCTGGTTTGGAGCTGAGTGGAAGGCTTAAACTAGAGGCTCAGACGATTCTGCGGAGATCTAGGGTGCAAATTACTTGCTATCGGGTGGAGAAATGTAGGGTTCCCCTGAATAGGTCAGGCGTGCACTACACGCACGAAGCGGCTACAAGGGTAGCGGAGTACTTGTGGAGTGTACATGTGGGTTTTTAAGTTAGAGAATTCCCTCCATAGGCCCGACAAGACGCCTCCTGAGACGAGACAAGGTAGCAGTAGGTAAAAAGCAACAGGGAATGACAATATTAATGTGGTAATAGTAAACTGCAGGAGCGTCTATAGAAACGTCCCAGAACTGCTCTCATTAATAAACGGTCACAATGCCCACATAGTACTAGGGACGGAAAGTTGGCTGAAACCAGATGTAAACAGTAATGAAATTCTAAACTCAGATTGGAATGTATACCGCAGAGACAGGCTGGACAGTGAAGGGGGAGGCGTGTTTATAGCGATAAAAAGTGCAATAGTATCGAAGGGAGGCGTGTTTATAGCGATAAAAAGTGCAATAGTATCGAAGGAAATTGATGGAGACCCGAAATGTGAAATAATTTGGATGAAGGTCACGGTTAAAGCAGGCTCAAACATGGTAACTGGATGTCTCTATAGGCCCCCTGGCTCAGCAGCTGTTGTGGCAGAGCGCCTGAAGGAAAATTTGAAAAATATTTCGAGTAGATTCCCCGACCATGTTATAGTTCTGGGTGTACATTTTAATTTACCAGCTCTAGACTGGGAGACTCAAACGTCTATATCTCGTGGCAGGGACAAAGAATCCAGTGAAATTCTTTTAAGAGCATTATCTGAAAACTACCTTGAGCAGTTAAACAGAGAACCGACTAGTGGCGATAACATATTAGACCTTATGGTTACAAACAGACCCGAACTATTTGAAACAGTTAACGCAGAACAGGGAATCAGCGATCATAATGCGGTTAATGCATCGATGATTTCAGCCGTAAATAGAAATATTAGAAAAGGTAGGAAGATTTTTCTGTTTAGCAAAAGTGACAAAAAGCAGATTTCAGAGTACTTGACAGCTCAACACAGAAGTTTTATCTCAAGTACAGACAGTGTTGAGGATCGGTGGACAAAGTTCAAAACCATCGTACAATATGCAGTAGATGAGTATGTGCCAAGAAAGATGGTAAGAGATGGAAAAGAGCCACCATGTTACAACAACAGAGTTAGAAAACTGTTGCGAAAGCAAAGGGAACTTCACAGCAAACATAACCATAGCCAAAGCGAAGCAGAAAACAAAAATTACACGAAGCGAAATGTAGTGTGAGGAGGGCTATGCGAGAGGCGTTCAATGCATTCGAAAGTAGAGTCCTACGTACTGCCTTGGTGGAAAATCCTAAGAAATTCTGGTCTCATGCCAAGCGGTAGGTGGATCAAAACAAGATGTCCAGACACTCTGTGACGAAAATGGTACTGAAACAGGGGATGACATACTAAAGGCCGAAATACTAAATGCCCTTTCCCAAAGGTGTTTCACAGAGGAAGACTGCACCGTAGTTCCTTCTCTAGATTGTCGCACAGATGACAAAATGGCAGATATCGAAATAGATGACAGAGGGATAGAAAAACAATTAAAATCTCTCAAAAGAGAAAAGGCCGCTGGACCTGATGGGATAACAGTTCGATTTTACACAGAGTACGCGAAGGAACTTCCCCCCCCCCCCCCCCCCCCCCCCCTTCTTGCAGCGGTGTTAGAGGTCTGTAGAAGAGCGTAACGTTCCAAAAGATTGGAAAAGGGCACAGGTCATCCCCGCTTTCAAGGAGGGACGTCGAACAGATGTGCAGAACTATAGACCTATATCTCTAACGTCGGTCAGTTGAAGAATTTTGGAACACAGTTTATGCTCGAGTATAACGACTTTTCTGGAGACTAGAAATCTAGTCTGTAGGAATCAGCATGGTTTTCGAAAAAGACGATCGTGTGAAACCCAGCTCGTGCTATTCGTCCACGAGACTCAGAGGGCCATAGACACGGGTCCCCAGGTAGATGCCGTGTTTCTTGACTTCCGCAAGGCGTTTGATACAATTCCCCACAGTCGCTTAATGAACAAAGTAAGAGCATATGGACTATCAAACCAATTGTGTGATTGGATTGAAGAGCTCCTAGATAACAGAACGCAGCATGTCATTCTCAATGGAGAGAAGTCTTCCGAAGTAAGAGTGATTTCAGGTGTGCCGCAGGGGAGTGTCGTAGGACCGTTGCTATTCACAATATAAATAAATGACCTTGTGTATAACATCGGAAGTTCACTGAGGCTTTTTGCGGATGATGCTGTAGTACATCGAGAGGTTGTAACACTGGAAAATTGTACTGAAATGCAGGAGGATCTGCAACGAATTGACGCTTGGTACAGGGAATGGCAATAGAATCTCAATGTAGAGAAGTGTGAGGTGATGCGAATACAAAGAAAGAAAGATCCTTTATCATTTAGCTACAATATAGCAGGTCAGCAACTGGAAGCAGTTAATTCCATAAATTATCTGGGAGTAGGCATTAGGAGTGATTTAAAATGGAATGACCATATAAAATTAATCGTCGGTAAAGCAGATGCCAGACTGAGATTCGTTGGAAGAATCCTAAGGAAATGCAGTCCGAAAACAAAGGAAGTACGTTACAGTACACTTGTTTGAACACTGCTTGAATACTTCCCACCGGTGTGGGATCCGTACCAGATAGAGTTGATAGAAGAAATTGAGAAGATCCAACAGAGAGCAGCGCGCTTCGTTTCAGGATCATTTAGTAATCGCGAAAGCGTTACGGAGATGATAGATAATCTCCAGTGGAAGACTCTGCAAGAGAGACGCTCAGTAGCTCGGTACGAGCTTTTGTTGAAGTTTCGAGAACATATCTTCACCGAGGAGTCAAGCAGTATATTGCTCTCTCCTACGTGTACTCGCGAGGAGACCATGAGAATAAAATCAGAGAGATTAGATCCCACACAGAGACATACCGACAATCTTTCTTTCCAGGAACAATACGAGACTGGAATAGAAGGGAGAACCGATAGAGATACTCAAGGTACCCTCCGCCACACACCGTCAGGTGGCTTGCGTGGTATGGATGTAGATGTAATTGTAGAAATCTTTCATATTTTGAGAAATAATGCAGTTCCATCTTGAGCTAATTGTCATAGTGATCTGGAGTTATGCTTTTACGATGAACAGCTTCCATGTGTGTGTGTGTGTGTGTGTGTGTGTGTGTGTGTGTGTGTGTGTGTGAGTGTGTGAGTGTGTGTGCGTGCTTTACTACTCGATAAACTATAAATAATTTTATAGATGATTTTGGTTCTGAAATATCAGATCTCTGATTTTCTTTGTCATGTTATATCTCTGTCACCCACCTATGACATGTGTGCATAAACAAAGCGGTTGTTCTCCATTTTAGGTAATATATCACAGTAAAGCACCTTATTCCTTTCTTCTTACATCAGTGTTTGTGTGTGCTGTGTGAATGTGTGGTGGTTTCATTACATGTTTGTGTTGATTATAGGAAATGCTGTCTGTAAATGTGTTTCTTTGAGACATCGTCTCGACTCGGTATAATCTTTTATAATAATCGCAATCTGCAGTATGATCTATTATCTTCATCCTTCCTAAATTGGCGCTATTACTCAATGAGTTGGCTCAATTATACATTCAAAAACGCGTATTTTTTGTGCTCAAATAGTACTTATCTTGGTTAGGATAATTTCGATGTTATAGGCCTAACTTAGAACGTGAACTGTCTGTTACTTTTCATAAACGACATGTATTTTGGCATGGAAATAGTATACTTACGATTCACAATAATGATTTGGCAATCCGTATGACAAATACATGTGGGTAATAACAGTGTGATAATTAATTTAGACATTGTGGTACACGTTGTCAACACTGCACTTCTTGCACTGCTGGCATGTTTTTTGCAGTCATTCTATATGTGAAAAAATATAATGATACATGGAAGCATCCCAGATGTGGAAAATAATTAGTTTTAGGAGTTCACTATAATGTTTGACTGTGTTTGATATCAGAAGAGATTTGGCATGGTGGTGACATTGCTTACTCTTCTCGACAAGTGCAATATAAGTTCTAGCGCCTATGTGTGTCTTGTAAAGATGCATGCATTTCATGTTGTGCTGACAGGAGTGAGAGTTGTGGATACGAGGAAGAATACTTCCTCAGTGGTTCAATACTCTCGAAATATCGAAGCATATTTTACATCGTAAACTGGATAAAACTTCATGTGTACTACTCTCAGACTAGCTGAGGCGTTTAAAATGCATAGTCATCTCTTTACTCTTGCCGCTGCTTTCCTACCCAACTTTCGAAATGTGACAGGAATTTAGATTTGGGAAGGAATTAATTTGTGCGTTAGTTCAGTCTTTGGAAATACGCAAGTGCTGCTTTAAGTAACGTTTGGGGAAAATATGGCAAAAAAAAAATTCAGAGCATTTCTATACCTCTGAACACCCTTGGAAGTACTATGGAATACTGCAAGTTACACATTTTACGTAAATTTTAGATAAATATGTAGCTATCTATTATTTGTAATTAATACTCTCATTACACATTCTGGAATATAAGACCTGTATTTTCATATACTTTGCGCCATCACGATTTTAAAATTTGTGTGCTTGACAACTTCGTTTACTTACTGAAACATTTCCTCCTACTGAACAATTCAGTTACCGTAAAAAACGATTAGAGTAAGAAACAAATATTAAGAGGTTTAAGTCCTAAACCAGCGTGCGTAATGCCTAATTTTCAAGGTATACTAAATAAATTATACCGATCCTCACGTCAGTTGCTACGTATAATCTCTGTCTCCGAACATTTATAGCGTGGTCGGCGTCCACAGTTCTCACGACCTGGTAGTTTTTTGTTTTTAATTTTTACTTTCTGGCTGGCCACCTCAGCCATAAGTTAAGTGTAATGGAGGAAACCCGTGTTCACCACCTGTCTGCGAATCCTGTAAACACTGTTCTTTATAGAATGAGATCTTCACTCAGCAGCAGCGTGTGCGCTGATATGAAATTGAAGCTATGAGGACAGGTCATGAGTCATGCTTGGGTGGCTCAGATGATAGAGCACCTGCTCACAAAAGACAAAAGTCCCGATTTCGAGTCTCAGTGTGGCACACAGTGTTAATCAACCAGGAAGTTTCACTGTACTTTATGTTTTAGTATTCCAGTTGCTTGTGTATACGTTGAGGATGAGACTGGGGACCAGCACAGCATTCGCCTAAACGAGCGTGAAGAACCGCCTAAGAACCTCACTGAGGCTGGGCAGTGAATCAAACCAACATCTGTAAGTCCAGCGTATGGCATGCATTCGTGTCTGGTCCAGCTCCCTGCCTTGCGAACTAGCTCGCCACACGTGGAAACTGTACGAGCACGTCTGTAGTTCTGCTGATGTGGAGTCCACATACACTCACGTTGATTTAGTGCAAGTACACTGTTTCAATCCGGTGTTCTTAGTCAATGTGTGCTGCTACAGTTCGCTATGATTTCTTTTAGGTCAATGATACAAAAATATTAATTCAGTGTCTATCGCTGTTCTTCTTATGATGCAAACACCGCCTATAAACTACTTTAATTTACTTTAGTATTTCAGTTAATTTGACATTTAAAACGTCAACAGCTCTGTGTTGAAAAGATCGGCCTCGGTATTTTTGTAACAGATCTGACACAGATTCAAGGAATCTAGATACTTAAGATGTTCGTCCTCTGTTGGTGCAAAGTGTTTGATATTTACGAGGAAGTAGTGGTTACATGGATTTTTTTTAAATTTTATATCAAAATGTATTCACTATTTCACGTCCTTTCTCTATTTTGTGTTATAGGACTGGTAACTCGACTACGATAATTACATTTCAAGATTTTTTCCTGTTTCCTCTTTTAAAAGATGGATCTCACACTACTAAACTCATTATCTGTGAACCACTACAGTTTATAAGAGGAAGTATACTAATATGTATTTGCTTACGTTATTTCATGCTATGCATTATAAATTACGCCCATCACAACAATTACTCTGCGGAATTCAGGATGAGGCTGGCAACAGATAATTTAACCGTTTAACTGAAAGGTTTTTACTACCATTACGGAGACTAAAGTTTTCTCCTTCAAATAAAACAGTTTCAGTTGAAAATCTGAAAGTGACGCAACGATTAAGTCTTTGATGTAACACCACATTATATTTCTAGTGTACTGTGCCTAGTGTATACGAATTTCTGTTTATATTATTGTCCTACTCACCACTGCTTGCGTAGCTGAAACGTTCACAATACGTTACCTCTGCAGCTTCTTCGCTGACGGCATCTTCGTGCAGCCCTTCCACCCACCTGCAGCGGTCCCGGGCGCTCCCAAAATGCCTCAGCACCCAGGCCGACACCAGCTCTTGCTTCTCCTTCGTGTAGGATTCCTGCAACAGAAAAAGACAGTCATATTAATTCAGAATTACTTTCCCCGTTAATAAAACGTATACCTATCCCAACAAAGACCTTTCCCGTTCTTCTGTTATTTATCTCGTCTACACTTCCGTCCTGCAACAGATGAAGACACTGCAGTCAGTATAGGGTTAACGAAACGCTAGATCCGTTTAAATATAAATTTCTCTCTATGCTGAGTATTAGATCATTGTTGTAAATGGTGGTGTGAATGACGAAAGTACAGAGAACGCGAGCTACAAGCGGTTTATCCCTGATTATGTTACAAAGTTTCAGGAGTGATGGAAACGGATATATATATCAATCCGACGCATGGGACCATCGTCCAGAAACGACAGAGTCTAAATTTGCAAGCGAAAATCGTTCTGATACCTCAGACAGTGGATCACTTCTACTGGAAATTCTTTGCTTTTCATATTTTGGGAGTAGGTAGTTTGAACCAAAACAACAAAAATATCCAGTAAACAAGGGCTCTAAAATACATACGTAATGAGCTATTAGTTGTTGTTCAGTAGAAGACATGTATTCCACAGTAGCAAAAGTTAACAACTGCTCATAGCTCTTCAGGTTTGCACTTTAGAGTCCATATTTAATGAACCATTTTTTTATTTATCGATTCTACTTTCTTCGCAAGTACGGACAACGAAGAGCCTGCTGCAGAAAGGCGACTGTCAGACACCAGAATAATTTTCGCTTATAACTTTCGACTCCCTCGTTTACTGGACATGGCCCCCTACCTCACGCTGATACATTTACCCTTTTCTGTCAATCCCGAGAGTTTGTAGCATCATTATGAAATCATCCTGTAGACTGTATATTATTCTCCAATTAAGACTTTACCGATAAGTACAATTTGTACACTGCTTGGTAAAAATTTTATGTACTTTGTTTGTTATTCAACACTTCAGCATCTATGGTTCTGATTATTAATATATGAAATGTTGAATGACAGACAAACTATGTTTATTTTAACCCATCTTCTTGCGTCTGTAACTAATCGAAATGGACAGTACTCACACAGTCTTTTATCACCGTTTGTTCATCTACAATGTGTGTATCAACGCGTCACGTAAAACGAGAAAGGCATGACACTTGCGAGATTTTTCGTTGATTACGCATTTCTCATTATCCTTTGACGACTGTTGTGTGTGTATCAACGTACTATATAGAGGAATACAGACAGGAATTTTTCAGATTGTATCCTGGTGTGTAACATTCCAGTCCGTCGTTATGTGCAGGAAATAGCAACATCTAACTCATGTCAATCTGTTATAAAAATGCAGAATTTCTGGTTGACATATAAGAACACACCAATTTGAATGTTATCAGCCAACAGCTAATGCAGGTACAATTTGACCTATGTGATACGATACCCAGAGGGTTTATTGTGGCCAGCGGGCTTCATGACTTGGAATAACGTAGAGGTAATTGCAACAGCTTACAACCAAGACAAATCTCTGAAGACAGTGGACATGAGCAGGAAATTGTAGCCATTTTAAATTTCATTGGCGAGGGACATGACCCAGCTAAAAATATCAAAGGCGTATTCCTAATCCCGTGTAACAGGAAACAGTCGGTGACTTTCCTGACGAGTGTTACAAATAGACAGCACATAGTAAGCTCAGAGGTTAATTAGTTACAAAACTAAGTATCCAAGCTATCAAAATTTTTTCTAAGAAAATGTCATATTTGCTAGAAATAAATTACAAATTATTCCTATTCCCCATTTCCAAGCAAGTATTTCGAAAAACTGACCTTAATTTCAAAGCATATTGCAGTCTGAAAACCCTTCCTAAACATTTCCAGATGGGGAACCATCTGATTCACTACCAAGTCAGCTGCCATTTGACTGAAGAAATCTGCGCTGTGGATCCTACCTCAAAGTATCCACATTACTCTCTGTGCTAGAGAATGAAAAATATAAAGAGATGATAATTTCAAATTTTCACTTTGTACCACTTCCTTAATCGCAGAATATCATTTCTTTTAGAGGTAGAGCCAAGGTTACACCGTGACTCATAGATTACACTACGTAGGCAGACTGAGTTACTATTTACAGCTAGTCTTATTTAAATTAAGCTTCCTTGGGCTTCTGTTGTGATGAGTACAATTAATCGTATATTACAATTTTCCGTCAGGTCAGAAATGATGCCAAGTTCTCTCTATCATTACTCAGTTAACTACTAATCAAAATAATGAAATGGCTAGTGGACAAGTAGTAGCATCTTACATGGCTTTACAAAGATTTTGTAAGTTCTGTACATGTTTCTTTCAATACATACCGGGATTTTGTAGGCTGGGCTCACTTCCCTAGCCTGACTGCCAGGTGTCGGCGCTTCTTCAGGATGAACTCTGAAATAAATTAAATATTCTTAGTTTTATTTATTCATAAATTTAAAATCATTTTTACACAAGTTATTCATACAAGGAATTACACATGTAGCAGCCATGGAAAACTGTTATATACTTATGATTACTTTAATTTAATTAAAACACATATATTATTATCTCACACAAATAACCGAAATTCTTTGATACTTGAGTTATTGGTTCAATATGGATTTTGCACATCCTTCATATCCACTCTTTGAACATGATTGAGCTATTTCCCTACAATCAGAATTCTGAAGAATGACAATGAATACTCAAGTCCCAGCACACAGCTTCAGAACACAAATTTGGATAAGCCGAAAAGCCCCTCCCCCACTCCCTCCAACCCTAGAGGTCACTGTGTGGGGCTGTAATTACAGCATATTCACGAATTCAGCTGTGCCACATGGTAAGCTCCACGCTGAAGAATTCTGAACACACGGCACAACAGGCCGGACTCACCTGCTGGTCCTCCTGGACCTGCGGCCTCGTGGCAGCCTAATGCAGAGGCAGCAGGCCAGCAGCCGCCGCAGCAGGCCGCGGCTGGTCTTGGCCTCCCTCACCTCCTCCTCCTCTTTGCCTCCCTCTGCCTCAACCACATCGCGGTGCTGCTGCGGCGGCTGCTGTCGGGCTGTTTCGCCTCCACCTTGCCTCTCTTGCACCTTACCTGCTGCCACGTTTGATACTACATATGTGAGCGTGAATCTCGGGGACGGCTCGGATTGCACGTCATGTCGGTAGCAGTGGCCTGTGAAACAAAAGTTCACCATCAGTCTAAACAACATCTATCTGCAAAAGCTCACTGTCATCTACTGCTACAAACTAATAATGTGTCATAATTGCAGTATGTACATAGACAGCTATAATACTTATCATTACTGCTCTTGCATGTCAGAAAAGGTGAATACATCTTATAGTACTTACTGCTACCCAACGTTGTCAACACTGTTAGTGGACAATTAATAATGAAGTTAGCACCCTCTGTAAACAGAAATTTATTTGATATGATATATAGTTATGAACTAATCTAGTGTTTAAGAAGTACGAAACACCAGTGATGACCATCACAGAGGGCTGTGTTATGCCCATTACCAGTACAGTATTTAGTGGAAATATGATTCACACTACGGTGGTTCTAAACTGGAGAGCTATGAAGCTCTCCTCAGCGTTTGCTGTAACTCTGTTACTACCACATGGATTTAGTTGAAAGTTCCATCGGGAGAGAGTTCACTCACTGACAGACGCAATTAATGGAATCTGTCCTTGCTACTTAGCTATCAGGCTAATGAAGAGACCATAACCAGTAAAAAATTCGTACCCTTAAACGTGACCTTTCCTAGCATCACTCCTAATACAAATGATCGGTACAGTGCTTTTTGCTGCAAGACTAGCAGAACCGATCATCCTTAGCAAATATCACAGAGTCTCCAGATCATGTTACGTATGAAGCAAACTACAACACAGTAACAGAGACGTTGCAACGCTACATTCATTTCGTGTTTACTATAGCAGACGCAGATGGGATATGGAAACAAGTTGCTGATATCAAGCGCAACCTCTGTAACAAAGCCACTTCATCAAAACCGTTACACTACTTCAGTCCTTACTACTTGTATCCTCAGTAACACAAAAAGGTACTCACGGTATTTGAACAAGACCTCCACGTCTTGCTCCCGGACAGGTCGTAGAGGTGGAACAGCCCTACACTCTGCATCAGCACTCATCACCTGTAACAGATATTGGAATGCAATGAGTAATGGGCATTACGCTAAACTGCAAGACACCGAATTTTATGAATAGCAGCAAATGTTTGTAAGACGCTCGGCAAAAACGTTTGATCGATATGCAATACTGCAATCACTCCAATTAAGTGATATTAGGACAAAACGATATGTGATGTTGTTAATGTGAAAAAAAGTAAAAACCCTAGCTTGCGTAGATGTACTAAGGAATTGCTTTAGCTATATTTTGTAAATCATGACGCTAGCTTCCGTACAGGGCATGTCAGTGGAATGGACCTACATTCGCCAGAAGTACTTACGACCTGGAACAGAGAGACAGAATGAAATGAGTGTGGGGTATTATGCTATATCAAAAGCGACGGTATTTTCTCAACAGTAGTCAACGTTTTGTAAAACTCACATCAAAATTTTTGTCAACGTTCAGTTCAGTAATTATTATAAAAAAGCATTTTAACACATACCATCATTAATAAGAACAAGATAAAGCGTTCTTGCACCAATGTGTTAAGTGAAACTTTTAAGATTATTCCGTAAATTACGTATAAAGCACTTCAAACGAATGATTAGTACTCATATATCTAGTTATGTACCTACCTCCTACTAGTTTACTAAATAATATCACGGAGAAGGATTTTCTGAAGTGACGTTATATATTTTATTTCTGTGCCTGCAGAGCTGCAAATTATATATTAGTGTCCAATGTGTATAAAGAAACGCAACAGGACCACAAAACTATTTGAAGATGCACGTGTTAATTGCGGTCGAATATTTAAATACGGTTTGCAAAAGTCTAGTACGAGGATACTTTTTATTCGAATTATTTTACGAACCAGAATTACAAAAAATCGAAGCACGCAATCACCCACACTCGGTCGTATGAATTACAACCTACTGCTTTCCTAACCGTGTCATTTTGTAACATTACAATACAACGCAATTAAAGACAGAGAAGTGTTTTATTGTAAGTGAGCAGCAGGTGAGGACGACGATCAACAAGGGGGAACCTCAGTCGCCGTGCTGTCTTTTACTATGTTGCAAATTAAATGGCGAGCACGCAAATAATATCAAATTACGTGACATACGTTGCCATTAACAATAATCGACATTTCCTCTCATCTTCGTTGAATTTTCTTGCGTTTTGATTATAAAAGTATTTCAAAATTCAAACGAATTCAACGTTTCTAATCGAGATTGTCTACCGACACCAATTTGTGTGGTGCATCACAAATGTTGTGTTTCTAGCGTATGCAACCTGAAAAGGAATGTTCTTTTGAATGAACAAAAATGGAATGGACAGTGTGTTGAAAGGAGGATATTATATAAACATCAACAAAAGCAAAACGAAGATAATGGAATGTAGTCGAATTAAATCAGGTAATGCTGACGGTATTAGATTATAAAATGAGGCACTGAAAGTAGTAGATAAGTTTTTCTATTCGGGCAGTAAAATTTCTGATGATGGTCGAGATAGAGAGGATATAAAATGTAGACTGGAAATGGCAAGGAAATTGTTTTTGAAGAAGAGAAATTTGTTAACAACGGGTGTAAATTTAAGTGTCAGGACGTCTGTTCTGAAAGTATGTGCATGGAGTGTAGCCATGTATGGAAGTGAAACATGGACGATAAACCGTTTAGACAGGAAGAGAATATGAGGTTTTGAAATGTGGTGCTACAGAAGAATACTGAAGATTAGATGGGTGGATCACGTAAATAATGAGAAGGTACTGGATAGAATTGGGGAGAAGACCAAGTTTAACACCGGAGGGAAGCAAGAGGGGTAATAATCGTAGAGATGAATACACTAAGCAGAGTCAGAGAAATGCAGGTGTCAGTAGTTACTCTGAGATGAAGACAGTTGCACAGGATAGAGTAGCATGGAGAGCTGCAGCAAAGCAGTCTTTATACGGAACACCAGAACAACAACAATAACAAAAATTTTCGCTACTTGGCTTACCATTCCGTAAAACAAATTAATATACAAACAATTACAATGTGATACTAATAAGTTGTTGTTCGCTATCTCACAGAATATAGAAGCTGCAGGCTAATAATTCATACTGACAGATATAAAATCAGATTGATTGCACCTTCTACAAAAATCTGTGGAAAATTTGTCGCAAAACTGTCGCTGTTGCCAGTATCAAGTCAATGTGAAAAAAAGTGTTGTGTTGAGATTTATTCTGAGAAAACAAGACACTTAAGTTGAATGCCACTGCGCTTATAAACAAGAATCATTATTCGCGTCACTATAATAGACTCAAACCCATGATCTGCTGACAAGAAGAAAAGACATTGATTCCCGTAACGTGGCGGGACTTTAATACGATATAGCCGAGTCACAATAAATTATTAGTGTTAACTGTGGAGGTGCTTAGAGTTACTGTATCTTTGGTTCGGTTAACTCAATAGTAAACACGAAATTTTTGGATGCCGGTCGGGAAGAACATGAACTCGCACTATCTACCACACGCACTTTCAATCCAGACACACAGACGCAAGTAATACATCGATTTTCACCACAAGCAGAGAGGCCTACTGTAGCAAGCGCAATTCTGCATCTTTGCTTTGCTCTTGTCATAAGTAATATCACTGCTACCAACGCTGAACGTCACAGACAGCGTTACATCTATAGCAACTCGAAGTGAGTTTTATTGTGTGAGAAACGATGCTAACTTTAGTATATCTGTAACTCCTAATACATGTAATTACTGCAGCTACGCACTTCATGTAATACTGCATGGGGCGTGTTCTTTACGTTTCCATACCGACGCAAGTGCACGTATTACTCCTGCTTCTTCACGTCTGGAACAGCAGCTGGAACACTCCTTGTTCGCTCGGCCATTGTGAACCAACCGGTGAGAGGTGTTCCTGCAGCTACAAACCTAGCGATCGTCAAACGTAATCAACTGTTTTATGTTCGAGTGCGCTACTGCGAAACAATCTCGTGTATTAACATTTCTGTTTTCAACAGAAATTCGTGTTCTAATACATCGAGATGAGGAAAACTAGGGCGTCTTTATTATAACGCAAACATCCTGGTTTCATGACGGCTCTTTTCACAACTATTGGATAGCAGTTACACGAGTTGTATTACTCTGATATACTTCATACTTGACTGTTACCTACAGTCAGGATTCTTCAGGCTAGGTGAAGTAGAACTGTACCGATAAAATTTCGGAGGTCTGACAGGGACATTTTTTCATCATTTTGGTATCAGTGATCTACGAGCTCTGGTAGCTTTTCACCGAGTAGTTGCATTTCGTTTGCTTTCCTGCTACCACTCCTGTTTGTATCTGTACTGCACGAAAGTTATATGCGCAACATTGTAAGTGCCCACTGTACGTGTTACGTGTCTTGTTTGGAAACAACTTTGTACCATTTATTTATTGTACTTTCTATCGATAATTATAAGCCCGCTAGACTCTTCGTCCTCAATGTTGTATTCAGTACGATTCAGTAATTTTCTGCCTCGGTTTAGATTTGCGACAGTGTCACACTGATACACAGCATTGCGAATAAGTTTACTGACGAAGAACAGGCCGACTTTCCTCTCGTGTCCGGGCTGACTGCCCACAAGAATTTCCGGAGTTCGGATTCGCTCCGTATTTTGGGTCTCATGTCTTCACTGCTTTACCTTGAACATAGGTAATTCAAATTGCTGCTGACAACAAAGTAAAATATATTCACACTGTCATCTTAGACCGCATCACCTGTACGAAGGTTGCCTTGTAATTTTGTAAGTTACCTTAGTTCATGTTGTTGATTACAAGCGCTCGCTCCATAGGCTGACTCACACCTTAACGGTCATTATTACACACGCGATGAAAGATACTAAAATTAGTACTATGTGATACGAAATAAATAGCCGGTAATGCGATAAACACGTTGACCGGTAATTCGATAAACACGTGACGTCACTTTAAGCTCAATTGGTAATTTGTGGATCTATCTTAATGAAAACGTATTCGCTTACTACCCTCAAAGCTGCGGTATTTCTGTTCCTGCACATTTTCTAGTCCTTCCATGTTACTACTTTGTTAAATTGTTGTGCTTTCCTTAGCAACATCAACATGTCTTGAAGGTCGACATACAAGTTTAGGGGTATGGGACAAAGGTGTCTGCTGCAGTGATTAGTGTTTCAGCTCTAGATATATTTACGATTGAAACCGGTAAATAAATATATAAATTTAGCGACTCAGACGGTGTTTTCTATCATGATACAGCGGTTACGCTTATCCCACGACATTATGCTCTGTATTATGCAAAATATTTGTCACGAAAACGGACAACTAAAAGTAACATTAGACACTCGAATGCACAGCAAAAATTTCAAATTTTTATTAATTACGTAAAATTCGCGAATGACAATGAAGTTACAGTGGGGAAGACAATTTCCTGGCCCAACCTGCAACATAACTGCATAGATGTAAGCGAGATAACAATGGTGGGAAAACTTCTAGGCAACAACAGAAAGCAGGAGAAGACGTACACATGTCAGATACTGGCCTTGCGAAGTTCAGGAGAAAATATTAGCTCTGTCTGAGATAAGAGAGGATAGGGTTAAGATGGAAATGAGTTTCAACTGATCATATACTATCCCGCCGATTATATCTAAATACACGATACTGAATATAATTACTCATTAATTTTCACGTATGTCAAACAAAAAAAAAAAAAAATACCATAAACATCTCAAGTAATATACATCTGTTATAAACATAGAATGAAATGGATCTTTTGTGAAGATTTGTTCCTTGTAAATAAAACAACTGTTTTATAAAGGATTTTGACTTATTTACACAGCCTACATCATAGACGGTATAACTGTTGAGAAAGGTAATTCACGCAAAGCAGACAACACCAGTTCATGTAGAACAAATACTGAAAGCAAAGCGAAAATCCGAAAACAAAAGAGGCTGAACACTATTTTCTGTTATTTTCAGAAGGTGAATACGTTCCGTCACCTGACTTTAGATTTATAGCTGAGTTTAAGACTGCTTTGCATGCTTTTCCTGTATCATAGCTGTCTGTGAATTTGCAGTTATAACGTTTCTAGGTATATAACGAAAATAATGACATTCCGAACAAAGTATCCAGTAAGACAAAAATCTGTTTTAGATAATTCATTTTCAGAAACAAATGTTTCAAGTCTGTTACTTACACTAGACACATGTAGGTGGGGTATACTAAGTCCATCCCAGTGGGTATGGGGTGTGACAGGAAGAACATCTGGCCATCTGGCCATCGCCAAATATATGGTAACAAGGCCGACACCGCGCTAAAGTGGGACAAAGGCCCAAAGGAAATTAATGATGATGGATGATGGTGATTACTTCGTTACACAATGCAAATGAAACTTTGGAGACCGCAAAAAGAAAGAACAGAGACGTGTTTGGAAATGAAGGAACATAATTAAATATTTTCAACATGGAAATCAAATGAATCGTGCAAAATCGACACAAAACCTCATGAGAATGAGACATTCCACAGAAAATCATGAACTACAATTCGAATGGGGAAAGAGTTGTTCGAGGACTTCGGAAAATATTGAAATGATTTTGTTTGTTAAGTTTGGAACGGCCAATAGCCTAATTCTTACAAGAAAGATGATAATGTGATCTGTATCCATTGGCGTAACGCGTTTTTGTTTTATCGTTATTGGGTAAAGGGGTGGTGAGATCGCATTCCTGACTATGGTTACAAAGTTAATGTTAAGTTTGTGCTTATGGGTACCCAACCAATTACTTTCAGACTTAAACGTATGGCCCATTTTTGGATGAACCATCTTCTTGAGTATCTATAAAACTGAAGTTAGGAAATACTTTTAGTGTTTCATTTATTCCTAACTCATATTTGCTGCGAACATTGTAATATTACTGATGTTAGGCAAATTATATTACAACCGGTGTCTGCTGGCATAAACATGAACAAAGATTACAAACCACATACGCAACGGTAGTTTGACGTGTGAGATGCGCAAGAAAAGGTAAAGGTGCACTTACCCCGTATACGGCCTTTATACTGGAAGAGTTCCCGTGAAAAAAGGTGGGAAGTGAACACGGCGAATAATTAATCGGACGTGGATAAAGACCGACACTGCTTCTTCGTAACTTCCTGTGTTTCATAAACGCAGTTGATGGATATTTTCTTTCACTCGGTGCAATTTTTAGCCACAGTTTCGGAAATGGATATATAGCCGGAAAAAACGCAAAGAGATTGATTTTCAACTGCTACCGTGTACTATCACCAGTTCACGTCAGTTCAACAAATTATTAATGAAACTCAAAATAGATACAAAATGGAAGCTACAGTGATTAAATCCTTGCATTCCGAAACGTGTATCAACAATAAGGGAATTTTGATAGTCATACGTAACGTCTTTTACATGTCGTCTGTTTACGAACTGCATAGCACAAAAAACCACGCAAATCGACCCGCATTTCAAGCAAAGAAATAACGACTACACCGTGTTTCAGTATCTTTGTCTTTCATAATCAGTAATATCGTTGGATGTAACTTCCAACGTCGCTGAGTCCGTTTTAAAGTCGTTTTATGAAAGAGGAGCGGTGCACACTGCATCCGAATTCTGTAGCTTCCAATCTGTGCACTTTCCACTGCTACGGATCTTACCTGACACCGTGTGCAACATATCACTTACCTTTCCGTACTCGTGCCAAGGCACGTAGTACGGCTTCCGCTTCGCCTCGGGCACAGCGACAGGAACACTTCCGACGCGCTCCGCCATCTTGAAGCAAATGAAAGGGTGCGTTTCCGCGGATATGATCTTAGCGATCGTCAACTGTCATTCATTGTTGCGTGTGCCGTCTCTTCTGCAATATCGATCGATGTTATTCTTTCTGGAGGATTAAAGGCGAGCCGTCACACGGACTGCATGCCCACGAATAGCGCCTGTAATCATTTCAGAGTGTTAAACCGGAGTGGAGATTCTCGCACGTGACATGCTAAACCCTCATACTTCCACTCAGCAAGTATTTAAGGCTTCTTTTACGCTGTTTGTCTGAGTAGTTTATGGGAATAGCTAACCACATCCGTTAGCAAAATGTGAGCTTTGTCTTTAATTGACATCCAAATATAATATGTGTGTCGAAAATTGAACGTAACTTTGAAGTAAATAGGGTCGATCTAAAATAGTTACCACTATCCGAGATATTATTAGTTGTCTTCTTGCCGACGCGTTAAACAGCAAGTAATATTTAACAGAACCATATATATAAATGGCTTTCTATCCGATCTTTACATTTAATGAAGGTAGTTTCTGGATAACTGAAACTGTTCATTCGAAAACTTATTTTTTTGGTTGTAACCACGTATTTTATCTCACTTATTTGATGTTTTCCCTTTGAGAATGGTACATGTCTACATCATCACCTAGAAAGAGATGTCATGGCTTACGAATAGTTTGAGGTAAAGCAATGAAACTTAGTTTTTGAAATGATTTTCACTCAAAACAGTAAGTGACCAGAAAGAGGTATCAAATAAATTTTTATATGTAATTCAAATTCTGAGTAAAACGTAACAATAATTCCACTTTTCCTTTCACATGGGAAACGTACCGTACTCTAAAACTTCTACTAATCATTCTACAGACGACGACCTAGAGGTGAAGATAATAAGTACAACCATTCCCGTTAGAATATACAATTCGGATATTAAGCTCAATGGTTGTAATGCACAACAGAGTCGGTTAAAGGTGGTTGTATTGCTAATGTAAACACAGATTTTTGACTATACAAAGGCAAATCACTGCTGCTGCCAGGCAAAACACCAAGTGCAAAGTTTTCATAACAAATTGTGCTGTCGCCCTGCAGGAGAAGAAGTGGAAATACGAATGAAACGGTAATCCTTTGTGATTGATGTTTAATGTCGCACCACATGCGTACAAGTTTTTTGAGTACTGCATGTGCCGAGTTATGGAAAATTGTCTTGTTTAAGTAATAATCTTCCCACAACTTTCGTACCAGATTAGTATCCAGAAAAGCGTTGGCAACTGTACAGCGCCGCTCCTTGTTGATGCAACTCATTTACATTACAGGTGGGCTGTAGCTGTGATAACATTGTTGGCCAGTCAGTCAGTCAGTTTCTGTTACTGAATGCGTAACCTGTGCATTTTTCCACATGGTTAGCGGTTTTCATACACTACCAAGATATGTCTTACCTACTACCAAATCACGTCTTTCACATATTTAACGTTAGATCTACAGTGATTATGCAAATCTGGGTAAGGAAAATAAACTGGAGTGACTCAGACTGTTTTTCATTCTGATGCCCATTTCTTACTATACGCTGTAGCCGTTCGGGACAACTTTTTATATAAATTCTCTAGGAACGTCATCATTTACATTGAAGGTATCGCTACGTGTTTTCCGTTGTTATCTCTGCCAGTTGCCCAATTAACTGAACCACCATGCTTTGCAAGAGCAATTCTATGAAAAAAAAAAGAGTGACCATGAGGCATAGCGCATCATAACGCACCTATATTAAGTAAGAAATGGGAGCGGGCAGGAGCTTTCAACAGCGAGTCATGGTTATCGTTACGTCTGTGGTCGAAAGGCATCAGCTTCTTAGCGACTATGAAATTATCTGGTAGTTAAAACATAATTTCGGAACAAAACTGTGGTTATTATGCTTTTTACGACTGTCATTAATTATTCCTGATTTGTTTAATAATTTTAAACCACTCAGCATGCAAGATCCGGGAATCATAGAGGGTGGGTTTATTGGTAATTGGGAGCTCCAACGTTATGCGCATTATGGGGCCCCTTAGGGACTTGCGTGACTAGAAGGGAAAGAAAACCATTGTGCAGTTCGTGTGCATACCGGGTGGAATCATTCCAGGTGTGGAAATGGTCCTCCCGGATGCCATGAAAGGCACAGGGTGCAGCCAACTGCAGGTGGTTGCACACGTCGGTACCAATGATGTGTGTCATTTTGGATCGGGAAAAATTCTCTCTGGTTTCGAGCGGCTAACAGAAGTTGTAAAGGCTGCCAGTCTTGCTTGCAAGATGAAAGCGGAGCTGACTATTAGCAGAATAGTCGACAGGACCGATCGCGGAATGTGGTACAGAGCCGAGTTGAGGGTCTAAATCAGAGGCTCAGACGGTTCCGCAACCGTGTAGGCAGCAGATCCTCGACTTGCGCCAAAGGTTGAATGAGTTTCGGGTTCAGCTGAATAGGTCAGGTGTCCACTATATGCAGGAGGCGGCTACACGGGTAACAGGGGCTTTGTGGCGTGGACGGGGCGGTTTTTTACGTTAGAGGCTCTCGGAAAAACACAAAAAGGGCTTCAGTTACAAAGGGTGCAGGCCGAACACAGGAAGAACGTAGATACAGGAACCATTGGTATAACAGTTGTAGATTGTCGTACCTGTGTTGGGAAAATACCAGAGCTCCAAGCTCTAATTGAAACCACTGATGCTCAAATCGCTATAGGCACTGAAAGCTGGCTAAAGTCGGAGATAAGCTCAGCGGAAATTTCTGTGAAGAAACTAACGGTGTTCCGAAAGGATAGGCTAAACACGGTTGGCGGTGGCGTGATTGTTCCTGTTAGAAGTAGTTTAACTTGTCGCGAAATTGAAGTAGATACTTCCTGTGCGTTAGCATGGGCAGAGGTCATTGTTGGCAATCGGAATAAAATAATAATGTGGTGTCACCGCTAGACACCACACTTGCTAGGTAGAACTTAAATCGGCCGCGGTCCTGTAGTACATGTCGGACCCGCGTGTCGCCACTGTGTAATCGCAATCCTAGCGCCACCACATGGCAGGTCACAAGACACGGACTTGACCTCGCCCCAGTTGTACGGACGACATAGCTTGCGACTAGACCTACCAAGTATTCCTCTCAATTGCCGAGAGACAGATTAAATAGCCTTCAGCTAGTCCATCGCTACTACCTAGCAAGGCGCCATGTGTATCATTGCTAATTGCTTACTACTATGCAAGAGATGTATTTCAACAAGAAGAACATCATTAAAAGTTAAGTAGATGACAATCTCTCTTCTTTTCTTTATAGTTTTTCATCCAGTCTCCTGTTTCAGAATTTACGCCCGTCTGCGTTAGTTTCGCGTGCACCTAGCCACTCATTGTGTCGAGACCTTAGGGAATCGACACAACAAATAATAGGATCCTCTTATCGACCTCCCAATTTAGATGATACAGTGGTTGAAAGGTTCAAAGAAAACTTGAGTTTGATTTCAAACACGCACCCAAGTGATACGGTAACAGTTGGTGATGACTTTAATTTACCCTCAATATATTGGCGAGATTCCGGAGGTGCACATAAAATATCATCCGAAATTGTGCTAAACGCATTCTCTGAAAATTATTTCGAACAGTTAGCTCATGAGCCCTCGCAAATAGTAAACGGTTGTGAAAACACACTTGTCCTCTTAGCAACAAATAATTCTGAGTTAACAACGAGCATCAAACAAGATTCAAGGATTAGTGAACACAGGGTTGCCATAGCAAAATTGAATATTGTAATCGGTTAATCCTAAAAAAAAGCGAAAACTTTACCTATTCAAAATGCAGATAATATTTCACTTGACGCCTTCCTGAGAGACAATTTCCACTCATTCCAAATTAATAATATAAGTGTAGACCAGATGTGGCTTGAATTTAAAGGAATAGTATTGGTTGCAATTGAGAGATTTGTACCATATAAATTAACAAACGACGGAGCTAATCCTCCTTGGTACACAAAACGAGTTAGAACACTGTTGCAGAAACAACGCAACAAACATGCTAAATTAAACAGTTGCAAATTACCCAAGATTGGCGATCTTTTACAGAAGCTCGAAATTTAGTGCGGACTTCAATGCGAGATTCTTATAACAGTTTCCTCAAAGAATCTTTGTCTCGAAACCAGGCAGAAAATACAAAGAGATTCTGGTCGTATGTGAAGTATGTTAGCGGCAAGAAACAATCAATGCCTTCTCTGCACGATAGCAATGGAGATACTATTGAAGACAGTGCTGCCAAAGCAGAGTTACTAAACCCAGCCTTCCGAAATGCCTTCACAAAAGAAGACGAAGTAAATATTCCAGAATTCGAATCGAGATCAGCTGTCCACATGAATTACGTAGAAATAAATATCCTCGGAGTAGTGAAGCAACTTAAATCAACTAATAAAAGCAAGTCTTCTTGTCCAGTCTGTATACCAGTGAGGTTCCCATCGGAGTATTCTGATGCAATAGCTCCATACTTAACAATCATGTACAACCGTTCGCTCGACGAAAGATCCGTACCCAAATACTGCAAAGTTGCACAGGTCACACCAATAATTAAGAAAGGTAGTATGAGTAATCCACTAAATTACAGGCCCATATCGTTAACGTCGATATGCAGCAGGATTTAGGATCATATAGTGTGTTCAAACATGATGAATTACATCGAAAAAAAAACTGTCTGTTGATACACAGTCAACATCGTTCCTGTGAAACACAACTAGCTGTTTTTCACATGAAGTGCTACTAACAAGGGATTTCACATCGATTCCGTATTTCTGGATTTCCGGAAGGCTTTTGACACTGTACCACACAAGCGGCTTGTAGTGAAATTTGGTGCTTATGGAATATCGTCTCAGTTATGTGAATGGATTTGTGATTTCCTGCCAGAATGGTCACAGTTCGTAGTAACTGACAGAAAGTCACCGAATAAAACAGAAGTTATTTCTGGCGATCCCCAAGGTACTGTTATAGGCTCTTTGCTGTTCCTTATCTATATAAACGATTTGGGAGACAATCTGAGGAGCTGTCTTAGGTTGTATTATGGCGAAATATGGGAGAGAGTGTCACAGAAATGAAACAGGATTTGGCCTTGACATCATTTAAAGAAAGGTGTTTTCCGTTGCGGCGGAAACTTCTCACGAAATTCCAATCACCAACTTTCTCCTTCGAATGCGAAAATACTTTGTTGACACCGACCTACGTAGGGAGAAACGATCACCACGATAAAATAAGGGATATCAGAGCTCGTACGGAAAGATATAGGTGTTCTTTCTTTCTGCGCGCTATACGAGATTGGAATAATAGAGAATTCTGAAGGTGGTTCGATAAAACCTCTGCCAGACACTTAAATGTGATTTGCAGAGTATCCATGTAGATGTAGATGTAGATGCAGAATAATGGTGTGAATGGGAAGTAAGATATTAAATGTTTATTATTATGCTTATTGACGAAGTACACATAAGCATGAGAGCTATGATTGTACAGAAAAAGTAAATTATTGCTTCAAAGATATATTGTAATGTACAACAAACCATTTTATGGAATTGGGAAAACAAGAAATTCATTTTGAAAATTCTGTTATTTAACCCTATGTTAGAGAGGTGGATACTATAACACCAACAGAAAGGGGGGCTGGGGGGGATGTATTACGTTGTTGGAGGTGTGTGAGCGCTCGGATGTAAGGAGTTTATATAGTTTGAAACGGAAATGAGGGAAAGAAAACAGACGGACTAAAGTACATGGTAAAATGGATATCACAATGACAGCTTCGAAGTATACCATCACAGTTGAGATCAACGTAAATCAGTTCAGAGTTGCATTAATTAAACGCTAGTGACGATTCGGCATTGCAGTCTACTCGACAATTAAAATTTCATGGATATAAGGGAGAACATGACACAGAAAAATTAATACAAGCTGACCTACTCTCTCTTTCTTTCCAAGCATTAATCCCGACTTGCGGGGTCTGCTGTTTTGCTACATCTCATCCATTTCTCCCTGTCGTTGACATCTTCTGGTCTTAAGTCAACATCGTGCATGTCTCCTCTGACGTTGTCAGTCCAACACTTTGCCGGTCTTCCTCGTAGTCTTGTTCCTCCTGGGTTGATGTAGAGCGCTGTTTTTGCGACTGAGTTGTCTTGCTTCCTCATGAGACAAGCTAACCTACTGCACTAGGGAACAAATATCACTTTTGTTTACAGAAAGAACTGGGACTAAAGAAGTTTAGAATAAATTTTAGCATTGACACCGATGCATCGGTATGGTATCAAACCAAGAACACGAAAAATATAAAGCACTAATTCCTTGTACACTACATTCAATGCATTCTCCCAAAATGCAAAAATAGCATACAAAGAACACATATTGAACAAGTATAGTTTATGAGAATACAACCCTTCTACCAGCACTCTGGCCCAGTAGCTATGTCATGTACAAGATGTGTAAGAAAAGTAATGAGAGTGATTTTTTCTCAAAAAATGGCTCTGAGCACTATGGGACTTAACATCTGTGGTCATCAGTCCCCTAGAACTTAGAACTACTTAAACCTAACTAACCTAAGGACATCACACACATCCATGCCCGAGGCAGGATTCGAACCTGCGACCGTAGCGGTCACGCGGTTCCAGACTGAAGCGCCCATAACCGCACGGCTACACCGGCCGGCTTGATTTTTTCTATCATAGTTTTAATTTTTTTTTTTCAAACAACAATATTGTCCACTCCAATGTAGTTCCTTTCAGGAGGTGCACTCCGGTGGAGTCGATGGCAGTGTTGGTATCAGACTTGAAGGACCTCAGTTGGCAGGTCCTTTAACATGTCTGTCACACTCTTTTGAATGTTCTTCAGTGATCTAAAATGATGTTGTTTTCAGATATTTTTCAGTTTCGAGGAAAAAAAGTGGCAGAGACTCAAATCAGGTGAACATTGGGGCTATGGAACAACAGAATTCCGTTTGAGGTCAATAAATTCGTGATGGATGCGACCACTTGAAGTGGAGTGTTGTCACAATGCAGTATCCACCTGCCTGTAATGTCCGGCCTCACTGGAATCACCCTTTTCCTGGCTTTTAAAGGACATCTTTGTAAAACTCTTGCTTGACGGTTTTGTCGTGGAGAAAAAATCTCACAAGGGCCCACACACGTTCGATGTTTTGGTCAGATTTTGAAGTTGAAGTCTCTCTCTGAGCACAATTCTTCTTCAACGTTTTGTCGGCCTTCCTATATCTATTTGCGACAGTGAAAAACTTGCGCTCTTGATAGTAATGTTTCCTAAGGACCAGTTTCTAGTGACCTAAGGTCACACACGCTGATTCCCCAATTCAACATCAAACTTGATGGCATAACGTTGCTCTAAATTCCGCTGTTCCGTTTTCGTAACAGACAATAAAAACGCCACATGACTGATGGCGTCTCAGAAGTCACATAATGGATGTACGGAGGTGAAAACTCAGACTGAGTATCAGGAAGGGATGAAAGCACTGGTCTGCACAAGAAGAAAAACACTGCGTTACCAGATCGCTCGCATTGTTGCGCGTCTAGATACTTTTCTCACACGCCTCGTGCATTTCACGTATTCTTTTCTGCCCTCTCTGTTTTTGCACCTCTGTCTGTCTGTCTTGTCTTGCCCCCTCTCCTGGGCAGAACGAGCATTGTACTTGCTTAACGCTGAGTGCAATACGTTACACATACTCTATGAATCTGAAGAAGTAGTATTAAATATCAATCGATCTTTTTCATACTTGGTATACCAACTTCTATCGATTACGCAACCATACTGTTACAAGTTTATATCAAAAACTTTCATACTTTCGGAGATGTAAAATTTTACCTAATTCACACAATAACCGTGCTGGCATTGTGAATCCGTATTACGGTTCAAATGGCACTAAGCACTATGGGACTTGACATCTGCGGTCATCAGTCCGCTAGACTTAGGTTAGTTAGGTTTAAGTAGTTCTAAGGACATCACACACATCCATGCCCGAGGCAGGATTCGAACCTGCGACCGTAGCGGCCGCGTGGTTCCACACTGAAGTGCCTAGAACCAGTCGACCACAACGGCCGGCCCCGTGTTAGGGACTGTAACGTATTCATCTGTAGTATTCATTGAAACTTCAAACAAGAGTATGGGCTTGCATAACCTAATTTTATGGAATTTCTCTAGTTTCATTACCACAGGTTCCTGACGTAATTAGGAGTACGTTGGAAAATTATTATTTCATTGTATTTTGGTGGTGTGAGTGCTATGGAGAGACAGGGAGTAAATGAAGGACATACGTAAAGTGAGAATGTAACATTTTACTAAAAGTATGTAAATGCATGAGTGAGAATGTTGCTGCGGAATAGGGCAATTTGTGACGTGTGTCCGAGTGAGCTTGATTTTCTATAAGGCAGCCAGAAATAGCAAAGAGTATTAAATTTATTAGTAATGTGTTTTGTGGGAAGGAATCGCATTTTGTTTTCACTAAATTTAATTTAATTTTGCAATTACGACATTTCTAGTCTAAATTACTTGTGCTAATCTGACTGGCTGACATTAGAAATACGTCCGGTATAGAAGTGCTGGGGATGATGTGATTGGCTGCTTCACATACTAGCCGAATAGAGTTTAGCATTTCCCGCGCGTTTGAGCAGGATCGTAAAGGCCCTGTGTATACGTTGGCTCATGAAATTATTGCCATGATAATACTGGTGAGAACCGCGGTTCGTGACCGATAATAGGATTTCCCCAAGTGCACTGTGTGCTGGAGCAATTACATAGTTTGGAGTTCATTCTGAGCCTTACTTAATTGTATGTGGGCAGGTTGCGTGTTCATTGGTATATTGATGACATAAATCGACTGACTGCTGATTCGTTGCTAAAGTCAGGTAGAAGGCGGATTAGGTGACTCACCAGGTCAAGATGACACCATAGGTGATGCGAGACTATTTCATGGAAGAATTTGTTGGAAGTTTGTAAATTGGAAGCTATTCATATGCTCCACTTAATTAATGGACGGTGTTTTTTGGGGGATGGTGGTGAGGTTGCGGCCCTGTTCGATTTTAGAAGACCAAAGCACTGTTACAGGTGACAGGAAGTCGACTTTGACAAAGAGACCAATAATGCTGAATAATATGCAGAGATCCCCGTAACAGCGAAAGTCTTTCTGGAACTATTTATCAATAATTTTTTTCACACCGTACATTCTGTTATGCATTTTAGGACTGCCGAGTGGTCCAACGGAGTCAGAGTAGATTATTGGGGTGTCGGTAGATTTTGCTAGCCATTGCCTGAGGAGGCTGAGTTGTTGTGTGCTCGTTTATAATTTCAAGTAGTTAATGTCAGGGTCCGAAGAGGTGATGGCGATCTTTTTTTTATTTTTTTATAAATGGAGTTCTGTGTAGAGAAATGTTTGGAGGACACTCGTGACAAATCTTTGGTAAGCACCCCGCAGTAGTGTTTGTTTCTATTGAATAAACCCGTCGTTACTTGTTGGAACGAAATAAAGTTCTTATCCTAATATTAGAGTATAGATCCCTACCTACACATATGTTACCCATGAAATAAACCAGGTAAAGAATGAAAAGTCTCAGTAAGACAAAGCACTGAAGAAACTTACGATTTAACAGTAGGAGGAAGAATTGTTATAAAATAACTGGAAGCTTCTTTCTACAAAAACATTTATTTTCCTCAACAACAGACAAATAAGTTACGTTTGCAACTGGACTCATATTATCATTAAAAAAATTGGCAGAAACAACATGAGTCCTGGATTGTATGGTGATGTCAGTTTCTGTTATATAGCAGTGATATTCGTGTACTGATAAGTTTCAAGTGTATGAAACTGTATTGAAATGTGATTTCTGATCACGAATAGATTGAAATATTCCGTAAATTTTACGAGTTCGATAGTAAGAGCACGCATAATGGATACCTTCCGCGGCTGATCGAGAAAGAAGGCGTGGTGCACAAAGGACCCCGGAAAAAATTATCGATATCGCGTGGTAACTACAGAGGCCGAGACTGTCAAAGTGTGTAAACCGCAATTTTGCAGCCTTGTAGGCACTGAAAATGAACGTGTGCGACGATTTTTGTTATTGTGTGAAAAACAATGTTGAACCCTATGACAGAGGGGACAAGCAATGCGGCACCCCAGACCTGCAGATAACTGAGAAGCATATTAAACCATCCCCTATGAATATCACGTATAACTCTACCGAAGAAGTGTGTTACTTAGGTGCTGAGTTGTTTGTAAAAACTATTTGTGAAATGCTCATAAAGCTACATTTGCACGTCATATGAAATATATTTCAGGGGCTTCATTGAGTGTTTTAATTATGCTCTGAGCAGCCACTAACCGAATTTGATGTTCTTTTGAGTCACTTGCAGCGAAAATTGAGAGGCAATCGTTCAACGATATAGCATATTCTACAGCTATGAGGAATTAATGGTACATAAAAAAGTAGTAGGAAAATTCAATTAAAAGATGGATGCAATAAAGAAGATGTGTGCAGAAAATGAGCATGTGGTGTCATTGTGTTTCTGTTACATGCAGTATCTGCAGATTCCTGAGCTCACAGTGCAGGAAGTATTTAATTTGCGTCGACTTAACGTTAATGCATTCTGTGTTACATACCTAAAAAGCAACAGATCCTAGCTATATCTGTACGATGAAGATACAGCTGACAAAGGACCTAACGAAATATGTTCCTTTTTGGTTGATTACATTAGAACAGTGCATAATAAACGTGTTTGTGAACAGCACGTGTTCTCTTACGTGTCCCCAGCATAATACAAGGACAACTCAGTGCTGAAGCTAATGCTTTGAAATTCCGGCACATTCAAAGGTGTGTTCCAGCGTTCTGCTGTGCGTGGTCATGTAGTTTTGGCATGTCATCGTAAACCTGCTTGCGTAAAACGGATGATGGGAAAACAAGACAGAATATACTCCTTGTAGGGTTATGTCGGAAAGATGGTCACTTGGTCCAAAAATCAAAATATTCAAGTATAGCTTGTTAACACAGAAGGGATTTTGGTTTACAACAAATCGTTGCCCAAATTTTATGAGCAATACTGTTTGTCTGATGACAGTTACGTAAACTGTATGGACCAGAACTGTACAGTTTAATTCACAGGGCCCTCATTTATGAGCTTCCATCACAGTTTATGGGGGAAATTGGGTGTTACTATCATAGTGATGGTCTCAAAAAACGTCTTTGCGACTCTCGTTATAGGCACAACCAAAGTTGCCTTCATAAATGGCACATAAAAATATAGCCCCAATCAATGTCAAAAAGCTGAAAGACATAGGACAACTACTGTTGTACACTCCTGAAGGGCGCAAAGCCTTTTATCTGGAACTGGCTCAGTGGCCTCTGTAGACATTCCTGCATATGATTTTCGTTTCGGCAGCTGAGAACACCGCACCGCTGTAAGCATAACATTCAAGTATCGCAAATAATTTTTTTCCATTATGGTGGTTGTTGTTTTATTCCCGCGTGATTAGACTTTGGTTACTGACACAGAAATAGTAATGCTTTATTTTTTTTACTTCCGAGTGGTACCAACAGTATACGTGAAGTGACGTGTGTATTGATTTCTGACCCTTGAAAGAAAGACTGCTAACGAATCGCTAAGATTTGCATTAAATGGGTAGTAATCTTAAAGTTCAGAGAGGTAATGAGTGAACTAGTCTTTAATTTTTTTTTACTGTGAATAGAGAGCAGCTACTGTCTCATGTAACTATGTTACTGTATTCTGCTTAAAATGTACACCTAGGACAGGGTTTAATAAAAGCATAAATAACCTACATCCTGAATCGTGATATATACAGTCAGTCCATTGCGCGAATAGTCTGCTGATTTGTCTTGAGCTAGGGCTAATCCCTGTTTCTTAATATTCTGAGCTTTGTATCTTGCTGAGTGTGACAGGCTACCGAGAAACAATTCACCTGGGGCTAAAAGAATAGTTGGAGGTAATCCATTTGTCCTCTACTAATTATAAAGGTTTTGAGTGACTGTTGGAAGTAAATAGTCGCTAGTCATATGGCCTTTGCGGTTCGGGAACGCATTTACCTTAGTTGCAGTCCATCTGGACAGCAGAGGGTTTTTCCGTTTCGTGTACGGTGTAGAATATGCAGCGAAATTTAGCAGCTACCCAAAAAGCTGTTTCTTTCCAGAAACTGGGTACAAACTAATCGTTCAGTACATGTAGTGTGAGAATAGTATAGTTGTCTGTTATGAGGACATATCACAGCAGTAAGGAATAGTACAGGTGTCCGTAGACAATGTGGTCCAGGATCTACTGTTGAGTGTACATAGTAAAGTTGGTACATTCTGAGGGTGTTAGGTGACAGAAAAAACATTTTTTATGAAAATGATACAGAACATACATGAAGGAGACAGTGGATCTATTCACAGTGGAGCGTTCGACATAATTAAATAAAAGAAAAGCATATTGGTTTGATTAGTTATTGTACTTCAAATGAGACATAGTCGAGTACAGATAAGGCGTAACGAGGATGCAGCCTGATTGTACTTCATGCTGTGCCTCTGCTGTCTTCATTGCGCCTACCAACGGCGACCTATTTGTAGCCACCTCGAAAGGTTCCGGAGAATGGAGAACAAATAACGTTAAGTAATAAAACAAGAGTTACTAGTTTATCTGATTAGATGAATGTTTTTGGGATTGTTGTCAAGACAGCTATTCCTTTTCAATTGCGAATCGAGTTAAGCACTGTAGGGAGTTATTTTGTACCAAGTGATAACCTAAGCGGACTGTGACTTGTTTAAGTGTGGTTACGTGAATTTAACGCTCGTGGAGTAAAGTTCGGATATTTAAAGGAAATACTAGGGTATCTTTTAAAATGACAGAGCAGTATCCACTATTCTTAGCAGAAATTCTAGAGGAGATTAAACAGTTTCGTAAGAAGACAAGGAAGAGACTAAACAGTTCCGTGGGGAGACAAAACAGAGCATTGAAAATTTGTCACAAGGTCAACAATGTTTCAAGGAATGAGTTAGAGCAAGACAGGACTTAAGAAGTTTTACCATAATCCTGAGTTCACATATGTTAGTACAAAAATAGGAAATCTTGAGGAAAAATTAAATGAAGCAAAAGAAGAACACGAAACGTATATTAGTCCCTCGCTTCAGGATGTGACTGACCAGATTAGTAGCAACTACGTTAAAGTAAATTCCGAGATTAATAAGTTAAGTATTACTGTATAAGATTGCATAACTAAGGCACACAGATATGTAGTAGAGAATGTGAAAAATGCTAACCTTTTAGTATCTGAAGGCAGTTTTAACCGGAATAAAATCAGCACTAAGCGAAAACCTGATGGTGGTAATCGGAGTTGTGTGTCTTCCACTCCATGTAGTAGTACTGATAGTGTGCTGATAGTGGATCGAAGGAAATCTGAGAAGGATCATTGGGATTTTCACGCAGTAAGTCTCAGTGCAGTGAGTATGTTCGCGTAGTGGAACTAATACTGGTAATGAGAGACAGTAGTAACCATTTTCCTACATTTGACCCTATTGGTTGTGTGCGTCTCTTAACATTTACAGGTGTTCTTCCAGAAACATGGGGTAATAATATAAGTGTGATGTTAAATTTAAATCTATTTTCAACTCTTCATCAGTTTATTAAAGCTTTTAAAGCAAAGTATTCGTCATAGAGTATCCAACACAAACTAAGACTAGAGTAGTTTTGGCCCACAGAAATACAACGAGAGCTGGGGAGGCTACCGCAATTTTTATGAACTACCGTTCAAATGAAGTGAACGAACTGCATATCGTCGAGGAACTTGTTACTCGACTACCAGATGGTGTGACTGAACATCAATTACATTATTTGAACTGATGTAAAGAGGAAACTGTACAGGGGGACTTCATTGGGTGTCTGTAAAGTACATATTTAAGTATGGTTGGTTTCATGGCCGGCCACTGCCAGGTTATATTCGCTGTAGAATTGCGAAATTACGCGACTTTTCTATTTAACAGGCGAAATTATCAGTTTAAAATTCTACCATTTCGATTGAATTGTGTGTATCAGAGTTCATTCAATTATTAGATCTTTCCTTAGGAGATTAATTATTAAGTAAAGTATTTGTATATGTTGATGACGTATTAGTAGAATTAGTATCTAATTTTATGAGAGTGGGAATGGAGTAAATATGAAATTGTCTGAAGAGTAAATGAAAATTTCTTTACACAGCTCTACAAAATAAAATTTTTTTTTCGTTGCCAGGGAAGTTTGAACGAAAATGGGATATTGTTATGATACTCATTCCGAGTATATTTGTACTTTTTCCAAATTGGCTCTGGTTTTTGAGATATAGGTTATTTGTGGAAATGAGAGTTTCATGTGGATAATATCGACTGCAGGGTCCATATATGGTGTAATGTATTTGCTACCTGTTTTTTAATTAGTGATATTGTACTATCTTTATTAAACAATTGTGCTCAGGGAGTGCATCTGTGTGGTTGAGGATTACATCATGCAAACATCACACTGTCAGCATGTGTTCAGTCCTGTTGTGCGGTGCGTGTGTTGAAGATATTGAGGGTTGTGCAGATTTGAATTCGGCGGTACTCCACATTCATTTGTTGGCCGAGGTAATCCCCGCAACAGCCGATAGGTAGCGTTCAGTGTAAACAAGAAAAATGGCGATGGTCGAAAGTCACACACATGTGCAGTGCAGCTTCAAGGAGATAGAACCTTTTCATCGTGACGTAGCAAATAAGAGGTGAGTATTCATTTCACACAAAACAATTAATGATGTTTGTTGGATGTGATTGACATCCAGATACAAGAAAGTTCTGCATAATATGTAGTATTTGTGCAATTTTGTTTTAGGAAAACATGAGTTCTTCACGCCGTCTTTGCGTGAACCATCCAGATGAGTTCTGCTACATTTGTGGTGAATACGTTCTTCAAAAGAACAGGAAGAATATCACTCCTTTTGTGAAGGAAGCGTATCTGGCATATTTCGGAATTAATCTTGGAGATCAAGACAAGGCGTGGGCACCCCATAAAGTTTGTAAATGCTGTGTGGAGTGCTTACGGCAGTGGACAAAACGAAAAAGGAAAAGCTTAAACTTCGGAGTGCCTATGGTATGGCGAGAGCAGAAGAACCATACAGATGATTGCTATTTTTGCATTGTTAATGTGAAAGGTTTTAATAGGTTCAAAAAACGAAAGTGGGAATATCCCGATTTGGAGTCAGCAAGAAGACCGGTGGTGCACAGCAACGATGTTCCTGTACCAACCTTCACAACATTACCCACGCTAACATCATCAGATGACGATGTGCACGGCGAGGAATGTACAAGTAGTGGTTCGGAATACGAAGGACGTGAGACACAACCCCAGCAGTTCGACCAGAAGGAGCTCAGTGACTTGATACGAGAACTCAATCTTTCAAAGCAAGCATCAGAACTCTTAGCATCCAGGCTTAAGGAAAAGAACTGTCTTCATCCAAGTGTTAAAATAACAGCTTACCGGACGAGAGAAGAAAACCTTCTTCCATACTTCAACCAAGAAGAGGTTATAGTGTATTGCAGCAATATACCTGGACTTTTACTTGAATTGGGGCTGCCGGAATATAGACCAGAGGACTGGCGTCTCTTCGTAGACATTTCCACTAGAAGTTTAAAATGTGTTCTCCTACACAATGGCAATCGTTACGCATCTATTCCAATTGCCCACTCAAAAAAAACTTTGTGAAGCATATGCTAACATCAAGATGGTTCTGCAGAAAATTCAGTATATGCAGCACCAGTGGTTGATTTGTGTTGATTTGAAAATGGTGAACTTCTTGCTTGGACAACAAAGTGGATACACAAAGCACCCATGTTTTATCTGCATGTGGGATAGTAGGGCAAAGCACGAACATTGGAAGCAGAAAACATGGCCTCCAAGGGAACATATGGCTGTTGGTGAAGCAAACATCATTAATGAACCTCTGGTTAGTAGGGACAAGATTGTTCTTCCACCATTACATATTAAGTTAGGACTAATGAAGCAATTCACCAAAGCTTTAGACAGACATGGTAATTGCTTCACATACATCCGAAATACGTTCCCTGGACTCAGTAGTGAAAAACTTAAGGCAGGAATATTTAATGGTCCTCAAATTCGCAGGCTCATCAACGATACCAATTTTACAAGTGTCATGACTGTCACTGAAGCATCGGCCTGGAACAGTTTTGTCGCTGTTGTAAAATGTTTTTTGGGCAATCATAAAGCTCCCAATTACGAGGAACTGGTCAAAAACATGCTCACTAACTTTCAAAACTTAGGAGCTAACATGAGCATAAAATTGCACTTCCTTCACAGCCACTTGGATCGATTTCCTCGTAATCTAGGTGATTTCAGTGAGGAACAATGAGAGCGGTTCCATCAAGATATGAAAGGTATAGAGGAAAGATATAAAGGAAGATGGGACAGGCATATGATGGCAGATTATTGCTGGAATCTGCAACGTGACTGTTCTGAAGAGACCTATAAAAGGAAAGCGTGCAGGAAGCGGTTCGTCATGGACGGAAAATGATATACTTATAGAGAAACTTTTCAATTACGTTTTATATGTGGACAAATGCCTATCAGGTTTTCATAGAAGCTATTTATAAAGATTATTTTCTTTTTTCATTGTAGTTTGTAGCGCTCGAGTTCAGTATTAGCAATTTTTTCAAATTTTTTGAATAAATCATGCATTATCTCAAAAACTAGAGCCAACCTGCATAAATGGTTGCTATATTCGTCCTCAGCACCACTAACCCATCCTAAAGCCACTCAAATATCCTTGGCAAGAAAATGAGTGTTGACCAGTGTTATTATTTAAAATGATGGAATGAGTGTATGCTACAAACGATCAGTATGTGTGAACAGAGAAAATGATTTAATGTAGGATAAGTAAGAATTAGTTGTAAAGGAAATTTTCAAGATACATAAATGAGTGTAATCTGGGACAATAATGCAAAGTACGGATTCAGTACACCAGCAAAACTGATGGGTGCATATCGTCAACAGTTTCAACCGTGCACATAATTCCAATGTCACACAGCATCAAAATGTCTTTGACGCACTGGTGCTTTAACAAGTTTTGGGCACAACTGCGTTGGCATAAATTTAAAACCGGAAGGAAGGGTTATGTTATGTGACCTTTTTTCCAGAACCACTCACATAATGTATGCTCATTCATAATGCAAGTCCCATTTGATTAGAATATTTAAGTTAAACGAAAAGCAGCATTACTAGTGATTGTCAGAAACTGTGTGACATAACATACTATTCTTTTACTTCTAGATCTAATTTTCATTTTGCTTATCTGGTAGAAGTGAGAAAACGTTGAAAGCATTCTGAATGGTGAGGAATAACAAGGACTGATAGGGTCAGTAGATTCAACCACCCCATAGGCCAAATTCGTGGAGGGTTAACGATGTAGAGCCGTGTGACAGTAGCCAAACTGAACTCTGCCATCTCCTTGGTGTCGCACTAAGACGTCCAGCCACCTCATATACGAACACCGATAACATTTCCCGTAGAGTGAACTCCCGGTGAAAACATTTTACGACCTGACAGTGGGGTGAGAGGGCTTCCTGTTAGTGGAAGATAACATCATTGTGATGAAAATATAGAAAACTAGCAGTTTTTCCAGAAAATACTCAAAGCTACAGATAAGTTTCTCAAGATGTGTTGGCCATCCGCAGTCCTGGGCCTCTGAGAAATTGTGAAGCACTGAACATTTTGTCTCATCTCTCAGTAAATATTTATGCATCACAAAATTCATCAGCAATGGCTAATGTAAATAAACTGTAAGTTAGAGACACAGGACGGTGACTGCAAGACTACCTCACTGGTCCCAGAGAGAGAGAGAGAGAGAGAGATAGAGAGAGAGAGAGAGAGAGAGAGAGAGAGAGAGAGACGTGACATTTCTATAGAGAATGGTAGAACGAGGATGTAAGTTACTGTGTAACCACCTATAGGAAGTAGACTACTATCTTGTAGGGAGCACTTCTACCGGTCACTGATCAGAAGATCCAGTGTAATGCCAACCATAATTTAATAACAAATGCAGAACCTGCTAGTGCGAGGTTTCCCTTTGATCAACATTCGATCAGAAACCACTGAATCATCGGGAGTCTCTGCCTTCCATGGTGATAACTGCTGTCAGCCTACCATGCCATCTTGACTGACGAATAGGGGAATTAGCATATTTTTGGGCTAATCTGTACCTAGGCGCTAACGGAAGTCGTTGGTTCCATCAATGATTGTCCCTGCAGCAATCTCATCACGTCCTGGAAGAGTGTCTCTAGCTGCAGACAAATCTTATTCCAGTTCCCTCATGGAGAATGGAAGATTGTAGTCTTCCTCATTATGCAAGAAGAAGCTGAACTTCCTCTGGCCGGCCGGAGTGGCCGTGCGGTTAAAGGCGCTGCAGTCTGGAACCGCGAGACCGCTACGGTCGCAGGTTCGAATCCTGCCTCGGGCATGGATGGTTGTGATGTCCTTAGGTTAGTCAGGTTTAACTAGTTCTAAGTTCTAGGGGACTAATGACCTCAGCTGTTGAGTCCCATAGTGCTCAGAGCCATTTGAACCATTTTTTGAACTTCCTCTCTGCAGTCTGATGGAACACCTGAAAAGCAGGAGCTTCTGTGGATGATGTAGTGGCAGTATGGAAGTGGTCTGCTAAAACCTGAGCCATGTCATCTGGCGTGGTCACCGAGAGCCCATTACTTGACAAGGCCGTAAGGAGATGTGTACTACCACTCTTGCCCGAAATCCGTCTTATTGATTCCCAACCTTGCACAGTGGAAGTGGACCGATTAATGGAAGTCGTTAATTTCCTTCAGGAAACCCTCTTCCATTCTTTTATCACTTGCCTCGCATGTGCTCTCGCAGATCTACTGCACAAAGATTTTCTGTAGTTGGGCAATGTCTGAAATTCCGCAGAGCTGTTCATCTGGCGCTGATGACAGTGGTCATTCCACCAAGGTACAGGCCATCGTCTGAGGTGGTTAGTAGAGACGGACTCTGCTGCAGCCTGTTGGATCTCACAAATGATATCGGCTACTGTCTCAGAATGGACGAGTCGCTCGATCATCCGACCCCTGTAGCAGTTATTGGCTCTGAGCACTATGGGACTTAACATCTGTGGTCATCAGTCCTCTAGAACTTAGAACTACTTAAACCTAACTAACCTAAGGACATCACACACATCCATGCCCGAGGCAGGATTCGAACCTGCGACCGGGGCGGTCACGCGGTTCCAGACTGAAGCGCCTTTAACCGCACGGCCACACCGGCCAGCCCCCTGTAGCAACTGATAGTCGAGCCCCACGGTACATTGTGTGCATTGAAGTCCCCCATAAGGCGGAATGGGCATGGGTGTGCCCAAAGAGTTCTGCCAGTGCTTCTGCATTCGAAGATTCATGAGTGGTAAGGTACAAAGAACACACTGTGATATAGAAGGGTGTGAGAACTTTCTCAGCAATTGCCTGTATGGTCGTGGTAAGAGGGACAGAAGAGAAGTGTCATATGGCACCAATGGAAACAGCCTCTCCACCTTTAGCCCTGTCTCCAGTAGTATCGTCCTTCCTATATGTGTGGTAACCCCGTAATGCAGGTGTGTAGGTGACTTTAAGATGAATTTCTTGTAAGGAGATGGGCAACAGTTTCTCTTGGACCTGGAGCTATACTTCTTCCAAATGTAAGCGATATCCATTCAGATTCCATTGCAACACGCAAGTCCCTGGGAAGACAGTGTTTATCGATGGTTGTTCTTTCCTTTCTCCGTCAGAGGCGGTTATTTACCGTAGAGGTCAGGGAGAACGATAGCCGGCTTCCTGCTCTCTGCTTCTTCTGACTGGAAGTTCATATCCTCAAGATCATAGTCCCCATCAGAGAGGGAGAGAGCTCGACGATCTGAAGGTTTAACTACCGCTTTCTTGGTCTTGGAACTACTTTTTGAAGGACGTATATCTTTAGTGATGGGAGGAGGTGGTTACCTGGGTTGTGGGGACAGTTTAGTTGGCTTCTGATGTTGGGTAGTGGTATGTGGCCCATTGCTGATGGCTTCCGAACGACTTCAGTTTCAAGTGGAGCTTTCCACCCACAGGTACAATGGCAAGAGCATGTGCTCGTACTTGAATCTGTGGTCTGAGTTTGTGTGGAGACATCACACTTAAGGGCTGATGCAAAAGAAGTAGCAAAAGCCGAGTGTTGCACTGCTTTGAATTTTCCTTTCCTCGTTGTAACCTCACACTTTCTGCATCACATTGGGTGATCCCGAGAGCAGTTTACACATTTCGAAGTGCAGAAGAATTGCCTGATTCCTGAGCTGAGCCTCCACAATTACCACACGTAACCCTCCAATTACACCCGAGAGTGGTATTTCCAAACCTTGACATTTGTAGCATCGTATTAGGTTAGAAACAAACAGGTGAACGCTAAGACGGATATAGCCTGCAAGGATTTGTTCAGGTCATTCAAGAGTACTAACCGTTAGATTGGATGCTGCCGATTTTTCCAATTTGCTATAGTTCTGCACTTCCGTGGCGCCCATATTTTTCCCTTCTTCACGTAACTCTGCGGGGTTCACCTCCATTAGATCGGAGCAGGTAACCACGCCCTTACTTAATTTAGAGTATTATGCAACTCAGACTCGATTGGGTAGTCACCTAAGGCCCTACATCCCGGAGCTTAGGTATTTTGGTTGAATTAGCAGTTTCAACTAGAAGTGTTCCATTACAATGTTGTTTGACACTCCTTAGTGACCGCGCAACATCTTCCAGTGCCTTTTGAACATAGAAATGTTTCCCTCAGTTTGCTAGATTACAATGACAGTGATATGACGCACTAATGCCCTGTTACTATGATTCTGAGACTTTTCGGGAGGACTGACCAGCCGCGCTCTGTGTGGTGAGTGGGTGTAGGTACTATCTGATGGTACATCCGTTCTGCCAGTAGCAGTAGCTTGATGAGACCGTTCCATAGGGATCCCACGAGATGCTAGGGAAACAACCATCAACCCAGGCAGAACCTGCGGATTCGTTGTCGTTTCACAGACAGGAAGTCTTGTGAAGTACTTTTGAACAAGTTTTCAGAAAATATGTCGAGCATCTAGTTCGAGAGTCCATACATAAAGGGAGTGTTTTAAATCTTGTAGCTATGAACAAATTTGACCTTGCCGACTGTGTCTGTATAGAGACATTGTGAAAGTCACGGTTGCAAGATACTAACAGGAATCTTTTACAGAAGAATGGAAAAACTGTTAGAAACCGACCTTGAGGAAGATCAGTTTGGATTCAGGAGTAAGGTAGGAATACACGAGGCAAAACAGACCCTATGACTTATCTTAAAAGAAGGTTAAGGAAAGGCAAGCCTACCTTTATTGCAGTTGTAGACTTAGAGAAAGATTTTGACAATGTTGACAGTAACACTCTTACAAATTGTGCAGGTGGTGGAGGTAAAATACAGGGAGAGAATGTCTATTTAGATTCCAGTTACAATTGAAAGGCATCAAAGGGAAACAGTGGTGGAGAAGGGGGTTGAGAGAGGGTTGTAGTCTATCCTCAGTGTTATCAATCTGCAAATTGAGCAACCAATAAATGAAAGAAAAAAAAATTGGAGTAGGAATTAAAATCCAGGGAGAAGAAATAAAAACTTTGAGGTTTGCTGATTACATTGTGATTCTGCCAGACAAAGCAAAGGACTTGGAAGAGCAGTTAACGGAATGGACAGTATCTTGAAAGGAGGATATAAGGTGGACATCAACAAGAAAAAACCAGGATAATGGGATGTAGTCCGATTAAATCAGGGGATACTGAGGGAATTAGATTACAAAATCAGACACTTGAAGTGGTAATTGAGTTTTGCTATTTGGGAAGCAAAATAACTGATGCAGATCCAAGTACGGAGGATACAAAATGTTCTGGCGTAAGCACAAGCGGCGGAACGAAGAACGCAAGAGAAGAGAAGGCGGTGGAACGAAGTCGGCCAATGGTGCACTGATTAGGACCGCACCATGACAGGGGCGGCCTCTACAGGAGGAGAACATAAGAGCTGCTGCTGCCAGCCTTGGCCGCTCAGTATCGGCTCAGTATTCGGACAGGCCCAGTGGAGAAATCTACGATAGCAGTTATTAGTGATCCACAAACTGTGTGTCAAACTTGCATGAACCTTCTATACAGCAAAGGACTCTGACTTATTTGCATGTCGTTCATCGCTTGCTACACAACTGTTACTTCAAAGTCGAGAGCTGTCAATTTGCTTTATTGAAATAAAACTACTAACGTTATTTACTTGAATTTCTGTATAGAATTCCGAGAACGCGTCATCCCTTAGCAACCTATACGCGACGAGTGGGTAGGACCCCACACAAAATTTACTTTGACAATGTAAAGAACACCGTTTCTGAAGAAGAGAAATTTGTTAACATCGAGTAAAGATTCAAGTATCAGGAAGTCTTTTATGAAAGTATATGTGTAGAGTGTGACCATATATTGAAGTGAAACACGGACGATAAACAGTTTAGAGAAGAAGAGAAGCTTTTGAAATGTGGTGATAGAGAAGAGTGCTGACGGTTAGATTGGTAGACATTGTAATTAACGAGGTACTGAATTGAATTAGGGAAAAGAGAAATTTGTGGCACAATCTGACAAGAATAAGGGAACGGTTGGTAGAACACATTCTGAGGCATCAAGGGATCACCAATTTAGTCTTTGAGGGAAGCGTGGGGGAGGTAAAAATCGTAGAGGGAGACGAAGAGATGAATACAGTAAGCAGATTCAGAAGGATGTAGGTTGCGTAGATGAAGAGGCTTGCACAGTATAGAGCAGCATGGAGCGCTGCATGAAACCAGCCTTCTGGCTGAAGACCACTACAACAACACAACCAAGTGGGAACAATAGTAAGACAAGAAGTTCAGCAAATAATAAAACATGGAAGCTCAAGTATTAGGTAACTCCAGTATAAAGAATCAGATTTCAATTGCAAAATAATTAACATCTTGCTCCCAAAGTGTCGTTAATAGTAATGATAATGAACTTTCACTCACACTGTAAATTTGATTACAAAATTTTAAATCTACTTCCGTTACGAAAACTAACGCTGACAGCAATAAAAATTATGTGCACAAATAGGGTTAATAATAAGACAAGAAAATCTCTCTTAAAGTAGTGGATATTAAAATATAAAACAAATATTAAATAACTCGGGGATTAAAAATCGTGTTTCAGTTCCAAAATAGTTAACCCTGAGAGCTATAAAATGTTACGCCAAAATGTCGATAATAGTAACACCAAAAACTCATTTGAAACTGCAGTAATTAATGACAGAAAATTTTAACCGTTCATGCTAACAGACAATTTAACGTATCAAAATCATACCTCCAAAAAACTGACACTTGGCAGTTAGCCAATCATACAATACGGCAACAGAATAACGAAGCGACTACCCGCAAGGTGTAGCCAAACACTTTGACAGCACGACACCTTTACTGCACCCGCGGTGGGAAAGGCCAGAAAGGTGCAAAGGTAGATCTACAAAACACTAAGGCCCCGCGTCAACGACCAATGACGGCCAAGATAATATAAATTACACAGAGACAACCCACGTAAGAACAGGTTACCACATGAGATGTTTTAAGATACAGAGCGGGCATAAACAAGCCCCAGAGCGGATCGCACACAAGCGTCAGTGGCGGACATGAGAGCACGCGAGAAGTGGGGAGAGCTGCCAGAACGCACAAGACAGGCAGATCCTCGTGAACTGCAAACAGTGCAGTCCGTCTAAACGATACAACGGTCGCCAAGCATCGTTAACTCATTCGGATTAGGGTCACTAGACGTCCGCATTTACGCGGACATGTCCTCATTTTGGACGTGAAATGTAGCGTCCGCATACATTTTTGGGATTACTCTTAACGTCCGCATTTTTTGGTTTTGGGAATGAAGATCTTTTGATTTTTGTTTTCATGTCGTATCGTCAACAATTTGTGTACTTTTTACTAGGGTCATTGAATTGAATCAGTTGTTATTAGCTTAAATTCGATCAGTTGCACTGAAACACTCGAAGGTATCGATTTGTATTGCATATAAATTACGTATCTTTCACCTTCAAGGTTGATGCTTCCACCATAGGTAGTATCTACGGTCAAAGCGTAGCTGTGATTGTCTACGTGCTGTTTGTTTTTGTGTGACACACGTGTTTTTAGCGAACTTGTTGATCATCCAGCTGCATCTTTACTTTCCATATTCATCATATTGGGTAAGTTTCGTGAATTTCAAAATATAGCTTATGGCACAGAATTATAGTTATGTTTTGTAAGTGAAGACTTTTTCATGGTTTAGCTGGACAATACGTTTTGATCATTCTTTGTTTAACTTTTGTTTGAGATAATTTCTCATCACGTCAGAGACGAAGTGTGCATTTACGGATAAACTCCGAGATAAATGTCCGAGCTTTCGTCCTGGAAGAGTTCAATGGGAAGCAGAATGTATCGTTTGTTGCTCAGGAACCTATGTATCTATAGCAAATCACGGCACCGGCGATCTGGAAGTGCACATCAAAACACAAAAACATATGAAGTGTGTTAGAGGTGCAAGTTTGTCAGGTAAAGTGAGTAATTTTGTTACAAAACCCTGTGCTGAACTGGACACCAAAGCAAGTGCTGCTGAAGGAACTTTTGCTTACCATACTGTGTTTCACCACAGTTGTTACAAATCCAGCGGACTGTTGAGAGAAATTTTCCATGACTCGACCATATCATCAAAAATCTCCTGTGGACGTACCAAAACTGAAGAAATAGTGAATTCATTTCTAGCACCTCATTCACTACAATACACCATGAAAGATATGGAGTGCATTCCTTTTGTTGGTGTCTCGACAGATGCTAGCAACCATGGGAATATTAAAATGATCCCCATTATAGTTCATTACTTTGATCACAGGAATGGAGGACTGCAAATTAAACTTCTAAATATAGAAAGTAGACCAAATGAAACTGCAGAAACTATTTCAACATATATCACCGATATGCCTAACAAGTTTAAAATTAAGGAAAAATGTGTGGCGTTTGGTGCTGATAGTTGCAACACAATGTTTGGTGGCATTAAAAGAGGTGATGGAAATAATGTATTTGCTAATCTAAAGAGGGTACTTAACAAGGTATTGGTTGCAGTGGGATGTCCTGCTCATGTTCTTAATAACTGCATTCAGCACGGAACTGACCTCCTTGAAATTGGCTTACAAGGATAAATAATGAAAATATATAATCATTTTTCGATATACACTATCCGTGTAGAGTCACTAAAGAAATTTCGTGATTTTGCCCAAATAGAGTACCAACAACTTCTCAGCCATAGCAAGACTCGATGGCTATCACTATTTGCAGCCATTCAGAGACTTACAGAGATGTTTCCCGCTCTGAAATCCTTCTTTCTGCCACAAAACAAACCTCCAACAGTCCTAAAGAATTTTTTATGAACCCTATCTATGAGCTATATCTATGGCATATCCAATCATTAGTTGGCATTTTCCATAATTATATTAGTATCTCAGAAAAGAAAGAAAACTCCCTTATCGATGTCATGAATCTCCTGTATTCCCTTCGTGGTGTTCTTCAGCACAGAAAAGATGAAAATTTTATATCTTTGAGTGTGAAAGAAAGATTGTTTCAAATGGAAAATGATGGTTATGCTTTGAAGGTGAAGGATTTTAAGTGCCATGTTGGTACCCTCTATGAAGGATGTTTGGAATACCTGAATATGTGAATGACACCATTTTGTGAATTTTCTTGTTTTAAGTGGCTCGATTTTTCAGATTGTTGAATAAATATATTAAAATAGACGAAGAAAAGTGCTTTGATCAGTTTTCCAGTTTGAAAAAATTCATAGCCACATATGATAGAAAATCAGAACCGGCCCATAAGATGTGGTGCAAGTATGTTGAGTCGTGTAGCAGTAAGGAACAGTTTAGCGAGTTAATTAAAACCGCATAAGTCTTCCTCGCGTTGCCAGCCCATAAGGCTTGTGTGAAGAGGTTGTTCGCCTTAATAGAGGCACAGTGGACAAAGGAGAGAAATAGATCCACTATTGACACTGTAATGGGGATTGCAAGGGTGAAATTTAATTTTAGAATTTTTTTTTAAATATTTGAGAAAAGAAAAGGAACTTTTAAAAAAGATTCAGTCAACTGAAAAATACACAGGTGTGTGAGATGTGTGTAATGTTTATATTTTTTTGTTATGTAATAAAAAAAAGAAATAGAAAGTGTCTTCTTTTTCATCCTAAAATATGGAAAATGACCTCTTTTTAGTTTTCCGAAATCTGGTAACCCTAATTCGGATGATATTCATTCAATTAAATGACACTTGATTTAAAGATATTACGTAATTCACTGTAATTTACCCTTGCATGGTATGATTGAATTAATCACTGGTAAATGCTCCAAACCAATACAGGTGAGCTAGTAATTTACTTCTGTCAACGGGCCTTTTAAAGGACATTTAAACCTTGCTCTTTGAGCACCACGTAATTGTAACTTCAGTGTAGGCTACGTACAGGGCACTAAAAGGGAAACGTGTAATTAATTTAGATGCAGCAGGAAAGGCCAACAAGGCACCCAAATATTCATACTAACGGCCCACAATTGCATTGCCAGAACAGACTCCGTCTCGATAGCACCGCACTAAGCGGCCGTTAAGCAACACTCTGAATACGACACCGGATGAGTGAGGATACTAACGTTTATACTGCTCTGCAGTCCAGTTATTGCAACAGAGCGTCTATTTAGTGCAGTGGTTTCTGGGACAATTACCCCCTGAGAGCAATCACATATCTGCTAGTACCCTTCAGCATTAGCAACTAACCAAAATTTTAGAATGATACAAAATTTTCTTTGAACAGTTTTATTTTTAAAATGATAAAGAACAACATTTAAATTTTGTAGGTGTTCCATTAAACCAGAAAATATTGAGTCAATGAGATAACTGCTATAACATTTTTTAATAGAATGGTGGAGCAGCTGCCAGATCGTCACGAGTGCTACTTAAAGTCCTTCTCAGAAAAGAAAGCTAACTACTCGCATTGAGGGTAGTCACTTGTTACAAGACATGGTTTCTCTGCACCAGTCCTCTCCCTAGCAGCACATGGCTTCACCCACATACTGCACCCCCATTTATAATCATCTGTACATAGTTTGTAAATCACTTCACTGCTGGACTCTTTTACTTCGGAAATGAAAGCGATTAGCAGAATTCAGGCTGACAGTGTTTAGTAATAATAATACTAATAATAATAGGAGTAGAGTGTACGACTTACAGCAATATAATGGTCATATCCGTCTTTATTGTTGGGTTTTCAACTAGTTCGTTTAGCTGCTGCCAAATGAATAATGAAGCCTTTTATAGTTTATTGCGAAACTATCTACAAGTCGGAGGTTTTTCATGCGATATTTAAGCATATTTTAAGTATATATCTGAATTAATTTTACTCTCATAGATGAATGGTATAAAACTCAAAGGATGTGTGAAGTGGATGGACTAAATGAGGACAATGACATTGATAAATTCCTTTCAGAAGGTGTAGCCTTCACCATATTGAGCCAAGAGCCAATGCTAGTACGAGAAAACTGTGAAATTAGTATTGCAATCATTTTAAATAGTGTGGCGGTACTAGTTTGTCACATGTCAGGAAGTGACAATATATATATATATATATATATATATATATATATATATATATATATATATATATATATATATAAATTGAAGAGCAGGTTCTATGAATTATAGCATTTTGGCTCCTGTTTCTCCCAGCTGCTGGAAAGTGACGAGATGTGCCACCTGCGAGTTTTACGCGTTGGGAAGACAATGGCAGAAATCCGAGAGGTTTACCACCAGGACTTCCCATGGACAGTGATCGTGTGAGTGAGCCACTGTGAGTACCTCTTAAACCAGAGTACTTCAAAAGATTCTTTTAAAGCAGTGCAAATCACAGGAGATCGTCAGAGAGTTTCAATAAAAGCTTACGGATTGTCCCAAAAGCGGAAGGGGACGACTGAACACCGCTAAATTTCTGTGAACGGAATAGGAAGCTGTGGTGTCACAGCCAGACACCACACTTGCTAGGTGGTAGATTAAATCGGCCGCGGTCCTGTAGTACATGTCGGACCCGCGTGTCGCCACTGTGTGATCGCAAACCTAGCGCCACCACAAGGCAGGTCTCGAGAGACTGAGGAGACCTCGCCCCAGTTGTACGGACGACATTGCTTGCGACTAGACATACGAAGCCTTCCTCTCATTTGCCGAGAGACAGAATAGCCTTCAGCTTAGTCCATAGCTACGACCTAGCAAGGCGCCATTAGACTTACAGTGATTGTAATTAAAGTCTCCTTTGTGTGATGTACCACAACACCAGATTAAAGTTAAGTATATTATACAGCTACGTACTTTTCTTCATCATTAATTACGTATCCTGTTCCAGTACTTCTCGCCCGTCTGCGTTAGTTTAGCGTGCATTAAGCCACTTCGATCTACAAGGTGTTGGCCCAGCGGCCGACACATCAGAAGCGAACTGCATTTACACGCCCAGACATCATGCCGCAAATCGTAAGGTGAGGGCCAGGACACTGGCTACTTTTAGTTTGTTGACTGAAAACACAACAATTACTGGGGAAGAAAATTCTGCATGCTTTTGCTACATGCAGCACCAAAGAGTGAGATTTTCAGTTGTTACAGTGGCAACCCTGTAATTTTCCTCTCGCCTTGCGATAATTTGGAGAAGTATGTCAGAGCAGGTAGTCAGTAGTGCATTTTGGGGCGAGCACACATTAGCGGCGGTTCGTGTCTCGTTCGAAAGTCTCTCTGCGGCGCACTGCTGCAGCGTCACGCTCCTTTCACTGTTTCTGAGTGAGAATCGCGTTTGAGTCTTCTATGCACTGCGTAGCTGACACTTTGCGAGTCTTTTTCGTGACTTTGTGACTGACTTTTATCGTTAGATCTCTCTCATACTGGGATCAAAACTCGAAGCCATCCAGTATATGTCGCTTTTGTGAGTTGAGCAGCCTTTTGGAGGCCATTTGCATGTAATTACGCTGATTCAGAAAAATCTTAACCTTCTACGCATATTGCAGTTTAAATTTTTGGATGAATGTAGTCGTAAATCAATCCAGCCTCAACTTGAAAAATATTGAGAGAAAATAAGTTAATTTTTTTTTATATGACTTTTCCTCACTCTATCAGCTCCTCGCACGAAGTTTTTATGAAACGACCCCTTCACTGAAAAATAAATATCGCGAGACGGCTCTAGCTCACTGAACTGCAGTCTCAATATGACGGTGTTTCCGATATGTTAGAGGTGTCATTACACCTTCTTTTAATTTTAAAGTTAGAAGGATACTTTATAATTATACGAACTGGATTAAATTTTATTTTGGCAATAACGAAACTTCGCCTGCATTCGCATTTAGCAGCATTAATAGTTATCAATTTAACATTTGTATTATTGTGTTGGATACTGCCCGAGCTAAGAATCGCTTGTTCCGTCGTTTGCGTGTTGAGTTCACGTGCGTGGCAGGCAGCTTGCAAAACGAAACCACTGCAGAACCTCAGTCGACTCGCACACAATACAACAGGTACGGCAAAGAGTCATAAACAATACAGTAGTAATAATAGAAATCACATCTTAAAAATAATTTAAATTCGTGACGAACACAATCGAACCCTTTTTTTTTTCATCCCTCAGAAATTTTCATTTTGTCCCTCAGGGTAATTACCCCCCAGTTGGGAAACTTAACTACCATAAAAATTAACGATAACTACAAAATCACACCATATTTGTCATTCTTTAGTTTCCTAAGGACCCTGGATGGTACGAAAAGGTACATCACAGAACTGTTTATTTACGATTCTGTTGTACCGTACAGATATTTACCGAATAATGTTTTCCTTTAATAGCAAAAAATTGTTAGCAAATACCAGAAGATATGGACTTTTGCATAAAGACATTATATGTCTACCCTACAAAGTCGAATTTTGTACGCTACACTTCAGGCCAAATCAATGAATTTGGAACTGATTTCACCTACATTACTTAATGTACGAAATACGACACCACAGCTGTAGCTTGAGATAAAACGCCACAGACGTGATAAAAAATCATCAAAAGCAATAGACCTGTTTCCCAATACAGAAGGAACCAGTTCTACACATGCTGCTAAATTGCCACAAACGGCAAGGAACATCAATACATTCGTGTTTGAAGTAAAAGTTACTAGATTTAAAAAATTATTCGTGCGTTAGAGAAACGAGTAAAGTTTAAGAATAGGCGAATTGTTTGACTCCATAAAATTGTTTAAGTGTCAAGGAAAGTATTTATGATAATAACAACAGGCAACATAAAAATATTGGCTTCACATGCTCGAAATACACATTTATATTCCCTTGCTTTTAGCGGAGTAAGCTGCAAATATGTACATACTTGAAAGTAGGCCTATATCTTCAAAAATAAGTTGTAGCTTATGATACTGAATTAACTAATTCGGCTAGTTCCGTATGAGTTTCACCATAATTCATGTCTTACGATAATTTACTAACGCAAGGAACGCACAATTATAACAACAGTTTCGTTAATCGAGTAGAAAATAATTAAAAACCAACATTATCCTCAAGAGACGCACCTGACTGCTTTCTCGCCGCTTGGAGCGCTAATGTTGCTGCAGCCGTCAAATGTTAACAACTTTCGCACCAGAGTGTTTCGTGGCTGTATTTAATAGACCGTGACGTGTATCAAGACGTAGAGGAATTGTGGGCAAAGCTTAAACTAATTGTAAAATGCGCCATGGTAAGTACCTGCCGAGTGGATTAGGGGAAGAAGAAACGCGGCACGGTTTAGTTCTAAAATTGTTGATAAAACAGAGGCTGTTGTACTTCAAAATAGAACGCGCAAATGATGACAAACAGTAAAATCGTGCATCTGTAAGAAGACCGATACATACAACTACCACCATCACCTAGCGAAAGATCTTCCCGAGAACCCGAGAAAATTCTAGTCCCAAGTAAAATCTCTCGACGGGCCTAAGACATCTGCCCATTCACTTTGTGACCAGTCTAGTGTGGCAACGTTGCCACGTAAGTCAATGAAAGGAATACCGAAGTTTTAAACCTAGCTTTTAAGAAATCATTGGCCCAGGAGGATCGTACAAACAAATCGTCGTCCGGCCGTCACACAAGTTCCCGTATAGAGAACAGATTAATTGGATTCACTGACGTGCAGAAGCAACTGCAAGGGTTGAAAACAAAGGAGTCACAAGGTCTGAAAGGAGTCCCAGTTCGATTTTACACAGAGTTCCTCCGGCATTTGCCCCTTACTTAACATGCGTTTATCGCCAATTTCTCACCCAGCGCATGGTCTCAAGCGACTGGAAACAAACGGATGTGACTCCTTTATATAAGAAGGGTGAAAGGACCCATAAAATTACAAATCAATATCCATAACATCCGTTCGCTACAGGAATCTTGAACGTATTCTCAGTCGAATATAATAAAATTACTTGAAAGGTAGCGTCGTCTGTTCACAAATCTGCTCGAATTTAGAAAGCATCGCAAGTGCAAAGCTCACGTTGCCCTTTTCTCATGTGATATACTGCAAACCATGGATGAGGGGCGACAGACAGATTCCATATTCGTAGATTTCCGGTAACCATTTGACACAGTGCCCCGTTGCAAACTGTTAAAGAAGGTTCGAAGATACAGAGAATGCGAGAATAGCTCGAAGACTTCTTAGATAACAGAACTCAGTACGTTGTCCTCGATGGCGAGTGCTCATCACAGACAAGGGCACCGTTTGGAGTGCTCGAGGGAAGCGTGACAGGACCGCTGTTGTTATCTATATACATAAATGATTTGTCGGACAGGGTGGGCAGCAATCTCCGGTTGTTTGCTGATGATGCTGCGGTGTACGGTAAGCTGTCGTCGTTTAGTGACTGTATGAAGGTACAAGACGACGTAGACAAAATTTCCAGTTGGTGCCATGAATGGCAGCTTGCTCTAAATATAGAAAAATGTAGGGGAATCCAGATGACTAGGAAAACAATCCCGTAATGTTCGAATACAGCATTGGTAGTGTAGTGCCTGACATAGTCGCGTCGATTAAATATCTAGAAGTAACTTTGCAAACCTGAAATGGAACGAGAACGGAAGGACAATAACAGGGAAGGCTAACGATCGAAATAGGTTTGTGGGGAGGATTTTAGTAAAGAGTGGTTCACTTGTAAATGGGACCACGTACAGAACACTAGTACCACCCATTCTTCAATACTGCTCTAGTATTTGGAATTCGCAACAGGTCGGATTAGAGGGAGACATCCAAGCATTTTCGAGGCGAGTTGCTAGATTTATTACTGGTAGGTTCGATTCACTGAAGTACTTCTTGAATTCAAATGGGAAGGCGACTGAGAAAATTTAGGGAAACGGATTTTCTAACTGACTGCAGACCGATTCTACTGCCACCAACGTACATTTCCCGTAAGGCTTATAAAGACAAGATGAAGGAGGGCTTGTACACAGGCATACGAGAGAGTGTCTTTTATCTCTCGCATTATTTGCAAGTTGAATGGGAAAGGAAATGGCAAGTAGAAGTATAGAAGGTACCCTCCGCCACTCACGATATCGCGACTTGTAGAGTATTTACTGCTTGTAGATGTTCGTAGTAGGCCTAACAGAGACCCAGGGCTGTACGTGGCAATAGTACGGTGCAATTAGACCCAAACCTCAAAATCCAAAGTAAAAGCTTCACTCCCGATCCAAATTGTTCTGTACAGTCCACATATTGTTTGGTAAAACGTTACACCATTTAAGCGTTGGGTTTTGGGGTGTGAGGGGGGGGGGGTGGAGATGTTGTTAAACTAGTAGTTGTATCAGTTTTTATTAAATATTTCGAAAACTATATAGTTAAGCGCGGAAAGTACCATATACTAATATAATCTACATTAAATTGCGAACAAAACTGGTTCAGTGCATAATCTTGCTGAAGTGAACCGTTCCAGAGGGTGTAAAAGTAGAAATGTTTCGTATTTTTTAGAATTTTGGAAGAAATATGACATTATCACTAAGTAAACTATTCTTTAATACAGGATTGTGTTTGTAAAAGCAAATTGTCATTTTAGTGGCCGGTGGTATGTTAGTGATAAGCCCTTGAAGGAACAACAACCTCTCCACCTTCTCAAGGCGCGCTACTTTTTAAGGGAAAAGAGGCTTCCACAGGCCTAGGCCATATAAACCTGTGGTACGGAGAAACCCACTCTGAACCTTCTCTGGACAATGCCGCATCAAGAATGAATACCTTTGCAACATAAAAGATTTTGAATTATAAAAATATTATCTGTATAATAATTATGGTACATAATTATATCATTTTGATTCATAATATTTTTAAAACTGCAGCTTTTGGAGGCTTTTCGTCAGAAAATAAGACATATTTGGGTGTATATTGCATCCCACTTTATTTAAATTTTTGAAGTTCATAAACTGAGTTCAGCAGTAATATCAAATAAAAATGTAGAATGTTAAATGCGTCCTTAAATTAATGTAAAGTATTTCATCAGTATTCAGTCCTCATCTAGATCTTCATGTATGATATTCGTGTCCCTCTTAACACATCCTAGGGCTGAACAACTACCACATATGCACTTTAGACCCCTTTTTCTGCACTTGCAGTTACTGAAGCATACGTCTTTGAGAGCGCACGCTACGAGGGACAGCAATTCCCACGCAGCTGCAGGACGTACTGTTGTAATTAGTCTCAGGTGTTCGCCAGTCTTCTTCCCCCCCTACTCGTGTGGATTCTTCTTCTCGCTCAGCCACTGATGCTCCTGGTGGTAGGCTCTGGGTGAATGTTGCCTGGAAGCTGCTGAAGTGGGGGGAATTGCAGCCAACTTGAACAATTAATGTATAGGCTGCATGCAGTAGCCTGCAAGTAACGTTGGTAGCCAAAGCATTGGTAGTGTTCTTGGCTCCAAATATCGCAAGAAGGAAATGCTTTTCAGTGTTAGAAACTGCACTGGGGTCAACTTTGGGGTCGTTGAAGACTAAAAGTTTCGTCTGAAGAGCATTGTTGCCTTGCACTTTCCTACATGGTGTAATTTTCCCCTTCTTGTAGATAGCTGATACAGTGTCACATCCTGTGAAGGCATACATGGCTGAGAGTACACCTTTCATATTCACAATGCCTCGCTGAATGTCAGAAGTAGTGTACACTTTTTGCTGCTGATTGCCTTTCTTTGCTACCACCATTTCAATTTCTTCTGTGATGGTGCGTGGACAGTCAACACGTCTGTGTCATCACCAGTTAAACAACCTTCAACTCCTTTCTCCGCTTCATCAATCGCTGTTAAAACTATTAATAAGTCATCATCATTCGATGATTGAACTGTGAACCACATCTTTGCAAGTGCACTATAAGGAGAGAAATAAACTTTCTACCTGTATCCTTTTTTATGTGCACTATTGCAGTTCTCAATTTCAAAATGTAGTATTACATGGTTATTGAGATATATGTTGTGTAAAGCAAACGAATCGCGTGGCTAGATGTGAGAGGGGGCCTAACGGACCACAGACTGCCAGATTAAATTAATGAGTGAATAAATAAATAAATAAATTAGAAATTAAAAATATTCATTGTTTCGAAGGGATGTAATCCTCCCAGTTACACAGTCGTACCATACGGCCTTAACTTGGCTCCTATACTATCTGACATTTCTTATAGACACTTTACGTCATTTAATAAGATAGACAAGATTTTGCAGATCTTAAGATTAATCGCGTCCTGCTCCAAGCTTTTCTGCCGAATTATCCAACCTAGGCATCTAAATTTATTCGCGCGATTAATCTTCCCTTTATTTAAAATCTTCTGTTGTGGTCCACCACTGATATTTGTAATTTATTTTATCTTCTCAAAGGAGGCCAGTAATCCTACTTTCTCAGCTATCTCTGTTAGTTTATGAATCTTCGTGATTGGTGAATTAATGTTGTTGGAAAAAATGGCTAGATCATCAGCTGTGTTTGGGTCCTAGTCTGAATCATTATTCATTTCCATCGTCTTAGCTAATTCTCTTCCTCCATTCTCGAATGATTTTTTCCAAGATACAGTTAAAAAGGACTGATTTTTTCCAAGATACAGTTAAAAAGGAGCGGGGAAACTTCATCGAGTTGTCTGATACCAGTTTTGGTTTTGAAAGGGGCCCGAGATGTTGAAACAAAATTCACTTTTGATCCCGTATCGATCAGAATCTGTTGAATCATCCACCCCAAATCCTTCCATAACATTCAACAGTTACTCACTGTCAACTGAGTCGTGCGCCTTTTTTATCAATGCATACTATCGCACGGCAGTACCTTCCAGACGTTTAGTACTTGATAATGTTTTTCAACTTGAAAATCTCCTCTAGGCAGAAACTTACTTTCCTGAAATTGGCTTGGTACTTATTAGTCTATTTATAAAAATAAACGTCAATTCAGTTCTGGACTGTTTTGGAGAGCGTCTCCCATGGAACAGATACTAATATAATATCTCTTCAACTGCTGATAACCTTTTGAGCCACCATTTTTATGGAGTTGGTGGACTAGCATAGATAGGCACACAGAGGATACCCGACCACCTCTCTGTATCTCCTCAAACAACTCAGCTGGTATGTTCAGAATGTCTTCATTGACCAGCTTCCGGGACTCTGCGACAATTGATTCCTTTCAAACTGCTGTATTATTACTTAGGGCGAACATGATCTGTTTAATTTAGATGTGTGGATGTGCGTTTGTCGCTATTTTTTCCCTGAAGCACGTGGTTGGGGGTTGTTACAATTTCAGATTAGATTTGAAAATTTGATTGAAATCCCTGAGATCGTTTTTTAGAATATCCTGATCAATACGTTTCATCTGTTGTTTCTAAAATAATGGCTTTGCAAGTCGGATCACAGGGGCTGCGTGTTTCCGACTTTTACAGAAGGAGTTAAAATCTTCATGTTCTTTCGGAGAGTTTCATTTTTTCAACGAATGTGTTCTGTGTGCGTAATTTTGGACCGAGGTCTCGTTGCATCATCTACGTTTGCGTTTGCGAAATTTCAAGCTTCTTGTATTGTCTATTGTATTGTACTGTCTGTCCAGTTCTGAGACTAAAATGTTAGTTGCTGACGGCACTCTCTCAATACTTGTTAACTGATTTTAAATTTTGCCACATCATTTCTGCATTTGTTCTTTCCAGCTGTTGGAGCTTTTCTGAGAAAAATGAAATTCATTTTAATCCTGGAGAGTTAATTATCTAAATGATACTTAGTACCTATCTGAACTTTAATATTCTTAATTTCCTTGATCGCAATCCCAGAATGGGGCATGTGGACGATTCTTCATCGTTCGAGTTTCCAAGTGGTTTCCGTGTCTCCTCTTTACTTAGTTTGTGTTTGATATTAACTGAAGACTAAAAGTTCGACACAGAAAAAAACAAATTCAAAATGTCTTGCTCCTTCTGTACCGGTTCATAATTTACTATTATTCCAAGTGGTTTCCGTTTCTCCTCTTTACTTAGTTTGTGTTTGATATTAACTGAAGACTAAAAGTTCGACACAGAAAAAAACAAATTCAAAATGTCTTGCTCCTTCTGTACCGGTTCATAATTTACTATTATTCCACGTCAGCTTACAGTCGTTGACAAAAATCTTAATATTCTTTGTAGTTATTTTCGTCTTCTCCTTCTCTAGGAGATCCCAAAATTGTTCTTGTTTCTCTGGACTATGGCTGTTGTTCTCATGCATGAGGTGGCCGCATGTACACTGAACAGGGTGTAGCCGCCTCCCGCAGCAAAGAGTGAGTCTTGAAAGTTATTTGATACGCTTGAAAAATTCACCACTGCGTTGATAAACGTCTTATTTACAGAGAAATCTGTTCCAAACGCTTATATATTCATGCTTATATTCACGGCTTCCTTTTTTTCATAGATCCTATACACTACAATTTCCATAACGCTTTCGTCCTGATAATGTGTATTTTGAAAACTAGGACTGTGATGTTTTGGTACTCCAACAAATTGTCAGTCCTTATTGTACACCAAATTTTCGCAATGATTTCACATTTGTGGTAGCGATGTAATATTCGTTTTTCTTTTTCAACTTAGTACTTCTGCCGCAGAGCATGCAGGTCCCTCCGACTTCCCTAACCATGTAGTTGCACGCCAACAGGACCCCAAGATATGCTTGCACTCCTAACAGTGATGGGTCTCTGTCCACAGTTGCCACGGGGTTAGTGGCTTCTTTTTGATGATTTTCGATTATGTCTGATTCTTAGAGATATGTGGGTCGGATTTGTTCCTTCCCAGTAGTAGATTCAAAGTATTAAGCAATGAAGCATGGAGTTAGTTTGCTATATACACCTTTGGTATGCATGGTCCTCTTCTGCTTTAAAAGTCATTGACTTTTTTCATCTATAATCTCGAAAAAGGATGGTTTCAAATTGGTACCAGATGGGGCATCTGGACCAACTTCTTTCTTATTTTTCTTTTTTTTGGGGGGGGGGGGGAGGCGGGGCTTATAGGCAGGGTATAGTTTCGTAGTGTTGGGCACAGATTGTGGGATTGATTGTTTATTTTAATAAAAATTTGGGATAGTAATTTGTTTGTTATAAGTAAGATCTATAATTCATTCTGATTTAGCTAACTTATCTCCACATATTTACAGTTGTTCTTTTGTGATATTTCAGGCGTTGAGAGTAATAAGTATTTTATTTCCCTGATTATCTGGATGTTTCAATCAATGATATGTTGGTCTTTAATGCTACCAGAGGCATCTTTCTTTATCTTAATTTTACATTAGCATCATGTTGTACATTGAACATTCCTGAGACTTTAATTGAGCTTTTCATTAAAGTGTGCCATCATAATATTTTATCACTTTGTTAACTAATTACTTGCTGTTATGGTAGTCTTCCCACTAACATGTTATGTGGGTTTTTCAGCCCAGTGTTTTGTTTACCCATATGAATAATTTTAACTGTCGCCAAGAGAGGAGGACTCTACAATGTGTGTCTGCATGCATACTACCAAGACAGTATCCAGTTTGTGGTGTCTGGGGAGGGTGAATATGTGCAGACTGGGGATGATGAGCTGTTCTTCCCATAATCCTTCTAAAGGTGTTGTAGTCGGGGCTACCCTACTAAACTAATGGCTAATGGCTTTTCTGTGACAGAAGATCTTTTACAAGACATTCTGAGAACTTCTGGAAGGGAGCATTATTTTACTTGCTGTTAGTTGAGGGCAGGAAATAATCAAGAATATGCTTACATTCTTTTCCTCTGGTTAACTTAGACATTTTCGTAAAACTTGTAGGAGCTCGCTAAGTCGAGGAATTGTCCAACAGCCTTCCATGGTATTGGAAGTTCTGATGGGGAAAGGTAAGTCTGCGAGTTTCGTGTACATCACATTGGTTGGTTACTGATCCGTCGTGATCAGTGGAGTTACTTTAATGGACACAATACCCGTAAGAATTATTTTTTTATAAACAATGTCCAAACTTGCTGCTGTTTGACGATAATTTTTATTTATTCCCTTTGGCTATACATTTGTTTCGAGTAAACTGCCATTAACGAGTGACCTGTTCTACAATGTGGGTGACGTTACTCTCATTGCACATTTTTTGTTGTAGTAGGACAGTTTAGTCGAAACAGAATTGTAGAGAAGGGGAATGAAATAGAAATTAATATCACACAGTAGTGAGTCTTGATACTCCTTACAAATATGTCACTTGTTGACTTATTACTACACTGCAGGCCCTATGGAACGTAAACTATAAGGATTAATAACTATGTTTCCTGTATGGAGCTGAGAAATTCTGTTTCATCATTTTTCAGTATTCGTCATATGTTGGGATTCTATGAGCGTGTAGTTGCTTGGTTGGAAGAGCTCAGACAGAAGAGCACGGAGTAATATGGTAGGTGGTGGTGGTGGTGTTCAACAAAGGCAGTGGACTTGTGGCGAGATCTAGTGGCTGCCGACAAACTGTTTGTTTTGGTGCAAACTTGAGAGAATGGCATATGATTTCCTATATTGTTGTTGGGTATCACAGTCTTGTCGAATGCAGCTGTAGTTACCGACGTGTAATTAGATGTTGATTACAGAGTAGGAACACACTAATCGATGGTGGTTACTTTTATGTAGCAGTGCAGAAAATTCATTAGGTTCAGTGTATAAATACTTCCGATTAAATCTATGAAAAAATACAAATATTAACTTCGTGTGCTGCGCATGTCTCCCATCTTCATTGTCCAACTTCCTCTCCTCCATTCTCTATAGCCATTTGTATGAAAATGAGGCAACCAGTCTGAAAATACAAGTGGCTTCAGAAAATAAGGAAAGTGTACTTAAAACGTACTCTTTGTACGTGGTATCTTTTTACGACGTAGGCACTTAATTTTGTGGAGAAAGATTTATTTCGTTTTCTAAACTAACCCAGTCACGCTCGCTCGCGCGCGTACACGCACACACACACACACACACACACACACACACACACACATGCACATGCACACTCAAATTTATCCAAAAATTACATAAAGAGTGTAACTTGCTGCGTTTTGTAGTATTTTAAAGGGGGTTCAAAAATATGAAACACCCAGCACCATATTTATAAAAAATATTACGTAAATCAGCATTTTTGTACATGCAGAGATAGAAATAATGCTCAAATTAATTTCTTCCCACATCTAATTGCTGTCAGGCGTCACAAGGTGGACAGCAAACCAGCGGAAAACTAAGACTGATGACTGCATTTTACAAGCCTCAGGTGGTGTCAGGTGAGCACACATGCAGTCGACAAAATATAACATGCTTGGAGATTGCGAAAATATTGACTCACGGCCTAACAAGGGAACTATCCCAGACGTAAATAAATGGTGTTGATGATATTTGGTGGGTATGTAAACTGGCCCAAATAATGCAATACACATTTTTGCATGTTTTTGCCTATTTTCTCTTATGGGTAAAAACACAACCCAAATGTAATTTGGTGCATGGTGAAGAATAAAGTGTGTGTCCACATAGAACTGTATTAAATTTCCTTAATTTTTAGGGAAATTAGGGAAACGGATTTTCTAACTGACCGCAGGCCGATTCTACTGCCACCAACGTACATTTCCCGTAAAGGCTTATAAAGAGAAGATGAAGGAGGGCTTGTACACAGGCATATGAGAGAGTGCCTTCAGTGGGAAAGGAAATGGCAAGTAGAGGTATACAAGGTACCCTCCGCCACTCACGATATCCCTACTTCCAAAATATATACTGCATGTAGGTGTTCGTAGTAGGCCTAACAGAGACCCAGGGCTGTACGCGGAAACAGCACGGTGCAATTAGAACCATACCTCAACATCCAAAGTAAAAATCTCCCTCCAGCTCCAAATTGTTCCAATCAGTCCACATATTCTTTGGAAAAAAGTTACACCATTTTAAGCGTCACGTTTGGTGGGAGGAGTGGAGAAGTTGGTAAAGAAGTGCCATATACATAAATAGTCTACATCAAAATGCGAGCAGAAATGGTCCCATGCATAATCTTGCTAAACTGAACAGTTTCAGAGTTAGGGAGGGGGGGGGTGTAAAAGCAGAAATTTTTGCGTATTTTTTAGATTTTGTGGGATAAATGTATCGTTATCACTAAGGAAACTAATTTTTCTATACAGGATAGTGTTTTATAAAAGCAAATTGTGATTTCAGTGGCCAGTGGCATCTTAGTGATAAGCCCTTGAAGGAACAACAACCTCGCCACCTTCTCAAGGGGCGCTACTTTTTAAGGGAAAAGAGGCTTCCACAGGCCTAGGCCATATAAACCTGTGGTACGGAGAAACCCACTCTGAACCTTCTCTGGACAATGCCGCATCAAGAATGAATATCTTTCCAACATTTTTAATGTTTAATTTTAAATTATAAAAGTATTATCGGTATAATAATTATGATATACAATTATATCATTTTTAATCATATTATCCTTAGAACTACAAATTTTGGAGGTTTTTCTTTAGAAAATAGGCATATTTGGCTGGATATTGTAACTATATTTTATTAAAATTTTCGAACTGCATAAACTGAGTTCAGTACTAATATTGAATAAAAATGTAGGGACAACCTTCACTGCCCTCCAAACATTGGGAATGATTCCTACTGCTTAGCTAACCCTGAATAACCAGTTTCAGGAGAGCCAGAAAAATTCCATCTGGGCCAGATGACTTGAACGGTTGGAAATTGGATTTTATTAAAGTCCATACACTCCTTGGCCGATTCCCAGTCCTCTCTTCGAGTGCCTGAGAACCATTGTCTCTCTGGGATCACATTCTGGTCTGTGTTGTCCGGCAGAGCATATTGAGGAAAGTGAGTTTTGAGGAGCAGTTTCAGTAAGTATCATGTTCTGTCTTTGTATATTCCCCATCCTCCTTCCTCATCGTACATCCTGCGTTGATTGGTACTCTAGCGAGGATTCTGTGAAGTCTAGCTTGGGCAGCTGTGCTCTCCACTTCTTCACAGTATGCCTTCCAGGATGTCTTCTTTGCTTGTCTAATTTCAAGGTTATAGTTGACAAGCGCCTCACGATATATAGCCCATTGTCCTTTCTGTCTCGCAATGTTAAACAGTTTTTGTACCTGTTTTCTTTGAATTACCAAGCTACACTCCTGGAAATGGAAAAAATAACACATTGACACCGCTGTGTCAGACCCACCATACTTGCTCCGGACACTGCGAGAGGGCTGTACAAGCAATGATCACACGCACGGCACAGCGGACACACCAGGAACCGCGGTGTTGGCCGTCGAATGGCGCTAGCTGTGCAGCATTTGTGCACCGCCGCCGTCAGTGTCAGTCAGTTTGCCGTGGCATACGGAGCTCCATCGCAGTCTTTAACACTGGTAGCATGCCGCGACAGCGTGGATGTGAACCGTATGTGCAGTTGACGGACTTTGAGCGAGGGCGTATAATGGGCATGCGGGAGGCCGGGTGGACGTACCGCCGAATTGCTCAACACGTGGGGCGTGAGGTCTCCACAGTACATCGATGTTGTCGCCAGTGGTCGGCGGAAGGTGCACGTGCCCGTCGACCTGGGACCGGACCGCAGCGACGCACGGATGCACGCCAAGACCGTAGGATCCTACGCAGTGCCGTAGGGGACCGCACCGCCACTTCCCAGCAAATTAGGGACACTGTTGCTCCTGGGGTATCGGCGAGGACCATTCGCAACCGTCTCCATGAAGCTGGGCTACGGTCCCGCACACCGTTAGGCCGTCTTCCGCTCACGCCCCAACATCGTGCAGCCCGCCTCCAGTGGTGTCGCGACAGGCGTGAATGGAGGGACGAATGGAGACGTGTCGTCTTCAGCGATGAGAGTCGCTTCTGCCTTGGTGCCAATGATGGTCGTATGCGTGTTTGGCGCCGTGCAGTTGAGCGCCACAATCAGGACTGCATACGACCGAGGCACACAGGGCCAACACCCGGCATCATGGTGTGGGGAGTGATCTCCTACACTGGCCGTACACCACTGGTGATCGTCGAGGGGACACTGAATAGTGCACGGTACATCCAAACCGTCATCGAACCCATCGTTCTACCATTCCTAGACCGGCAAGGGAACTTGCTGTTCCAACAGGACAATGCACGTCCGCATGTATCCCGTGCCACCCAACGTGCTCTAGAAGGTGTAAGTCAACTACCCTGGCCAGCAAGATCTCCGGATCTGTCCCCCATTGAGCATGTTTGGGACTGGATGAAGCGTCGTCTCACGCGGTCTGCACGTCCAGCACGAACGCTGGTCCAACTGAGGCGCCAGGTGGAAATGGCATTGCAAGCCGTTCCACAGGACTACATCCAGCATCTCTACGATCGTCTCCATGGGAGAATAGCAGCCTGCATTGCTGCGAAAGGTGGATATACACTGTACTAGTGCCGACATTGTGCATGCTCTGTTGCCTGTGTCTATGTGCCTGTGGTTCTGTCAGTGTGATCATGTGATGTATCTGACCCCAGGAATGTGTCAATAAAGTTTCCCCTTCCTGGGACAATGAATTCACGGTGTTCTTATTTCCAGGAGTGTATTATTCTACCAAGGCACACTCCTATTTGTGCACTTCTTAGTGACTGTGCAGTTGTCCTGATATGAGGTCACTATGGCAGAGGTAACAGCGTCTGCTACTTCCTCAAACTCTACTGGATTACATATCGAGGTTTTAATTTTCGATAAGCCAAATCAAGGTCTCTCCTATTTGTCTCCCAGTCTGTTTCCCTGGGATTCCTATAGGTCATGACACTATGAGGGAAAGTAATTCCTGGGGAGCTGCAGGACGTACTGTTGTAATTCATCTGAGGTGTCTGACAATCTTCTTTCACCCGCACTCGATCGCATTCTTCTCTCATTCTCTCATTCAGCCTCTGCTGCCAGAAAGCTGATGGGGGGGGGGGGGGGGGGGGGAATGAAGCTAACTTGAACAATAAACAATGAATGTATAGACTGGTTTGCAACACCCTGCAAGTAACACTGGTAGTGACAACCATCTAGATCTTCAGTGTTCTTGGCTATGAATATCGCAAAGAAGGAAATTCTTTCCAGCATCAGTCACTGGACTGGGGTCAGCTTTGGTATCGTTGAAGACTAGACGTTTCGTCCATAGAGCGTCGTTGTATTGGACTTTCCACTTGTTGTAGATAGTTGATACAGTGTTACATTCTGTGAAGACGTATATTGCTAAGAGTACACCTTTCATATTCCCAATGCCTCGCTGAACGTCAGAAATAGTCTATACTTTTTCCTGCTGATTGCCTTTCTTTGGTACCACGATTTTCAGTTTGTTCTCTGATAGTGTGTGGACAGTCAACAAGACTAGTAAGCCCATGTTATAACAAACTTATCAAGCTTCAACTCCTTTCTTTGCTTCATCAATCGCTATTGAAACTATTAATAAGTTAGCATCACACGATGCTTGATGAACTGTGAGCCACCTCTTTGCATGTGCACTGCAAGGAGAGAAATAAGGCCGATTTTGTTCTTAGCGTTAGCTAGAAATTCGCTTTAATTGATATTTACATGCACTGAGTCTTCTACTTTCACTTTAGTGTTAGTGGTTGGATTGGATTGGATTGTTTGGGGGAAGAGACCAAACTGCGAGGTCATCGGTCTCATCGGGTTAGGAAAGGATGGGGAAGGAAGTCGGCCGTGCCCTTTCAAAGGAACCATCCCAGCATTTGCCTGGAGCGATTTAGGGAAATCACGGAAAACCTAAATCAGGATGGCCGGACGCGGGATTGAACCGTCGTCCTCCCGAATGCGAGTCCAGTGTGCTACCACTGCGCCACCTCGCTCGGTGTTAGTGGTAGAACGTGATCTGGGTACGTGTTCTTCATCTTTTTTGTTTCTTGTATCCATCAAAAACCACATTTTTTTATTGCCCCTAACGAGTAATTATGTTTTGTGTGTATAGCTCTCAAATCAGTCAGAAGATAGCTGGGCGTTGCCAGACAACAGGGTAAAGGAAGTGACTCCATCAATGATGTAGGACACTTTCTCTGAATCTGGGGTGATTGATGATTCATTTCAATCTGGAACCAATACAGCCACAATTGAAGATTTCCATCCTTATCAAGCCAGTTTCGTCGAACAATGATGAAGCATAAGCACATAATTCAACTTCAAATATTTCTTCAAGTGTCTCATCATTCTTTACTGTGCACATCCTCCGATGTAAGAGAGTGTTAGGGTTCACACATGCAGTGTTGTTGTTAATTGTCATGTACGTGGTTATAGAGGCTAGAAACTTCACATCTAACGTTCTTTTCAAGTGTATCTCTTTGAATGTTTTGTTCTCATTCTGTTTGAAGGTTAGAGTTCCAGTTTCAAACGCTTTATCACAGTTTACGTTTTCATCTGCTTCAACCACTGCTGACAAGGAAGGTAGTTCGGGTGTTTTAGAAAACAGATTGTGTTCCTCATACGAAGAAATAAAAGTTTGCCGGAACAGACTCCGTCTCGTTTTCGTGACCCACACCGATAGCACCGCACTAAGCGGCAGTAAGCAACTCTCTGAATACGACACCGGATGAGTGAGGATACTAACGTTTATACTGCTCTGCAGCACAGTTTTTGCAACAGAGCGTCTACTTAGTGCAGTGGTTTCTGGGACAATTACACCCTGAGAGCAATCACATATCTGCTAGTACCCTTCAGCATTAGCAACTAACCAAAATTTTAGAATGAAACAAAATTTTCTTTGAACAGATTTATTTTTAAAATGATAAAGAACAACATTTAAATTTTGTAGGTGTTCCATTAAACCAGAAAATATTGAGTCAATGAGATAACTGCTATAACATTTTTTAATAGAATGGTGGAGCAGCTGCCAGATCGTCACGAGTGCTACTTAAAGTCCTTCTCAGAAAAGAAAGCTAACTACTCGCATTGAGGGTAGTCACTTGTTACAAGACATGGTTTCTCTGCACCAGTCCTCTCCCTAGCAGCACATGGCTTCACCCACATACTGCACACCTATTTATAATCATCTGTACATAGTTTGAAAATCACTTCACTGCTGGACTCTTTTACTTCGGAAATGAAAGCGATTAGTAGAATTCAGGCTGACAGTGTTTAGTAATAATAATAATAATAATAATAATAATAATAATAAGAGTAGACTCGTGTGGAGTTGATAGTCTCCCATCGGGCGCCTCCCCAGGTGGCGGATAGGGGAATGCTCTCCAGATATGGAGGGTACCGGGGAAGTAAAATACCCGGGGTGGACCAAAACTATCAACCGAAATCCACTAACGTCTGCCTGGTATCCAGCGGTTAGGGGTCAGCGTCTGTTCGCCTAGATGGTGCGGCTGCAGCAACCTTCTTGATCTCAACAATCAAGTCGTATTCCTCGTGATCTTTCCTCGGAAGGACCACCACCAAGTTAGTTTTCAACTTGAAAACCAAACATGATGATAACACAAGGAATGAATCCACTACCCCGGGCACCAGTCGCAAGGCTGGCTTTACCTGGTCATCGGATTCCGGGGGACCAGGAGCATCATGTTACGCCTAAGGTTGAGAACCAGACGACGTCCAAATTATTACACGCAAAACAAAGACACTTCGTCGGTACACTTAATACTAATACTCTTTTCAAACTGGGCAAGATCAAACAACTTACAGACGTGCTGCAAAAATTCCAGATCAAAATCCTTGCAATCCAGGAAACACGATTTACGGACGAAAACCATTTTGATACAGACAACTACAGGATCTACAAAGGAAAACCAGCAGTTAAAACTAATGAGAAAGGACTCAAACAGTTTGGCACAGCATTTGCAGTCCACAAATCTATCAGAGACTCTGTCATTGACTTCCAGTCTGCCTCAGAACGTATATCAACGCTCTCCGTCAAATCGGCCAACAAAGCATATACCTTGATCAACGCACACGCACCCACAAATAACTATAACAAGAAGAATCGCCAGAAAGTGGATGACTTCTGGAATGACCTTGAAGAGACGACAAACAAAATTGCCAAACACCATGTAATAATCTTGTTAGGCGACTTTAACGCACAATTAGGTAAAGAGAAAAAATACAGGAAAATCACCGGAATCCATACAGCTCACAAGAGAACTAACAAGAATGGGGAAAGATTGATAAACTTTTGCGAAAATTTCGGCCTCATAATTATGTCAACACAATTCAAAAAACCCAACAAGAAACTGTATACTTGGAAGTCGCCCAACACAATGTTGGGTGAATTCCAGATAGATCATGTGGCCATCTCCAAGAGTAACACAGCAGAAATTCTGAATGTGAAAACAAGAAGAGGATTTTTTGACTCAGACCACCATCTTCTACAGATAAAGACCAGATTACAACCCAATAGAAAAAAGCCAAAACTAAACAAAGTGCTGAGACCAGACCCCGAATACATAAAACTCAACAAGGAAAACATCTTACAGGAAATTAGTCAGACAAACACCACAAACTGGACAGAACTTGTGGACGTCCTCAAATCCACGATGAAATTGGGTCAACCCCCGAGAAGGAGAAAACACAGGTGGTGGAATATAATATGTGACCAAGCAATAGAAGAAAGGACCAATGCCTGGAAAAACTTCAATAGTCACAAAACATCAGAAAAATGGCAACAATTTCTAGTAATCCGAAAACAAACATCGAAAACTATTCGGAGAGAAAAAAGAAATTATGACAAACGGCGACTAGATGAGATAGAACAAGATTTTAAGAACAACAATACCAGGAATTTTTATAAGACGTTTAAAGAACATATTGCAGGATACCAGCCACCCAATCTTTGTTTCAAGAAACCGGATGGTTCACTAGAAACTAACACAAAGAATAACTGCCAAATCCTCGCAGACTATTTCAACAAACTTCTCAACTGCGAAAGACCTACAGAGGATATTCACTACGAGACGTCTACACCAAATCCTGACGCTAAACCGCCAACCATCAACGAAATAGTAGAAATTATCAAGACTCTGAAAAACAATAGAGCCCCAGGAGAAGATGGAATTATTGCAGAACTATGGAAACTAAATGACGAAAGATTAACAGGAAAAATTCACAAAATCATATTAAACATTTGGGAAACAGAACAGATCCCTTCTGAATGGAAATGCGCACTCATCCATCCACTCCACAAAAAAGGGGACAAAACTGAACCAAATAATTACAGGGGTATCTCACTCGTACCGGTCACATATAAAATCCTATCAAAAGTTCTCATGAATAGATTAGAAGAACAAGCTGACCCACAAATGGGAGAATACCAGGCTGGTTTTCGCAAGGGACGATCATGCATAGAGCAGATCTGGAATCTGAAAATGATTCTCCAGATGAGAAACACCCGAAACACAGTGGTTACTTTTGTAGATTTTAAAAAGGCCTACGACTCAATAGACAGAGTAGCGCTCTGCAAGACGCTGGAAGAATTCAGCATTGACAGAAAGACAAGAGCAATCATTCGGGAAACATTAACTGACACAATCTCCAAGGTTAAATTTATTGGGGATATCTCGGAACCATTTGAAATCCAAACTGGAGTGCGACAGGGTGACGGACTTTCACCATTACTCTTTAATATCATTCTTGAAAAAATTATCAGGACATGGGAAAAAGAAGTCAAAGGAATCCAAATTGGCATTAAAAAAGATAATAGATTCAATGTGAAGTGTTTAGCTTTTGCGGATGACCTTGCAATCCTCACAAATAATAGAAAAGAAGCTACTAACGCCATAGAGAAATTACACGAAATTGCACAAAGAACCGGCCTGCAAATCTCATATGAGAAATCCAGTACATAGAAAGAGTGCCACAAGACAAATTGCCTATTGTGACAACCGATGGGAAAATTGTACAAGTACCACATTTTAAGTACCTGGGAGAAATCATCCAACCATCAGGGATCAACCTAAAGGCCAATGAGGAAAGAATAAAAAAACTACAGAAAGCATATAAACTCACGTGGAACTATTATAACAAATAGTCCATATCCATTAACGCAAAATTGAGGCACTACAACACCGTCGTACTTCCGGAGGCACTGTATGCATCTGAAACAACACAAATAGGTGGGCAAACTAAAATCAAAGAAATAGAGAAACAAGAAAGGAAAATTCTCAGGAAAATTTTTGGCCCGATACAAGAGCAAGGAATCTGGAAGAAGAGACCAACATCAGAATTATATAAATACACAGACAAGATTACAGATACAATAAGGAAAAGAAGAATGCAGTTCTACGGACATATCCACAGGATGAATGAAAACAGGATTTCAAAGCGAATTCTTAAAGTCGTCAACTCAGGCAGGAGAAAAACAAAATGGATAAAAGAAGTTGAAGAGGACCTCAGACAAGCACACATAACAGTAAATTATGCAGAAAATAGAACTGAATTCAGGAACATCATCAAAAAACATAGATTTGACACCACAACACAGAAGAGAACAGGATGCAAATGGACAGCGGAGCGAAAGAAACAACACAGTGAACACATGAAGAAAATTTGGGCTCAGAAAAAACATAAACAATCATCATAAAGGAATTCAAGTTCAAACGCTCTCTTAAATGGGAATAATCGAAAATAATAATAATAATAATAATAATAAGAGTAGAGTGTAGGCCTTACAGCAATATAATGGCCGTATCCATAGTTATTACTGCGTTTTCAATTAGTTCGTTTAGCTTCTGCCAAGTGAATAATGAAGCCTGTTATACTTTATTGCGAAACGATCTACAACTCAGAGGTTTTTCACGCGATATTTAAGCATATTTTAAGTATATATCTCAATTCTACTCTCATAGATGAGAGGTATAAAACACAAAGTATGTGTGTAGTGGATGGACTAGCTGAGGACAATGACATTGATAAATTCCTTTCAGAAGGTGTAGCCTTCACCATATTGAGCTAAGGGCCAATGTTAGTACGTGAAAAACTATGTAATTAGTATTACAATCTTTTTAAATAGTGTGGCAGTACTAGTTTGCCACATGCCACGATGTGACAATATAATATATATATATAAAACTCCATGAACCATGGACCTTGCCGTTGGTGGGAGGCTTGCGTGCCTCGGCGATACAGATGGCCATACCGTAGGTACAACCACAACGGGGGGGTATCTGTTGGGAGGCCAGACAAACATGTGGTTCCTGAAGAGGGGCAGCAGCCTTTTCAGTAGTTGCAGGGGCAATAGTCTGGATGATTGACTGATCTGGCCTTGCAACACTAACCAAAACGGCGTTGCTTTGCTGGTACTATGAATGAAAGCAAGGGGAAACTACAGCCGTTATTTTTCCCGAGGGCATGCATGGTTAAATGATAATGGCGTCCTCTTGGGTAAAATATTCCGGAGGTAAAATAGTCCCCCATTCGGATCTCCGGGCGGGGACTACTCAAGAGGACGACGTTATCAGGAGAAAGAAAACTGGCGTTCTACGGATCGGAGCGTGGAATGCCAGATCCCTTAATCGGGCAGGTAGGTTAGAAAATTTAAAAAGGGAAATGGATAGGTTAAAGTTAGATATAGTGGGAATTAGTAAAGTTCGGTGGCAGGATGAACAAGACTTTTGGTCAGGTGAATACAGGATGATAAATACAAAATCAAATAGGGGTAATGCAGGAGTAGGTTTAATAATGAATAAAAAAAATTGGAGTGCGGGTAAGCTACAACCAACAGCATAGTGAACGCATTATTGTGGCCAAGATAGACACGAAGCCCATGCCTACTACAGTAGTACAAGTTTATATGCCAACTAGCTCTGCAGATGATGAAGAAATTGATGAAATGTATGATGAAATAAAAGAAATTATTCAGATTGTGTAGGGAGACAAAAATTTAATAGTCATGGGTGACTGGAATTCGAGAGTAGGAAAAGGGAGAGAAGGAAACAGTGGGTGAATATGGATTGGGGGAGAGAAATGAAAGAAGAAGCCGCCTGGTAGAATGTTGCACAGAGCATAACTTAATCATAGCTAACACTTGGTTCAAGAGTCATAAAAGGAAGTTGTATACATGGAAGAAGCATGGAGATACTAAAAGGTATCAGATATATTATATAATTGTAAGACAGAGATTTAGGAACCAGTTTTTAAATTGTAAGACATTTCCAGGGGCAGATGTGGACTCTGAACACAATCTATTGGTTATGAACTATAGATTAAAACTGAAGAAACTGCAAAAAGGTGGGAATTTAAGTAGATGGGACCTGGATAAATTGACTAAACCAGAGGTTGTACAGAGTTTCAGGGAGAGCATAAGGGAACAATTGACAGGAATGGGGGAAAGAAATACAGTAGAAGAAGAATGGGTAGCTCTGAGGGATGAAGTAGTGAAGGCAGCAGAGGATCAAGTAGGTAAAAAGACGAGGGCTAGTAGAAATCCTTGGGTAACAGAAGAAATATTGAATTTAACTGATGAAAGGAGAAAATATAAAAACGCAGTAAATGAAGCAGGCAAAAAGGAATACAAACGTCTCAAAGATGAGGAAGTGCAAAATGGCTAAGCAGGGATGGCTAGATGACTAATGTAAGGATGTAGAGGCTTATCTCACTAGGGGTAAGATAGATACTGCCTACAGGAAAATTAAAGAGACCTTTGGAGAAAAGAGAGCCACTTCTATGAATATCAAGAGCTCAGATGGAAACCCAGTACTAAGCAAAGAAGGGAAAGCAGAAAGGTGGAAGGAGTATATAGAGTACATGAGGGCACTATTATGGAAACGGAAGTGAACGTAGATGAAGATGAAATGGGACATATGAAATACTGCGTGAAGAGTTTGACAGAGCACTGAAAGACCTAAGTCGAAACAAGGCCCGGGGAGTAGACAACATTCCACAAGAAATACTGATAGCCTTGGGAGAGCCAGTCCTGACAAAACTCTACCATCTGGTGAGCAAGATATATGAGACAGGTGAAATACCCTCAGACTTCAAGAAGAATATAATAATTCCAATCCCAAAGAAAGCAGGTGTTGACAGATGTGAAAATTACCGAAATTTCAGTTTAATAAGCCACGGCTGCAAAATACTAACACGAATTCTTTACAGGGGAATGGAAAAACTGGTAGAAGCCGACCTCGGCGAAGATCAGTTTGGATTCCGCAGAAATGTTGGAACACGTGAGGCAATACCGACCCAACGACTTATCTTAGAAAACAGATTAAGGAAAGGCAAACCTAAATATATAGCATTTGTGGACTTTGAGAAAGCTTTTGACAATGTTGACTGGAATACACTCTTTCAAATTCTAAAGGTGGCAGGGGTAAAATACAGGGAGCGAAAGGCTATTTACAATTTGTACAGAAACCAGATGGCAGTTATAAGAGTCGAGGGACATGAAAGGGAAGCAGCGGTTGGGAAGGGAGTGAGACAGGGTTGTAGCCTGTCCCCGATTTTATTCAATCTGTATATTGTGCAAGCAGTAAAGGAAACAAAAGAAAAATTCGGAGTAGTATTAAAGTCCATGGAGAAGAGATAAAAACTTTGAGGTTGACATTGTAATTCGGTCAGAGACAACAAAGGACTTGGAAGAGCAGTTGAACGAAATGGACAGTGTCTTGAAAGGAGGATATAAGATGAACATCAACAAAAGCAAAACGAGGATAATGGAATGTAGTCGAATTAAGTCGGGTGATGCTGAGGGAATTAGATTAGGAAATGAGACACTTAAAGTAGTAAAGGGGTTTTGCTATTTGGGGAGCAAAATAACTGATGATGGTCGAAGTAGAGAGGATATAAAATGTAGACTGGCAATGGCAAGGAAAGCGTTTCTGAAGAAGAGAAATTTGTTAACATCGAGTATAGATTTAAGTGTCAGGAAGCCATTTATGAAAGTATTTGTATGGAGTGTAGCCATGTATGGAAGTGAAACAAGAACGGTAAATAGTTTGGCCAAGAAGAGAATAGAAGCTTTTGAAATGTGGTGCTACAGAAGAATGCTGAAGATTAGATGGGTAGATCACATAACTAATGAGGAGGTATTGAATAGAATTGGGGAGAAGAGGAGTTTGTGGCACAACTTGACAAGAAGAAGGGATAGGTTGGAAGGACATGTTCTGAGGCATCAAGGGATCACAAACTTAGCGTTGGAGGCCAGCGTGGAGGGTAAAAATCGTAGGGGGAGACCAAGAGATGAATACACTAAGCAGATTCAGAAGGATGTAGGTTGCAGTAAGTACTGGGAGATGAAGAAGCTTGCACAGGATAGAGTAGAATGGAGAGCTGCATCAAACCAGTCTCAGGACTGAAGACAACAACAACAACAACATATAAATGGCAGAGCAGGGTCTGTGAATTCTAGCATTTTAGCTCCTGTTTCTCCCAGCTGCTGGAATGTGACGAGATGTTGCCACCTGCGAGTTTTACGTGTTGCGAAGACAATGGCAGAAATCCGAGAGGTTTACCACCATGAGTTCCCATGGACAGCGGTCGTGTGAGTGAGCCACTGTGAGTGCCTCTTAGGCCAGAGTACTTCAAGATTCTTTTAAAGCAGTGCAAATCACAGGAGATCGTCAGAGAGTTTCAATAAAAGCTTACAGGTTGTCCTAAAGGCGGAAGGGGACAACTGAACACCGCTATGTTTCGGTGAACGGTATGGGAAGCGAACTGCATTTACACGCCCAGAAATCATGCCGCCAATGGTAAGGTGAAGGCCAGAACACTGGCTACGTTTATTTTGCTGACAGAAAACACAAGAAGTACTGGGTAAAAAAATTCTGCAAGCTTTCGCTACATGTAGCAACCCCTTGATTTTCCTCTCCTCTTGCGGTAATTTGGAGAAGTATGTCAGAACAGGTAGTCAGTAGTGCATTTTGGGGCGAGCACACATTAGCAGCGGTTCGAGTCTCGTTTTAAAGTCTCTCTGCGGCGCACTGCTGCAGCGTCACGCTCCTTTCACTGTTTCTGAGTGAGACTCGCGTTTGCGTCGTTTCTGCACTGCGTAGCTGACACTTGGCGAGTCTTTTTCGTGACTTTGTGACTGATTTCTATCGTTAGTTCTCTCTCATACTGGGATCAAAACTCGAAGCCATCCAGTATATGTCGCTTTTGTGAGTTGAGCAGCGTTTGGGAGGCGATTTGCATGTTATTACGCTAGTGCTTCAGAAAAATCTTAACCTTCTACGCATATTGCGGTTTAAATTTTTTGATGAAAATAATTGTAGATCAATCCAACTTCAACTTGAAAAATATTGATTGAGAGAAAATAAATTAATTATATTTGAAATAACTTTTCCTCAGTCTAGTTATTATGAAGCGACCCTTTTACCGAAAAATAAATATCGCGAGACGGCTGTAGCTCACTGAACTGCAGTCTCAATATGACGGTGTTTCCGATATATTAGAGGTGTCATTACACCCTCTCTTAATTTTAAAGTTAGAAGGATACTTTATAATTATACGAACTGAATTAAATTTTATTTTGGCAATAACGAAACTTCACCTGCGTTCGCATTTAGCAGCATTAATACACTCCTGGAAATGGGAAAAAGAACACATTGACACCGGTGTGTCAGACCCACCATACTTGCTCCGGACACTGCGAGAGGGCTGTACAAGCAATGATCACACGCACGGCACAGCGGACACACCAGGAACCGCGGTGTTGGCCGTCGAATGGCGCTAGCTGCGCAGCATTTGTGCACCGCCGCCGTCAGTGTCAGCCAGTTTGCCGTGACATACGGAGCTCCATCGCAGTCTTTAACACTGGTAGCATGCCGCGACAGCGTGGACGTGAACCGTATGTGCAGTTGACGGACTTTGAGCGAGGGCGTATAGTGGGCATGCGGGAGGCCGGGTGGACGTACCGCCGAATTGCTCAACACGTGGGGCGTGAGGTCTCCACAGTACATCGATGTTGTCGCCAGTGGTCGGCGGAAGGTGCACGTGCCCGTCGACCTGGGACCGGACCGCAGCGACGCACGGATGCACGCCAAGACCGTAGGATCCTACGCAGTGCCGTAGGGGACCGCACCGCCACTTCCCAGCAAATTAGGGACACTGTTGCTCCTGGGGTATCGGCGAGGACCATTCGCAACCGTCTCCATGAAGCTGGGCTACGGTCCCGCACACCGTTAGGCCGTCTTCCGCTCACGCCCTAACATCGTGCAGCCCGCCTCCAGTGGTGTCGCGACAGGCGTGAATGGAGGGACGAATGGAGACGTGTCGTCTTCAGCGATGAGAGTCGCTTCTGCCTTGGTGCCAATGATGGTCGTATGCGTGTTTGGCGCCGTGCAGGTGAGCACCACAATCAGGACTGCATACGACCGAGGCACACAGGGCCAACACCCGGCATCATGGTGTGGTGAGCGATCTCCTACACTGGCCGTACACCACTGGTGATCGTCGAGGGGACACTGAATAGTGCACGGTACATCCAAACCGTCATCGAACCCATCGTTCTACCATTCCTAGACCGGCAAGGGAACTTGCTGTTCTAACAGGACAATGCACGTCCGCATGTATCCCGTGCCACCCAACGTGCTCTAGAAGGTGTAAGTCAACTACCCTGGCCAGCAAGATCTCCGGATCTGTCCCTCATTGAGCATGTTTGGGACTGGATGAAGCGTCGTCTCACGTGGTCTGCACGTCCAGCACGAACGCTGGTCCAACTGAGACGCCAGGTGGAAATGGCATGGCAAGCCGTTCCACAGGACTACATCCAGCATCTCTACGATCGTCTCCATGGGAGAATAGCAGCCTGCATTGCTGCGAAAGGTGGATATACACTGTACTAGTGCCGACATTGTGCATGCTCTGTTGCCTGTGTCTATGTGCCTGTGGTTCTGTCAGTGTGATCATGTGATGTATCTGACCCCAGGAATGTGTCAATAAAGTTTCCCCTTCCTGGGACAATGAATTCACGGTGTTCTTATTTCAATTTCCAGGAGTGTAATTATCAATTTAACATTTGTATTATTGTGTTCAATTCTGCCTGAGCTCAGAATAGCTTGTTTCGTCGTTTGCGTGTTGAGTTCACATGCGTGGCAGGCAGCTTGCAAATCGAAACCACTGCAGAAACTCAGTCGACTCGCACACAATACAACAGGTACGGCAAAGAGTCATAAACAATTCACTAGTGATAATGGACATAATATTTTAAAAATAATTTAAATTCGTGACGAACACATTCGGACCCTTTTTGTTTTCATTTCTCAGAAAATTTCATTTTGTCCCTCAGGGGTAATTACCCTCAGTTTGGGAAACTTAACTACCATAAAAATTAACGATAACTACAAAATCACACCATATTTGTCACTCTGTAGTTTCCTGAGGACCCTGGAATGTATGAAACGGTACATCACAGAACTGTTGATTTACGATTCTGTTGTACCGTACAGATATTTAAGGAATAATGTGTTCCTTTAATAACAAAAAACTGTTAGCAAATACCAGAAGACCTGGCCCTTAACATAAAGACATTGTATGTCTACCCAACAAAGTCGAATTTTGTGCGCTACACTTCAGGCCAAGTCAATTTGGAACATGATTTCAACTACATTACATAATGTACGAAATACGACACCACAGCTGTAGCTTGAGATAAAACGCCTCACATGTGATAATAAATCATCAAAAGCAATAGAACTGTTTCCCAATAAGGAAGGAACCAGTTCCAAACACGTTGCTAAATTTGAACCACAAACAGCAAGGAGCATCAATACCTTCGTTTTTGAAGCAAAAGTAACTAGATTAACAAAGTTATTCGTGCGTTAGAGAGACGAGTGAAGTTTAAGAATAGGCGAATCATTTGACTCCATAAAATTGTTTGTGTGTCAGTGAAAGTATTTATGATGATAACAACAGACAACATGAGAAATATGGGCTTCACATGCTCGAAATACACGTTTATATTCCATTGTGTTTAGTGGAGTAAGCTGCAAATATGTTCGTACTTGAACGTACATCTTCACTAATAAGTTGTAGCTTATGTTATTGAATTAACGTAAATCGGTAGGTTTCAAATGATTTTCACGATAATTCATGTCTTTAGGTAATTTACTAGCGCAAGGAACGCACAAATATAACAACCGTTTCGTGAATCGAGTAGAAAATAATTAAACACCAACGTTATCGTCAAGACGCAACTGACTGACTGCTTTCTCACCGCTTGGAGCGCTAATGTCGCTGCAGCCGTCAAACGTTAACAACTTTCGCACCAGAGTGTCTCGTGGCTGTATGTAATAGACTGTGACGTGTGTCAAGACGTAGAGGAATTATAGGCAAAGCTTAAACTGTTTGTAAATCGCTCCAATACAAGTACCTGCAGAGTGGATTAAGGGCAGAAGAAACGCGGCTCGGTTTATTTCTAATATTGTTGATAAAAGAGAGGCTGTTGCACTCTCGCTTCAAAACAGAACGCGCAAATGATGACAGACAGTAAAATCGTGCATCTGTAAGAAGACCGATGAGCAAAACATACAACTACCACCATCATCTAGCGAAAGATCTTCCCGAGAACCCGAGAAAATTCTAGCCCCACGTAAAATCTCTCGACGGGGCAAAGACATCTACCCATTCACTTTGTAACCAGTCTAGTATGGCAACTTTGCAACGTAAGTCAATGACAGTAAAGCCAAGTTTTAAACTTAGCTCTTAAGAAATCATTCGCCCAGGAGGTTCGTACAAACATATCGTCGTCTGACCGTCGCACAAGTTCCCGTAGAGAGGACAGAGTAATAGGCTTCACTGATGTACAGAAGCAACTGAAAGAGTTGAAAACAAAGAAGTCACAAGGTCTGAAAGGAGTCCCAGTACGATTTTACAGAGAGTTCCTACAGCCTTTGCCCCTTACCTAACATGCATTTATCTCGAATTTCTCACCCAGCGCAAAGCCCCAAGCGACTGGAAACAAGCGGAGGTGACTCCTTTATATAAGAATGGCGAAAGAACTCACAAAATTACAAATCGATATCCACAACATCCGTTTGCTACAGGATTCTTGAACGTATTCTCAGTCTAATATAATAAAATTACTTGAAAGGTAGCGTCGTCTGTTCACAAATCTGCTCGAATTTAGAAAGCATCGCAAGTGCAAAGCTCACGTTGCCCTTTTCTCACGTGATATACTGCAAACAATAGATGAGGGGCGACAGACAAATCCCATATTCGTAGATTTCCGGAAACAATTTGACACAGTGCCCCACTGCAAACTGTTAAAGGAGGTTCGAAGATACAGAGAATGCGAGAATGACTCCAAGGCTTCTTAAATAACAAAACTCAGTATGTTGTCCTCGACGGAGAGTGCTCATCACAGACGAAGTTACCGTTTGGAGTTGTCGAGGGAAGCGTGACAGGACCGCTGTTGTTATCTATATACATAAATGATTTGGCGGACAGGGTGGGCAGCAATCTCCGGTTGTTTGCTGATGATGCTGTGGTGTACGGTAAGCTGTCGTCGTTTAGTGACTGTATGAAGATACAAGACGACTAAGACAAAATTTCTAGTTGGTACCATGAATGGCAGCTTGCTCTAAATATAGAAAAATGTAAGGAAATCCAGACGACTAGGAAAACAATCCCGTAATGTTCGAATACAGCATTAGTAGTGTAGTGCCTGACATAGTCGCGTCGATTAAATATCTAGAAGTAACATTGGAAACCTGAAATGGAACGAGAACGGAAGGACAATAACAGGGAAGGCTAGGGATCGAAATAGGTTTATTGGGCGGATTTTAGGAAAGAGTAGTTCATTTGTAAAGGGGACCACGTACAGAACACTAGTACTACCCATTCTTCAATACTGCTCAAGTGTTTGGAATTTGCAACAGGTCGGATTAGAGGAATACATCGAAGCATTTTCGAGGCGAGCCGCCAGATTTACTACTGGTAAGTTCGATTAACTGAAGTGCATCTTGAACTCAAATGGGAACGCGACTGAGAAAATTTAGGGAAATGGATTTTCTAACTGACTGCAGACCGATTCTACTGCCGCCAACGTACATTTCCCGTAAAGTCTATAAAGACAAGATGAAGGAGGGCTTGTACACACGCATATGAGAGAGTGCCTTTTATCCTTCGCAACTATTTGCGAGTTGAATGGGAAAGGAAATGGCAAGTAGAGGTATACAAGGTACCCTCCGCCACTCACGATATCGCTACTTGTAAAGAAGATACTGCATGCAGGTGTTCTTAGTAGGCCTAACAGAGACCCAGGGCTGTATGCGAGAGCAGTACGGTGCAACTCGAGCCGAACCTCAACACCCAAGGTCAAAGTCTCCCTCCAGCTCCAAATTGTTCCAATCAGTCCACACATTGTTTGGAAAAAAGTTACACCATTTTAAGCGTCAGGTTTGGTGGGAGGAGTGAAGTTGGTAAAGAAGTACCATATAGATAAATAATCTACATCAAAATGCGAACAAAAATGGTCCCATGCATAATCTTGCTAAAGTGAACAGTTTTAGAGTTATGGGGGGGGGGGGTAGATTTTGTGGGATAAATATGTCATTATCACTAAGGAAACTAATTTTTCTATACAGGATAGTGTTTTATAAAAGCAAATTGCGATTTTAGTGGCCGGTGGTACGTTAGTGATAAGCCCTTGAAGGAACGACAACCTCACCACCTTCTCAAGGGGCGCTACTTTTTAAGGGAAAAGAGGCTTCCACAGGCCTAGGCCATATAAACCTGTGGTACGGAGAAACCCACTCTGAACCTTCTCTGGACAATGCCGCATCAAGAATGAATATCTATCCAAAATTTTTAATGTTTAATTTTAAATTATAAAAATATTATCTGTATAATAATTATGATATACAATTATATCATTTTTAATCATATTATCGTTAAAATTACAAATTTTGGAGGTTTTTCTTTAGAAAATAGGCATATTTGGCTGGATGTTGTAACTATATTTTATTAAAATTTTCGAACTACATAAACTGAGTTCAGTAGTAATATTGAATAAAAATGTAGGGACAACCTTCACTGCCCTCCAAACATCGGGAATGATTCCTACTGCTAAGCTAACCCTGAATAACATGTTTCAGGAGAGCTAGAAAATTTCCATCTGTGCCAGGTGACTTGAACGGTTGAAAATTGGATTTTATTAAAGTCCATACACTCCTTGGCCGATTCCCAGTCCTCTCATCGTGTGCCTGAGAACCATTGTCTCTCTGGGATCACATTCTGGTCTGTGTTGTCCGGCAGAGCATATTGAGGAAAGTGAGTTTTGAGGAGCAGTTTCAGTAAGTATCATGTTCTGTCTTTGTATATTCCTCATCCTCCTTCCTCATTGTACCTCCTGGGTTGATTAGTACTCTAGCGAGGATTCTGTGAAGTCTAGCTTGGGCAGCTGTGCTTTCCACATCTTCACAGAATGCCTTCCAGGATGTCTTCTTTGCTTGTCTGATTTCAAGGTTGTAGTTGACAAGGGCCTCACGATATATAGCCCATTGTCCTTTACGTCTCGCAATGTTAAACAGTGTCTGTATCTGTTTTCTTTGAATTTCCAAGTTATTATTCCACCAAGGCACGCTCCTATTTGTGCACTTCTTAGTGACTGTGCAGTTGTCCTGATATGAGGTCACTATGGCAGAGGTAACAGCCTCTGCTACTTCTTCAAACTCTACTGGATTCCTTATCGAGATTTTAATTTCCGATAAGCCTAAGTCAAGGTCCCTCCTATATGTCTCCCAGTCTGTTTTCCTGGGATTACTGTAGGTCATGACACTATGAGGGAAAGTAATTCCTGGGGAGCTGCAGGACGTACTGTTGTAATTGATCTGAGGTGTTTGCCAATCTTCTTTCACCCGCACTCGATCGCATTCTTCTTCTCATTCACCCCTGCTGCCAGTACGCTGATTGGGGGGGGGGGGGATGCAGTTAACTTGAACAATAAACAATGAATGTATAGACTGAAACTTCCTGGCAGACAAGACTAGTAAGCTCATGTCATCACCAACTTATCAAGCTTCAACTCCTTTCTTCGCTTCATCAATCGCTATTGAAACTTAATAAGTTAGCATCACCCGATGCTTGATGAATTGTGAGCCACCTCTTTGCATGTGCACTGCAAGGAGAGAAATAAGGCCGATTTTGTTCTTAGCGTTAGCTAGAAATTCGCTTTAATTGATATTTACATGGACTGAGTCTTCTGCTTTCACTTCAGTGTTAGTGGTAGAACGTGATCTGGGTACGTGTTCTTCATCTTTTGTATTTCCTTGCTTGTATCATTCGTCGAACAAGGATGAAGGTTGAGCACATAATTCAACTTCAAATATTTCTTCAAGCCTCTCATCAGTCTGTACTGTGCACGCCCTCCGATGTAAGAGAGTGTTAGGGTTCACACATGCAGTGTTGTTAATTGTCATGGACGTGGTTACAGAGGCTAGAAACTTAACAGCTTTTCAAGTGTATCTCATTGAATGTTTTGTTCTCAATCTGTTTCAAGGTTAGTGTTCCAGTTTCAAACGCTTCATCACAGTTTATGTTTTCATCTGCTTCAACCCTTGCTGACAAGGAAGAGAGTTCGGGTGTTTGAGAAAACAGATTGTGTTCCTCAAACCAAGAAATAAAAGTTTGCAAGTCCTTGCAGCTTCTTTTCTGCCTTGCCTCTCGTATCTCCACGTGCTGTTCTGAAGAGACGCTGCACACACCTGCGTATTCTTCCATTGCTTCACACACCTGAGAACAAACTGGCATGGAGTTGATTCAAGTTGCAATAGTTGCCACTGTTATTCCTCTGCCTCCAGTCAATACACCAATGCTACTCAAGGATGTCATCGAAACCTGTTCAACGGTAATGTCACCCCAGACTCCAGACCAAAGCTTTTCAGAACGTCGGATGGTCAAATAACCACAATTAACGAACAAATCGTTTCTGGGCTCATTGAGTTGAGAAGTTCCAGCGAATGTTGTAGGTAAACTTGTGCAGATTTAGCGTAGTTTAACTGACCAAAGGCATGGAAAATTGGGAGCATTTGATGGACACAGTGAAGGTGGAGGAGAAAGCCCGCACTCCTCTCGGCTCTAATATACGTTCGAACGAGTTCAACCATTTCCGTGAATCGAATCCACAGTCTTTGTGTTCGTTCTGATTCTTCTGAACTTTGAAGTTGGTTTTCCAAAATTTCTACAAAACTGCTCACTGCAGCTGCCTTCGTAAATTCTTCAGAAGATGTATTACTATGCTTGAAAGTTTAATAGACAAAATTAAGCTAATCTTTAACCACACGAAAGAGAGCTTCAACAGTTTTCAAAAATATAGCAATTAGTGCCTCTTCGACTAGGAAGAGAGCACGAATAAACTTCGTGTCCGCTTTCACGTTCATCATTTGTTGAACACTGTTTTTGGTATAGAGAGGACTGTACAACTCCTCCAAATCATTTCCTACCATGATGAATCCAAAGACAGAAAAGACATTAACAAGTGAGAAACTCCTAGTCGAATGAAAAGTGACTTCAAAAGGCTGTCATCACGTGCTGTACCTACTATTTCACGAGCTTTAGCGTACAAAGGCTGATCAAAAGTCATTATTGTTATTCTTTGTCCATTGCTGGTCCCTTTTGTAGCAGGTTGAAGAACAGCCGTATAAATGGTTGACGGATGTGAAGGAGCCAAGTTGATGAACGGAAGAGGGAGTGCAGCGGAAGTTTGGAACTCTCTCGTCGCATATAGCATTTCCATGCAGCCACTACAATCAGGTTTACATTCTTCTGGGCCTTCCAACCAGGTACCATTCAACCAAAACAAATTAAGTGTTCTACCATGTTCATATGACAGCGATTTTATTTTCAGGCAAGCCACTTTTGTAGAAATTATTTTACAATCGCCAGATGTACTTGGGGCTCTGTAAGTTTGCAATCAAACAGGCCTCGTTTTTAAGCAGTATGAGCAGTAACATACTTTCGAGGTACATTGTCCTCTACCTAAACAGCGGTTTTAGGTGTTATGCAAGCAGTTCCATCCATGACGTGAAACGTGTCACGGCTCCCCATAGTGCGGACATTGTAGTCTCCATTATCGAAAACAAACTGCACGTATCCGTTCTCAATGTTTATATGTAGGTGTATTAGAGTAACTGTACCTAATTATCTGATTTCATAGCGGACATGAACATAAAGATTACTTATCGATAATGCAGTGTCTGCTAATGCTTTTTTTCTCACAAAAGCCAGTGCTCATTACTCAGATTTTAGATGCTTTTGTTTCAGCTCTTATTCTAACCACACAAACGATGAACTACTAAAGTTAGTTTGTTATTGATTATATGTGACAGAATGACTTCAGTGAAATTTTTGTTCTTAGTTTGGGGTATCAAAATACATGAAATTGCTTTACTTCGAAGGTGTAGAAAGACCGGTTCCATAATTACAGAACTGATACCGAAAGTTAAATTTCCCGCCTCTGGTATGAATTTTTTTTTTCCAAGCATGTTCTCTGCATTCGTATTTCTGATTTCCCCACACATTGTCAGTCAGAATTAGAACGGATGGTAGTAGCTACACATATATGTCATATTTATAAACTTATTTGAAATATTCATTGTATTTAATTATAATAATTTCATAGAAAGGAAATACTTAGTATGTACTACACTGCAGTGCCCATTAGCGAGTGTACTGCATTTCTCCTCATTTTCGGATAGGAAATGTCGTTAGGGTAAAGTAAAAACGTCACTGAAATCGCAAGGCGCGTTGTGTTTTAGGAAGGCGATAGGCGCAGAGCAAACCAGTCGGTGGATGTCCGTATCGTCCTTGTAGTCCGCGCCGACGTCGATAAATTGGGGACTGTATTCAAATCACAGTCAACTGTAGGAGATTTGCTTTCGACCACGATCCGTCGCTGCCGGAACATGAGTGTACAATGCGCATTCCGAGAGAGAGAGAGAGAAGACAGAGAGAGAGAGAAAGAGAGAGAGCCTGAACCATATTGTGAGGTGCAGCTGTTGTGCGACGATGTAGAATTCCGTAGGAGTAGCAAGTGGCGGAGGAGACCGTTTAAGAGTTGACGGCAGCGGCTTATACAGTGGAAGGTGGCGATTGGGAGACGCCAATGAGTGCAGCTCCCGGCAGATTCGCGACGTGGTCTGCAGCTGCTGGCTGGCGAACCTCGGTGGAGTCCTGGCCGCTCGCAGCCTACTGTGTCTGTTGGCAGCGGCAAGTGACAAGCGGCGCCGCTAAGGGCCAGTTCACCGGCGGTTGTAAAAAGACATGTTACTACATGATGCAGCACTTCTATATTCTACAAATAGTTGTCTTTAGAAACAGCTACTAATTTCATAAAAATGCCCTGAAGTCACAATCCTTGTGTCGTGAAGAGCTTGTTCCAGCCACTGTTCTCAGTGGATAATGCTTTGACCAGTAAGTAGTCATATACAACGCCCCAGTAGACTGGAGTTCGCTAACAGTACACACGCTGTTTGACTCTTTGTGCAATGCTCTTCGCGAGACGCTACAGAGGCGCGGCACAAAGAGAACTTCACTCACACGATTCAGAGTATAGGCTTTATAGGATTTGCGGTTGGCAAATTGCTTACCTCCTTTTCATTGTTTTAAAGGAAACTAATGGAGACTTTGGACTGGGAATTTGAGGATCTCCTTTTAAAGCACTAAATATTCTTGTGGCTGCATCGAAATCTGATGAAACTACCGTCCGACCAAATCGATACATTTGACAGAGGTTTCTTCCGCAGGGTGGGAAAATATTGTATTATAGTTAGATTCCTGGGGTGATAAGTATGAAAGAACAATTTTGAGTTCTGCACGTGAGCATATGGAACTTGTTCATGTGGAGATCCCAGTACCCTGATGCGTCGGGTAAAGCTGTTGGACTCGGATGGCTTTCGAAGTTTGAACAGCTTTGTGAGAACATTTTCATACTGTATCTAATACTGCTGAATGACTATGATGTACATCTCCACTTGAGAAGCAATATTATCAAGCTCAATCACTACCACATAATCAGTTTCATTCACCAAGGATCGCCAATGTGGAACACATCATTATACCTACAAGATGACCTCCACAATTTGACACTCCTGCTTAATTTTGTATAATATTCGCTGCTTGTTGAGTGAATCAGGTGAAGAAATTTCATTCATGTTACGTTTCTCGCGTAGCGATACGTTATGTTTGATACATTTCTTTACAGATTGTCATTATTGTAATGGTTTTTTAACATAACATTTTATTTTCAAGTAACAAAATAAATGTTTGTGAAATTGTCGACTAAAAACAAAGAAATAAATGAACTTAAAATATAAAATTAGAATTTGAAACACAAAACATAGCTAATAAAAAGAAATAAACAGAATGGTATTGGACGTTTTCGTTTTTCAAGTAGGTGTCGAAAATATTTCGACAGTGCATTATTTACAACTTATTTTCAAAAATGGCATTTCTGGGACGAGCTTCATTACATGTCGATGGATGTCGTGTGAGAGCTTCTGTACTTTATGTTGTAACGAAAGCCTTCATTTTGCAGTATTAACAAGGTATTGTCGTGGTAAGGTAATTTACAAAACTTCAAATTTTAACAAAAATTGATTATACCGGCTTGAAGAATGTTAATTACATTTCAACAATTATATGAACACATTTCTTTTATATTTTGTGGTTTTGAAGATATTCCCTCTAATCCTAAAATGACTCTTTAACTTTTGGGTTTGTTTATACCCCTTAAAAGTGAAAATGACCCAAAACGAGACAATAACTATACCATTATTTGCACCCTATGTATCCACCAAGTTTCATCAAAAATCTTAGAATGTTCCCTTGTGAGTATTTCTGCTGTTGAAGAGAGTAAACAATGTTCTTACTATGTCAAACCTCGTCTGATATGAAAGTCATTCTAACAGTACAGAAAACCCCCTCAGACCAATTAATTTCCACAAACATGTCAAGTATCACAACACTGTTTTCACATTTAACACATCTGGAAAAGACATTCTAGTTATGCAAAAATTACAGTCTTTATGTTGAGTATAATAATGCTTAAGTCAAATATTACTCTGTTATTAACCACACATATTCATCATACTGGTACCTAAAATGACAGTAAACTCTAGAGTCTACTCTTTCCATGCCTAATCACAAGTGCTTTAAGAAAAATAGCACAGTAAACCTTATAAATTAGGTGTAAAAGATGTAAACTATAATATCACGATACAGTTCTAGGCATGCAGTGAAAGAAATTAGGCATTCTCGGCGTACACTTGGTGTAACAGACTATTTTTCAGCACCATTGTAGGAGAGGCAAAGATGACGTGTCTTAGGAAACATAAATCGATGGCAGTTATTGCACATGACTGGATATAGTCGGGGCTAGTTAGGAAACAAACTTTTGAAATCGGAATTATGGCTCCATAAAATGTTTGTAAGAGGGACTAAAGCTCTCCAGATGTGGACGTATTTAATTTTAATCCAGTGTTCTTGCAAAGTGTACGAAGTCACTTTAGTCAGCTGTAGTGCAAGTAGTCTTAGTGTCGTCGTAACTGCCGTCTGCTCCACCTCTGCTGTGCAGCAAGCTACGTAAAGTTAAGTATTAACTGTGTTTTTCTTACGTGTCACTTCTTTTTCCGTGTTTTTATGCTTTTAGGAAGCTTTAATTTTCCAGTACTAGTAATAGTGTTCCATAGATCAAGAGACAGTTAGTGCGTATTTTCATTGTTTCCAACAAGAAGTGTCTAGTAACCACAGTTTAGTTAGGTATCAGCCGCCTTTAGTGAATTAGCAGTCTAGTTAAAAGTTGATTAACTCTCTGTAGTAAGTTGTTGATTTCTTCGGATGGATAGGATGTGTGACTGCTGGGTACGGACGCAGGAGGAGCTGGCCACTGTTCGCGAACAGCTAAACGTGCTGATGGCCACGGTCAGCCGTCTTTAGGCTGCTGCCTCGGAGTGTAGCGGCAGTGGGGAGTCTGGTGCGTCGCATGGTACACCCCAGGTGTTACATGCTTCACCCACTGTCTCTGCTGTCGAGACATCTTCGCGTGTACCGGGTCCGGTTGCTCATGTTGGCACCAATGACTCCTGCCGTCTAGGTTCAGAGGTCATCCTCAGTTCATACAGGCGGTTGGCGGAGTTGGTGAAGGCGGAAAGCCTCGCTCGCAACCTGAGCTAACAATTTGTAGTGTCGTTCCCAGAACCGATCGCGGTCCTCTGGTTTGGAGCTGAGTGGAAGGCTTAAACTAGAGGCTCAGACGATTCTGCGGAGATCTGGGGTGCAAATTTCTCGCAATCGGGTGGAGAAATGTAGGGTCCCCCTGAATAGGTCAGGCGTGCACTACAAGCACGAAGCGGCTACAAGGGTAGCGGAGTACTTGTGGAGTGTACATGTGGGTTTTTAAGTTAGAGAATTCCCTCCCTAGGCCCGACAAGACGCCTCCTGAGGCGCGACAAGGTAGCAGTAGGTAAAAAGCAACAGGGAATGAAAATATTAATGTGGAAATAGTAAACTGCAGGAGCGTCTATAGAAACGTCCCAGAACTGCTCTCATTAATAAACGGTCACAATGCCCACATAGTACTAGGGACGGAAAGTTGGCTGAAACCAGATGTAAACAGTAATGAAATTCTAAACTCAGATTGGAATGTATACCGCAGAGACAGGCTGGACAGTGAAGGGGGAGGCGTGTTTATAGCGATAAAAAGTGCAATAGTATCGAAGGGTGGCGTGTTTATAGCGATAAAAAGTGCAATAGTATCGAAGGAAATTGATGGAGATCCGAAATGTGAAATAATTTGGATGAAGGTCACGGTTAAAGCAGGCTCAACCATGGTAACTGGATGTCTCTATAGGCCCCCTGGCTCAGCAGCTGTTGTGGCAGAGCGCCTGAAGGAAAATTTGAAAAATATTTCGAGTAGATTCCCCGACCATGTTATAGGTCTGGGTGGACATCTTAATTTGCCAGCTCTAGACTGGGAGACTCAAACGTCTATATCTCGTGGCAGGGACAAAGAATCCAGTGAAATTCTTTTAAGAGCATTATCTGAAAACTACCTTGAGCAGTTAAACAGAGAACCGACTCGTGGCGATAAAATATTAGACCTTCTGGTGACAAAGAGACCCGAACTATTTGAAACAGTTAACGCAGAACAGAGAATCAGCGATCATAAAGCGGTTAATGCATCGATGATTTCAGCCGTAAATAGAAATATTAGAAAAGGTAGGAAGATTTTTCTGTTTAGCAAAAGTGACAAAAAGCAGATTTCAGAGTACTTGACAGCTCAACACAAAAGTTTTATCTCAAGTACAGATAGTGTTGAGGATCGGTGGACAAAGTTCAAAACCATCGTACAATATGCAGTAGATGAGTATGTGCCAAGAAAGATGGTAAGAGATGGAAAAGAGCCACCATGTTACAACAACAGAGTTAGAAAACTGTTGCGAAAGCAAAGGGAACTTCACAGCAAACATAATGTAGAGAAGTGTGAGGTGATGCGAATACAAAGAAATAAAGATCCTTTATCATTTAGCTACAATATAACAGGTCAGCAACTGGAAGCAGTTACTTCCATAAATTATCTGGGAGTAGGCATTAGGAGTGATTTAAAATGGAATGACCATATAAAATTAATCGTCGGTAAAGCAGATGCCAGACTGAGATTCATTGGAAGAATCCTAAGGAAATGCAGTCCGAAAACAAAGGAAGTACGTTACAGTACACTTGTTTGAACACTGCTTGAATACTTCCCACCGGTGTGGGATCCGTACCAGATAGAGTTGATAGAAGAAATTGAGAAGATCCAACAGAGAGCAGCGCGCTTCGTTTCAGGATCATTTAGTAATCGCGAAAGCGTTACGGAGATGATAGATAATCTCCAGTGGAAGACTCTGCAAGAGAGACGCTCAGTAGCTCGGTACGAGCTTTTGTTGAAGTTTCGAGAACATATCTTCACCGAGGAGTCAAGCAGTATATTGCTCTCTCCTACGTGTACTCGCGAAGAGACCATGAGAATAAAATCAGAGAGATTAGAGCCCACACAGAGACATACCGACAATCTTTCTTTCCAGGAACAATACGAGACTGGAATAGAAGGGAGAACCGATAGAGATACTCAAGGTAATCTCCGCCACACACCGTCAGGTGGCTTGCGTGGTATGGATGTAGATGTAACTGTAGAAATCTTTCATATTTTGAGAAATAATGCAGTTCCATCTTGAGCTAATTGTCGTAGTGATCTGGAGTTATGCTTTTACGATGAACAGCTTCCATGTGTGTGTGTGTGTGTGTGTGTGTGTGTGTGTGTGTGTGTGCGTGCTTTACTACTCGATAAACTATAAATAATTTTATTGATGATTTTGGTTCTGAAATATCAGATCTCTGATTTTCTTTGTCATGTTATATCTCTGTCACCCACCTATGACATGTGTGCATAAACAAAGCAGTTGTTCTCCATTTTAGGTAATATATCACAGTAAAGCACCTTATTCCTTTCTTCTTACATCAGTGTTTGTGTGTGCTGTGTGAATGTGTGGTGTTTTCATTACATGTTTGTGTTGATTATAGGAAATGCTGTCTGTAAATGCGTTTCTTTGAGACATCGCCTCGACTCGGTATAATCTTTTGTAATAATCGCAATCTGCAGTATGATCTATTATCTTCATTCTTCCTAAATTGGCGCTATTACTCAATGAGTTGGCTCAATTATACATTCAAAAACGCGTATTTTTTGTGCTCAAATAATACTTATCTTGGTTAGGATAATTTCGATGTTGTAGGCCTAACTTAGAACGTGAACTGTCTGTTACTTTTCACAAACGACATGTATTTTGGCATGGAAATAGTATACTTACGATTCACAATAATGATTTGGCAATCCGTATGACAAATACATGTGGGTAATAACAGTGTGATAATTAATTTAGACATTGTGATACACGTTGTCAACACTGCACTTCTTGCACTGCTGGCATGTTTTTTGCAGTCATTCTATATGTGAAAAAATATAATGATACATGGAAGCATCCCAGATGTGGAAAATAATTAGTTTTAGGAGTTCACTATAATGTTTGACTGTCTTTGATATCAGAAGAGATTTGGCATGGAGGTGACACTGCTTACTCTTGTCGACAAGTGCAATATAAGTTCTAGCGCCTATGTGTGTCTTGTAAAGATGCATGCATTTCATGTTGTGCTGACAGGATGTGCGAGTTGTGGATACGAGGAAGAATACTTCCTCAGTGGTTCAATAATCTCGAAATATCGAAGCATATTTTACATCGTAAACTGGATAAAACTGCATGTGTTCTACTCTCAGACTAGCTGAGGCGTTTAAAATGCATAGTCATCTGTTTACTCTTGCCACTGCTTTCCTACCCAACTTTCGAAATGTGACAGGAATTTAGATTTGGGAAGTAATTAATTTGTGCGTTAGTTCAGTCTTTGCAAATACGCAAGTGCTGCTTTAAGTAACGTTTGGGGAAAATATGGCAAAAAAAAAAAAATCAGAGCATTTCTATACCTCTGAGCACCCTTGGAAGTACTATGGAATACTGCAAGTTACACATTTTACGTAAATTTTAGATAAATATGTAGCTATCTATTATTTATAATTAATACTCTCATTGCACATTCTGGAATATAAGACCTGTATTTTCATATAATTTGCGCCATCACGATTTTAAAATTTGTGTGCTTGACAACTTCGTTTTCTTACTGAAACATTTCCTCCTACTGAACAATTCAGTTACCGTAAAAAACGATTAGAGTAAGAAACAAATATTAAGAGGTTTAAGTCCTAAATCAGCGTGCGTAATGCCTAATTTTCAAGGTATACTAAATAAATTATACCGATCCTCACGTCAGTTGCTACGTATAATCTCTGTCTCCGAACATTTATAGCGTGGTCGACGTCCACAGTTCTCACGACCTGGTAGTTTTTTGTTTTTAATTTTTACTTTCTGGCTGGCCACCTCAGCCATAAGTTAAGTGTAATGGAGGAAACCTGTGTTCGCCACCTGTCTGCGAATCCTGTAAACACCGTTCTTTATAGAATGAGATCTTCACTCAGCAGCGGCGTGTGCGCTGATATGAAATTGAAGCTATGAGGACAGGTCATGAGTCATGCTTGGGTGGCTCAGATGATAGAGCACCTGCTCACAAAAGACAAAAGTCCCGATTTCGAGTTTCAGTGTGGCACACAGTGTTAATCAGCCAGGAAGTTTCACTGTACTTTATGTTTTAGTATTCCAGTTGCTTGTGTATACGTTGAGGCAGAGACTGGGGACCAGCACAGCATTCGCCTAAACGAGCGTGAATAACCGCCTAAGAACCTCACTGAGGCTGGGCAGTGAATCAAACCAACATCTGTAAGTCCAGCGTATGGCATGCATTCGTGTCTGGTCCAGCTCCCTGCCTTGCGAACTAGCTCGCCACACGTGGAAACTGTACGAGCACATCTGTAGTTCTGCTGATGTGGAATCCACATTACACTCACGTTGATTTAGTGCAAGTACACTGTTTCAATCCGGTGTTCTTACTCAATGTCTGCTGCTAAAGTTCGCTATGATTTCTTTTAGGTCAATGATACAAAAATATTAATTCAGTGTCTATCGCTGTTCTTCTTATGATACAAACACTTCCTATAAACTACTTTAATTTACTTTAGTATTTCAGTTAATGTGACATTTAAAACGTCAACAGCTCTGCGTTGAAAAGATCGGCCTCGGTATTTTTGTAACAGATCTGACACAGATTCAAGGAATCTAGATACTTAAGATGTTCGTCCTCTGTTGGTGCAAAGTGTTTGATATTTACGTGGAAGTAGTGGTTACATGGATTTTTTTTTAAATTTTATATCAAAATGTATTCACTATTTCACGTCCTTTCTCTATTTTGTGTTATAGGACTGGTAACTCGACTACAATAATTACATTTCAAGATTTTTTCCTGTTTCCTCTTTTAAAAGATGGATCTCACACTACTAAACTCATTATCTATGAACCACTACAGTTTATAAGAGGAAGTATACTAATATGTATTTGCTTACGTTATTTCATGCTATGCATTATAAATTACGCCCATCACAACAATTACTCTGCGGAAATCAGGATGAGGCTGGCAACAGATAATTTAACCGTTTAACTAAAAGGTTCTTACTACCATTACGGAGACTAAAGTTTTCTCCTTGAAATAAAACAGTTTCAGTTGAAAATCTGAATGTGACGCAACGATTAAGCCTTTGATGTAACACCACATTATATTTCTAGTGTACTGTGCCTAGTGTATACGAATTTCTGTTTATATTATTCTCCTACTCACCACTGCTTGCGTAGCTGAAACGTTCACAATACGTTACCTCTGCAGCTTCTTCGCTGACGGCATCTTCGTGCAGCCCTTCCACCCACCTGCAGCGGTCCCGGGCGCTCCCAAAATGCCTCAGCACCCAGGCCGACACCAGCTCTTGCTTCTCCTTCGTGTACGATTCCTGCAACAGAAAAAGACAGTCATATTAATTCAGAATTACTTTCCCCGTTAATAAAACATATACCTATCCCAACAAAGACCTTTCCCGTTCTTCTGTTATTTATCTCGTCTACACTTCCGTCCTGCAACAGATGAAGACGCTGCAGTCAGTATAGGGTTAACGAAACGCTAGATCCGTTTAAATAGAAATTTCTCTCTATGCTGAGTATTAGATCATTGTTGTAAATGGTGGTGTGAATGACGAAAGTACAGAGAACGCGAGCTACAAGTGGTTTGTCCCTGATTATGTTACAAAGTTTCAGGAGTGATAGAAACGGATATATATATCAATCCGACGCATGGGACCATCGTCCAGAAACGACAGAGTAGGTAGTTTGAACCAAAACAACAAAAATATCCAGTAAACAAAGGCTCTAAAATACATACGTAATGAGCTATTAGTTGTTGTTCAGTAGAAGACATGTATTCCACAGTAGCAAAAGTTAACAACTGCTCATAGCTCTTCTGATGTGCACTTTAGAGTCCATTTTTAATGAACCATTTTATTTATTTATCGATTCTACTTTCTTCGCAAGTACGGACAACGAAGAGCCTGCTGCAGAAAGGCGACTGTCAGAGACACCAGAATAATTTTCGCTTATAACTTTCGACTCGCTCGTTTACTGGACATGGCCCCCTACCTCACGCTGATACATTTACCCTTTTCTGTCAATCCCGAGAGTTTGTAGCATCATTATGAAATCATCCTGTAGACTGTATATTATTCTCCAATTAAGACTTTACCGATAAGTACAATTTGTACACTGCTTGGTGAAAATGTTATGTACTTTATTTGATATTCAACACTTCAGCATCTATGGTTTTGATTGTTAATATATGAAATGTTGAATGACAGACAAAGTATGTTTATTTTAACCCATCTTCTTGCATCTGTAACTAATCGAAATGGACAGTACTTACACAGTATTTTATCAACGTACGTTCATCTACAATGTGTGTATCAACGCGTCACGTAAAACGAGAAAGGCATGACACTTGCGAGATTTTACGTTGATTACGCATCTCTCATTATCCTTTGACTACTGTTGTGTGTGTATCAACGTACTATATAGAGGAATACAGACAGGAATTTTTCAGATTGTATCCTGGTGTGTAACATTCCAGTCCGTCGTTATGTGTAGGCAATAGCAGCTTCTAACTCAAATCAATCTGTTCTAAAAATGCAGCATTTCTGGTTGACATATGAGAACACACCAATTTGAATGTTATCAGCCAACAGCTAATGCAGGTACAATTTGACCTATGTGATACGATACCCAGAGGGTTTATTGTGGCCAGCGGGCTTCATGACTTGGAATAACGTAGAGGTAATTGCAACAGCTTACAACCAAGACAAATCTCTGAAGACAGTGGACATGAGCAGGAAATTGTAGCCATTTTAAATTTCATTGGCGAGGGACATGTCCCAGCTAAAAATATCAAAGGCGTATTCCTAATCCCGTGTAACAGGAAACAGTCGGTGACTTTCCTGACGAGTGTTACAAATAGACAGCACATAGTAAGCTCAGAGGTTAATTAGTTACAAAACTAAGTATCCAAGCTATCAAAATTTTTTCTAAGAAAATGTCATATTTGCTAGAAATAAATTACAAATTATTCCTATTCCCCATTTCCAAGCAAGTATTTCGAAAAACTGACCTTAATTTCAAAGCATATTGCAGTCTGAAAACCCTTCCTAAACATTTCCAGATGGGGAACCATCTGATTCACTACCAAGTCAGCTGCCATTTGACTGAAGAAATCTGCGCTGTGGATCCTAACTCAAAGTATCCACATTACTCTCTGTGCTAGAGAATGAAAAATATAAAGAGATGATAATTTCAAATTTTCACTTTGTACCACTTCCTTAATCGCAGAATATCATTTCTTTTAGAGGTAGAGCCAAGGTTACATCGTGACTCATAGATTACACTACTTAGGCAGACTGAGTTATTATTTACAGCTAGTCTTATTTAAATTAAGCTTCCTTGGGCTTCTGTTGTGATGAGTACAATTAATCGTATATTACAATTTTCCGTCAGGTCAGAAATGATGCCAAGTTCTCTCTATCATTACTCAGTTAACTACTAATCAAAATAATGAAATGGCTAGTGGACAAGTAGTAGCATCTTACATGGCTTTACAAAGATTTTGTAAGTTCTGTACATGTTTCTTTCAATACATACCGGGATTTTGTAGGCATGGCTCACTTCCCTAGCCTGACTGCCAGGTGTCGGCGCTTCTTCAGGATGAACTCTGAAATAAATTAAATATTCTTAGTTTTATTTATTCATCAATTTAAAATCGTTTTTACACAAATTATTCATACAAGGAATTACACACGTAGCAGCCATGGAAAACTGTTATATACTTATGATTAATTTGATTGAAACACATATATTATTATCTCACACAAATAACCGAAATTCTTTGATACTTGAGTTATTGGTTCAATATGGATTTTGCACATCCTTCATATCCACTCTTTGAACATGATTGAGCTATTTCCCTACAATCAGAATTCTGAAGAATGACAATGAATACTCAAGTCCCAGCACACAGCTTCAGAACACAAATTTGGATAAGCCGAAAAGCCCCTCCCCCACTCCCTCCAACCCTAGAGGTCACTGTGTGGGGCTGTAATTACAGCATATTCACGAATTCAGCTGCGCCACATGGTAAGTTCCACGCTGAAGAATTCTGAACACACGGCACAACAGGCCGGACTCACCTGCTGGTCCTCCAGGACCTGCGGCCTCGTGGCAGCCTAATGCAGAGGCAGCAGGCCAGCAGCCGCCGCAGCAGGCCGCGGCTGGTCTTGGCCTCCCTCACCTCCTCCTCCTCTTTGCCTCCCTCTGCCTCAACCACATCGCGGTGCTGCTGCGGCGGCTGCTGTCGGGCTGTTTCGCCTCCGCCTTGCCTCTCTTGCACTTTACCTGCTGCCACGTTTGATACTACATATGTGAGCGTGAATCTCGGGGACGGCTCAGACTGCACGTCATGTCGGTAGCAATGGCCTGTGAAACAAAAGTTCACCATCAGTCTAAACAACATCTATCTGCAAAAGCTCACTGTCATCTACTGCTACAAACAAATAATGTGTCATAATTGCAGTATGTACATAGACAGCTATTATACTTATCATTACTGCTCTTGCATGTCAGAAAAGGTGAATACATCTTATAGTACTTACTGTTACCCAACGTTGTCAACACTGTTAGTGGACAAATAATAATGAAGTTAGCACCCTCTGTAAACAGAAATTTATTTGATATGATAAATAGTTATGAACTAATCTAGTGTTTAAGAAGTACGAAACACCAGTGATGACCATCACAGAGGGCTGTGTTATGCCCATTACCAGTACAGTATTTAGTGGAAATATGATTCACACTACGGTGGTTCTAAACTGGAGAGCTATGAAGCTTTCCTCAGCGTTTGCTGTAACTCTGTTACTACCACATGGATTTAGTTGAAAGTTCCATCGGGAGAGAGTTCACTCACTGACAGACGCAATTAATGGAATCTGTCCTTGCTACTTAGCTATCAGGCTAATGAAGAGACCATAACCAGTAAAAAATTCATACCCTTAAACGTGACCTTTCCTAGCATCACTCCTAACACAAATGATCGGTACAGTGCTTTTTGCTGCAAGACTAGCAGAACCGATCATCCTTAGCAAATATCACAGAATCCCCAGATCATGTTACGTATGAAGCAAACTACAACACAGTAACAGAGATGTTGCAACGCTACATTCATTTCGTGTTTACAATAGCAGACGCAGATGGGATATGGAAACAAGTTGCTGATATCAAACGCAACCTCTGTAACAAAGCCACTTCATCAAAACCGTTACACTACTTCAGTCCTTACTACTTGTATCCTCAGCACACAAAAAGGTACTCACGGTATTTGAACAAGACCTCCACGTCTTGCTCCCGTACAGGTCGTAGAGGTGGAACGGCCCTACACTCCGCATCAGCACTCATCACCTGTAACAGATATATGGAATGCAATGAGTAATGGGCATTACGCTAAACTGCAAGACACCGAATTTTATGAATAGCAGTAAATGTTTGTAAGACGCTCAGCAAAAACGTTTGATCGATATGCAATGCTGCAATCACTCCAATTAAGTGATATTAGGACAAAACGATATGTGATGTTGTTAATGTGAAAAAAAGTAAGAACCCTAGCTTGCGTAGATGTACTAAGGAATTGCTTTAGCTATATTTTGTAAATCATGACGATAGCTTCCGTACAGGGCATGTCAGTGGAATGGACCTACATTCGCCAGAAGTACTTACGACCTGGAACAGAGAGACAGAATGCAATGAGTGTGGAGTATTATGCTATATCAAAAGCGACGGTATTTTCTCAACAGTAGTCAACGTTTTGTAAAGCTCACATCAAAATTTTTGTCAACGTTCAGTTCAGTAATTATTATAAAAAAGCTTTTTAACACATACCATCATTAATAAGAACAAGACAAAGCGTTCTTGCACCGATGTGTTAAGTGAAACTTTTAAGATTATTCCGTAAATTACGTATAAAGCACTTCAAACGAATGATTAGTACTCATATATCTAGTTATGTACCTACCTCCTATTAGTTTACTAAATAATATCACGGAAAAGGAATTTCTGAAGTGACGTTATATATTTTATTTCTGTGCCTGCAGAGCTGCAAATTATGTATTAGTGTCCAATGTGTATAAAGAAACGCAACAGGACCACAAAACTATTTGAAGATCCACGTGTTAATTGCGGTCGAATATTTAAATACGGTTTGCAAAAGTCTAGTACGAGGCTACTTTTTATTCGAATTATTTTACGAACCAGAATTACAAAAAATCGAAGCACGCAATCACCCACACTCGGTCGTATGAATTACAACCTACTGCTTTCCTAACCGTGTCATTTTGTAACATTTCAATACAACGCAATTAAAGACAGAGAAGTGTTTTATTGAAAGTGAGCTGCAGGTGAGGGGGCCGATCAACAAGGGGGAACCTCAGTCGCCTTGCTGTCTTTTACTATGTTGCAAATTAAATCGCGAGGACTGCAAATAATATCAAATTACGTGACATACGTTGCTATTAACAATAATCGACATTTCTTCTCATCTTCGTTGAATTTTCTTGTGTTTAAAAGTATTTCAAAATTCAAACGAATTCAACGTTTCTAATCGAGATTGTCTACCGACACCAATTTGTGTGGTGCATCACAAAGTTTGTGTTTCTAGCGTATGCAACCTGAAAAGGAATGTTCTTTTGAATGAACAAAAATGGAATGGACAGTGTGTTGAAAGGAGGATATAATATAAACATCAACAAAAGCAAAACGAAGATAATGGAATGTAGTCGAATTAAATCAGGTAATGCTGACGGTATTAGATTATAAAATGAGGCACTGAAAGTAGTAGATAAGTTTTTCTATTCGGGCAGTAAAATTTCTGATGATGGTCGAGATAGAGAGGATATAAAATGTAGACTGGAAATGGCAAGGAAATTGTTTTTGAAGAAGAGAAATTTGTTAACAACGGGTGTAAATTTAAGTGTCAGGACGTCTGTTCTGAAAGTATGTGCATGGAGTGTAGCCATGTATGGAAGTGAAACATGGACGATAAACCGTTTAGACAGGAAGAGAATATGAGGTTTTGAAATGTGGTGCTACAGAAGAATACTGAAGATTAGATGGGTGGATCACGTAAATAATGAGAAGGTACTGGAGAGAAAGGGGGAGAAGACCAATTTAACACCGGAGGGAAGCAAGAGGGGTAATAATCGTAGAGATGAATACACTAAGCAGAGTCAGAGAAATGCAGGTTGCAGTAGTTACTCAGAGATGATTACAGTTGCACAGGATAGAGTAGTATGGAGAGCTGCATCAAAGCAGTCTTTATACGGAACACCAGAACAACAACAATAACAAAAATTTTCGCTACTTGGCTTACCATTCCGTAAAACAATTTAATATACAAACAATTACAATGTGCTACTAATAAGTTGTTGTTCGCTATCTCACAGAATATAGAAGCTGCAGGCTAATAATTCATACTGACAGATATAAAATCAGATTGATTGCGCCTTCTACAAAAATCTGTGGAAAATTTGTCGCAAAACTGTCGCTGTTGCCAGTATCAAGTCAATGTGAAAAAAAGTGTTGTGTTGAGATTTATTCTGAGAAAACAAGACACTTAAGTTGAATGCCACTGCGCTTATAAACAAGAATCATTATTCGCGTCACTATAATAGACTCAAACCCATCATCTACTGACAAGAAAAAACGACATTGATTCTTGTAACGTGGCGGGACTTTAATACGATATAGTCGAGTCACAATAAATTATTAGTGTTAACTGTGGAGGTGCTTAGAGTTACTGTATCTTTGGTTCGGTTAACTCAATAGTAAACACGAAATTTTTGGATGCCGGTCGGGAAGAACATGAACTCGCACTATCTACCACACGCACTTTCAATCCAGACACACAGACGCAAGTAATACACTGATTTTCACCACAAGCAGAGAGGCCTACTGTAGCAAGCGCAATTCTGCATCTTTGCTTTGCTCTTGTAATAAGTAATATCACTGCTACCAACGCTGAACGTCACAGACAGCGTTACATCTATAGCAACTCGAACTGAGTTTTATTGTGTGAGAAACGATGCTAACTTTAGTATATCTGTAACTCCTAATACATGTAATTACTGCAGCTACGCACTTCATGTAATACTGCATGGGGCGTGTTCTTTACGTTTCCATACCGACGCAAGTGCACGTATTACTCCTGCTTCTTCACGTCTGGAACAGCAGCTGGAACACTCCTGGTTCGCTCGGCCATTGTGAACCAACCGGTGAGAGGTGTTCCTGCAGCTACAAACCTAGCGATCGTCAAACGTAATCAACTGTTTTATGTTCGAGTGCGCTACTGCGAAACAATCTCGTGTATTAACATTTCTGTTTTCAACAGAAATTCGTTTTCTAATACATCGAGATGATGAAAACTAGGGCGTCTTTATTACAACGCAAGCATCCTGGTTTCATGATGGCTCTTTTCACAACTATTGGATAGCAGTTACACGAGTTGTAATTCTCTGATATACTTCATACTCGACTGTTACCTAAAGTCAGGATTCTTCAGGCTAGGTGAAGTAGAACCGTACCGATAAAATTTCGGAGGTCTGACAGGGACATTTTTTCATCATTTTGGTATCAGTGATCTACGAGCTCTGGTAGCTTTTCACCGAGTAGTTGCATTTCGTTTGGTTTCCTACTCCCATTCCTGTTTGTATCTGTACTGCACGGAAATTATATGCGCAACATTGTAAGTGCCCACTGTACATGTTGCGTGTCTTGTTTGGAAACAACTTTGTACCATTTATTTATTGTACTTTCTGTCGATAATTATAAGCCCGCTAGACTCTTCGTCCTCAATGTTGTATTCAGTACGATTCAGTAATTTTCTGCCTCGGTTTAGATTTGCGACAGTGTCACACTGATACACAGCAGTGCGAATAAGTTTACTGACGAAGAACAGGCCGACTTTCCTCTCGTGTCCGGGCTGACTGCCCACAAGAATTTCCGGAGTTCGGATTCGCTCCGTATTTTGGGTCTCATGTCTTCACTGCTTTACCTTGAATATAGGTAATTCAAATTGCTGCTGACAAGAAAGTAAAATATATTCACACTGTCATCTTAGACCGCATCACCTGTACGAAGGTTGCCTTGTAATTTTGTAAGTTACCTTAGTTCATGTTGTTGATTACAAGCGCTCGCTCCATAGGCTGACTCTCACCTTAACGGCCATTATTACACACGCGATGAAAGATACTAAAATTAGTACTATGTGATACGAAATAAATAGCCGGTACTGCGATAAACACGTTGACCGGTAATTCGATAAACACGTGACATCACTTTAAGCTCAATTGGTAATTTGTGTATCTGTCTTAATGAAAACGTATTCGCTTACTACCCTCAAAGCTAGTTTCAGAGGTAACTCATGAAGCACTGCGGTATTTCTGTTCCTGCACATTTTCTAGTCCTTCCATGTTACTACTTTGTTAAATTGTTGTGCTTTCCTTAGCAACATCAACATGTCTTGAAGGTCGACATACAAGTTTAGGGGTATGGGACAAAGGTTTCTGCTGCAGTGATTAGTGTTTCAGCTCTAGATATATTTACGATTGAAACCGGTAATTAAATATATAAATTTAGCGACTCAGACGGTGTTTTCTATCATGATACAGCGGTTACGCTTATCCCACGACATTATGCTCTGTATTATACAAAATATTTGTCACGAAAACGGACAACTAAAAGTAACATTAGACACTCGAATGCACAGCAAAAATTTCAAATTTTTATTAATTACGTAAAATTCGCGAATGACATGAAGTTACAGTGGGGAAGACAATTTCCTGGCCCAACCTGCAACATAACTGCATAGATGTAAGCGAGATAAGAATGGTGGGAAAACTTCTAGGCAACAACAGAAAGCAGGAGAAGACGTACACATGTCAGATACTGCCTTGCGAAGTTCAGGAGAAAATATTAGCTCTGTCTGAGATAAGAGAGGATAGGGTTAAGATGGAAATGAGTTTCAACTGATCATATACTATCCCGCCGATTATATCTAAATACACGATACTGAATATAATTACTCATTAATTTTCACGTATATCAAACCAAAAAAAAATCCCATAAACATCTCAAGTAATATACATCTGATGTAAACATAGAATGAAATGGATCTTTTGTGAAGATTTGTCCCTTGTAAATATAACAACTGTTTTACAAAGGATTTTGACTTATTTACACAGCCTACATCATAGACGGTATAATTGTTGAGAAAGGTAATTCACGCAAAGCAGATAACACCAGTTCATGTAGAACGAATACTGAAAGGAAAACGAAAATCCGAAAACAAAAGAGGCTGAACACTATTTTCTGTTATTTTCAGAAGGTGAATACGTTCCGTCACCTGACTTTAGATTTATAGCTGAGTTTAAGACTGCTTTGCATGCTTTTCCTGTATCATAGCTGTCTGTGAATTTGCAGTTATAACGTTTCTAGGTATATAACGAAAATAATGACATTCCGAACAAAGTATCCAGTAAGACAAAAATCTGTTTTAGATAATTCATTTTTAGAACAAATGTTTCAAGTCTGTTACTTACACTAGACACATGTACGTGGGGTATACTAAGTCCATCCCAGTGGGTATGGGGTGTGACAGGAAGGACATCTGGCCATCTGGCCATCGCCAAATATATGGTAACAAGGCCGACACCGCGCTAAAGTGGGACAAAGGCCCAAAGGAAATTAATGATGATGGATGATGGTGATTACTTTGTTACACAATGCAAATGAAACTTTGGAGACCGCAAAAAGAAAGAACAGAGACGTGTTTGGAAATGAAGGAACATAATTAAATATTTTCAACATGGAAATCAAATGAATCGTGCAAAATCGACACAAAACCTCATGAGAATGAGAGATTCCACAGAAAGTCATGAACTACAATTCGAATGGGAAAAGAGTTGTTCGAGGACTTCGGAAAATATTGAAATGATTTTGTTTGTTAAGTTTGGAACGGCCAATAGCCTAATTCTTACAAGAAAGATGATAATGTGATCTGTATCCATTGGTGTAACGCGTTTTTGTTTTATCGTTATTGGGTAAATGGGATGGTGAGATCGCATTCCTGACTATGGTTACAAAGTTAATGTTAAGTTTGTGCCTATGGGTACCCAACCAATTACTTTCAGACTTGATCGTATGGCCCATTTTTGGATGTACCATCTTCTTGAGTATCTATAAAACTGAAGTTAAGAAATACTTTTAGTGTTTCATTTATTCCTAACTCATATTTGCTGCGAACATTGTAATATTACTGATGTTAGGCAAATGGTATTACAACCGGTGTCTGCTGACATAATCATGAACAAAGATTACAAACCACATACGCAACGGTAGTTTGACGTGTGAGATACGCAAGAAAAGGTAAAGGTGCACTTACCCCGTCTAAGGCCTTTGTACTGGAAGAGTTCCCGTGAAAAAAGGTGGGAAGTGAACACGGCGAATAATTAATCGGATGTGGATAAAGACCGACACTGCTTCTTCGTAACTTCCTGTGTTTCATAAACGAAGTTGATGGATATTTTCTTTCACTCGGTGCAATTTTTAGCCACAGTCTCGGAAATGGATATATAGCCGGAAAAAACGCGAAGAGATTGATTTTGAACTGCTACCGTGTACTATCACCAGACTGGCTACGACGTACATCAATTACTAACAGGAACGTACAACGGATGAGTTGCACGCGCTATAAGTTCACGTCAGTTCAACAAATTATTAATGAAACTCAAAATAGATACAAAATGGAAGCTACAGTGATTAAATCCTTGCATTCCGAAACGTGTATCAACAATAAGGGAATTTTGATAGTCATACTTAACGTCTTTTACATGTCGTCTGTTTACGAACTGCATAGCACAAAAAACCACGCAAATCTACCCGCATTTCAAGCAAAGAAATTTCGACTACACCGTGCTTCAGTATCTTTGTCTTTCATAATCAGTAATATCGTTGGATGTAACTTCCAACGTCGCTGAGTCCGTTTTAAAGTCGTTTTATGAAAGAGGAGCGGTGCACACTGCATCCGAATTCTGTAGCTTCCAATCTGTGCACTTTCCACTGCTACGGATCTTACCTGACACCGTGTGCAACATATCACTTACCTTTCCGTACTCGTGCCACGGCACGTAGTACGGCTTCCGCTTCGCCTCGGGCACAGCGACAGGAACACTTCCGACGCGCTCCGCCATCTTGAAGCAAATGAAAGGGTGCGTTTCCGCGGATATGATCTTAGTGATCGTCAACTGTCATTCATTGTTGCGTGTGCCGTCTCTTCTGCAATATCGATCGATGTTATTGTTTCTGGAGGATTAAAGGCGAGCCGTCAGACGGACTGCATGCCCACGAATAGCGCCTGTAATCATTTCAGAGTGTTAAACCGGAGTGGAGATTCTCGCACGTGACATGCTAAACCCTCATACTTCCACTCAGGAAGTATTTAAGGCTTCTTTTACGCTGTTTGTCTGAGTAGTTTATGGGAATAACTAACCACATCCGTTAGCAAAATGTGAGCTTTGTCGTTAATTGACATCCAAATATAATATGTGTGTCGAAAATTGAACGTAACTTTGAAGTAAGTAGGGTCGATCTAAAATCGTTACCACTATCCGAGAAATTATTAGTTGTCTTCTTGCCGACGCGTTAAACAGCAAGTAATATTTAATTGAACCATATATATAAATGGCTTTCTATCCGATCTTTACATTTAATGAAGGTAGTTTCTGGATAACTGAAACTGTTTATTCGAAAACTTATTTTTTTGGTTGTAACCATGTATTTTATCTCACTTATTTGATGTTTTCCCTTTGAGAATGCTATATGTCTACATCATCACCTAGAAAGAGACGTCATGGCTTATGAATAGTTTGAGGTAAAGCCATGAAACTTAGTTTTTGAAATGATTTTCACTCAAAAGAGTAAGTGACCAGAAAGAGGTATCAAATAAATTTTATATGTAATTCAAATTCTGAGTAAAACGTAACAATAATTCCACTTTTCCTTTCACATGGGAAACGTACCGTACTCTAAAACTTCTACTAATCATTCTACAAACTACGACCTAGAGGTGAACATAATAAGTACAACCATTCCCGTTAGAATATCCAGTTCGGATATTAAGCTGAATGGTTGTAATGCACAACAGAGTTGGTTAAAGGTGGTTGTATTGCTAATGTAAACACAGATTTTTGACTATACAAAGGCAAATCACTGCTGCTGCCAGGCAAAACACCAAGTGCAAAGTTTTCATAACAAATTGTGCTGTCGCCCTGCAGGAGAAGTGGAAATACGAATGAAACGGTAATCCTTTGTGATTGGTGTTTAATGTCGCACCACACGCGTACAAGTTTTTTGAGTACTGCGTGTGCCGAGTTATGGAAAATTGTCTTATTTAAGTAATAACCTTCCCACAAGTATCGTACCAGATTAGTATCCAGAAAAGCGTTGGCAATTGTACAGCGCCGCTCCTTGTTGATGCAACTCATTTAAATTACAGGTGGGCTGTAGCTGTGATAACATTGTTGGCCAGTCAGTCAGTCAGTTTCTGTTACTGAATGCGTAACCTGTGCATTTGTCCACATGATTAGCGGTTTTCATACACTACCAAGATATGTCTTACCTACTACCAAATCACGTCTATCACATATTTAACGTTAGATCTACAGTGATTATGCAAATCTGGGTAAGGAAAATAAACTGACCATTAGCAGAATAGTCGACAGGACCGATCGCGGAATGTGGTACAGAGCCGAGTTGAGGGTCTAAATCAGAGGCTCAGACGGTTCCGCTACCGTGTAGGCAGCAGATCCTCGACTTGCGCCAAAGGTTGAATGAGTTTCGGGTTCAGCTGAATAGGTCAGGTGTCCACTATACGCAGGAGGCAGCTACACGGGTAACAGGGGCTGTGTGGCGTGGACGGGGCGGTTTTTTACGTTAGAGGCTCTCGGAAAAACACAAAAAGGGCTTCAATCACAAAGGGTGCAGGCCGAACACAGGAAGAACGTAGATACAGGAACCATTGGTATAACAGTTGTAGATTGTCGTACCTGTGTTGGGAAAATACCAGAGCTCCAAGTGCTAATTGAAACCACTGATGCTCAAATCGCTATAGGCACTGAAAGCTGGCTAAAGTCGGAGATAAGCTCAGCGGAAATTTCTGTGAAGAAACTAACGGTGTTCCGAAAGGATAGGCTAAACACGGTTGGCGGTGGCGTGAGTGTTCCTGTTAGAAGTAGTTTAACTTGTCGCGAAATTGAAGTAGATACTTCCTGTGCGTTACCATGGGCAGAGGTCATTGTTGGCAATCGGAATAAAATAATAATAGGATCCTCTTATCGACCTCCCAATTTAGATGATACAGTGGCTGAAAGGTTCAAAGAAAACTTGAGTTTGATTTCAAACACGCACCCAAGTGATACGGTAACAGTTGGTGATGACCTTAATTTACCCTCAATATATTGGCGAGATTCCGGAGGTGCACATAAAATATCATCCGAAATTGTGCTAAACGCATTCTCTGAAAATTATTTCGAACAGTTAGCTCATGAGCCCACGCGAATAGTAAACGGTTGTGAAAACACACTTGTCCTCTTAGCAACAAATAATTCTGAGTTAACAACGAGCATCAAACCCGATTCAAGGATTAGCGAACACAGGGTTGCCATAGCAAGATTGAATATTGTAATCGGTTAATCCTAAAAAAAAAAAGAGAGAAAACTTTACCTATTCAAAAAAGCAGATAATAATTCACTTGACGCCTTCCTGAGAGACAATTTCCACTCATTCCAAATTAATAATATAAGTGTAGACCAGATGTGGCTTGAATTTAAAGGAATAGTATTGGTTGCAATTGGGAGATTTATACCATATAAATTAACAAACGACGGAGCTAATCCTCCTTGGTACACAAAACGAGTTAGAACACTGTTGCAGAAACCACGCAACAAACATGCTAAATTAAACAGTTGCAAATCACCCTAGATTGACGATCTTTTACAGAAGCTCGAAATTTAGTGTGGACTTCAATGCGAGATTCTTATAACAGTTTCCTCAAAGAATCTTTGTCTCGAAACCAGGCAGAAAATACAAAGAGATTCTGGTCGTATGTGAAGTATGTTAGTGGCAAGGAACAATCAATGCCTTCTCTGCACGATAGCAATGGAGATTCTATTGAAGACAGTGCTGCCAAAGCAGAGTTACTAAAGCCAGCCTTCCGAAATGCCTTCCCAATAGAAGATGAAGTAAATATTCCAGAATTCGAATCGAGATCAGCTGTCAACATGAATTACGTAGAAATAAATATCCTCGGAGTAGTGAAGCAATTTAAATCAATTAATAAAAGCAAGTCTTCTCGTCCAGTCTGTATACCAGTGAGGTTCCTATCGGAGTATTCTGATGCAATAGCTCCATACTTAACAATCATATACAAACGTTCGCTCGACGAAAGATCCGTACCCAAATACTGCAAAGTTGCACAGGTCACATCAATAATCAAGAAAGTTAGTATGAGTAATCCACTAAATTACAGGCCCATATCGTTAACGTCGATATGCAGCAGGATTTAGGATCATATAGTGTGTTCAAACATAATGAATTACATCGAAAAAAAACTGTCTGTAGATACACAGTCAACGTGGGTTTAGAAAACATCGTTCCTGTGAAACACAACTAGCTCTTTTTCACATAAAGTGCTATTAACAAGGGATTTCACATCGATTCCGTATTTCTGGATTTCCGGAAGGCTTTTGACACTGTACCACACAAGCGGCTTGTAGTGAAATTTGGTGCTTATGGAATATCATCTCAGTTATGTGACTGGATTTGTGATTTCCTGCCAGAATGGTCACAGTTCGTAGTAACTGACAGAAAGTCAACGAATAAAACAGAAGTGATTTCTGGCGATCCCCAAGGTACTGTTATAGGCTCTTTGCTGTTCCTTATCTATATAAACGATTTGGGAGACAATATGAGGATCCGTCTTAGGTTGTATTATGGCGAAATATGGGAGAGAGTGTCACAGAAATGTTACAGGATTTGGCCTTGACATCATTTAAAGAAAGGTGTTTTCCGTTGCGGCGGAAACTTCTCACGAAATTCCAATCACCAACTTTCTCCTTCGAATGCGAAAATATTTTGTTGACACCGACCTACGTAGGGAGAAACGATCACCACGATAAAATAAGGGATATCAGAGCTCGTACGGAAAGATATAGGTGTTCTTTCTTTCTGCGCGCTATACGAGACTGGAATAATAGAGAATTGTGAAGGTGGTTCGATAAAACCTCTGCCAGACACTTAAACGTGATTTGAAGAGTATCCATGTAGATGTAGATGTAGATGCAGAATAATGGTGTGAATGGGAAGTAAGATATTTTATTATTATGCTTATTGACGAAGTACACATAAGCGTGAGAGCTGTGATTGTACAGAAAAAGTAAATTATTGCCTCAAAGATATTTTGTAATGTACAACAAACCATGTTATGGAATTGGGAAAACAAGAAATACATTTTGAAAATTCTGTTATTTAACCCTCTGTTAGAGAGGTGGATACTATAAGACCAACAGAAAGGAGGGCTGGGGGATGCATTACGTTGTTGGAAGTGTGTGAGCGCTCGGATGTAAGGAGTTTACATAGTTTGAAACGGAAATGAGGGAAAGAAACAGACGGAGTAATGTACATGGTAAAATGGTTATCACAATGACAGCTTCGAAGTATACCATCACAGTTGAGATCAATGTAAATTAGTTCAGAGTTGTATTAATTAAACGCTAGTGACGATTCGGTATTGCAGTCTATTCGACAATTAAAATTTCATGGATATAAGGGAGAACATGACACAGAAAAATTAATACAAGCTGACCTACTCTCTCTTTCTTTACAAGCATTAATCCCGACTTGCGGGGTCTGCTGTTTTGCTACATCTCCTCCATTTCTCCCTGTCGTTGACATCTTCTGGTCTTAAATCTACATCGTGCATGTCTGCCCTGACGTTGTCAGTCCAACTCTTTGCCGGTCTTCCTCGTAGTCTTGTTCCTCCTGGGTTGATGTAGAGCGCTGTTTTTGCGGCTGAGTTGTCTTGCTTCCTCATGAGACAAGGTAACCTATTGCACCAGGAAACAAATATCACTTTTGTTTACAGAAAGAACTGGGACTAAAGAAGTTTAGAATAAATTTTAGCATTGACACCGATGCATCGATATGGTATCAAACCAAGAACACGAAGAATATAAAGCATTAATTCCTTGTACACTACATTCAATGCATTCTCCCTGTGGTGTCACCGTCAGACACCACACTTGCTAGGTGGTAGCTTAAATCGGCCGCGGTCCATTAGTACATGTCGGACCCGCGTGTCGCCACTGTGTGATCGCAGACCGAGCGCCACCACATGGCAGGTCTCGAGAGACGTACTAGCACTCGCCCCAGTTGTACGACGACGTTGCTAGCGACTACACTGACGAAGCCTTTCTCTCATTTGCCGAGAGACAGTTAGACTAGCCTTCAGCTAAGTTAATGGCTACGACCTAGCAAGGCGCCATTTGTAACATTGCATGTATCTCAAGATAGAGTATCACTTGTATCATCAAGAATGCTGTATACCAAAGGATGAAGTAAAAGTTAAGTGTTCTAGTAGCTACGTTCTTTTCTTTATCGCATTCATTACGAATCCTGTTCCAGACTTCGCGCCAGTCGGCGTGTGTGTACGTGTGCCTTTCGGCTACCCGTCACTGTGGACTGGCTGCCTTGTCAGTCCACTACACTCCCAAAATGAAAAAAATAGCATACAAAGAACACATATAGAACAAGTATAGTTTATGAGAATACAACCTTCTACCAGCACTCTGGCCTAGTAGCTATGTCATGTACAAGATGTGTAATAAAAGTAATGAGAGTGATTTTTTCTATCATAGTTTTAATTTTTTTCAAACAACAATATTGTCCACTCCAAAGTAGTTCCCTGCAGGAGGTGCACTCCGGTGGAGTCAATGGCAGTGTTGGTATCAGACTTGAAGGACCTCAGTTGGCAGGTCCTTTAACATGTCTGTCACACTCTTTTGAATGTTCTTCAGTGATCTAAAATGATGTTGTTTTCAGATATTTTTCAGTTTCGAGAAAAAAAAAAGTGGCAGAGACTCAAATAAGGTGAACATTGGGGCTATGGAACAACAGAATTCCGTTTGAGGTCAATAAATTCGTGATGGATGTGACCACTTGAAGTGGAGTGTTGTCACAATGCAGTATCCACCTGCCTGTAATGTCCGGCCTCACTGGAATCACCCTTTTCCTGGCTTTTAAAGGACATCTTTGTAAAACTCTTGCTTGACGGTTTTGTCGTGGAGAAAGAATCTCACAAGAGCCCACACACGTTCGATGTTTTAGCCGGATTTTGAAGTTGAAGTCTCTCTCTGAGCACAGTTCTGCTTCAACGTTTTGTCGGCCTTCCTAAATCTATTTGCGACAGTGAAAAACTTGCGCTCTTGATAGAAATGTTTCCTAAGGACCAGTTTCTAGTGACCTAAGGTCACACACGCTGATTCCCCAATTCAACATGAAAGTTGATGGCATAACGTTACTCTAAATTCCGCTGTTCCATTTTCGTAACAGACAATAAAAATGCCACATGACTGATGGCGTCTCAGAAGTCACATAATGGATGTACGGAGGTGAAAACTCAGACTGAGTATCAGGAAGGGATGAAAGCACTGGTCTGCACAAGAAGAAAAACACTGCGTTACCAGATCGCTCGCATTGTTGCGCGTCTAGATACTTTTCTCACACGCCTCGTGCATTTCACGTATTCTTTTCTGCCCTCTCTGTTTTTGCACCTCTGTCTGTCTGTCTTGTCTTGCCCCCTCTCCTGGGCAGAACGAGCATTGTACTTGCTTAACGCTGAGTGCAATACGTTACACATACTCTATGAATCTGAAGAAGTAGTATTAAATATCAATCGATCTTTTTCATACTTGGTATACCAACTTCTATCGATTACGCAACCATACTGTTACAAGTTTATATCAAAAACTTTCATACTTTCGGAGATGTAAAATTTTACCTAATTCACACAATAACCGTGCTGGCATTGTGAATCCGTATTACGGTTCAAATGGCACTAAGCACTATGGGACTTGACATCTGCGGTCATCAGTCCGCTAGACTTAGGTTAGTTAGGTTTAAGTAGTTCTAAGGACATCACACACATCCATGCCCGAGGCAGGATTCGAACCTGCGACCGTAGCGGCCGCGTGGTTCCACACTGAAGTGCCTAGAACCAGTCGACCACAACGGCCGGCCCCGTGTTAGGGACTGTAACGTATTCATCTGTAGTATTCATTGAAACTTCAAACAAGAGTATGGGCTTGCATAACCTAATTTTATGGAATTTCTCTAGTTTCATTACCACAGGTTCCTGACGTAATTAGGAGTACGTTGGAAAATTATTATTTCATTGTATTTTGGTGGTGTGAGTGCTATGGAGAGACAGGGAGTAAATGAAGGACATACGTAAAGTGAGAATGTAACATTTTACTAAAAGTATGTAAATGCATGAGTGAGAATGTTGCTGCGGAATAGGGCAATTTGTGACGTGTGTCCGAGTGAGCTTGATTTTCTTTAAGGTAGCCAGAAATGGCATAGAGTATTAAATTTATTAGTAATGTGTTTTGTGGAAAGGAATCGCATTTTGTTTTCACTAAATTTAATTTAGTTTTGCAATTACGACATTTCTAGTCTAATTACTTGTGCTAATCTGACTGGCTGACATTAGAAATACCTCGGGTATAGAAGTGCTGGGGATGATCTGATTGGCTGCTTCACATACTAGCCGAATAGAGTTTAGCATTTCCCGCGCGTGTGAGCAGGATCGTAAAGGCCCTGTTTATACGTTTGCTGATGAAATTATTGCCATGATAATACTGGTGAGAACCGCGGTTCGTGACCGATAATAGGATTTCCCCAAGTGCAGTGTGTGCTGGAGCAATTACATAGTTTGGAGTTCACTCTGAGCCTTACTTAATTGTATGTGGGCAGGTTGCGTGTTCATTGGTATATTGATGACATAAATCGACTGACTGCTGATTCGTTGCTAAAGTCAGGGTTGAAGGCGGATTAGGTGACTCACCAGGTCAAGAGGACACCATAGGTGATGCGAGACTATTTCATGGAAGAATTTGTTGGAAGTTTGTAAAGTGGAAGCTATTCATATGCTCCACGTAATTAATGGACGGTGTTTTTTGGGGGATGGTGGTGAGGTTGCGGCCCTGTTCGATTTTAGAAGACCAAAGCACTGTTACAGGTGACAGGAAGTCGACTTTGACAAAGAGACCAATAATGCTGAATAATATCCAGAGATCCCCGTAACAGCGAAAGTCTTTCTGGAACTATTTATCAATAATTTTTTTCACACTGTACATTCTGTTATGCATTTTAGGACTGCCGAGTGGTCCAACGGAGTCAGAGTAGATTATTGGGGTGTCGGTAGATTTTGCTAGCCATTGCCTGAGGAGGCTGAGTTGTTGTGTGCTCATTTATAATTTCAAGTAGTTAATGTCAGGGTCCGAAGAGGTGATGGCGATCTTTTTTTTTTATTTTTTTATAAATGGAGTTCTGTGCAGAGAAATGTTTGGAGGACACTCGTGACAAATCTTTGGTAAGCACCCCGCAGTAGTGTTTGTTTCTATTGAATAAACCCGTGGTTACTTGTTGGAACGAAATAAAGTTCTTATCCTAATATTAGAGTATAGATCCCTACCTACACATATGTTACCCATGAAATATACCAGGTAAAGAATGAAAAGTCTCAGTAAGACAAAGCACTGAAAAAACTTACGATTTAACAGTAGGAGGAAGAATTGTTATAAAATAACTGGAAGCTTCTTTCTACAAAAACATTTATTTTCCTCAACAACAGACAAATAAGTTACGTTTGCAACTGGACTCATATTATCATTAAAAAATTGGCAGAAACAACATGAGTCCTGGATTGTATGGTGATGTCAGTTTCTGTTATATAGCAGTGATATTCGTGTACTGATAAGTTTCAAGTGTATGAAACTGTATTGAAATGTGATTTCTGATCACGAATAGATTGAAATACTCCGTAAGTTTCATGAGTTCGAAAGTAAGAGCACGCATAATGGATACCTTCCGTGGCTGATCGAAAAAGAAGGCGTGGTGCACAAAGGACCCCGGAAAAAATTATCGATATCGCGTGGTAACTACAGAGGCCGAGACTGTCAAAGTGTGCAAACCGGAATTTTGCAGCCTTGTAGGCACTGAAAATGAAAGTGTGCGACGATTTTTGTTATTGTGTGAAAAACAATGTTGAACCCTATGACAGAGGGGATGTGCTACTGCAAGCAATGCGGCACCCCAGACCTGCAGATAACTGAGAAGCATATTAAAACATCCCCTATGAATATCACGCATAACTCTACCGAAGAAGTGTGTTACTTAGGTGCTCAGTTGTTTGTAAAAACTATTTGTGAAATGCTCATAAAGCTACATTTGCACGTCATATGAAATATATTTCAGGGGTTTCACTGAGTGTTTTAATTATGCTCTGAGCAGCCACTAACCGAATTTAATGTTCTTTTGAGTCACTTGCAGCGAAAATTGAGAGGCAATCGTTCAACGATATAGCATATCCTACAGCTACGAGGAATTAATGGTGCATAAAAAAAGTAGTAGGAAAATTCAATTAAAAGATGGATGCAATAAAGAATATGTGTGCAGAAAATGAGCATGTGGTGTCATTGTGTTTCTGTTACATGCAGTATCTGCGGATTCCTGAGCTCACAGTGCAGGAAGTATTTAATTTGCGTCGACTTAACGTTAATGCATTCTGTGTTACATACCTAAAAAGCAACAGATCCAAGCTATATCTGTACGATGAAGATACAGCTGACAAAGGACCTAACGAAATATGTTCCTTTTTGGTTGATTACATTAGGACAGTGCATAATAAATGTGTTTCTGAATAGCACTTGTTCTCTGACGTGTCCCCAGCATAATACAAGAACAACTCAGTGATGAAGATAATGCTTTGAAATTCCGGCACATTCAAAGGTGTGTTCCAGCGTTCTGCTGTGCGTGGTCATGTAGTTGTGACATGTCATCGTAAACCTGCTTGCGTAAAACGGGTGATGGGAAAACAAGACAGAATATAATCCTTGTAGGGTTATGTCGGTAAGATGGTCACTTGGTCCAAAAATCAAAATATTCAAGTATAGCTTGTTAACACAGAAATGATTTTGGTTTACAACAAATCGTGGCCCAAATTTTATGAGCAATACTGTTTGTCTGATGAGAGTTACGTAAACTGTATGGACCAGAACAGTGCAGTTTAATTCACAGGGCCCTCATTTATGAGCTTCCATCACAGTTTATGGGGGAAATTGGGTGTTACTATCATAGTGATGGTCTCAAAAAACTTCTTTGCGACTCTCGTTATAGGCACAACCAAAGTTGCCTTCATAATAGGCACATAACAACATAGTTCCAATCAATGTCAAAAAGCTGAAAGACATAGGACAACTAATGCGGTATATTCCCGAAGGGCACGAAGCCTTTTATCTGGAACTGGCTCAGTGGCCTCTGTGGACATTCCTGAACATGATTCATAGAAAAATCTGTCTTTTACAACAAGCTTTGCATAGATTTTTGCCAATGTTCTTTTTAAAAAATAAACATTTGGTGTGAAGCTATCCTAGAAGTAATATTGTATATTAAATTTACATAATAAACTAATATTTTGTAACATAAAAAAACTTTGTTATTAAAATGTTAGTATAAAATTTTCAACCTCCGATACCACGTAAATTCATAATTTTTTTTTAGAAATGCTACATGCAACGTGGTACATTTACAGTTCATTATTTTATTGTTAAAGTTTACCTTACAGATACAGCTGATTTTTAAATGAATGCACGCATCTTACATTTCATCATATAGCTAGTATACAGTTTCTTCTTCTTTTGAAAAATTTGCATTTTTGGACAAATGTTGTTTTCGCAATTACTGATTCATACTTACTTTTCGTTTCGGCAGCTGAGAACACCGCACCGGTGTAAGCATAACATTCAAGTATCTCAAATACTTTTTTACTATTAGGGTGGTTGTTGTTTTATTCCCGAGTGATTAGACTTTGGTTACTGACACAGAAATAGTAATGCTTTATTTTCTTTACTTCCGAGTCGTACCAACAGTACACGTGAAGTGACGTGTGTATTGATTTCTGACCCTTGAAAGAAAGACTGCTAACGAATCGCTAAGATTTGCATTAAATGGATAGTAATCTTAAAGTTCAGAGAGGTAATAAGTGAACTAGTCTTTAATTTTTTTTCCTGTAAATAGAGAGCAGCTACTGTCTCATGTAACTATGTTACTGTATTCTGCTCAAAATGTTCACCTAGGATAGCGTTTAATAAAAGCATAAATAACCTACATCCTCAATCGTGATATATACAGTCAGTCCATTGCGCGAATAGTCTGCTGATTTGTCTTGAGCTAGGGCTAATCCCTGTTTCTTAATATTCTGAGCTTTGTATCTTGCTGAGTGTGACAGGCTACCGAGAAACAATTCACCTGGGGCTAAAAGAATAGTTGGAGGTAATCCATTTGTCCTCTACTAAATATAAAGGTTTTGAGTGACTGTTGGAAGTAAATAGTCGTTAGTCACATGGGCTTTGAGGTTCGGGAACGCATTTACCTTAGTTGCAGTCCATCTGGACAGCAGAGGGTTTTTCCGTTTCGTCTACGGTATAGAATATGCAGCGAAATTTAGCAGCTACCCAAAAAGCTGTTTCTTTCCAGAAACTGGGTACAAACTAATCGTTCAGTACTTGTAGTGTGAGAATAGTATAGTTGTCTGTTATGAGGACATATCACAGCAGTAAGGAATAGTACAGGTGTCCGTAGACAATGTGGTCCAGGATCTAATGTTGAGTGTACATAGTAAAGTTGGTACATTCTGAGGGTGTTAGGTGACAGAAAAAACATTTTTTATGAAAATGATACAGAACATACATGAAGGAGACAGTGGATCTATTCACAGTGGAACGTTCGATATAATTAAATAAAAGAAAAGCATATTGGTTTGATTAGTTATAGTACTTCAAATGAGACATAGTCGAGTACAGATAAGGCGTAACGAGGATGCAGCCTGATTGTTGTAGCCACCTCGAAAGGTTCCGGAGAATGGAGAACAAATAACGTTAAGTAATAAAACAAGAGTTACTAGTTTATCTGATTAGATGAATGTTTTTGGGATTGTTGTCAAGACAGCTATTCCTTTTCAATTGCGAATCGAGTTAAGCACTGTAGGGAGTTATTTTGTACCAAGTGATAACCCAAGCAGACTGTGACTTGTTTAAGTGTGGTTACGTAAATTGAACGCTCGTGAAGTAAAGTTCGGATATTTAAAGGAAATACTAGAGTATTTTTTTAAATGACAGAGCAGTATCCACTACTCTTAGGAGAAATTCTAGAGGAGATTAAACAGTTTCGTAAGAAGACAAGGAAGAGACTAAACAGTTCCGTGGGGAGACAAAACAGAGTATTGAAAATTTGTCACAAGGTCAACAATGTTTCAAGGAATGAGTTAGTTAGAGCAAAACACGACTTAAGAAGTTGTACCATAATCCTGAGTTTACAGATGTTAGTACAAAAATAGGAAATCTTGAGGAAAAATTAAATGAAGCAAAAGAAGAACAGGAAACGTATATTAGTCCCTCGCTTCAGGATGTGACTGACCAGATTAGTAGCAACTACGTTAAAGTAAATTCCGAGATTAATAAGTTAAGTATTAGTGTATAAGATTGCATAACTAAGGCACACAGATATGTAGTAGAGAATGTGAAAAATGCTAACCTTTTAGTATCTGAAGGTAGTTTTAACCGGAATAAAATCAGCACTAAGCGAAAACCTGATGGTGGTAATCGGAGTTGTGTGTCTTCCACTCCATGTAGTAGTACAGATAGTGTGCTGATAGTGGATCGAAGGAAATCTGAGAAGGATAATTGGGATTATCACGCATCTTTAGTAAAAGTAAGTCTCAGTGCAGTGAGTATGTTCGCGTAGTGGAACTAATACTGGTAATGAGAGACAGTAGTAACCATTTTCCTACATTCGACCCTATTGGTTGTGTGCGTCTCTTAACATTTCTTAAAGCGTTTACAGGTGTTCTTCCAGAGACATGGGGTAATAATATAAGTGTGATGTTAAATTTAAATCTATTTTCAACTGTTCATCAGTTTATTAAAGCTTTTAAAGCAAAGTATTCTTCATAGAGTATCCAACACAAACTAAGACTAGAGTAGTTTTGGCCCACAGAAATACAACGAGAGCTGGGGAGGCTACCGCAATTTTTATGAACTACCGTTCAAATGAAGTGAACGAATTGCATATCGTTGAGGAACTTGTTACTCGACTACCAGATGGTGTTAGAGAATGACTGAACATCAATTACATTATTTGAACTGATGTAAAGAGGAAACTGTACAGGGGGACTTCATTGGGTGTCTGTAAAGTACATATTTAAGTATGGTTGGTTTCATGGCCGGCCACTGCCAGGTTATACTCGCTGTAGAATTGCGAAATTACGCGACTTTTCTATTTAACAGGCGAAATTATCAGTTTAAAATTCTACCATTTCGATTGAATTGTGTGTATCAGAGTTCATTCAATTATTAGATCTTTCCTTAGGAGATTAATTATTAAGTAAAGTATTTGTATATGTTGATGACGTTTTAGTAGAATTTAGTATCTAATTTTATGAGAGTGGGAATGGAGTAAATATGAAATTGTCTGAAGAGTAAATGAAAATTGATTATTATTTAAAATGATGGAATGAGTGTATGCTACAAACGATCAGTATGTGTGAACAGAGAATATGATTAAATGTATGGTAAGTAAGAATTAGTTGTAAAAGAAATTTACAAGATACATAAATGAGTATAATCTGGGACAATAATGCAAAGTATGGATTCAGTACACCAGCAAAACATATGGGTGCATATAGTCAACAGTTTCAACTGTGCACATAATTCCAGTGTCACACAGCACCAAAATGTCTTTGACGCACTGGCGCTTTAACAAGTTTTGGGCACAACTGCATTGGCATAAATTTAAAACCGGAAGGAAGGGTTATGTTATGGGACCTTTTTTCCAGAACCACTCACATAATGTATGCTCACTCATAATGCAAGTCCTATTTGATTAGAATATTTAAGTTAAACGAAAAGCAACATTACTAGTGATTGTCAGAAACTGTGTGACATAACTTACTATTCTTTTACTCCTAGATCTAATTTTTATTTTGCTTATCTGGTAGAAGTGAGAAAACGTTGAAAGCATTCTGAATGGTGAGGAATAACAAGGACTGATAGGGTCAGTAGATTCAACCGCCCCATAGGCCCAATTCGTGGAGGGTTAACGATGTAGAGCCGTGTGACAGTAGCCAAACTGACCTCTGCCATTTCCTTGGTGTCGCCCTAGGACGTCCAGCCACCTCATATACGAACACCGATAACATTTCCCGTAGAGTGAACTCCCGGTGAAAACATTTTACGACCTGACAGTGGGGTGAGAGGGCTTCCTGTTAGTGGAAGATAACATCATTGTGATGAAAATACAGAAAACTAGCAGTTTTTCCAGAAAATACTCAAAGCTACAAATAAGTTTCTCAAGATGTGTTGGCCATCCGCGGTCCTGGCCGTCTGAGAAATTGTGAAGCACTGAACATTTTGTCTCATCTCTCAGTAAATATTTATGCATCACAAAATTCATCAGCAATGGCTAATGTAAATAAACTGTAAGTTAGAGACACAGGACGATGACTGCAAGACTACCTCACTGGTCCCAGAGAGAGAGAGAGAGAGAGAGAGAGAGAGAGAGAGAGACGTGTTCTATAGAGAATGGTAGAACGAGGATGTAAGTTACTGTGTAACCACCTATAGGAAGGAGACTACTATCTTGTAGGGAGCACATCTATCAGTCACTGATCAGAAGATCCAGTATAATGCCAACCATAATTTAATAACAAATGCAGAACCTGCTAGTGCGAGGTTTCCCTTTGATCAACATTCGATCAGAAATCACTGAACCATCGGGAGTCTCTGCCTTCCATGGTGATAACTGCTGTCAGCCTATCATGCCATCTTGACTGACGAATAGCGGAATTAGCATATTTTTGGGCTTATCTTTACCTAGGCGCTAACGAAAGTCATTGGTTCCATCAATGATTGTCCCTGCAGCAATCTCATCAGGTCCTGGAACAGTGTCTCTAGCTGCAGACAAACCTTATTCCAGTTCCCACATGGAGAATGGAAGATTGTAGTCTTCCTCATTATGCAAGAAGAAGCTGAACTACCTCTCTGCAGTCTGATGGAACACCTGAAAAGCAGTAGCTTCTGTGGATGACGTAGTGGCAGTAAGGAAGTGTTCTGCTAAAGCCTGAGCCATGTCATCTGGCGTGGTCACCGAGAGCCCATTACTTGACAAGGCCGTAAGGGGATGTGTACTACCACTCTTGCCCGAAATCCATCTTATTGATTCCCAACCTTGCACAGTGGAAGTGGACCGATTAATGGAAGTCGTTAATTTCCTCCAGGAAGCCCTCTTCCATTCTTTTATCACTTGCCTCGCATGTGCTCTCGCAGATCTACTGCACAAAGATTTTCTGTAGTTGGGCAATGTCTGAAATTCCGCAGAGCTGTTCATCTGGCGCTGATTGCTAATCGACAGTGGTCATTCCACCAAGGTACAGGCCATCATCTGAGGTGGTTAGTAGAGACGGACTCTGCTGCAGCCTGTTGGATCTCACAAATGATATCGGCTACTGTCTTCTGTGCCCAATCCTTTTGTTCAGAAATAGCCTGTCGGTTGTACTGCAAGCAATTTGCCCTTGGTATCACCTGTCTGCATGGTCTCCTGTCAGACACTATCCTAGTCGGCATATGGAGCCACACTGGGAAGTGGTTACTAGAATGTGAATCTGGTACCCACTTCCCACTGAAATGAGTCTGCAATCGCTGGGGAACAAAAACGGAGTTCAATGGCTGAAAAAGACCCCGTAGCTACAGAAATGTATGTCATCTGACCTGCGTTCAGAAGGCAGATAATCTCAGAATGGACGAGTCGCTCGATCATCCGACCCCTGTAGCAGTTATTGGCTCTGAGCACTATGGGACTTAACATCTGTGGTCATCAGTCCTCTAGAACTTAGAACTACTTAAACCTAACTAACCTAAGGACATCACACACATCCATGCCCGAGGCAGGATTCGAACCTGCGACCGGAGCGGTCACGCTGTTCCAGACTGAAGCGCCTTTAACCGCACGGCCACACCGGCCGGCCCCCTGTAGCAACAGATAGTCGAGCCCCACGGTACATTTTGTGCATTGAAGTCCCCCACAAGGCGGAATGGGCATGGGTGTGCCCAAAGAGTTCTGCCAGTGCTTCTGCATTCAAAGATTCATTAGTGGTAAGGTACAAAGAACACACTGTGATATAGAAGGGTGTGAGAACATTCTCAGCAATTGCCTGTATGGTCGTGGTAAGAGGAACAGAAGAGAAGTGTCATATGGTACCAATGGAAACAGCCTCTCCACCTTTAGCCCTGTCTCCAGTAGTATCGTCCTTCCTATATGTGTGGTAACCCCGTAATGCAGGTGTGTAGGTGACTTTAAGATGCATTTCTTGTAAGGAGATGGGCAACAGTTTCTCTTGGACCTGGAGCTATACTTCTTCCAAATGTAAGCGATATCCATTCAGATTTCATTGCAACACGCAAGCCCCTGGGAAGCCAGTGTTTAGCGATGGTTGTTCTTTCCTTTCTCCGTCAGAGGCGGTTATTTACCGTAGAGGTCAAGGAGAACGATAGCCGGCTTCCTGCTCTCTGCTTCTTCTGACTGGAAGTTCATATCCTCAAGATCATAGTCCCCATCAGAGAGGGAGAGAGGTCGATAATCTGAAGGTTTAACTACTGCTTTCTTGGTCTTCGAACTACTTTTTGAAGGATGTATATCTTTACTGATGGGAGGAGGTGGTTACCTGGATTGTGGGGACAGTTTAGTTGGCTTCTGATGTTGGGTAGTGGTATGTGGCCCATTGCTGGTGGCTTCCGAACGACTTCAGTGTCAAGTGGAGCTTTCCACCCACAGGTACAATGGCAAGAGCATGTGCTCGTACTTGAATCTGTGGTCTGAGTTTGTGTGGAGACATCACACTTAAGGGCTGATGCAAAAGAAGTAGCAAAAACCGAGTGGTGCACTGCTTTGAATTTTCCTTTCCTCGTTGTAACCTCACACTTTCTGCACCACACTGGGTGATCCCGAGAGCAGTTTACACATTTCGAAGTGTAGAAGAATTGCCTGATTCCTGAGCTCAGCCTCCACAATTGCCACACGTAACCCTCCAATTACACCCGAGAGTGGTATTTCGAAACCTTGACATTTGTAGCATCATATTAGATTAGAAACAAACAGGCGAACGCTAAGACGGATATAGCCTGCAAGGATTTGTTCAGGTAATTCCGGAGTACTAAACGTTAGATTGAATGTTGCCGATTTTTCCAATTTGCTATAGTTCTGCACTTCCGTGGCGCCCATATTTTTCCCTTCTTCACGTAACTCTGCGGGGTTCACCTCCATTAGATCGGAGCAGGTAACCACGCCCTTACTTAATTTAGAGTATTATGCAACTCAGACTCGATTGGGTAGTCACCTAAGGCCCTACATCCCAGGAGCCTAGATATTTTGGTTGAATTAGCAGTTTCAACTAGAATTGTTCCATTACAATGTTGCTTGACACTTTTTAGAGACCCCGCAATATCTTCCAGTGCCTTGTGAACATAGAAACGGTTCCCTCAGTTTGCTTGATTACAATGACAGTGTTATGACACACTAATGCCCTGTTACTATGATTCTGAGACTTTTCGGGAGGACTGACCAGCCGCGCTCTGTGTGGTGAGTGGGTGTAGGTACTATCTGATGGTACATCCGTCCTGCCAGTAGCAGTAGCTTGATGAGACCGTTCCATAGGGATTCCACGAGATGCTAGGGAAACAACCATCAACCCAGGCAGAACCTGCGGATTCGTTGTCGTTTCACAGACAGGAAGTCTTGTCAAGTACTTTTGAACAAGTTTTCCGAAAATATGTCGAGCATCTAGTTCGAGCGTCCATACATAATGGACTGTGTCTGTATAGAGACAATGACAGTCCGTGTTAACGATACAACGATCGGCCACCTAACGGTTGTAGTGAATCAGTCGGGGTCGAAATAAACTTGGCGCCAAGAATGACTATCACATTCGGATGATCTTAAATTAAATGACACTTGATTGGAAGATATTACGTAATTCACTGTAATTTACCCTTGCATGGTATGATTGAATGAATCACTGGTAAATTCTGCAAACCAATGCAGGTGAGCTAGTTATTTACTTCTGTCAGCGGGCCTTTTAAAGGAACTCACTGACATTTAAACCTCGCTCTTTGAGCACCACGTAATCGTGGAAAACGTGTAATTAATTTAGACTCAGCAGGAACTGCCAACAAGGCACCCAAATATTCATACTAACGGCCCACAATTGCATTGCCGGAACAGATTCCGTCTCGTTTTTGTGACCCACTCCGATAGCACCGCACTAAGCGGCCATTAAGCAACACTCTGAATACGACACCGGATGAGTGAGGGTACTAACGTTTATACTGCTCTGCAGCCCAGTTTTTGCAACAGAGCGTCTATTTAGTGCAGTGGTTTGTGGGACCATTACCCCCTGAGAGCAATTACATATCTGCTAGTACCCATCAGCATTAGCAACTAACCAAATTTTAGAATGAAACAAATTTTTCTTTGAACAGTTTTATTTTTAAAATGATAAAAAAAATATTTAAATTTTGTAGGTGTCCCATTAAACCACAAATTATTGAGTCAATGAGATAACAGCTAGAAAATTTATTAATAGAATGGTGGAGCAGCCGCCAGAGCGTCACGAGTGCTGCCTAAAGATCTCAGAGAAGAAAGCTAACTACTCGCATTGAGGGTAGTCACTTATTACAAGACATGGTTTCTCTGCACCACTCCTCTCCCTAGCAGCACATGGCTTCACCCACATACTGCACCCCCATTTCAAATCATCTATACATAGTTTGTAAATCACTTCACTGCTGGACTCTTTTACTTCGGAAATGAAAGCGATTAGTTGAATTCAGGCTGACAGTGTTTAGTAATAATAATAATAATAATAATAATAGGAGTAGAGTGTAGGCCTTACAGCAATATAATGGCCATATCCGTAGTTATTGTTGCGTGTTCAATTAGTTCATTTAGCTGCTGCTGAATAATGAAGCCTGTTATAGTTTATTGCGAAACTATCTACAACTCGGAGGTTTTTCATGCGATATTTAAGCATATTTTAAGTATATATCTCAATTGTACTCTCATAGATGAGAGGTATAAAACGCAAAGTATGTGTGTAGTGGATGGACTAGCTGACGACAATGACATTGATAAATTCCTTTCAGAAGGTGTAGCCTTCACCATATTGAGCCAAGGGCCAATGTTAGTACGTGAAAAACTATGTAATTAGTATTACAATCTTTTTAAATAGTGTGGCAGTACTACTTTGCCACATGCCACGAAGTGACAATATATATATATATATATATATATATATATATATATATATATATATATATATAGGGGTCAAGGTGGTTGGTAGAGGTAGCACCTTTGCTTAGGGTTGACTCAGTACTGGTCCTCACCACCCCAGGGATGAGCTGAGGAGGTATGCAAGACCTTTGCCTCTGAGGAAGCTACGTCCAAGACCGTCCGTGCGTGGTGAATAGCCACATCCTACACGAGGTGACCCTGTTAACGCAGAACACGGCGGATCTATAGGAGTAAACCTTGAAAAAAATCTCACATTCCAAATCCTCAATGCGTCTGTACTCGAGTCGAGCGGCAGCGAGGTCAGCGTCTGTCCATCTAGTAGGTGCGGCTGTATTATATGCTCCAGGAACTGACAATCCCTGGTTCTAAACACCCAGTGGAAACACTGGACCAAAACTTACAAGCTATCATGATTCGTGAGAGTAATGACAGAATTACCCCAGGTGGTAACCAATCCACTCGTCGACAGACGACAACTGGGTTTTCGGATTCTGGGGAACCCGGGCCATCACGATCAGAGTTCTCAAGCAAACTTCGTCCCAAGGTTCCCATGTACATTGGTACCTTTAACATTCAGACCCTAATTCAACCTGGAAAATTACACAACTTAATAACAGAGCTAGACCAACAAAAAATTAAGATCTTAGCGTTACAAGAAACTAGATTCACGAATGAAAATACAATAGACTATGGAAGCTATCGCATCTTCAAGAGCAAGACTGACAAACGAATTGCCAATGGTACGCCACTCCTGGGCATGGCATTTGCGGTGCACAGAAATATATTAGGCTCAATTAGAGAGGTCTCTTCCATAAATAATCGCCTCATGACCATGCGTATCCAGTGCGCCAACAAGAAATACACATTGATAAATGTTCATGCACCCACAAACATAGACAACAAAAAACGCCAACTACAAACTGAAAAATTCTGGACTAAACTTGAAGATGTCATGGCCAAAATTCCCCGGGATGATATCAAAATCTTAATGGGAGATTTCAATGCACAAATTGGCAGAGAGAAAGAACACCAAAAAACTGTAGGAAAATATCAAGCACACAGATTCACCAACAGAAACGGACTGAGATTTATTGAACTATGCCAACAAAATAATCTAAAAATAATGTCTACATCTTTGAGAAAAAAACCTAGAAAACAAAAGACCTGGAGGTCCCCCATACAAGAGATCGGCGAATATCAGATTGACCACATTGCCATCTCCTATTTCGTACAGAAAGAGATCCATTATGTCCAAGTCCGCAGAGGGGCGAACATTGGCTCAGACCACTACTTAACACGCATTAAAGTGAAATTCACCCCAAAAAAATTCTATCCGAAGAAAACACACATGATGAAATTTGACACACGAACAATCAAAGAAACCAATCTGAAGGAGGAGTGGGAAAAGGAACCAGCTGACTCTTGGGAAAAATTTCGAACAAAAATTACAAAGAAGGCAAAAGAACTGATCCCATTGAAAAAGAACACAAAACACCCCTGGTGGGACTCTGGATGTGAAAAAGCGCTGGAAGAAAGAAAGAAAGCCTTTCTGAAGTATAACAGTAAAAAATCCCCAGAAAATCTAGATCACTTCCACAACACCAGAAGACAAGTGGCAAAAACAATCAGACAAGTCAAGAGGAAGTACCTCAAGGAACAGTGTGAGTCTATTGAAGAAAATTTCCGTAACTATAATGTACGAGACTTCTATAAGACCTTTGCTGGGAGAATCAATGGATATGGTTCACGAAATCTATGTTTCAGAAAACCAGATGGAAAACTAGCGCTCACAAATCGGGAAAATTGTGAGGAGCTGGCGAGATACTTTTCCGGACTCCTCAATTGCCCTGAACCTTCTTCAAGATTCCCTCAAGAAACTGCTGTCTACACAAATCCAGAATCCCCACCACCTACACTAGAGGAGATCCAAAGACATATTCATAGACTGAAAAACAACAAGGCATCCGGAGAAGATAATATCACTGCAGAACTACTTAAAAATCTTGGACCAAATTCACTCAAAGAACTCACTCAAATCATCACAGACATTTGGCAGACAGAAAAACTACCAGAAGATTGGAAATGCGCCCTAATTCATCCACTGCATAAAAAGGGAGACATGGCAGATATAAACAACTATCGAGGAATCTCCCTTCTCCAAGTCACTTATAAAATCCTCTCAGCTTGTCTTCTTCAACGAACACAAGAACAACTCGAACACAGTATTGGTGAATACCAAGCTGGCTTTCGCCCTCACCGATCCTGTGCAGAACAAATTTTCAATTTGAAGACAACACTAAAATACAAAGCAGTCAGAAACAGTCCGATCATTTGTTCCTTTGTTGATTTCGCAAAGGCTTATGATTCAATCGATAGGCAATCTCTCTTTATTATCCTTGAGGAGCTAGGACTCGATCCGAAAACCCTAAACCTTATCAAAGAAACGCTCACAAACACAACTTCTAAGATAAAATTCCCAGGTGAAATATCAGAGCCCTTCCTGATCAAAACCGGCGTCAGACAAGGTGACGGCTTGTCTCCACTCCTCTTCAACCTTGTCTTAGACAAAGTCATCCGAGAATGGGAAAAAGAACTGAAGAATCAAAATTACTGGAAGCCTATACAACTAGGAAGATCTAAAGATGGTATTAAAATTTCATGCTTGGCATTTGCAGATGACGTGGCCATTCTAGCAGAAAACGAGACCACAGCAATTAAACAGATAGACATTCTCAAAGAATGCGCCGAAAAAGTTGGGCTACAAATTTCCTTCCAAAAAACCAAATTCATCTGCTCAAAATTTGAAACTCAAAAACTGACTACAAAATATGGACAAACTGAGAGAGTTCCATTCTTTAAATACTTAGGCGAGGTCCTAGAACCCACAGGGGGAGAGAAAACTGCACAAAAAGTTCGACTGCAAAAACTGAAAAGAGCATACTGGAAAACCCACAACATCTATAATAAAAAGTGTCTCTCCATTCACTCGAAAAATACGACACTACAATACAGTAATCAAGCCCGAAGCACTATATGCCAGCGAAACACTCACACTCCATAGAAAAGGCGATCTGGAAGGCATCCTGAAAGAGGAACGCAAAATTATCAGAAAAATTCTTGGTCCAAAAAGAACTGAATATGGATGCAGGCTACAGTCTCGGAAAACTACAGAAAAATTATCTAACCTCGCCGCAGACATACGGAAAAGAAGACTAAAATTTTACGGTCATATCCACAGACTCCCAACACCCAGACTCTCCCACAAAATTTTAATATATATTGAAAAATTAAAAACCATACCCTGGATAAAAGAAACCAAAACAGATCTAGCAAATGCACAAATAAATTCTTCAGAAGTTATAAACAGACATGTATACAGGCAAAAAATCAATAGTTGGAAAGTACAACCCGAGAATGAAGTTTGCAAGAGACAGGGGACAAAATGGACAGAGGAAAGAAAGAGAATTCATGGGGAAAGAATGAGAGAAGTTTGGAGAATTAAAAAATTGATTCGGAAAAGCTTTGCGTGATCCGTATGGGTCCAATCGCACATAATAATATATATATATATATATATATATATATATATATATATATATATATATATATATATATATATATATAACTCCATGAACCATGGACCTTGCCGTTGGTGGGGAGGTTTGCGTGCCTCAACGATACAGATGGCCGTACCGTAGGTGCAGCCACAACGGAGGGGTATCTGTTGAGAGGCCAGCCAAACGTGTGCTTCCTGATGAGGGACAGCAGCCTTTTCAGTAGTACAGGGGCAATAGTCTGGATGACTGACTGATCTGGGCTTGCAACACTAACCAAAACGGCCTTGCTCTGCTGGTACTGCGAATGAAAGCAAGGGGAAACTACAGCCGTAATTTTTTCCGAGGGCATGCAGCTTTACTGTATGGTTAAATGATAATGGCGTCCTCTTGGGTAAAATATTCCGGAGGTAAAATCGTCCCCCATTCGGATCTCCGGGCGGGGACTACTCAAGAGGACGTCGTTATCAGGAGAAAGAAAACTGGCGTTCTACGGATCGGAGCGTGGAATGTCAGATCCCTTAATCGGGCAGGTAGGTTAAAAAATTTAAAAAGGGAAATGGATAGGTTGAAGTTAGATATAATGGGAATTCGTGATGTTCGGTGGCAGGAGGAACAAGACTTTTGGTCAGGTGAATATAGGGTTATAAATACAAAATCAAATAGGGGTAATGCAGGAGTAGGTTTAATAATGAATAAAAAATAGGATTGCGGGTAAGCTACAACCAAAAGCATAGTGAACGCATTAGTGTGGCCAAGATAGACACGAAGCCCATGTCTACTATAGTAATACAAGTTTATATGCCGACTAGCTCTGCAGATGATGAAGAAATTGATGAAATGTATGATGAAATAAAAGAAATTATTCAGATTGTGTAGGGAGACGAAACTTTAATAGTCATGGGTGACTGGAATTCGAGAGTAGGAGAAGGGAGAGAAGGAAACATAGTGTGTGAATATAGATTGGGGGAGAGAAATGAAAGAGGAAGCCGCCTGGTAGAATTTTGCACAGAGCATAACCTAATCATAGCTAACACTTGGTTGAAGAATCATAAAAGAAGGTTGTATACATGGAAGAATCCTGGAGATACTAAAAGGTATCAGATAGATTGTATAATGGTAAGACAGAGATTTAGGAACCAGGTTTTAAATTGTAAGACATTTCCAGGGGCAGATGTGGACTCTGACCACAATCTATTGGTTATGAACTACAGATTAAAACTGAAGAAACTGCAAAAAGGTGGGAATTTAAGGATATGGGACCTGGATAAATTGACTAAACCAGAGGTTGTACAGAGTTTCAGGGAGAGCATAAGGGAACAATAGACAGGAATGGGGGAAAGAAATACAGTAGAAGAAGAATGGGTAGCTCTGAGGGATGAAGAAGTGAAGGCAGCAGAGGATCAAGTAGGTAAAAAGGCGAGGGCTAGTAGAAATCCTTGGGTAACAGAAGAAATATTGAATTTAACTGATGAAAGGAGAAAATATAAAAACGCAGTAAATGAAGCAGGCAAAAGGGAATACAAACGTCTCAAAAATGAGATCGACAGGAAGTGCAAAATGGCTAAGCAGGGATGGCTAGAGGACAAATGTAAGGATGTAGAGGCTTATCTCACTAGGGGTAGCATAGACACTGCCTACAGGAAAATCAAAGAGACCTTTGGACAAAAGAGAGAGAGCTCAGATGGAAACTCAGTTCTAAGCAAAGAAGGGAAAGCAGAAAGGTGGAAGGAGTATATAGAGGGTCTATACAAGGGCGATGTACTTGAGGACAATATTATGGAAACGGAAGGGGATGTAGATGAAGATGAAATGGGAGATACGATACTGCGTGAAGAGTTTGACAGCGCACTGAAAGACCTGAGTCGAAACAAGGCCCCGGGAGTAGACAACATTCCATTGGAACTACTGACGGCCTTGGGAGAGCCGGTCCTGACAAAACTCTACCATCTGGTGAGCAAGATGTATGAGACAGGCGAGATACCCTCAGACTTCAAGAAGTATATAATAATTCTAATCCCAATGAAAGCAGGTGTTGACAGATGTGAAAATTACCGAACTTTCAGTTTAATAAGTCACAGCTGCAAAATACTAACGCGAATTCTTTACAGACGAATGGAAAAACTGGTAGAAGCCGACCTCGGCGAAGATCAGTTTGGATTCCGCAGAAATGTTGGAACACGTGAGGTAATACCGACTCTACGACTTATCTTAGAAAATAGATTAAGGAAAGGCAAATCTACATTTCTTGCATTTGTGGACTTAGAGAAAGCTTTTGACAATGTTGATTGGAATACTCTCTTTCAAATTCTAAAGGTGGCAGGGGTAAAATACAGGGAACGAAAGGCTATTTACAATTTGTACAGAAACCAGATGGCAGTTATTAGGGTCGAGGGGCATGAAAGGGAAGCAGCGGTTGGGAAGGGAGTGAGACAGGATTGTAGCCTGTCCCCGATGTTATTCAATCTGTATATTGAGCAAGCAGTAAAGGGAACAAAAGAAAAATTCGAAGTAGTATTAAAGTCCATGGAGAAGAAATAAAAGACTTTGAGGTTTGCCGATGACATTGTAATTCTGTCAGAGACAGCAAAGGACTTGGAAGAGCAGTTGAACGAAATGGACAGTGTCTTAGGAGGATATCAGATGAACATCAACAAAAGCAAAACGAGGATAATGGAATGTAGTCGAATTAAGTCTGGTGATGCTGAGGGAATTAGATTAGGAAATGAGGCACTTAAGGAAGTAAAGGGGTTTTGCTACTTGGGGAGCAAAATAACTGATGATGGTCGAAATAGAAAGGATATAAAATGTAGACTGGCAATGGCAAGGAAAGCGTTTCTGAAGGAGAGAAATTTGTTAACATCGAGTATAGATTTAAGTGTCAGGAACCCATTTCTGAAAGTATTTGTATGGAGTGTAGCCATGTATGGAAGTGAAACATGGACGATAAATAGTTTGGCCAAGAAGAGAATAGAAACTTTTGAAATGTGGTGATACAGAAGAATGCTGAAGATTAGATGGGTAGATCACATAACTAATGAGGAGGTATTGAATAGATTTGGGGAGAAGAGGAGTTTGTGGCACAACTTGACAAGAAGAAGGGACAGGTTGGAAGGGCATGTTCTGAGGCATCAAGGGATCACAAATTTAGCGTTGGAGGGCAGCATGGAGGGTAAAAATCGTAGGGGGAGACCAAGAGATGAATACACTAAGCAGATTCAGAAGGATGTAGGTTGCAGTAAGTACTGGGAGATGAAGAAGCTTGCACAGGATAGAGTAGAATGGAGAGCTGCATCAAACCAGTCTCAGGACTGAAGACAACAACAACAACATATAAATGGAAGAGCAGGGTCTGTGAATTCTAGCATTTTAGCTCCTGTTTCTCCCAGCTGCTGGAATGTGGCGAGATGTGCCACCGGCGAGTTTTACGTGTTTTGAAGACAATGGCAGAAAACCGAGAGGTTTACCACCATGAGTTCCCATGGACAGCGGTCGTGTGAGTAGGCCACTGTGAGTGCCTCTTAGGCCAGAGTACTTCAAAATATTCTTTTAAAGCAGTGCAAATCATTGGAGATCGTCAGATAGTTTCAATAAAAGCTTACAGGTTGCCCTAAAGGCGGAAGGGGACAACTGAACACCGCTATGTTTCGGTGAACGGTATGGGAAGCGAACTGCATTTACTCGCCCGGACATCTTGCCGCAAATCGTAAGGTGAGGGTCAGGACACTGGCTACTTTCAGTTTGTTGACAGAAAATACAACAAGTACTGGGGAAGAAAATTCTGCAAGCTTTCGCTACATGCAGCAACAAAGAGGGAGAATTTCAGTTGTCACAGTGGCAACCCTGTGATTTTTCTCTCCTCTTGCGGTAATTTGGAGATGTATGTCACAGCAGGTAGTCAGCAGTGCATTTTGGGGCGAGCACACGTTAGCGGCGGTTCGTGTCTCGTTCGAAAGTCTCTCTGCGGCGCACTGCTGCAGCGTCACGCTCCTTTCATTGTTTCTGAGTGAGACTCGCGTTTGCGTCGTCTCTGCAATGCGTAGCTGACACTTGGCGAGTCTTTTTCGTGACTTTGTGACTGATTTCTATCGTTAGTTCTCTCTCATACTGGGATCAAAACTCGAAGCTATCCACTATATGTCGCTTTTCTGAGTTGAGCAGCGTTTGGGAGGCGATTTGCATGTTGTTACGCTAGTGCTTCAGAAAAATCTTACCCTACTATGTATATTGCGGTTTAAATTTTTTGATGAAAATAATTGTAGATCAATCCAACTTCAACTTGAAAAATATTGATTGAGAGAAAATAAATAAATTATTTTTGAAATGACTTTTCCTCAGTCTAGTTTTTATGAAGCGACCCTTTTAATGAAAAATAAATATCGTAGGAGGACTCTAGCTCACTGAACTGCAGTCTCAATATGGCGCTGTTTCCGATATAACACAGGTGCCATTACACCTTCGTTTCTGTTAATTTGGAAAGTTAGCTGGATACTTTCTAATTATACGAACTGAATTAATTTTTTTTTTTTTTGGGAATAACGAAACTTCACCTGCATTGGCATTTAGCAGCATTAATAATTATCAATTTAACATTTGTATTATTTTGTTGGATTCTGCTTGAGCTCAGAATCACTTGTTTCTTCGTTTGCGTGTTGAGTTCACGTGTGTGGCAGGCAGCTTGCAAATCGAAACAACTGCAGAAACTCAGTCGACTCGCACACAATACAACAGGTACGGCAAAGAGTCATAAACAATTCACTACTAATAATTGACATAATATTTTAAAAATAATTTAAATTCGTGACGAACACATTCGAACCCTTTTTGTTTTCATTTCTCAGAAAATTTCATTTTGTCCCTCAGGAGTAATTACCCCCAGGTTGGGAACCTAAACTAACATAAAAATAGGAAATAACTACAAAATCACACCACATTTGTCACTCTGTAGTTTCCTGAGGACCCTGGAAGGTACGAAACGGTACATCACAGAACTGTTGATTTACGATTCTGTTGTACGGTACAGATATTTAACGAATAATGTGTTCCTTTAATAACAAAAAACTGTTAGCAAATACCAGAAGACCTGACCCTTAACATAAAGACATTATATATCTACCCTACAAAGTCGAATTTTGTCCGCTACACTTCAGGCCAAATCAATGAATTTGGAACATGATTTCAACTACATTACATAATGTACGAAATACGACACCACAGCTGTAGCTTGAGATAAAACGCCTCACACGTGATAATAAATCATCAAAAGCAATAGAACTGTTTCCCATTAAGGAATGAACCAGTTCCAAACATGTTGCCAAATTTGAACCACAAACAGCAAGGAACATCAATACTTTCGTTTTTGAAGCAAAAGTAACTAGATTAACAAAATTATTCGTGCGTTAGAGAGACGAGTGAAGTTTAAGAATAAGCGAATCATTTGAGTCCATAAAATTGTTTAAGTGTCAGTGAAAGTATTTATGATGATAACAACAGACAACATGAGAAATATGGACTTCAAATGCTCGAAATACACGTTTATATTCCATTGTGTTTAGTGGAGTAAGCTGCAAATATGTACGTACTTGAACGTACATCTTCACAAATAAGTTGTAGCTTATGTTATTGAATTAACGTAAATCGGTAGATTTCACATGATTTTCACGATAATTCATGTCTTTACGTAATTTACTAACGTAAGGAACGCACAATTATAACAACCGTTTCGTTAATCGAACAGAAAATAATTAAACACCAACGTTATCGTCAAGACGCACCTGGCTGTCTGCTTTCTCACCCCTTGGAGCGCTAGTGTCACTGCATCCGTCAAATGATGACAGACAGTAAAATCGTGCACTGTAAGAAGACCGATAAGCAAAACATACAACTACCACCATCATCTAGCGAAAGATCTTGCCGAGAACCCGAGAAAATTCTAGTCCCACGTAAAATCTCTCGACGGGCTAAGACATCTACCCATTCACTTTGTGACCAGTCTAGTGTGGCAATGTTGCCACTTAAGTCAATGACTGTAGAGACGAAGTTTTAAACTTAGCTTTTAAGAAATCATTCGCCCAGGAGGTTCGTACAAACATATCGTCGTCTGGCCGTCGCACAAGTTCCCGTAGAGAGGACAGAGTAATAGGCTTCACTGATGTACAGAAGCAACTGAAAGGGTTGAAAACAAAGAAGTCACAAGGTCTGAAAGGAGCCCCAGTACGATTTTACAGAGAATTCCTACGGCCTTTGCCCCTTACTTAACATGCATTTATCTCGAATTTCTCACACAGCGCAAAGTCCCAAGCGACTGGAAACAAGCGGAGGTGACTCCTTTATATAAGAAGGGTGAAAGAACTCACAAATTTACAAATCAATATCCACAACATCCGTTTGCTACAGGATTCTTGAACGTATTCTCAGTCGAATATAATAAAATTACTTGAAAAGTAGCGTCATCTGTTCACAAATCTGCTCGAATTTAGAAAGCATCGCAAGTGCAAAGCTCAAATTGCCCTTTCCTCACGTGATATACCGCAAACAATGGATGAGGGGCGACAGACAGATCCCATATTCGTAGATTTCCGGAAACAATTTGACACAGTGCCCCACTGCAAACTGTTAAAGGAGGTTCGAAGATACAGAAAATGCGAGAATGGCTCGAAGGCTTCCTAAATAACAGAACTGAGTCCGTTGTCCTCGATGGCGAGTGCTCATCACAGACAAGGGCACCGTTTGGAGTTGTCGAGGGAAGCGTGACAGGACCGCTGTTGTTATCTATATACATAAATGATTTGGCGGACAGGGTGGGCAGCAATCTCCGGTTGTTTGCTGATGATGCTGTGGTGTACGGTAAACTGTCGTCGTTTAGTGACTGTATGAAGGTACAAGACGACTTAGACAAAATTTCCAGTTGGTGCCATGATGGCAGCTTCCTCTAAATAAAGAAAAAGTAAGGAAATCCAAATGACTACATCTACATCTATATCTACATACGTACTCCGCTATCCACCATACGGTGCGTGGCGGAGGGTACCTCGTACCACAACTAGCATCTTCTCTCCCTGTTCCACTCCCAAACAGAACGAGGGAAAAATGACTGCCTATATGCCTCTGTACGAGCCCTAATCTCTCTTATCTTATCTTTGTGGTCTTTCCGCGAAATATAAGCTGGCGGCAGTAAAATTGTACTGCGGTCAGCCTCAAATGCTGGTTCTCTAAATTTCCTCAGTAGCGATTCACGTAAAAGAATGCCTCCTTTCTTCCAGAGACTCCCACCCGAGTTTCTGAAGCATTTCCGTAACACTCGCGTGATGATAAAACCTACCAGTAACAAATCTAGCAGTCCGCCTCTGAATTGCTTCTATGTCCTCCCTGAATCCGACCTGATAGGGATCCCAAATGCTCTAGAATTAATATAGAATAGGCCGTATTAGTGTTTTCTGAACGGTCTCCTTCACAGATGAATCACATCTTCCCAGAATTCTACCAATGAACCGAAGACGACTATCCGCCTTCCCCACAACTACCAGTACATGCTTGTCCCACTTCATATCGCTCTGCAATGTTACGCCCAAATATTTAATCGACATGACTGTGTCAAGCGCTACATTACTAATGGAGTATTCAAACATTACGGGATTCTTTTTCCTATTCATCCGCATTAATTTACATTTATCTAGAGTTAGCTGCCATTCTCTACACCAATCACAAATCCTGTCCAAGTCATCTTGTATCCTCTACCGTCACTCAGCGACGACACCTTCCCGTACACCATACCATCATCAGCAAAAACAGCCGCTCATTGCTATCCACCCTATCCAAAAGATCATTTATGTAGATAGAAAACAACAGCGGACCTACCACACTTCCCTGGGGCACTCCAGATGATACCCTCACCTTCGGTGAACACTCACCATCGAGGACAACGTACTGGGTTCTATTACTTAAGAAATATTCGAGCCACTCAAATATTTGGGAACCAATCCCATATGCTCGTACCTTAGTTAGGAGTCTGCAGTGGGGCACCGAGTCAAATGCTTTCCGGAAGTCAAGGAACATGGCATCCGTCTGATACCCTTCATCCATGGTTCGAAAGATATCATGTGAAAAAAGGGCGAGTTGCGTTTCGCAGGAGCGATGCTTTCTAAAGCCGTGTTGATGCGTGGACAGAAACTTCTCTGTCTGAAGGAAACTCATTATATTCAAACTGAGAATATGTTCGCGAATCCTGCAACAAACCGATGTTAAGGGTATTGGTCTGTAATTCTGAGGATCCGTCCTTCTACCCTTCTTATATACAGACGTCACCTGCGCTTTTTTCCAGTCGCTCGGGACTTTACGTTGGGCAAGAGATTCGCGATAAATGCAAGCTAAATAAAGAGTCAATTCAGTAGAGTACGCTCTGTGAACCCGAATTGGAATCCCATCAGGACCTGGCGATTTATTTATTTTCAACCCTATTCAGCTCCTTCAAAACCCCAGGGATGTCTATTACTATGTCGTCCATACGAGAATCTGTACGAGACTCAAACGGTGGTATGTTTGTACGATCCTCCTGTGTGAAAGATTTCTCAAATGCTAAATTTAAAATTTCAGTTTTCCTTTTGTTGTCTTCCGTTGCCAGGCCAGACTGATCAGTGAGTGACTGGATGGAAGCCTTCGACCCGCTTACCGATTTTACGTAAGACTAGAATTTCCTTGGGTTTCAGCAAGATCTTTTGCTAAGGTATGACGGTGGTAGTGGTTGTATGCTTCGCGCATCGCTCGTTTTACAGCAGCACTAATCTCTACCAACTTTTGCCGGGTCTCATTCTCCCGATCTTTCTTGTACCGCGAGTGCAACAGTCTTTGCTTCCTGAGCATTCACCGAATTGCGCTGTTAAACCACGGTCGGTCTTTTCTGTAACCCACTTTTTCGGCACATACTTCTCCAATGCGTGATTTACATTGTGTTTAAAAATTGCCCATAGTTCTTCCACGTCCATCATATCGGAAGTAAATGAAGTCGATTCATTTACTAAGTTGGATGCTAACAACTGCTTACCTGCTCTTTCTAGTTAGAATACTCTCCTAGCCTTCTTGACCGACTCTTTAACTTTCGTAACCACAGTCGTAATGACAACATCATGATCACTAATCCCTGTCTCAACAGTGACACCGTCGATGTGGTCTGGTCTGTTCGTGGCTACCAGATCTAAAATATTTCCATTATGCGTTGGCTGTCGATTCAGCTGCCCAAGACAGTTTTCGTATAATGTGTTCAAAAGTGATTCAGAATACGGCTTGTCTGTACCACCTGTAATGAATCCATAGACATCCAATGGAACAATACCGTAATGTTCAAATACTGCAATAGCAGTGTACTGCCTCACATAGTCGCGTCGATTAAATATCTAGGAGTAACATTGCAAATCTGAAATCGAACGAGAACGGAAGGACAATAACAGGGAAGGCTAACGATCGAAATAGGTTTGTTGGGAGGATTTTAGGAAAAAGTGGTTCATTTGTAAATGGGACCGCGTACTGAACATTAGTGCCAGCCATTCTTCAGTATTGTTCAAGTGTTTGGAATTCGCAACAGGTCGGACTAGAGGAAGACATCGAAGCATTTTAGAGGCGAGGCGCTTGGTTTATTGCTGGTGGGTTTAATTAACTGAAGTGGTTCTCGAACTCAAATGGGAACGCGACTGAGAAAATTTAGGGAACCGGGTTTTCAAACTGCCTGCGGACGGATTCTACTGACACCAACGTACATTTCCCGTAAGGTTTATAAAAACAAGATCAAGGAGGGCTTGTATACACACATACGAGAGAATGCCTTTTACGTGTCGCCCTATTTGTAAGTTGAACGGGAAAGGATATGGCAAGTAGAGGTATACAAGGTACCTTCCGCCACTCACGATATCGTGGCTTGCGGAGTATTTACTGCATGTAGATGTTCGTAGTGGGCCTATAGTGGCCCAGGGCTGAGCGAGGAAATAGTACGGTGCAATTAGACCCAACACCTCAACATCCAAAGTGAAAGTCTCCTTCCAGCTCCAGAGTGTTTCATAGAGTCCACATATTGTTTGGTAAAATGTTACATCATTTTAAGCGTCGTGTTTGGGGGAAGGGGCAGAGACTTTGGTAAATTAGTAGTTTTCATCAGTTTTTCTTAAATATTTCGCAATTTAATCTACATTTAATCGTGAACAATAATAGCCCTGTGCACAATCTTGCTAAACTGAACGGTTGAAGAGTTACATAGGGTTTCGAAAGTAAAATGTTTCGTACTTTCTAGTTGGTTTGTATACATATGACATTGTCACTAACGAAACTAATTTTTCAAATAGTCTTGTACTTTCTCGATGCAGATTGTGATTTTGGTGGCCGGTGGTATGTTAGTGATAAGCCCTTGAAGGAACGACAACCTCACCACCTTCTCAAAGGGCGCTACTTTTTAAGGGAAAAGAGGCTTCCACAGGCCTAGGCCATATAAATCTGTGGTACGGAGAAACCCATTCTGAACTTCCTCAGGACAAAGCCACATTAAGTATGAGTATCTCTCCAGGATAAATGATTTTAAATTATGAAAATATGATGAGTATAATAATTATGTTATATAATTATATCACATTTAATCATAATATTTTTTAAACTGAGGTTTTTGGAGGCTTTTCTTTAAAAAACAGGCATATTTGGTTGTATGCTGCAACCATATTTTACTCAAATTTTGAAGTTCAGGAACTGAGTTCAGGAGTAATATTAAATAAAATTGTAGAATGTTAGATGTGACCTAAAATCAATGTATTCATTAGTATTTAGTCCACATCTAGATCTTCATGTATGATATTCGTGTCCCTGTTAACACATACTAGGGCTGCACAATTACCACCTATTCAGTTTAGACCCCTCTTGCTGCACTCGCAGTTACGGACGCATACATCTTTGCAAGCACACACTACGAGGGACGGTAATTCTCAGGCAGCTGCAGGACTTACTGTTGTAATTGGTCTCAGATTTTCGCCAATCTTCTTCCACCCGCACTCGAGCGTGTTGTTCTTCTCATTCAGCCACTGCTGCACCTGGTAGGGTGGTAGGTTGTAAACGAATGCTGCCTGAAAGCTGCTGAAGGGGAGGGGGAGGGTGAAAGGGTAGCCAACTTCAACAACAGCCTACAATTAACACTGGTAGTGAAAACAATCTAAATCAGAAGTTTCTTGCGAAGAACGTTGTTGGCTTGCACTTTTCTGTACAGTATAATTTTCCCCATCTTGTAGATAGTTGATACAGTGTCACTTCCTGTGAAGGCGTATGTTTCTAAGGGTATACCTTTCATATGCCCAATGCGTCGCTGAACGTCAGAAATAGTGTACACTTTCTGCTGCTGATTGCCTTTCTTTGGTACCACCATTTTCACTTCTTTCATAGCTTCATCAATCGTTTTAAAACTATTAATAAGTCATCATCATCCGATCCTTGATGAACTGTGAACCATCTCTTTGAAAGTGCCCTGTAAGGAGAGAAATAAGGCCCATTTAGTTTTTAGCGTTAGCTAGAAATTCTCTTTGATTGACATTTACATGGATGGATCTTCTACTTTCACATCAGTCTTAGTGGTTGACCTTGATCGGCGAAGTGTTCTTCATCTTTTGTGTTTCCTTGCTTGTATCGATAAAATAAAACAGGTGCTGGCCCATAATGAGTAATTACGTAATCTGCGTATTGCTTGAAACCTGTCTGTCGGTAGCTGGGTGTAGCCAGACATCACAATGAAGGAGGTGACCTCCATTATTGATGTAGGACACATACTCTGAACGTGGTGTGATTGATGATTCATTTGAATCTGGAATCAAGCCAGCCACCATTGAAGACTTGCATCCCTTCTTGATTAAGCCAGATTAGTCGTAGAAGGATGGAGGATAAGCACATAATTCGGATCGAAATATTTCTTCAAGTCTCTCATCATTCCTTACTGTGCACACCATCTGATATAAGAAAGTGTTAGGGTTCACACATAGTGTTGTAGTTAGTTGTAATAAACTTGGCTATAGAGGATAGATATTTAACAGCTAACTTTCTTTTCAAGTGAATTTCATTGAATGTTTGGCTCTCGATCTCTTTCAAGGCTAGTGTTTCAACTTCAAGCGCTTTATCAGAGTTCACGTTCTCGACTGCTACAACCTCTGTCGGTAACGGAGAGAGTTCGGGTGTTTTAGAAAACGGATTGTGTTTCTCAATCCAAAAAATAAAAGTTTGCAAGTCCTTGCAGTTTCTTTTCTGCCTTGCCTCCCGTAGCTACACGTTCAGGTCTGAAGAGATGCTGCACACACGTACATAGTCTTTCATTGCTTCTCACAGCCGAGAACAAGGTAATTCAAGTTGCAATAGTTTTCGCTGTTATTCCTCTGCCTCCAGTCATTCCACAAATGCTATTCGAGGTTCTCATCGAAACCGGTTCAATGGTTATGTCACTCCAGACTCCAGATCAAAATTTTCTAGTACGTCGGATTGTGAAATAACCACAGTTGACGAACAAGTCGTTTTCTGGTCTCATTTTGTTGTGAAGTTCCAGCGTGTCTTGCAGGTAAACATGTGAAGATTTAGCGGTGACAAGAGAGTTCCAAAGGTCCTCTATAGTTCCTCTTCCATTCATCAACTTGGCTTCTTTAAATCCGTCACCAATTTATGCGGCTCGTCTTCAACCTGCCACAAAATGGACCAGCAATGGATGAAGCATAACACCAGTGACTTTTGATCAGCCTTTGTACGCTAAATTTCGTGTAATAGTAGCAAAGGCACCTCGTGATAGCTTATTGAAGTCAATCTTCATTCGGCTAGGAAGTTTTGACTTGTTAATGTATTTCCATGCAGCCACTCCAATCAGGTTTACCTTCTTCGGGGCCTTCTAGCCAGGTACCACTCAACCAAAACACATTAAGTGTTCGGCCTTGTTCATATGAATGTGAGTGTATTTTCAGGGAAGCCATTTTTGTAGTAACTGTTTTCGAATACCCAGATGTACTTTGGTCTCTGTAAGTTTGGAAATGAAACAGGCTTTGTTTCTCAGCATGAGCGGTAAAGGGAAGTACCAAATAAATCATGCCTTCCTGACTGCACAAATAGATGTAACAAATAATTATCAGTCCACTGGGTAAAGACTGATTGGTTAAGACTAAGGTTTGTCTATTCATTCTGTCTACTCCATCTCAATCTGAAATTATATAACGCTGAATAGGTTCTGATGGATTTATTATGCACAGAAATTAGACTACGTTGGTGCAGCTGAGTGCAACTGAGAAGAGTGGGATTCTGTTTGTCAAAACGAGCGGGTTCAGCAATACTATACCCCTTTCTCGGTGCCTAGCACTGTTTGAGGTGACAGCCGTGGAGCAAGCGTCAGCATAGCTCTGACGTGCGACGCCTGTAATTCGTTATCACTGGCCCGAAATAACCAAAGTCGTGGCTGGAGATCTGTTTGATAGATTGCAATTAATCTCTCATGGAGCCCTGAAACATCGGTAGGTTCCAGTATGTGACACGCGCGTTCCCCAGTCATACCACTGACCAATTTGATTCACTCATACGGCAGTACACACAGGGAAATCAAACGTCAAGGCGGCAGACGTGATACGACTAAGATTATAAGATAGCCCTCGGCACAGCGAGTTGTCTGAGATAACTAAGGTCCAGACTGTTGATACAGCTAAGACTTCACCACAGGATCTCCCGGTCAAGACCAATACCAGTGCGAAGTCACGCTCAGGACGAGTGTCCCAAGAGCAACCCATTCATAACAAGACTCCCGATCAGAATGTGTTCGTCAGACTGGAGTCCGAATCTGAAAACCCACATTTCTCCACTCCCCTCTTTCATCCAAACCTCAGTAAACTCGTCTAAAGCAGTCACACAACTGCTCCCACGAGCGTTTCGTGCCAATCACAAGACTCGACGACCTCCATGTTCCACCTCTTACTCATCTGCTCTACCCACAGGCCAATCCCAATCAAAGTTAATAATATTCTTTTCTTTTCTGGAGAAGCAGCCCATCCCTGACTTGCAAATTCCGTTGCAAGGAGGAGAAGACGTTCGCTACTGACTTGTTTTCCCACGGACACTTTGGGAAATATGTTCTGAGTTTCCATTTAGGTCCAAAGTGAACAAGGCATTTATCACTAAGATCATTATGCAGATGGGCTGAACGTTACAGCCCTCAGCAAAACTTAGCGCTCATATGTCCCAACATAGACCATTTCGGAGCAGCGATAAATGTTGTGTTCCATTCTAAATTTCTTCTGAAAGCCTGAGGCTTCCCAGAAAACTTGACAGGCAGTGCGACGACACCACCTGAAGGCTCCCTAAATAGCGTCCAGTCCAAGTTGAACATGGAAACTAGTGAAATTTTACACCTCCATCCCTATACACAGTAGGCATTTCTGACACTGTTGAAACTCCTTGGCGAGGCCCTTAACAAGTAGATCCAGACAGGCAATTGTTTGCCCTCTTTGGCCGCAAGCACTGTCTGCCCACTGGTGCGAGAAATTCTTGGGACCAGCGTTCTGCCGCCAGTAAATGCTTCGAGGTGTTCCTTTCCCCAATAGCTGTACGTTGCTCCCTAGTCCCAAATGCTCCCTGTAAGATTCACTGATAGATAACCAAACTGTCTGCTTTTTCACAACTCGAGAAAATACTATTCGAAAGAGAGCCACCATAAAGGTTTCACATACATTGACAATGTACATGCTCCCAACAATGCCTCCAATTGTTGATACCTTCCTGCTGTCTCACAAAAATGAGGTGTGCACCACTCCCAAATATTTCATTACAGTGGCCACATCAATGAGTCCAGCCGGTTCCGCAATTAAATTGTGACCGATGTTCATGAGCCCCCATTTTCGCCTGTTCATCTGGGCATCAGCCACTTTTCCACAACACTCAGTCATAGCTAGTGCCATGGCAATCTCTTTCGTCCCACATCAACTGCGTACGCCTATACACATATTTATCTCCTCGCACGTTGACACAATATAGCGTTTTGTGGAGTTGCATCAACAGTGGCACAGTAACTTGTGCAGACAGGTGTGTTGATAGGGAACACCTTTGTCTTACAAAGCACTGAATCCGTACTGGTCTTGTCAAAAGACCGTTCACGAAGACCATTCACTGTGATCCGTGCCGTATTACTGTTGTGGTATATTTATTGCTCCCATCGTTGCACGCAAACAGCAATGGCCGACAGCGTCGAAGACTTTCTGTAGGTCGACCGCAAGCATCAAGCCATGTATTCTGCAGGCGGTGACATAATGCCCTGTGAATAGCGCTGGTATCACCGACTCATGTCTAATCTTCTCCAGTCAACGTTGTAAGTGCTCGCAAAAATTTTAATGCGCAAACAGATTCATCTCTGCCTTACTTGACAGCAGCTGCTCGTCTTCTTTCCGAAGTGGTGTGCCAAGTTTCCTCCTGGAGGAAGGGTGTTTCATGCGTGACTCTTTAGCTCTGTAGCCACGCTATGCTCGAACGGCTGTACCATCCATCTTTTGGCGCACGAGTTGCAACAGTTTGGCTCTGACGTGCTTAATTTTGCACAAGAAGAACCGGTTGCTGTTCTGCACTGTGAAACAGAACATAGAGGACACTAAATGAAATTCCACTATGTCATTGTACCATCGGTTTCTAATTCGGCTCTTGTGATTTCTTTTCCATCCGTGTATATCGCCTTCCACGGAAAAAGAAGCATGATCCTATCGATTTCTAATATGGAAGTATATTAGCTACTGTTTTCAAAGCGCCAGAATATATTGGTCAAGACGAAATCACTGATCACTTGCGCATATTCAACCAATATGACCAAATAAGTCTGACTTTCATAGGTACCACAGCACAGATCCAGGACTAGTTGAGGTAACTGATGATACGAGATATGCTATTGACGACCGTATTGCAACGACTCTGACAAAACCAGACGCTAGCAAAGCTTTTAATACTTATAACACATACTGCTCAGGAAAATGTCAAAACAAAATTTCTCAGGTAATGTGCTGAATTGGTTTGAAAGCTATTGGAAAAAACAGATAGTAAAATGTTGTCTGTGTGAATAAAAATTCATCGTGGAAACATGTTCACTGAGTACTGCCAAAGGGGTCAGTCTCTCTCCCACATTCGTTCTCCTTGTACGTCAGTGACATTTCTTCATTTCCTTTGTTCTGTAAATATCGTTTCAATACCGATACGCAATTTTACCGAAGTGCCAGACTTGAAGATATAAATACGAATATTATGGTCGTTAAGGTGACTCATGATCTGTCTTCAGTGGTAATACGGAGGTAAATCTGATCCTTGAACTGTATGCAAAGAGGTTACAAGTAATAATAGTAACTCGCCAGAAATTAATAATTTCGGAACTTCGTAAACGCTTGGCTCCTATCCAGCTTGAAAATATTCCGATATCACATCAGAAACAAGTGAAGAACTTGGTGTAACGTTGAAAGATCATCTCCACTGGGTAGAGAATTCTGTCACAATGTGGCAGGACACCTACAATTGAGTCCCTGATTATAAATAGTTTCGAAACGTTTTCCGCAGGATGTGAACGTAAACTTAAGCAAGCACGCATTCTGCCGAACCTCCAGTATTGAGACGTAATTCAACGTGGCACGAGTGGTGAAAACACATGACTGTCAGACATAACCATGAATGCGTATGTGCGTTACATCTGCAGGATTCATCAGTACGGCCTGTAGGTGCTCCACTTGCTCAGTTAGGATCGTTGTGGCCAAACAAGTTACGGGTCTACCGCACGCATTTTCTACTTTACAGGTTCCGCAGTGTGCAGACTAACCACTACCTTCCATTAGAGAATAAACACGCCATCGCAATCGAAACACAAGGTCCATTTATCTGGTATCCTAGCTCTACCATCTCCGCTTCTGGAAGGCGCTTCGCTGCATAATGCGAAAAATTGAAAATCTTCCTGATTTCAAGGGAAGTCTGCACAGTAACTCTTGTCATCCCCAGAATTAAAGTATAAGCCCAATTTCCCGTCTGTCAAAAAACATAGGCAATGCTCCTGTCTTCTGCCAGTCATGACCCTATGTCATTGCTTTTCTCTATGAGTCACGCCATCCTCTTCCTTCATATTCTTTCAATGTGTGTTATTACTTTCTCCTTTCTCTCCCTTCTGTATTCCTTTCACTCATGCGTACTGCTGCTAGCACTGACAGTTAAAAACCCACATCCCATAATTTCTCTCATGCTATTTATCATGTGCGAATATAAAGTTTGTATATGTGTCTTTTTTACGTGCACTATTATAGTTTTCAATTTCTAAAATCAGTAATACGTGATTATTGAGATATATGTTGAGTAAAGTTAGTGAGACAGAGCCTAATGCCCCCCCCCCCCCCCCCCACACCCCGTATCACAGGTTAAATAAATGAGTGAATAAATACATTAATATTTTTAAAAATAATTCATTGTCTTCAAGGCATATAACCCTTCTGGTTAGATAACCGTACCATACGGTTTTAACTTGGCTCCAAAATTATCTGACATTTCTTATAGACGCTTTCCGTCATTTCATAAGATAGATGAAATTTGCAGATGTTAAGATTAATCGCTTCTTGCTCCAAGCTTTCCTGCTCAATTATTCCGACAAGGTATTTAAATTTCTATTCGACAACAATCTTCCCTATATTTAAAATCATCTCACTGATGTTTGTAATGTATTTTGTCTTCTCAAAGGAAACCTGTAATCGTACTTTCTCAGCTACCTCTGTTAGTTGATGAATCTTCTGGATTGCTGAGTTAATGATGTTGAAAAAAAAATGGCTGAGTTTGGGTCCTACTCTGAATAATTATTCATTCCCATCCTTTTAGCTCCATTCTCGAATGACCTTTTCCAACACACAGAAAAGAAAGAGTGGAGAAATTCATCGAGTTGTTTGATACCAGTATCAGTTTTGGAAGAGATCCGAGATATTGTCAACTAAATTAATTTTTTACCCTGTATCCATCAGAACCTCTTGAATCATCCACTCCAAATCCTTCCATAACATTCAACAGTGACTCACTGTCAACTGAGCCGTGCACGTTTTTTATCAAAGCATACGACCCTACTGTAGTACCTAACAGACATTTTGTGCCTGATAATGTTTGTGAAGTTGAAAATCTGCTCTAGGCAGGAACGTCCTTTCATGACATTAGCCAGTTACTCATTAGTCTGTTTATTAAGATAATCTTCAATTCAGTTCTGTAGTGTTTACGAGAGCATCTCCCAAGTTACAGAGACTAATGTAATATGCCTTCAGATACTAATGTAATATGCCTTCAACGGCTGATCACCTTTCGAGCCAGCATTTTATGGAGTTGTTGGACTAGGGCCCCAGCCAGACAGAGGATACTCGACCAGATCTCTGTATCTCCTCAAAGAGTTCAGCTGGTATCTTCAGAATATCTTCATTCGCCAGCTTCAGGAACTCTGCAACAATTGATTCCCTTCTATCTACTATATTATTCCTTAGGCCATCCAAGCTCTGTTTAATATCTGTCTTAGAAGTGTGGATCCGCGTTTGTCGCTATTCGAGTGGCTTGTTGTATGGATAATCTCCCCTTTGGTTCATTCCAATTACGCAGTTATCTTAAACATGCTGCCAAGGTATTAGAGTATTAGCTTATTAGACTTTTTTGTTCATGCCCAGCATTCCATCTTTTCTCTGAAACACATGACTGGGGGTTGATACTCTTTCAGCTTGGACTTGAAAATATGGTTGAAATCACTGAAATTGTTCTTTAGAATATCCTGATCAATATGTTCCATCTGCTGTTTGGAAAATAATTGCGTTACAAGTCGAATCACAGGGGCTGCGTGCTTCATGTTCCTTCGGCGAGTTTCATTTTCTCAACGAATGTGTTCTATGTGCGTAATTTTGGTTCCAGGTCTAGTTGCACCATCTACGTTTCCGTTTGCGACCTTTTAAGATCGAAACATTAGCTGTTTCTTGTATTGTCTACTGTATTGTACTGTCTGTCCAGTTCTTAGACTGAAATGTTAGTTTCTGATGACACTCTCCCAATACTTGTTAACTGATTTCTAATTTTGCCACATCATTTCTGCATTTGTTCTTTCCAGCTGTTGGTATTTTTATCCTGGAGGGGTAAATATCAAAATTGTACTTGGTACCTCTCTGGAATTTAATATTCTTGATTTCCTTCATCGCATTCCTAGAATGGGGCATGTGAACGATTTTTCATCGTTCGAGTTTCCAAGTGGACGCCGTGTCTCCTCCTTCCTTAGTTTGCGTTTGATATTAAACTAAACGTTCGACACAGTTTGACAAAAGCAAATTCAAAATGTTTTGCTCCTTCCGTGTGTAGGATGTTTTCCTGTACCGGTTCATAATTTGCTTCTATTCCACGTCAACTTACTGTTGTGGACAAAAATCTTAATATTCTTCGTAGTTAGTTTCGCCTTGTCCTTCTCTAGGAGGTCCCAAAATTGTTATTTTTTCTCTGGACTGTTTCTGTTGTTCTCACAGGTGAGATGGCCGCATGTACATTGAACGGGCTGTAGCCGCCTCCCTCAGCAAAGAGTGAGTATTGACAGTTATTTGATCCGCTTGAAAAATTCACTACTGCGTTGATAAACGTCTTATTTACAGAGAAATCTGCTCCAAACATTGATACATTCTTGCTCATATTCACGGCTTCCTTTTTATCATAGATCGTATAGTCTACATTGACAATAACGTTTTCGTCCTGATAATGTGTACCTTGAAAACCAGGACTGTGATGTTTTGGTAGTCCAACAAATTGTAAATCCCTCGTGTTTACCAAATTTTCCCAAATATTTCATTTTTATCGTACCGATATAGGAATTTTGTTTCGTTTTCAACTTTACATTTCTCGATCCGGAGCATGCAAGTCCCTCTGACCTCTCTAACAATGTAGCTGCATGGCTAAAGGATCCAAAGATATGCTTGCACACCTAACAGTGATGGGTTTCTGCCTACAGGTGCTACTGGGAGTAGTGGTTTCTTTTTGCCGACTTTCCCTGATGTCTGATTGTAAGAGAAATGTGGATCGGATTTGTTCCTTCCCATTAGTAGATTCAAAGTATTATGCCATGAAGCTTGAAGTTCGTTTGCTTTATACACCTTTGGTAAGAATGGTCCTCTTCTGCTTTAAAAACCGTTGACTTTTTCCATCTACAATCTTGGAAAAGTATGCTTTCAAATTGCTACCAGGCGGGGCAACTGAACCAATATCTTCCTTCTTCTTCTTTTTTTTTGTGACAGGCAGAGCCTGGTTTCGTAGTGTTGGCCCAGATCGTGGTATTGATTGTTTGTATTATTAGATGGTAATTTGTTTGTTATTAGTAAGATCTACAATTTATTCTGATTTAGCTAACTTATCTCGACATATTTACAGTTGTTCTTTAGTCATATTTAAGGCGTTGAAAGTTATAAGTATTTTATTTCCCTGATTATCTGGCTATTTCAGTCAGTGATATGTTGCACTTCAATGCTACCAGAGGCATCTTTTTTTATCTTAATTTTACATTATCAGCATGTTGTACATTGAACATTTTGGAGAATTTAATTGAGTTTTCATTAAAGTGGGCCATCATAATATTTTATCACTTTGTTAACTAATTACTTGCTGTTGTGGTAGTCTCCCCACTAACGTGTTGTGTGAGTTTTTCAGCCCAATGTTTTCTTTACTGTGATGAATAATTTTAACTGTCGCCAAGAGAGAAGGACTCTACAATGTGTGTCTGCATGCATACTACGAAGGCAGGATCCAGTTTATGGTGTCTGGGGAGGGTGAATTTGTGCAGACTGGGGATCGTGGGCTGTTCTTCCCATAATCATTCTAAAGGGGTTGTAGTTGGGGCTACCGTACTAAACTAATGGCAGATGACTTTCCTGTAACAGCAGATCTTTCACAAGATATTCTCAGAACTCTTGGACGGGAGTACCATTTTACTAAAGACTACTGTTAGTTGAGGGCAGGACATAGTCAAGAATATGCTTACACTCTTTTCCTGTGGTTAACTGCCTGAGAGCTTAAACATTTTCATAAAACTTCGAGGAGCTCGCTAAGTCGAGGAACTGTCTAAAAGCATTCCATAGTATTGGAAATCCTGATGTGGAGAGGTAAGTCTGCGAGTTTCGTGTAGATCACATTGGTTGGTTACTGATCCGTCGTGATCAGTGGAGTTACTTTAATGAGACAGAATACCTGTGAGAATTATTTTTTTTTATCAATGTCCGGGCTCGTTGTTGTATGATGATAATTTTTATTTTTTCCCTTCGGCTATGCATTTATTTCGGCTTAACTGCCATTAACGAGTGACCTGTTCAGCAATGTGGGTGACGTTACTCTGATTATACATTTTTTGTTATAGTAGGACAGTTTAGTCGAAACAGATCTGTAGAGAAGGGGACGAAAACAGAATTTAATATCACACAGCAGCGAGTTTAGACATCCCTCACAAATATGTCACATGCTGACTTATACTACTCCCATTATTGTGGAGTATGAAAATGAGGCAACCAGTCTGAAAGTACTCGTACTTTCAATGAATACGGAAATTATATTTAAAACGTACTCATTGTACCTGGTATCTCTTTTCCAAAGTAGGCACCTAATTTTGTGGAGAAAGATTCATTTCGTTTTCTAAACTGACGCACGAAGGCGCATACACACACACACACACACACACACACACACACACACACACACACACACACACACACATGCACATGCACAATCAAATTTATCCCAAAATTACATAAAGATTGTAGCTTGCTTTGTTTTGTAGTATTTTAAAAGGGATTCAAAAATATGAAACACCGAGCAGCATATTTATCAAAAATATAACGTAAATCAGCGTTCCTGTACGTGCACAGATCGGAAGAATCCTCAAATTAATTGCTTCTCACATCTAATTGCTGTCAGGCGTCACAAGGTGGACAGAAAACAAGAGAAAAACGAACACTGATGACTCTGCATTTTACAAGCCTCAGGGTGTGTGAGGTGAGCACACATGCATTTTTGTCCAGTCGACAAATATAACATGCTTAGAGATTGCGAAAATATTGACTCGCTGCCTAACAAGGGAACTAACCCAGATGTAAATAAATGGTGTTGATGATATTTGGTGGGTACGTAAACTGGTCCAAATAATGCAATACACGTAATTTGGTGCATGGTGGAGAAAAAAGTGTGTGTCCACATAGAACTGTATTAACTTTCCTCTGGTATAAACTGAATTTTTCTACAAACTATCGTACGACTATCAATACATTTGGAGAAATTAAAACTTCCGTTACAACGTCAATTAGAGACACTCTCTTTCCATATCCATCCATATGTAATAAAGCTGCATCCTGAAACGCCATTTTTATGAAATATGTTACACAAAAGTGCTGTAGGAGTATTTTCAACATATGTAATTGAAATACGTACATCTTCATTATGCTTCTTATTCTTTGCCTTATTTAGCTTCGCTTTATGTTTCCAAATGATATTTTACTTTTAAAATTCATGTTTTTTTGTCTTTGTCTACCAATTCACACATGTGTAAGATATCAATTGAAAATAATTGGTAACTCTCTCTGATAATGCGAAATCATTACAGTAATGATAACGTGCAAGGAAAAGCTTGACACATTTTTTCTTCTGTCAGATATCTTTTGATGTGATCAGACGTTAGTTTATCAAATTTCAACGCTGTAACGAAAACATTTGGGGCTTTATACAATCTTCACTGCAAACTCTCCATTAGTTTCTTTTAAAGGAATGGAAACAGGATAATCCATTAGCAGGCCGCATACGCTCTGAGGTGAATCGTAAAACTCTGAGTAACTGAAGATAATGATAGCAAAATGAATGATTTTTTAACCTTTTGGAAGGCAGTAGATCCCTAAAATTGTAAAAAGAAACTTTCGAGATAATTTTTGTCGCTTATATAGTTTCTAGATATAATCTCTGTTATTCTCCATGACATAATTGCGTGTATCTGTTTAAAATTGAATAGTGCTTTGGGGCTTGCCTTGAAATACTTTAACTTTACTTTTCTGCTCAATTTCAACGCCCACATTTGAAGATTAATGTTATGACGATCAGTTGATTATCGATAAATTAATGTTTTTTTATAAGTTCAGCAGTATAGTACCTTCATCTTACCTCAGAGGCATTAAATAACACACTTTTCCCAGCGACAAAGCTGTGCCACTCTACTAACTTGAGATATTTACGCTTCAAGTAAGAGGGGGACCCGGTGTGTTTGACAACTTTCGTTTTACTTACTGAAACAATTTCGCCTACTGAGCAGTTACATCACATACCATACGATTTCAACGGTTACCACTAAAAACCCTTAGAGTAACAAACTAACGCTAATGGGCTTAAGTCCTAAAACAGCGTGAGTAATGTCTAATTTTCCAGGTATACAAAATAAATTCCTCTTATCCTCATGTCACTTGCAACGTATAACTTCTCTCTCCTAACGTTTGTAGCGAGGTCGAATTCCACAGTTCTCGTGACCTGTTTTTTTTTTTTTTTGTATTTATTTTTTTACTTTCCGGCTGGTTACCCTTCATGTGGCTGCAGCCATAAGTTAAACGTAACGGAGGAAAGTGATGTTCGCCAAATGTCTGCGAATGTTGCAAACGCTGATCTGTATGTCTTCGTTATGCAACTGTTTGTGAATGGTATATTTTTATGAGGTGGAGATTGGAAATCAGCCCAGCATTTGCATAAACGAGGGTGAAAAACCTCATAAAAGCCATACTTAGCCTGGCTGGTGGACCAGACCAGTAGTCGTGAGTCCAATATTTGCACTACATTCGTGTCTGGTCAACCTCCCCATCTCGCCAGCTAGCTCACAGCACGTTAGTCTATACGAGCATGTCTGTAACTCTGCTAATGCTGATTTCTCATTACACCCAAGAATGAGTAGTGCCAGACCACTATTTCATTCCAATATTCTTATTCAGTTTCTGTTGTTACAGTTTGCTATGATTTCTTAGATCAATTATATAAAAAAATTTATTCAATGTCTGCCACTATTCTTCTTAAGATGCAAACAACGCCAAAATACTATTCTAATTTGCTTTACGGTATCACTTAATTTGACGCTTGAATCGTCACCAAACCTGTGTGAAAAAGGCCCTCAGCATTTTTAAATTTGGCATAGATTCAAGGAAATATCAAACAAAGGAAAATCTACGATAGAATAATATTGAAAAGACTCAAAGAATCTAGATCCTTAATATGTTCATCCTCTGCTGATGCAAAATGTTTGAGATTCACAAGGAAGTAATGTTTCTACGGATTTGTTTTTACATTTTGCAGTCACTAATTCACATCCTTCTCTTTCTTGTGTTCCAGTACCAATAACTCAGCTGCGATAATTACATTCCAAGATTTTTCTTGCTTGCTATTACGTATGATATTAAAACATTATCTTTGAATTGGTACACTTTATGAGAGGAAATATCTCGCATACTAATATGTTATTTTGTAGTATGTATTATTAACTAAGCGCAACACTACAACTACATCTGTGGAATTCAAAGTCGGGCTGGCAAGCAACAGATAATCCAGGCTTTAACTAAAAAGGTTTTCACTACCATTATGGTGACTAAAGTTTTGTCCTTCAAGCCAGGTAACTATATGAGATTGTACTATCTCACTGTAATTTTGAAGAAATCCGTGTTTAATTGAATACACAGACAGATCGTATGTAACACTCAAAATGCGTCATTTTGCTACTGCATTCCTTTGAAAAACATTGAGTTTGCCAACGTTTACGACGACAGGCAGAGCTGACCCACCAAACTTACGACACCTGACACAGCTTATTCTCCTGACACCACAGTAGGGGTCATTTGACACTCTCTCCTTAACAGTTGCAAACATTTTTCGTGACTAATTTACTTGCATTTAGTTGCATTTAACAAGGCAGTTAAAAAAACCAGTTTTGCTAGTAATAAATAAAAATGTATTTTCACTGGGCCTTTCTCACACAACAAATCTGATAATGAAAGTTTGGAATAATATTCAGAGTAAGTCGTTTGGCAGTCACGGACAAGAACTTGGATTTAATTTGTATTTTTGATCCAAGGACCGGAATCATCAACAACTGTTGCGGTTCTGCTATTACAGGTGCGCTTCTGTAAGTCAAAATATTCTATTCTCTTGTATGAAAAATAACTTTCCGATTACGTCTACTGGTAATTTATGACTTTCCACAGTCTCCATTATTGAAACACTTTGGCTCCACAACAATTTAACTGATAACAATCTCCAGTCTTCAGAACACCTGATACATTGTTTAAAAATGAAGACCTGTTAGGACAGTTATTTGTATTTTGGGGCGTTAGTGGGGAGGGTTAATAAGTGCTGTTTTTACAAATCTTTAACATATTGCAGCGTGTCAGCAACTGTGAAATGTACAACAATTAAACAATTTTTTCAGCCTTCAGTTGCAAGGTAATTTTATTCGTTTACCTAGGTTTCGATTCCAGTAATGGAATCTTCTTCAGAACCTATAAATTAAACCACATACAGACATATGTTACTACTACAATGCATTATCAGTCTAATGTTGAATATTAAAGAAATTGGGATACTTACAAAAATTAAATTATTTTGTGAGCCAAACTCTGGCCATGTCACAGATTAAAAATTAACATTAACGACGCATAATCATAAGATTATGTCAGTCAAAATTAACACCATTGAGGCGAACGTGGACGCTACGCCGGCCAGAAATAAGGACCACACGTAAGCGGCTCGAAAACTAGGCGTTACGTTAGGTTTGTCCAATTTAGGACGGCTTTCAGTCACATTTTGTTTATATGTATAGTTGCTCTAAGTAATTTTGAGACAGTTGTCTCTCGCCCCTGCGCTTGCGCATGCGCTTGGCCGCGGCCAGCCTCGCCGCGTAACGGCTCACAACGCCTAGTTTTCGAGCCGCTTACGTGTGGTCCTTATTTCTGGCCGGCGTAGCGTCCACGTTCGCCTCAATGGTGTTAATTTTGACTGACATAATCTTATGATTATGCGTCGTTAATGTTAATTTTTAATCTGTGACATGGCCAGAGTTTGGCTCACAAAATAATTTAATTTTTGTAAGTATCCCAATTTCTTTAATATTCAACATTAGACTGATAATGCATTGTAGTAGTAACATATGTCTGTATGTGGTTTAATTTATAGGTTCTGAAGAAGATTCCATTACTGGAATCGAAACCTAGGTAAACGAATAAAATTACCTTGCAACTGAAGGCAGAAAAAATTGTTTAAGTGCTGTTTTTGTTTTGGTTGTTTTCTATTACAGGGACATCCTGCGGTAGGCACATGGCTGACATTTAATAACTGAAATGAGTAAGCGTAGCTAGACAACAGATGGAACAGAATCTGTAAACAAACTTATTTAGAATCGTTTAGATTCTGATCAAATATTTCGATTCGGGACATTAAGAGTGTAAACACGCACATCAAAATTTCAATTGCACATCAGATTGAGACACAACGATTTAATGTTTGATATATAACCACATTACTGGGCCTAGTGTATATGAATTATTATTTATGTTATTCTTCTACTCACCACTGCTTGCATAGGTGAAGCTTTTGCAATACGTTACCCCTGCCACTTGTGAGTTGTCGGCTTCTTCGTGCAGCTCCTCCGTCCATCTGCAGCGGTCCTGGGCGCTTCCGAAATGCTTCAGCACCCAGGCAGACACCATCTCTTGGTTCTCCTTCGAGTAGGTTTCCTGCAATTGGAAAACACAGTTAGATTAATTCAGGATTACTTTCCCCGTCAATGAAACAGATACCTATCAAAACAAAGAGTTGTCAGTATTTGTATTCCAAAAGGAAATCCCATTTTCCGATCTTCTGTTATTCATCTCGTCTGCACTTCCGTCCTGCAACAGATGAAGACACTTCAGTCAGTATAGGATTGACGAAATGCTAGGTCCGTTTAAATAGAAACGTCTCTCTATACTGAGCGTTAGATCATTGTTGTAAATGGTGGCGTGGGCGAAGAACGCAGAGAGAATGCGAGCTACACGGGGTTGGTCCGTGATGACCTTACAAACTTTCAGCGGTGATGGAGAGGGATAAATATATTAATGCAACGCATGGGATCCTCGTCCAGAAACGACCGAAAATTGTTTTGATAGCTCTGACAGTGGATCACTTCTACTCCAAATTCTTTGCTTTTCGTGTTTTGGGATTAGGTAGTGTGAACCAAAACAACAAAAATATCCAGCAAACCAGGGCTCTAAAACGCATACCTAATGAGCTATGAGTTGTTGTTCAGTAGAAGACATGTATTCCACAGTTGCAAAAGTTAACAACTGCTCATAGTTCTTCAGGTATGCACGTTAGAGTCCATATTTAATGAACCATTTTGCTTTTTTCGATCCATTCTAAATCCTCCCCAAGTGCGAACAACGAAGGGCCTAGAACACAAGGGCGACTGCCAGACACACCGGAGCAATTTTCGCTTATAACTTTCAATTAAGTCGTTTCCTGACCATGGCCTCTTTTGTTACGTTGACACTTTTACCTTTTTCTATGAATCCTGAAACTTTGTAGTATCGTCGTGGAATCACACTGTAGACTGTTATTATCCTCCAATTAAAACGTTACCGATAAGTACAGTTTGTATACTGCTTGGCAACAATATTATGGACTTTCTTTGTGATCCAACAATTCATAAAGTCGCATCTATGCTTCCAACTGCTAATATATGAAGACTTGAATGGGAAAGAATGTATGTTTATTTTAACGCTTCTTCTTGTATCTGTAACTAATCGAAATGGTCAGTACTCACACACCATTTTACGAGCGTATCAACAATGTGTATATCAACACATCAGGTAAAGTGAGAAAGGCATGACACTTGATAAATTTTATGTTGATTACGTCCCACTCATAATAGTTTGACGACTATTCTGTATGTATCAACGTGCGATATAGAGGAATAAATACAGGAACTTTTCACATTGTATCCTAGTATGTAACATACCAGTCCGTCGTTATCTGTAGGAAATCCCAACGTCTAACGCAAGTTCTTGTGTTCTAAAAATGTAGCATTTCCGATTAACATATGAGAACATATCAATTTGGATGTTACCAGCCAACAGCTAACAGAGGTACAATTTGACCTATGCAATACCCAGAGGATTTAATGTAGCCAGGGGTTTCTCGATTTCGGATAATGGAGAAGTGACTGCAACAGTTTACAACCAAGACAAATCTCCGAAAACAGTGGACAGAACCGGGAAATTGTAATCATTTTAATTTTGATTAGATAGAAACATGCCCAGCAGGAATTATCAAGGGCATATGCCTAAGCATGTGTAACAGGACAGATTCGGTGATTTTCCTGACGAGTGTTACAGCTGACCTTAATTTAAAGGCATATACCAATCTGGAAATCTTCCCTAAATATTTCCAGATGGGGTACCATCTGATTACTATCAATTCAGCTTCCACTTGACGGACAAGACCTGAGCTGTGGATCCTACCTCAAACTATCCACACTACTATCTGTGGTAGCGAATAACAAGTATAAAAATATGATAACTCCCAATTTTCACTTTGTACCATTTGCTTATTCGCAGAGTATTAATTCTTTTACAGGTAGAGCCAAGGTTGCATTGTGACTCATAGATTACACTGCAAACACAGACTGAGTTACTGTTTACTGTTAGCGTTATTTAAATTAAGCTTCGCTAGTCTTCTGTTGTAATGAGTACAATTAACTGCATATCACAATTCTCCTTGAGGTGAAATGATGCCAAGTATTCTCTATCATTACTCAGTTAACTACTAATGCAATTAATGAAACGGCTATTGGATAAGTAGTAGCATCTTATATGTCTTTACAAAGGTTTTTTAAGTTTTGTACATGTTTCTCTCAATACATACCAGGATTTTGACGACAGGGCTCTGTTGCTTAGCCTGACTGCCAGGCGTCGGCGCTTCTTCAGGATAAACTCTGAAATTAATTAAATATTTTTAATTTTATTTATTCATAAATTTAAAATCGTTTTTGGACAAATTATTCATACAAGAAATTACGCATGTAACTGCCATGAAAAACTTAAGTAGTTATGTTTACTTTGATTAAAACACATTCATGATTATCTCACGTAAATAACCAAAACTCGTTGATACTTGAGTTACTGTTATAATTTGGAATTTGGACATTCTTCATAGGCATTCTTTGAACTAGAGTGAGCAATTTCCGTACAATCAGAATTTTGAAACATGAGGAGTGATACTAAAGTCCCCACACACATCTTCAGAACATAGATTTGGATAAGCCCAAACACCCCTCCCCCACTCCCTCCAACCCTGTTGGTCACTGTGTGGGGCAGTAATTACGGCACATTCACGAATTCGGCTGTGCTACATGGTTAGTTCTACGCTGAAGAATTCTGAACACACGGCACAACAGGCCGGACTCACGTGCTGGTCCTCCTGGACCTGCGGCCTCGTGGCAGCCTAATGCAGAGGCAGCAGGCCAGTGCCGTCGCAGCAGGCCGCGGCTGGTCTTGGCCTCCCTCACCTCCTCCTCCTCTTCGCCTCCCTCTTCCTCAACCACATCGAAGTGCTGCTGCGGCGGCTGCTGTCGGGCTGTTCCGCCTCTGTCTTGCCTCTCTTGCACCTTACCTGCTGCCACGTTTGATACTACATATGTGAGCGCGGGTCTTGGGGATGGCTCAGACCGCACATCGTGGCGGTAGCAGTGGCCTGTAAAATAAAAGTTCACCATCAGTCTAAACAACATCTATCTGCAAAAGCTCACAGTCATCCACTGCTACAGACTAATAATGTGTCATAATTGCAGTATGTACATAGACAGATATAATACTTATCATTACTGCTCTTGCATGTCAGAAAAGGTGAATACATCTTATAGTACTTACTGCTACCCAACGTTGTCGACACTGTTAGCGGAAAAATAATAATGAAGTTAGCACCCTCTGTAAACAGAAATTCATTTGACATTATCAGAATAATTATGAAGTAATCTACTAACCATCTCAGAGGACTGTGTGCTGCCCATTAGCAGTACAGTATTTAGTGGAAATATGAAACACAATTGTAGGTCTAAATCGGAGAGTTATTAAGATCTCCACAGCGTTTTCTCTAACTCTGTTACTACCACATAGATCTAGTTGAAAGATCCATCAGGAACGAGTGCACTCACTGACAGACGCAATTCATGTCCTAGCTACTCAACTACCAGGTTAATGAAGAGAACACGACCAGTAAAATGTTCATACCCAGAAACGTGGCTTCCCTGGCATCACTCCTAATACAAATGATCGGTAAAGTGATTTTAGCTGTAAGACTAGCAGAACTCAATATCCTTCCCATAGCAAATGTCACAGAATGCCCATATCACGTTACGTATAAAGCAAACTACAACAAAGTAATAAAGACGCAGCGCTGCATTCATTTCGTGTTTATTATAGCAGACGCAGCTAGGATACAAGTTGCTGATATATAACGTAAGCTCTGTAATAAAGTCACCGCATCAAAACCATCACACTACTTGAATCGTTGCTACTCGTATCCTCACAACAACAAAAGGTACTCACGGTATTTCAACAAGACCTCCACATCTTGCTCCCGTACAGGCCGTAGAGGTGCAACAGCCCTACGCTCTGCATCAGCACTCATCACCTGTAACAGAGATACAGAATTCAATGAGTAATGGGTATTACGCTAAATTGCAAGACACCGAATTTTATGAACAGCGGTAAATGTTTGTAAAACCCTCAGCACAACTTCTGATCGATATTCAGTTCAGTAATTACGCCTATTGAGTGATGTTAGGACAAAACGACATGTAATGTTGATAATATAAAAAAAGTGAGAACGCCAGCTTGCGTTGATGTACTAAGGAATTATTTTAGCTATAGTTCGTGAATCTTGACGATAGCATCCGTGTAGGGCATGTCGGTGGAATGGATCTATATTCGGCAGCAGTACTTAGGACCTGGATCAGAGACACAGATGGAATGAGTGTGGGGTATTATGCTGTATCCAAAGTGAAGGTATTTTCTCAATAGTAATCAACGTATTGTAAAACTCACATCAAAATTTTTGTCAACGTTCAGTTCAGTAATTATTATAAAAATGTATTTCATCACGTTCCATCATTAATAAGAACAAGATAAAACGTGCTTGCACCGATGTGCTAAGAGAAACTTTTATGATTATTCTGTAGATTACGTATAAAGCTCCTCGAATGAATGTTTATTAGTCATATATCTAGTTATGTCCTTACCTCCTATCAGTTTACTAAATAATATTACGGAAATTATTTTCTAAAGTGACGCTATATATTTTTATTTCTGTGCCAGCAGAGCTGCAAATTACATATATGTGTCCAAGATGTATAAAGAAGAACAACAGGACGACAAAACTATGCGAAGAGTCACGTGTAAATTGCGGTCGAGTTTTTAAATACGGTTCGAAAAGCCAAACGACTAGTACGAGGCTTCTCTTTACTCGAATTATTGTACGAACCAGAATTACAAAAAATCGAAGCACGCATCACCCACAATCGGTTGAATGAATTAAATTCTTCTGCTTTTCTAACCGTGTCATTTTGTAACATTACCATAAAACTCAATTAAAGAAAGAGAATTTTTTTACTGAATGTGACCAGCAGATGGAGAGGCCGATACACAGGGAGAAACTCAGTCGCCGTGCTGGTCTTTCGCTGCGTTACAAATTAAATGGCGAGAACACAAATAATATGTAATTACGTGTCATACGCTGCCATTAGGAATAATCGACATTTCTTGTCACCTTCATTGAACTTTCTTGCGTTTTGAGCAGCAAAAGTATTTCAACATTCAAACGAAGTCAACGTTTCTAATAGAGATTTATTTACCAGCACCATTTTGTAAGGTGCGTGACAAAGTCTGTGAGTTGCTAGCCCATGCTACCTGGAAAGAAATTTTCTTTTCAATAACAAAAATGGCATGGACAGTGTGTTGATAGGAAGGTATAAGATGAACATCAACAGAAGTAAAACGAAGATAATGGAATGTAGTCAAATTACATCAGGTGATGGTGACGAAATTAGATTAGGAAATGAGACATTTAAAGTAGTAGATGAGTTTTGCTATTTGAGGAGCAAAATAAAAGATGATTTTAGAAGTAGAGAGGATATAAAATGTAGACTGGAAATGGAAAGCAAAGTGTTTCTGAAGATGAGAAATTCGTTAACATCGAGTAAAAATTTAAGTGTCAGGAAGTCTGTTATGAAAGTATTTGCATGGAGTGTAGCCATGTATGGAAGTGAAACGTGGACGATAAACCGTTTCGACAGGAAGAGAATACAAGCTTTCGAAATGTGATGCTACAGAAGAATGCTGAAGATTAGATGGGTGGATCACGTAACAAATGAGGAGGTACTGGATAGAGTTTGGGAGAAGAGAAATTTGTGGCACTGCTTGACCAGAAGAAGGGATCGTTTGGTAGGACAAATTCTGAGGCAGCAAGAGATCACCAATTTCATACTGGAAGGAAGCATGAGGAGTAAAAATCGTAGAGGAAGACCAAAACATGAATACACTAAACACATTCAGAAGAATGTAGGTTGCAGTAGTTGCTGGGAGATGAAGAGACTTGCACAGGATAGAGTAGCATGGAGAGCTGTATCAAAACAGTCTTTGGACAGAAGACCACAGCAACTGCAATAAACAAAAATTTTCACTACTTAGCTTAGTATTCCGTCAAACAATTTAATATTTGCCATACATCATACAGACAATTACCATCTGCTTCCAACAATTCGTTGTTTGCTGTCTAGCTGAATATAGAAGTTGCACGGTAGTAATGCATGCTGATGGAAATAAAATCACCTTTTACAAAAATATGTGGAAATTTTGTATCAAAACTGTGGCTGTTTTCAATATCAAGTCAACGTAAAGCATCGTATTATGTTGAAATTTATACCGAGAAAACGAGACACTTAAGTTGAATGTCACTGCGCAGATAAATATGAATCATTATTTGTGTCACGATAATACTCTCAAACCCATCATTTGATGGTAAAAAAAGAAGACAAAGACTCCTGTAACGTGGCGGAACTTGAGTACGATATAGTCGAGGCACAATAAATTATTAATGTTGGCTCGGAAGACCTTTAGAGTTATTGTCTTTTTAGTTCGATTAACTCAATAGTAAATACGAAATTTTTGGGTGCCGGTAAGGGAGAAGACGAACTCGCACTACCTCCCATACGCACTTTCAATCCAGACACACAACATCGATTTCGACCACAAGAAGAGGGACTTAGCGTAGCAAGCGCAATTTAGCATCATTGTATTGGTCTTGTAATAAATAATATCGAAGCCTACAACGGTGAATGCCGTTAAGTCTATAGCAACCAAAATTGAGTTTTATTGTGTGCGCAACGACGCGAACCTTTATAGTTCTGTAACTTCTAACACATCTAATTACTGCAGCTACGCACTGAATGTAATACTGCATGGGTTGCGTTCTTTACTTTTCCATACCGACGCAAGTCCACGTATTACTCCTGCTGCTTCACGTCTGGAACAGCAGCTGGGACACTGCTGGTTCGCTGTTTCTGCAGCTACAAACTTAGTGATCGTCAAATGTAATCAACCGATTTATGTTCGTGTTCGAAACTGTCTATAAATCCCGTACAATAATATTTCTGTTTTCAAAAGAAAATCACGTTGCAATATATCAATATTAGGAAAGGCAAGGCGTCTGTATCAGAACGCAAGCATTATGGCTTCATGATGGTTCTTTTCACAACTATTGGGTAGCAGTTACTGATATACTTCACACTCGACCGTTATCTAAAGTCACGATTCCTCGTGGTAGGTGAAGTAGAACTGCAGCGATAAAACCTAGTATTGGTTTGACACGGACATTTTTTCATCATTTTGGTATCAGTGACCCACGGGTTCTGGTTGCTTTTTACCGAACAATTGCACTTCGTTTGGTTTCCTATTCCCGTTCCTGTTTGTATCTGTATTATACGGAAATTATATGCGGATCATTGCAAGTGTCCGCTGTATGTGATGTGTGTCTCGTTTGAAAACAAGTTTGTACCATTTATCTATTGTACTTTCTGTTGATAATAACAAGCCCGCTAGACTCTTCGTCCTCCATGTTGTATTCAGTAGGGTTCACTAAGTTTCTGCCTGGGTTTGGATTTGCGACAGTGTCACAGTGATACACAGCAGTGCGAATAAGTTTACTGACGAAGAACAGGCCGACTTTCCTCTCGTGTCTGGGCTGACTGAGGGCGGTGGCAGACTGCCACGACTCCGTGCTGACTGTTCCCGCAGCCACAGAGAAACACATCACTGTACTCTAGCACTGTCCGAGTGTTTTCGCGCTACACCGTTATTTTTCGAATGTTTAGTTGATTGCTTATCACATGGTTTTATACTATTGTAGGATCCTTTCAAAGAAATATACGTAAATGTGGTAAAAAGTTGAATAAATCATCATTACATTATTATTCTATAACGAGAGGCTGGTGACCACGAAACCCTTATACTGGAATACTCATAAACTGCCCACAAGAACTTCAAGCGTTTGGATTCGCCCTGTATTTTGGGTCTCATCTCTTGACTGCTTTACCTTGTACAGAGATAATTCAAATCACTGCCGACAGGAAAGTGAAATATATTCACACTGTCGCCTTAGACAGCATCACCTGTACGAAGATTTCTTTGTAATTTTGTGAGTACCTTAGTTCATTTGGTGAGTACAAGTCCTCGCTCCACAAGTTGACTCAAACCTTAAATGTCATTATTACACACGCGATGAAAGATACTAAAATTGGCACTGTGTGATACGAAACTAATAGCCGGTAATGCGATAAACACGTTGACGTCAGTGTAAACTCAGTTGGTGATTTGTTGATCTACCTTACGTATTGGCTTACTACTCCCAAACTACACTCCTGGAAATGGAAAAAAGAACACATTGACACCGGTGTGTCAGACCCTCCATACTTGCTCCGGACACTGCGAGAGGGCTGTACAAGCAATGATCACACGCACGGCACAGCGGACACACCAGGAACCGCGGTGTTGGCCGTCGAATGGCGCTAGCTGCGCAGCATTTGTGCACCGCCGCCGTCAGTGTCAGCCAGTTTGCCGTGGCATACGGAGCTCCATCGCAGTCTTTAACACTGGTAGCATGCCGCGACAGCGTGGACGTGAACCGTATGTGCAGTTGACGGACTTTGAGCGAGGGCGTATAGTGGGCATGCGGGAGGCCGGGTGGACGTACCGCCGAATTGCTCAACACGTGGGGCGTGAGGTCTCCACAGTACATCGATGTTGTCGCCAGTGGTCGGCGGAAGGTGCACGTGCCCGTCGACCTGGGACTGGACCGCAGCGACGCACGGATGCACGCCAAGACCGTAGGATCCTACGCAGTGCCGTAGGGGACCGCACCGCCACTTCCCAGCAAATTAGGGACACTGTTGCTCCTGGGGTATCGGCGAGGACCATTCGCAACCGTCTCCATGAAGCTGGGCTACGGTCCCGCACACCGTTAGGCCGTCTTCCGCTCACGCCCCAACATCGTGCAGCCCGCCTCCAGTGGTGTCGCGACAGGCGTGAATGGAGGGACGAATGGAGACGTGTCGTCTTCAGCGATGAGAGTCGCTTCGGCCTTGGTGCCAATGATGGTCGTATGCGTGTTTGGCGCCGTGCAGGTGAGCGCCACAATCAGGACTGCATACGACCGAGGCACACAGGACCAACGCCCGGCATCATGGTGTGGGGAGCGATCTCCTACACTGGCCGTACACCACTGGTGATCGTCGAGGGGACACTGAATAGTGCACGGTACATCCAAACCGTCATCGAACCCATCGTTCTACCATTCCTAGACCGGCAAGGGAACTTGCTGTTCCAACAGGACAATGCACGTCCGCATGTATCCCGTGCCACCCAACGTGCTCTAGAAGGTGTAAGTCAACTACCCTGGCCAGCAAGATCTCCGGATCTGTCCCCCATTGAGCATGTTTGGGACTGGATGAAGCGTCGTCTCACGCGGTCTGCACGTCCAGCACGAACGCTGGTCCAACTGAGGCGCCAGGTGGAAATGGCATGGCAAGCCGTTCCACAGGACTACATCCAGCATCTCTACGATCGTCTCCATGGGAGAATAGCAGCCTGCATTGCTGCGAAAGGTGGATATACACTGTACTAGTGCCGACATTGTGCATGCTCTGTTGCCTGTGTCTATGTGCCTGTGGTTCTGTCAGTGTGATCATGTGATGTATCTGACCCCAGGAATGTGTCAATAAAGTTTCCCCTTCCTGGGTCAATGAATTCACGGTGTTCTTATTTCAATTTCCAGGAGTGTAGTTTCAGAGGTAACTCGAATCCTTCCATGTTTCTACTTCGTTAAATTGTTGTGCTTTCCTTAGCGACATTAACATTTCTTGAAGAGTTACATACAAGTAAAGGGGCTTGGGACAAAGGTCTCTGCTACAGAGGCAAATGGTTCAAATGGCTCTGAGCACTATGGGACTTAACTTCTGAGGTCATCAGTCCCCTAGAACCTAGAAATACTTAAACCTAACTAACCTAAGGACATCACACACATCCATGCCAGAGGCAGGATTCGAACCTGCGACCGTAGCGGTTGCGCGGTTCCAGACTGTAGCGCCTAGAACCGCTCGGCCACCTCGGCCGGCTCTGCTACAGTGATTAGTGTTTCAGCGCTACATATATTTACGATCGAAACCGCTAAATAAATATATAAATTCAGTGACTCAGACGGTGTTTTTATCATGATACAGCGGTTACGGTTATCTCACGACATTATGCTTTGTATTATGCAAAATAATTGTAACGAAATCGAGCAACTACAAGTATCATTAGACACCCGGAATGCACGGAAAAAATTTCAAATTTTTATTGATTACATCAAATTCGCGAATGAAGATGAAGTTACAGTGAGGAAGACAGTGTCCTAGCCCAATCTGCAACAAATCTGCAACATATCTGTATAGATGCAAGGGAGATAAGAATTATGGGAAATCTTCTAGGCAAGAACAGAAAGCAAGAGAAGACGTACATACGTCAGAAACTGGCCTTGCGAAGTTTAGAAGAAAATATTACCTCTGTCTGAGGTAAAAGAGGATAGGGTTAAGATGGAAATATGTTTCAACTGATCATATGGTATCATGCCGATTATATCTAAATACGCGGTATTGCATGCATTAATTTTCACGTATATGAAACATCACAAGTAATATACAACTGTTATAAACACAGAATGAAATGCATCTTTGGTGATGATTTGTTGCTTGTCATAAGACAACTTTTTATAAAGAATTTTATTTTCATAGTTTACGTGATAGACGGTATAACTGTTAAGAAAGCTAATTCACACAAAGTAGACAACGCCCACTTCATGTAGAACAGATACTAACAGGAAACATGAAAATCCGAAAACAAAAGAGGCTGAACACTATTTTCTGTTATTTCTAGAAGGTGAATATGTTCCGCCGCCTGGCTGAAGATTATATAACATAAATAATGGCATTCCGAACAAAATATCCAGTAAGACAAAAATCTTTTTTAGATACCGTAACTCATTTTTAGCACAAATGTCTCAAGTCTCTTACTTAGGTGACGATATTGAAAACGATATTGAAAATAAAATGTATAATCGAACTGTCTTACGGACCAGTAACACAAAGTTTACCCCTAAAGTGCAAAAAGAAACCAGTACTAAAATTTATAAACTAATGGTGATTACTTCGCTAGTCCTGCCAGGTTAGCCGAGGGAGTTAACGCCTTGCTTCCTGGACTCGGGTAGGCGCGCCAGCCCTGGATCGAATGCCCTCTGGCAGGGTACCAACGAGGGCCCTTGTGCTGGCCAGCCTGTATGTGGTTTTTAGGCGGTTTTCCACATTACACTAGGTGGATAACGGGCTGGTCCGCACGTTACGCCTCAGATAAACTACTCGCAGACATTTGAAAACGTTCGCACTGTTTCATGGCTTACACCAAACACATACAGGTGGGGTACACAAATTCCATCCTGGGGGATATCTTGCCACCCCCTGACATCAACATCGCCAAATATATTGTAACAAGGCTGACACCGCGCTGAAGTGGCACAAAGGCCCAAAGGAAATTATTGAAGATGGATGATAGCGATTACTTTGTTACACAATGCAAATGAAACTTTGGAGACCGCAAAAAGAAAGAACAGAGACGTGTTTGGAAATGAAGGAACATAATTAAATATTTTCAACGTGGAAATCAAATGAATCGTGCAAAATCGACACAAAACCTCATGAGAATGAGAGATTCCACAGAAAATCACGAACTAGAATTCGAATGAGAAAAGAGTTGTTCGAGGTCTTCGGAAAATATTGAAATGATTCTGTTTGTTAAGCTTGGAACGGCCAATAGCCTAATTCTTACAAGAAAGATGATAATGTGATCTGTATCCATTGGCGTAACGCGTTTTTGTTTTATCGTTATTGGGTAAAGGGGATGGTGAGATCGCATTCCTGACTATGGTTACAAAGTTAATGTTAAGTTTGTGCTTATGGGTACCCAACCAGTTACTTTCAGACTTAAACGTATGGCCCATTTTTGGATGAACCATCTTCTTGAGTATCTATAAAACTGAAGTTAGGAAATACTTTTAGTGTTTCATTTATTCCTAACTCATATTTGCTGCGAACATTGTAATATTACTGATGTTAGGCAAATGATATTACAACCAGTGCCTGCTGATATAAACATGAACAACGATTACAAGTCAATCACATATGCAACGGTAGTTTGATGTGTGAGATGCACAAGAAAAGGTAAAGGTGCACCTACCCTGTCTACGGCCTTTTTATAGGAAGAGTAGGAAGTGAACATGGCGAATAATTAATCGGATGTGAATAAAGAACAACACTGCTTCTTCGTAGCTTCCTGTGTTTCATAAACGAAGTTGATGGATATTTTCTTTCACTTGGAGCAATTTTTAGCCACAGTTTCGGCAATGCAGTTAAAGTTGGAAAAAAAAGATGACATTGATTTTCAATTGCTACCGTGTACTATCATCAGACTGGCTACGACGTACGACAACGGATTACCAACAGAAACCTACTACAGATGAGTTGCACACGCTGTTAAGTTCACGCCAGTTCAACAAATTATTACTGAAACGCAAAATAGATATAAAATGGAAGCTACAGTGATTTAATCCTTGCACTTCGAAATGCGTATCAACGATAAGGGAAATCTGATAGTCATACACAATGTCTTTTACATTTCGTCTATTTACGAACTGCATAGCACACAAAACCACGCAAATCGACCCTCATTTCAAGCAAAGAAATACCGACTACACTGTGTTTCAGTATCTTTGTCTTTCATAATCAGTAATATCGTTGGATGTAACTTCCAACGTCGCTGAGTCCGTTTTAAAGTCGTTTTATGAAAGCGGAGCGGTGCACACTGCATCCGAATTCTGTAGCTTCTAATCTGTACACTTTCGACTGCTACGCATCTTACCTGAAACTTGTGTTAGATCCATCACATTGGCTGTCTGCGGCAGAGGCGCCAGGGCATCAAAATGCAAGCAAAGCTTCTGAAAAGAAAAATTTGATTAGTTTTGCGGTTCCCCTCTTGGAATACATGCAAGAACACATCAACAAATTCGCAAATAGTAACACTTGAATACGACCACCCCTGCAGGCTAAAACACCGATCACCAGAGAATTATCCTCATTCGCCATTGCAGAGCCTTGTACCGCAAAGAAGGAAGGGAGAGGATGTTATTATGGGTGGCCAAAATGTTCAAATGTTTGTGAATTCCTAAGGGATCAGACTGCTGAGGTCATCGATCCCTAGTCTTACACACTACTTAAACTAACTTACGCTAAGAACAACACAGACACCCATGCCCGAGGGAGGACTCGAACCTCTGGCGGGAGGGGCTCCGCAGTTATGGGTGAACAGTATCCTCATTCTGCAACACGAATGCACACTTGGATTAATACTGTTCTTTATTTATATGAGCTGGAATATTTACTTAACATGAATAGACATCATGTCAGTGGTACAAGCTCATCAGTAACAATCCCTCTATAGTCACTAATCTGGTCGGAATGTACTGTCGTAGCCTGTCGCGAACTAAACCCGCTCTGCGAGTAAACTGACAGATGGCAAACCGGATGACTGATTGAAGGAGTGAGAGAATGAGGCCCTCCAGTCAGCGGCGGCGGCCTAAATAACTGCTGTCGAGAGGGCGTTGGTGACCTGTTGCGTGTGGGTGTGTCTCTGTTAAGTGTGTCTCTGTCAGTGTGTCTCTGTCAGTTAATTACAGAGCCAAAAATGCACGTATATTTTTTTTTTTTGGAAAATACATTCACTGGGTCACTAGTATTCGCTATGTTGATAATACTGTTTGGGATGTACTTTCAGCGTCATGCAGAAATTGACTCCATGCTGCCTCCCTCCTCAGCCCCTGGAACAAGATGGAAAACCTCAATCGCAACTTTAACGATTGGTCAAATGATCACAATACAGTAGCACCATGGGTGGCTATCGAGAGCTACAGACCAAACACCCAAACAGTTCCTTTTTACGGAGTTGGCTACTAGCAGAAGTGAACAGAGGAGAGGCTGACACTTGAATTGTTAGGATGCGTATACGACCTCCCTTAAGGACACAAAAGAGGCATACACAGATAAGCAGTACTGTGCAACAGCTTGTGATCACAAATTTGGATTGTCGCTGCAGAATTACAAATTTATGAATTTTTAACACAAGAAATGTATTAATAATTATAACGAATATATAAAGAAGCGCAAAAATATCATACAATAAAGCTAATAAACATTGACAATATTATTTATTGCGTAACATTCGAAGCATTGTAAAAGCTTGCAGGACCATTTTCAACTGTTTATTTCAGAGACTGCAGCTATGGAACACGTTGTCTTGCGTTGTGGTGTGACTTCAGTCTGAAGACTGGTTTGATGCAGCTCTCTGAGCTACTCTATCCTGAGCAAGCCTCTTCATCTCTGAGCAACTACTGCTACTCACATCCATCTGAACCTGCGTTTTGTATTCATCTCTTGGTCTCCCTCTGCATTTTTACTCTCGACCCTTTCCTCCTTTAATAAACTAACGATCCCTTGATGTGTCAGAATGTGTCCTACTAACTGATCCGCCGCGCGGAGTGGCCGCGAGGTTTGAGACATCATGTCACGGATTGCGCCGCCCATGCCGCCGAGGTTCGAGTCTTCCCTCGGGCATGGGTGTGTGTGTTGTTCTTGGCAGAAGTTAGTTTAAATGGTTCAAATGGCTCTGAGCACTATGGGACTCAACTGCTGTGGTCATAAGTCCCCTAGAACTTAGAACTACTTAAACCTAACTAACCTAAGGACATCACACACATCCATGCCCGAGGCAGGATTCGAACCTGCGACCGTAGCAGTCGCACGGTTCCGGACTGCGCGCCTAGAACCGCGAGACCACCGCGGCCGGCGAAGTTAGTTTAAGTAGTGTGTAAGTATAGGTACCGATGACCTCAGCAGTTTGGGCACTTAGGAATTCACACACATTTGAACATTTTTGAACGTATTGCCAACAGTGATTTGTAGTAGGATTTAAGAATACATACTGTTTTCAAACTTCACGAGTTACCTCGAAGAAAACGATTTACTGTCAAACAGCCAACACGAATTCAGAAAATATAGTTAGTGTGAAACACGACTAGCTCTTTATTCTCATCAATAATGAATGCTATAGACATGGGTTGTCAAATTGATTCCATATTTTTAGATTTCCAGAAAGCATTTGACACTATACCTCACAGACGAGTTCTACGTAAACAAATTGCATGCGCATGGACTATCGTCTGAGTTGTGCGACTGGATTCGTGATTTCCTGTCAGAACAATCATAGTCTGTACTAACTGACGGAAACTCATCCAGTAAAACAGAAGTGATTTCTGGCGTTTCCCAAGGAAGTGTTATAACCCTCTGCTGTTGCTGTTGTAGTCCTCTTGGTCTGCACATTATGCTGTCATTTACTTCAAATGTAATATCATCAGGTGATCAAACGAAGCGAAAAATGATTTAGACAAGTTATCTTTACGGTGCAAGTGAATCTAAGTCATAAAAAGTATGAATTCATCCACGTGACTACTATAAGACATCGGCTAAATTTCGCTTACACGATAAATTACAGACATCTAAAGGCTATAAACTCAAGTAAATACTTAGTGATTACAGTTACGAATAACTTAAGTTGTAAGGATCACATAGATAATGTTGTGGGTAAAGCAAAACAATGACTACAATTAATAGGCAGAACACTGAGAATATGCAACAGGTCTACCAAAGAGGCTGCCCCCCACTACACTGATGGGACCGCTTTTGGGGCACTGCTACGTGCTGTGGGATCCGCATTAGATAGTATCGACAGAGGACACCAAAAAAGTTTAGAATAGAGCAGCTCGTTTTGTATTATTGCGTAATAGGGGGGAATGTGCCACGGACGTGATATGAGAATTGGGGTGGCAATCATTAAGAAATAGGCGGTTTCCGTTGCGACAAGACCTTCTCAGAAGGTTTCAATCACCACCTTTCTGCTCAACCAGTAAACATACGTTTTTGGCGACCACCTTCATGGGAGGAACGACCATCATAATAAAATAAAGGAAATCAGAGCTCGCACAGAGAGATTTAGGTGTTCACTTTTCCCGTGTGCTGTTCGACAGTGAAACAGCGTAGAAATTTTTATGAAGGAAAATCGCCACGCATCCGCTCGTTTTGAGAAGTTTTTTATTTAGACAAGTTTCGGCATCTCAGGAATACCATCTTCAGCGCCCATATGCACTTCATGTACAGACAATCAGATGCATCAATACTAGCATACTATCGGTATCTGGATACACTCAGTTCTTGATTCCGGTGTTTTCTTCGAAGAATTGGCAATAAATGAAGTGCGTATGGGGCCTGAAGATGGCGTTATTGAGATACCGAAACTAGTTGTCAAATAAAATAACTGCTCGAAACGTGCAAATTTCCTCGGTAAATATTTGACCAGTCGCTGTCCCACATCGACAATGCATCGAAAGGTGGGGTAGAGAAATTGCTTGATGGTGGTTCGATGAAACCTCTGTCAGTCACTTAACTGTGAATTGCACAGTAATTTTGTAGATGTAGACTCACAGATCATGCAAATCACGTGCATACCTTGTTCCCACAATGCTATGACAGGTTCTGTCGTCTAGAATAGAACATAAAGGACTAATAGTTATAACGTCGATCTTAAAAGAATCCATGTCGCTTTTACTTGTATATGGGGAGCGATTTCGATTACATATCTATATTTTTGTTTTTGCTTTTGTGGAGCAAAATAACTGATGATGGTCGAAGTAGAGAGGATATAAAATGTAGACTGGCAATGGCAAGGAAAGCGTTTCTGAAGAAGAGAAATTTGTTAACATCGAGTATAGATTTAAGTGTCAGGAAGCCATTTCTGAAAGTATTTGTATGGAGTGTAGCCATGTATGGGAGTGAAACATGGACGGTAAATAGTTTGGACAAGAAGAGAATAGAAGCTTTCGAAATGTGGTGCTACAGAAGAATGCTGAAGATCAGATGGGTAGATCACATAACTAATGAGGAGGTACTGAATAGGATTGGGGAGAAGAGTTTGTGGCACAACTTGACCAGAAGAAGGGATCGATTGGTAGGACATGTTCTGAGGCATCAAGGGATCACCAATTTAGTATTGGAGGGCAGCGTGGAGGGTAAAAATCGTAGGGGGAGACCAAGAGATGAATACACTAAGCAGATTCAGAAGGATGTAGGTTGCAGTAGGTACTGGGAGATGAAGAAGCTTGCACAGGATAGAGTAGCATGGAGAGCTGCATCAAACCAGTCTCAGGACTGAAGACCACAACAACAACATCGATATTCAGCTCAGGATGTCCGTGTGAGAGTATTTTACACAGTTCAGGGGTACCTAACATAAACTGCAGTCGAAACCAGTCAACAATTGGAAATAAAATCAGTTTGGGCAGAATTAAATAATATTTTTACCGATTGTTATAGCAGTTTCTGTCATGTCATCGGGTATGTATGATATATAAAAGAAGTCAGCAAAAAGTATTACTCTTTCACACGATATTTCCCACTGACGTTAAGTCTTCCAGAGACCTACCAAGGATCCAGTTCCCGCAAGGAAACGGAACCTTCAAGGCAATATGAAATTCAGGCATTGTGCGCGTAGTCTAGGTGTGAGATCGGTGTTCTTGTAGTTGTTTGCCCTTCCACTGATTTTGCGAAGAGGTTTTATCCGCTAGCTGCCGAGATCAATAGAAGAATTTTGAATGCGTTTTCTGAAAACTGTCTTGAGCAACTAGTTCGAGAGCCCACATGCAATGGAAACATCTCAGACCTTGCAGCTACAAATAGGCCGGACCTAATTACTACCGCCAGTATGCAGACGGTTGTTTTCGTGTCATTACAGCGACTATGGTTACAAAAGTCAATAAGTCAGTCAAGAACGCTAGAGAGTGTTTTGGTAGGAGGAGCAGATAAGCAGGTGTTATCATCTCACTTAGACAGGGAATCGTCATCATCCAGTTCTGATGAGATGGGCGCAGTGGAATTATGGGAAAGTTTAAACAGACTGTTTAGCCGTCATCTTCATTAAGGACAGAAGTGACTTACAATGTTTTAATAACGAGACTCGGAAACCGCTGAGGACGCAAATTCTGTTGCACTCTCGGTTCAAAAGAGAACGCACAAATAACGGAATGCAAAGATTGCTAGAGATACGTACGTCTGTGAAAAGACGTATACGCAAAACATACAACTACTGCCACCATTATACCTTAGCAAAAGATCTGGCAGAGAACCCGAGAAAATCATCCATCCAGTCACTTTTTGACCAGCCTGGTGAGGCAGTTGGAGACACCAAACGGGAGCCGAAGTTTTAAATTTCACGTTTAAGAAACCTTTCACGCAGGAGAATCGTACAAACATACCCGTTCGACCATCGAACAGACACACGTATAAACGACGTAGTAGTAAGCATCCGTGGCGTAGAGAAACAACTGGAAAGGTTGAAAGCAAGTGAGTCACCAGGTCTGGATGAAATTGCAGTTGGATTTTTCAAAGAACACTCTACAGCATTTTTCCTTTGCTTAGCTTGCAATTATCGCGAATCTCTCCCTCAGCGCAAAGCCCCAAGCAACTGGAAAAAAGCACAGGCGACTCCTGATTGTAAGAAGGGCAAAAGAACGGGTCCGCAAAATTACACAGCAACATTCGCAACATCGGTTTGTTGCGGTATCTTTTAACATATTCTCTATTCAAATGTAATATATTCTCTTGAGACCGAGAATCTTATGTCCGCGCAATCAGCATGTTTTTAGAAAGAATCACTCGTCCGAAATTTTGTTTGCCCTTTTCTCACACAATATACTGCGAACCTTGGATGAAGGGCAGCAGGCTCTTGTCACATTCCTAGATTTCCGGTAAGCATTTGCCAGGCGGTTAAGGAAGGTAGAAGCATATGAAAATAGGTTCACAGATATGTGAGCGACTACAAGACTTCTTAATTTATAGGACCCAGTATGTTGCCCTCGACGTTGAGTGCTCATCAGACACATGGGTGCAAGAACCCCCACTCGTACGAAACTCCGAGAAACGTCTCAGTTTATGCTGCGACTCCGTATATGGTGGTATAAGGGCGTATGGTGTAGCTGGCCACGTTTTCCAGCCGAGGTTTGCGACAATTAAGCCAATCCGCCCTTGAATTGACATAGTGAGCCGCCGTGTAGGAATTCTTCGTACCTGTTATATGGAGATGCTCACGTAGTTTTACAACCCATTGAACAGCCGTGGCAGCACCTTCGGATTGCGAAAGTGCAACACATCTGTCTATGTTTTACGTAATGAAACGGGAAGAAGTTATTTTGAGCAAATAATTTTCACACGGGATGCCATTATAGTGCGTTTGTTTAAGAAAGACCATGAAATTACCTTGTTTACTTGATTATAAGCTTACTATTAACGGTGCGAGAGTATGTTCTCCCCATGACCAAAAAGAAAGGCTTCCTATCGACGACTGCCGATTATGGTAAGGAGGAAAGATGATGTTAATGTGATTCCTTTTGCATTTATCGAACATAATAGTTTACATTTTCGAGCAAATTAATTTCTGACCTGGCATTGGTCAAAAGAATGAGAACAGCGGGTTATTTGTGTTGTGGCTTGGCAAGACAGCCAAGCCACTAGGAGGAGGCCGAAAGGCACGCGTTTAAGCTCATGCAGGCTGGCGTGAGGTCTGGAACAGTTAAAGGAGTTGAGTCTAGTAAAAAAACAACGTAGCTTCTGGAATACTTAACTTTAATTCATAATTGGTGAACATCGGTCTGACGGTACACGCATCACAAGATAAATAGCAAATGATAATGGCGCCTTGCTAGGTCGTAGCAAATGACGTAGCTGAAGGCTATGTTAACTATCGTCTCGGCAAATGAGAGCGTAATTTGTCAGTGAAACATCGCTAGCAAAGTTGTCTGTACAACTGGGCGAGTGCTAGTGAGTCTCTCTAGACCTGCCGTGTGGCGGCACTCGGTCTGCTATCACTGATAGTGGCGACACGTGGGTCCGACGTATACTAACAGACCGCGGCCGATTTAGAGGCTATCACCTTGCAAGTGTGGTGTCTGGCGGTGACACCACTCCGTGACTGTCACAGTGCCCTGCATGAGCTCCACTGGACCCTTGTATGGCCCTGTGAATGTTCCCCAGAGCATAATGGAGCGGTCGTCAGCTTTTCTCCATCCAACAGCACGGATGTAAAGGAGCTGTTACAATGAAAGACGACCGATTCGTGCCCTACCATTGGCATGGTGAAGACGGTATCAGGATCTATCAGACCACGCAACGCTCTGTCACGGCGCCAACGTCCAGTGTCGATGGACATGTGCCCATTTCAGTCGTGGAGTTCACATTGGCGCCTGCGTGGGTAGTCGGCTTCGGTGCACTGCGTGTTCAGACTCACTTGGTCTGTGCCCAGCATTCCAGTCTGACGTTAGTATCGCCACAGATCGCCGCCTGTCCTGTTTCACCAGTCTGCCCTGCGTACGACGTTCGACATCTGCAATGAGGGGTGGCCGCTTGACTCCAGACGACTTGGCGTGCTCTCACCAAGTCGCGCAGTTTCCGAAATGCTTGTCCCCAGCTTCTGGGGCATCACAATACGCCCTCGGTCAAACTCACACACACCTATGCTCGAGGGAGGACTGTAACCTACAACCTCCTACGGGAGGGGGGGGGGGGCGGTGGTCTGACGTGTGAACCGTGACAAGGCGCCCAAGACCACGCGGCTCGCGACATTTTGAAATCTACATATACCGCCACCACCTGTGGCAACTTCATAAATATGTAGGAGCTGGAGCGCGAATATTCTACTATCTCCCACAACAAATTCCACATTTTTCAGTTGCCTGAGAGAAGGAGATGTTATTTTACTTACTAAACGCCCCACGTATATGTAAGTAACGAAATGCATGTGAGTGTGGAAACCTGAGTGTGCTAGTGAGAGTGGAGGTAAAATACGAATTGTAAAGATGCAAGTATATGGTACTTTGGAAACTTAAAACGTATTTTGCTACTTGAGACATTTAAAAAAATGGCTAATTTGCTTTTAATAATTTTCCTGACATATTATTTGTTAATTTTGTCAAAGATAATTTTTGAATTGAATTGACACAAATCGGGAAATCACCGAGTTGCGTGGATCAAAACCAAAAGCCGGGATTTCGCTTATCAGAAGAGAGAGGTTTCACGTCGTTTAGCGCTGGGGGCGGTATTCCATTGGAGGCTTAGAAGGGACAGAGCTTAGGTGTTTCAACGACTGACTTTGTTACACTGAGCTCTATTCTAATTTATTAATTCTGAGTCGTCGTGGTACGTAGGAGAACGTGATGTCTCAGAAAAGGTTCAAGTACAGGCGGAAATGACAGTTACGTACATCCTGGGTTTTGTCTCTGCAAACTGTGATTTTATTTAGGAAAACAAACATTCCGCATAGAATGTTGTGCAGTTGTAACTGAGAACTTCCCAAGTCCGAAAGGTTTACTTGCAAAGTGTAAGAGTGAGCATTGGAACCATTAAATTCGCTTGTATTTTCGGTATGACGTCTGGGTGAAAAACTTAAAATGGCTACTAAAAACTGCTTACGCTGTGTGAGTGAATTGATACAGACTGGGTTGGCTTAAGGGCTTCGTGTTGTAAACTACAAATTAGTACCGACTTTGTGGTATACCTTTGTATATAAAAGCGACAATTCAATGGAGCTATCATTCAATGCATTTCGCTCATCTGTTAGATGCTCTGGCCTGAAACTTCCACTATCTTGAAACCTTGTGCGTTGTGAGCAGTTCTGATGAGAGGAAACACGGGTTTTCAATTTTTTTTTAATTTTTCATTTTAACTATCTGTCGTATGGCACACGGACTGCTTCTTTCGTAACGCAGTGACTGATCCTGGGCTGGCATCGTACGGGATGTTTCGCGTAACACCCACGCTCAGTCCACGTGAACATCGTCCCACGGTGGTACCTCTGACTGGGGACGATTTGTCTGAATACCCACTGCAGCACCCTCTGTCCACCGATGGGACGACTGGGGAGCGGTCACGTGGGGCGAGGCGGACGGGTCGGTGATAACGCGTCGGTCTTGAGAAAGCGCTCTCGCCTGCCAGGTCGATCCCCGACCGCACGTGTCCGCTGGTTCCTCCCTTTGGGGGCGCGACGCCCCTCAGTTTAACTGCAGCAGTATCGGGTTTGAGTTTACTGCACCACTTAGGCGTAGTGTTTTGGAAGAATGAAACCTCGACAGGCGACTGGAAACAGTCTTTTCTTTCGAAGGTTTTCTTCTAACATCATTGAACACCTGGTTTCCAGCTCATTTGCCCATCCTGACTGACTTCAGCACATACACTCTGTCGGCACGCATACTGCTGATAATTCTATGCAACTTTTTTAGTCTAGAACATACAATCCACCTAGGCAGCATTTGTCTGAAGAAGATATAAAAAGTGCGTGAACTTTGTAGTGCACGATAAATAAACAGGTGCACCCCAACAGGGCGCATAACCCAGCTCCGAATGGCAGGAAACAGCAAATCGTCTGTATCATGTTAGAAACTGAACCCTAATAAAAACGAAATCGTCTGCACCACGCCAGAAACTAAAACCTAATAAAAACAGAATCCCCACTTCCAAAGCATCACATAGCACACGTAGCCTAATTTTACCAACAAAAGACTGTAATACGTCCAGCAATCGATAACCTGTGTTATAGAAAGCCTATTCAACAGCTTTGCTACTGTAAAGAAGAATACCTTGAAAGCTGCGTTTTTAACAAACGATTTCCTAAGTGAGGATTTTGGGAATATACTACAACTCCCTGTTTATTATTTCCATAGAAAATGACAGGACAAGATTACACTCATTATAGTGTGTACAGAGGCGTTTCAGGAATGATGAAAGGTGGCTACACTGAGCCACAGCGCCAGTGATCGCTAGAGAGCATTGTTCCGCCGCCTCCACGGGCAGTGATTATTGAGATGTCGTAGTGGGCAGTGCTTGTCCAGGACTCGTGGTAGTCAGTTCGTGTTGAGATGTGCTAGTAGGGAGTGCTTGCTGAGATGTGATACTGAAAAGTTCTTGTTGAGATGTGGTAATAGCGAGTCGGTGTGGAGATATATTGTAATGATTAGAGTGATTTTGGTCAATATATGAAGGTAACGAAACTTGATTTATTTTTCATTATTTCCATGTTTTAAATAATGTGTCATTACAGGTTCAGTCAACAAAGCATCTGGCTTGTGTTCCTGAATTAGAGTGTAATTCTGGTTTTCTTGAGTAATTATGGTATTTTTATTTCCTTTAATTAATTCAGTATAAATGATATTTAAAATTTCTTGTGTTGTTGAAGAAGAACCGTGCCAGATGCGTACGTTGAGTCATACTTCCACACACAGAACAGTTACACTTGTGCTTTGGTTTCGTAGGTTTTTATAGTTGCTGGGGACTTAATTAATTGTGTTAATGAAAATTTCCATTTCATACTTTGTTATTGTTCTAAGCAGTCAGATTGCGTAATAACAGTCAGGGCCAACCGTTTACGAGACTTGCGTAATCGGACAGTACAGCGACTGAAAATTAAAATTATTTTCATTTCATTTTAATTAAGCCCCCATGCACGTGGCGACCGCTGCATCGGATCGTCCCTTGGAATTCTTCTGATTGTAAAAATAGTAGACAGTAGCATTGTTGTAGTAATTTGTAGTTTAGTAATTATAGTCTATTTTGAATGTGTAGATTTGGTAATTGTCATTCTTATAATGGTATTTTTTCTCTGAATTTGATTTGTTGTCTTGTATACGCGTTTGACGATTTAGTGCAATTATTTCAATTGTTCGTTAATCGTGTTTGAGGGAAACATTTCGAGTGAATAGTATTGTTGATGATAAAGAGTCATTGTGTGTAATTTTCGTACAGTGACGAGTTTTGTATGTTTTGTAAATGATTACGCGATCAATGAAAAAGGCGAAAATGATGAATAGTGAGAATAACGAAATTGTTAACATGGCGAACTCGCCAACACAGGAGAAAAGGATGATGAATAATGGAGTTGAAAACAATTTAATAAGTCGGGAAAATAGTCCGGAAACAGTTCAAAATTTTTCACAATCGAAAAATTCTCAGATTGCGTGGCTAACGGCAGAAGACACGCAGCAGTTGATGGGTGCAATATTAAATTTGGGATCTCGGTTAGATTCACGAATAGGAACAATGGAAACACGGATGGGAACAATGGAAACTCGGTTAGGATCTGAATTTAAAACAGAGATTGGAACAATTAAAACGGAGATGGGAACTTTGGGATCTGAATTAAAAACAGTGGCAACACGTTTAGAAACAGAGATGGAAACAATGGAAACACGGTTGGGCTCACGAACAGGGACATGTTTCAAAAACATGAAAGATGAATCAAAGAAAGAAATTAGAGAAGAAGTACAACCGATTTTGAATGCTGATAATAATAGTTTAATTTCAACAGAAATCAGACAAGAGGAACAGGACAGAGAACGGGAAGAAAAAGATCGCGTGATAGTACAAAAATTTTCAGCGTTAAATTTACAACGTGCACACGATAAGGAAGAAATATTTGAAAGAATTGAGGAATCCGTACCAAATGACAGAATAAATAACTTAACGCAACAGTGTGAACAGTTAACTACTAAATGTGACAATACCGAAAACCGAGTCGCGACACTTACGGAAGACGTAAATAAACAGAAAGAAAAAATAGGTGACTTATCGGAAAGAGTTGAGGAGATTTCAGATAAATTGACAAATCTTAGTTTACATGGGGATAGAGATTCGGATGATACAGCTCCATTACCATTTGCAGAAACCGAAGAGTACCAGAACATAAATAGGCATGTTGAAAATCCGGCAAAATTTAATGAACGCGTTAAAATAGAATTTGAGGTGTTACAAAATCAAGTCAAACAAACTGAAGGCGAAATCGTAGGAAAAGACAGTGGAAGAAATTTAGAAACACAGATAGCAGAGGGCTTTGAAGAAAATAATTTGCTTCATTTACGGGATGCAACAAGAGAGCGCCAGGCGCGTGAACTTGACAATAATCGACATTCGGACTGGGCCAGACGCGGTAGGTCTTTGTCGCCACGAGGCGAAAACTTTGACTATAAACACTTTTTGACGGTTCGGAAATTTAAGATCTTTCGCAATTCCAAGAATGACATACATCCATGTTCATGGCTAGATCAATTTACGTACGCACTTCCACCAAATTTGCCACTAATTTATAAACTGAAATTTATGTGCAGCTATTAAGTCCCCAGGGGTTTCACTACACTAAGTGAATATGTGCCGTAGCGAGCATAGGGCTCCGAGCTGTAGTGGTGCTATTTCTCTTTAGTTGTCTGCACCGCTGCCTACTCTTTCACTATTCTTTGCATCTATAAAAAACAACTCTTCTACTATCCATCTATCTAGACAGTAGGTAAAGATTAACCGTATATGACGATTTTACCCAAAAGTGACTTCGAAAATAACCGTTTGGACTTACTATGTTGTCTGCAGCATTCATTCGTAATTTAAACGAAATTTTACCTGATTATTTTCGTGACAATATTACTTCATATGTTGACGATACTCTTATTGCTAAACGTTCTTGGAGTGAGCATAACATTTCGGAAATTACCGTTTGGACTTACTGTATCTTCAGCAGCATTCATTCGTAGCTTAAATGAAATTCTACCTGTTTATCTTCGTGACAATATTACTTCATATGTTGACGATATTCTTATTGCTAAACGTTCTTGGAGTGAGCACAACAAAATTTTGGATTCATTATTACGTATTTTTGCACGAGTTGGCATGACAGTGAACTTGGAAAAATCTGAATTTGGTCGTTCACAGGTGAAATTTCTCGGTCACATTATTTCTACAGAAGGTATTCTTCCCGATCCAGAGAAGCTAGACGCAATTCGTAATTATGCTGTTCCTACCACAAAACGTGATGTTCGTAGTTTCCTTGGTGTCTGTAATTTTCTTAGACGCTTTGTTAGATTGGATGATTTGGCCACACCTCGTTTACACATTTCAGTTATGCGCACTTTGGTCCCAGAAAATGCTTTCATAAATTACGAGAAAATTGCTACTTCAGTAATATGGAAAAACGTATTCGATCTGTTCTTGCCAAATGCAAATTATGCTAATAGGCTAAGCCGCCAACGATTTCTCAGAGTACCGTTGTTTCCTATCATTCCAGCGAAATTAAAGGACATGGCTGCAGTCGATTTGTTCGGTCCAGTGGTTCGTTCTACTAATGGTTTTGCGTACATTTTCGTAGCAGTGGAATTAACATCAAAATATGTGTGTTTTACACCTTTACGCAAAGCAACAGCTCGTTCAGTATCTAATGCTTTCATCAAACATTTTCTTAAAGAAGTGGGTCATGTTGATAAGGTTATATCAGATAATGGATCACAGTTTCGCTCTAAAATTTGGCTTCGTACTCTACGGCGTCGGAAGATTAAACCAATTTTCATTTCACTTTTTCACCCTCAGTCTAACGCTTCAGAAAGATGGATGAAGGAAATCAATAAATTGTGCCGTCTTTATTGTCATCAGAATCACAGAACTTGGGATCAGTATCTTCATCTTTTTCAAAACATTCTGAATGAACTTCCTAATGATTCAACTTCTTTACCGCCTCTATTGATATTAAAAAATAAAGTACCAACAAATCGCATTTCTGAAATCGTTCCTTTTCCGCCTTCACGAAAACTGCGGCATTCTGAAGTTGTGAATCTGGCCCTACGAAATATTGCGTCTGCGGCTGCAAGAAGAGAGAAATCAGCTAAACGTCCTGGTCGTTTAAAAACTTTGTCAGTTGGTCAGAAGGTATTAATTATGTCTCATCGTTTGTCTCACAAAGGAAAGGGATTGTGTCGCAAATTTTTTCTGCTTTATAACGGTCCATATAGGGTTCGCAAAATCATTCATGATAACACTGTTGAAGTAGAAACTCTTAAATCTCGACGCTCTAAGGGAATACATCACATATCTAACGTTAAAATTTTTGTGGAATGACATACTTGTGAGAAACTAATAGCTATACGTAAACATGGAGAGAGTACAAGGATACCGCGCTGTGTTTGGCGGCGGCACATACTCAAAGCAACAGTCAGTCTGCGCGCCGCACAAGGCAGTCGTTGACCGCAAACAATCACTTCCTACGTCACGCGCCTACAGCTGATCGAGCGCTCAGTGCGAATGCACTGACAGACGTAAATAAATACACAGTTTAATTTCTCCGAATAAATTCTGTATAAAGCTATGGTGACTTCATAAATTATGTTATTAACGTTCAGTATTTTTCAGGATACGGTTGTGTAAAATATTTAAGACCTTCAGGTAAATTCTGTGCATGTCCGACGTTAAGACGACTTACTATGGAGAAAATTTCAGGAAGAATGTAATTTCGAAAAAAAAAGTAATAAACTAAAAAGGGTAACTATTAATTGAGTTTATTTTTCAGGTAACATAATTCCACTTAGGTACGTACTTTAGATGTAATTTGCTGCTTGCGATTACGTGATTCATACTTTGTGCTAAATTTCATGTTCTATGAATTTACTTGTGAAGCGACGTGCTTGTGTACATTTGCTGATTTTGACAATTATTGATTAATGAACAGTGTTATTACTTGTGTATATTATGCATCGCTTGGCTGCTATGCTTTTTCACTGATGTCATATTTTTTAATTATGTGCCTGCTGTGCTTATTTATTTAAATTATAATTGTCACCTGATTAATTGTGCTGATGTGGTTAGATATGTAAGTTATACTTTGTGATTTATCTGCTTGCGCCTTCATGGGTACTTATTAAGATTACATATGAACATTTATTTGCTTATGTCGATGTGATGCTAATGACCTGTTTATTGTGTAAGGCATGTTTGCTGCTGTGCGTATGGATTGCATATTTACACGTTTCTGTTTTGTTGTCATAACTACTCTTCGATTTAGAATATAGAAATGCTGATATACTGTGTACGTACATAGAGTTTAGGTCACACTATTGTATTAATTATAGATTGTTCGCTTGGCAGAGCCTCGTTGTAAGAATTGTGCTGCATCCACTTGTTCACATTCTGTTCTCTACTGGTATATTTACTCGCTATTGCTTGTTTTGCTTACGCTCAGTGCCTTATATTTTTAAGATAAGAAAATGAACTGCTATAATTCGACGAACGACATTAGTACAAGAAAGTCATAGAAGTCACATGAGCTGAGGTTTTATGGAAGCTGTATAAATTTATGCTAATAGGAAGGAAGCTAACGACATGACAGACCAAAACTAGGTTTAGACCATTGACAGTATTACACTGCATTTTCGTGAGCAATTGAAATAGGAAGTGACACTTGACACAAAAAATACTCCACATGTTTGCTTCTGCTATGATTCTTGAAGTGGTGTACACACTGTGAAATATTATGATCAGTCACACTCCGTAATCGCACTTAATTACTGAGAGTTATTCGAACTAAAGTCTGTTAGAGGTCATGTATGCATTTCTTTTATTTAATGATGGACAAGGAACCAAAATGCATCTTATAATTTATAATGAGTAGAAAATTTGGGTCAGATGGATTACACAGAGGTTGTGTGTGGACACTGTGTCTTCGGATTGTATGGGATGATGAATTGAAGTTGCACTAGGATTTTGTCTGTACTTGTTCGAGGAGACTGACTAGAGGAAAGAGTTGTTATGGAAGTGAAATGATATTGGTGCTGAGGTTTATATATATCGACGTATGAAGAGGTATTATTGAAGTATTAAGATTAAGTGATGATTATTGGAGTTTTCGTGGACAAGAGGTAAGGTAAATTATATTGATGATCGACGTATTGGAGAGGTATTATTGAAGTATTAAGATTAAGTGATGATGATGATTATTGGAGTTTTGGTGAATAAGAGGTAAAGTAAGTGAGGAGCATTTTTTTTTTTTTTGTTGGTCTATAGAGAACAAGGAGGATGAAGATAGCAGACTAGAACACTAAAGTGGAAGGAAGATTGTCTACACACACTTTGTCAAATCACTAAGCAGTATATACTTTTTTTTTGAGAGAGGAAGCATTTGCATATCTTGGCTCACTGACAGTTGTTCAGCAACAGTACAATTTGATCTGGCTTGGCAAACATTGGTCTTGACATGATGACTATGACGTTGACTAACTATTATTGACTGTTATACATTGCTGCCACTACTACTTGATACACATGATGAACATAAAATTTTGACAGAATTGCATTTACACAGTTAACACTATTCAATTACACAGTAGCACTAATGTGGATGAAAGATGAGTGAGTGTGTTTTGTGTGTTTTCCTTTTATAATCCCAGAGAAGTGATCCCAACCTATCTCCTAAATATTATTTCACTTGTTTGTTGTGGCTTGCAGTGACACCCATAAATATTATAGGTTTACTGGTATTTGTGTATTGTAATAGTTAATAGGACAATTATCTGATATCATTTGTGTGTTTGTTATGATTTGTATGTTTAGTGTAAAAGCATTGTATGTGTATTCAAACTATTGTTCATGCCTGAAATGTCTGATTAGTGATGGTGCTGCACTTTTCAACATGATGTGTGACATTTAGTCATGTTTAATTTCTGCTGATGAACTGTGTGATCAGTGATTGTAAAAAATTATGGACTGTTACTTGTACCTTTTCTACATGATTGGTGCCACTAGGACATGTTTAATTTCTGCTTATAAACTCTGATGAACAGTGTGATCAGTGATACTGAATTTTATGGAACTGCTTCTGCTGAGAAATGTGACTTGTTGCTGTGTGTACCTGCTCAACATTGCTGGGTACCACTGATGGACTGCTTCTACTGAAATGATGTTGCTTCTTGCTGTCTGCACCTGGTCAACATTACTGGGTGCCACTGATGGACTGCTTCTACTGAAATGGTGTTACTTGTTGATGTCTACACCTGCTCAACATTGCTGGTGCCACTAATGGAACTGCTTGTACTGAAAAGATGTCACCTGTTGATATCTGCACCTGTTCAACATTGCTGGTGCCACTGATGGATTGCTTCTACTGAAATGAAGTCACCTGTTGCTGTGTGCACCTGATCAACATTGCTGGTGCCACTAATGGACTGCTTCTACTGAAATGGTGTTACTTGTTGGTGTCTGCACCTGCTCAACATTACTGGGTGCCACTGATGGACTGCTTCTACCGAAATGATGTCACTTGTTGCTGTGTGCACCTGCTCAACATTGCTGGTGACACTAATGGGACTGCTTATACTGAAATGGTGTTACTTGTTGGTGTCTGCACCTATTCAACATTACTGGTTGCCACTGATGGACTGCTTCTACTGAAAGGATGTTACTTGTGGGTGTCTGCACCTGTTCAAAATTGCTGGTGCCACTAATGGGACTGCTTATACTGAAATGGTGTTACTTGTTGGTGTCTGCACCTATTCAACATTACTGGGTGCCACTGATGGACTGCTTCTATTGAAAAAATGTTACTTGTTGGTATTTGCACCTGTTGACCATTGCTGGGTGCTACTGCTGGAACTGTCAACTGCTTATTCTTGAGCTATGGAAAGCGTTTATGTGAATATTTGTATAAACTGATTTTTTGTGTATTACTGTTTGTGAAAAGTTATGAGACTCTTACCTGCACATATTCGTCATTGCTGACGCTATTGATTGAACTGTTTAACCACATAATACTTGTGTAAACTGTTATGTAAAGTCACATGTATGAAAGAATTTGTATTGCTTACTGTATTTTATATATTAGGTTATTGAAAGGTCAGTGCAAAGCCAAAATTTTATCTAGTTATATGATATTTACGTATTAATATTATCTTTTATTTTTGTCTGTATTTTTTTGACGAATTTGGTGGTATTTTCACCACCAATGCTGGCAAAAATACCATCAAATTCTAGCCGTGGAGGAAGGGCATATGAAAGGTGGCTACACTGAGCCACAGCGCCAGAGATCGATAGAGAGCATTGTTCCGCCGCCTCCACGGGCAGTGATTATTGAGATGTCGTAGTGGGCAGTGCTTGTCCAGGACTCGTGGTAGTCAGTTCGTGTTGAGATGTGCTAGTAGGGAGTGCTTGCTGAGATGTGATACTGAAAAGTTCTTGTTGAGATGTGGTAATAGCGAGTCGGTGTGGAGATATATTGTAATGATTAGAGTGATTTTGGTCAATATATGAAGGTAACGAAACTTGATTTATTTTTCATTATTTCCATGTTTTAAATAATGTGTCATTACAGGTTCAGTCAACAAAGCATCTGGCTTGTGTTCCTGAATTAGAGTGTAATTCTGGTTTTCTTGAGTAATTATGGTATTTTTATTTCCTTTAATTAATTCAGTATAAATGATATTTAAAATTTCTTGTGTTGTTGAAGAAGAACCGTGCCAGATGCGTACATTGAGTCATACTTCCACACACAGAACAGTTACACTTGTGCTTTGGTTTCGTACGTTTTATAGTTGCTGGGGACTTAATTAATTAATTGTGTTAATGAAAATTTCCATTTCATACTTTGTTATTGTTCTAAGCAGTCAGATTGCGTAATAACAGTCAGGGCCAACCGTTTACGAGACTTGCGTAATCGGACAGTACAGCTACTAAAATTATTTTCATCTTTTTTAATTAAGCCCCCATGCAATCTATATGTTGTATCCTGCCTACTCGTCGAGTATGGCGTGCCTAGGAAACCTGCTTTCTCGTATCGCTAGACAATAATTTAAGCAAATAGTATGAATGAAGTTTATTAGAAAAGGAAAAGACTGCAAAACTTAACTTTGTGAGATACAGGGGTGTTGCGAGCAAAGGGTGACAGAGAACAATAAATCCCTTCAGTATATACACTACTGGCCATTAAAATTGCTACACCAAGAAGAAATGCAGATGATAAATGGGTATTCATTGGACAGATATATTACACTAGAACTGATATATGAGAACATTTTCACGCAATTTGGGTGCATAGATCCTGAGAAATCAGTACCTAGAACAACGACCTCTGGCCGTAATAACGGCCTTGATACGCCTGGGCATTCAGTCAAATAGAGCTTGGATGGCGTGTACAGGTACAGCTGCCCATACAGCTTCAACACGTATTGTCACGAGCCAGTTGCTCGGCCACCATTGACTAGACGTTTTCAACTGGTGAGAGATGTGGAGAATGTGATGGCCACGACAACAGTCAAGCATTTTCTGTATCCAGAAAGGCCCGCACAGGACCTCCAACATGCGGTCGTGCATTGTCCTGCTGAAATGTAGGATTTCGTAGGGATCGTATGAAGGGTACAGCCACGGGTCGTAACACATCTGAAATGTAACGTCCACTGTTCAAACTGCCGTCAATGCGAACAAGAGGTGATCGCGACGTGTAAACAATGGCACCAAATACCATCACGTCAGGTGATGCGCCAGTATGCCGATGACGAATACACGCTTCCAATGTGCGTTAACCGCGATGTCGCCAAACACGGATGCGACCATCATGATGCTGTAAACAGAACCTCGATTCATCCGAAAAAATGACGTTTTGCCATTCGTGCACCCAGGTTCGTCCTTGAGTGCACCATCACAGGCGCTCCTGTGTGTGATGCAGCGTCAAGGGCAACCGCAGCCACGGTCTCCGAGCTGATAGCCCATGCTGCTGCAAACGTCGTCGAATAGTTCGTGCAGATGGTTGTTGTCTTGCAAACGTCCTCATCTGTTAACTCAGGGATCGAGACGTAGCTGCACGATCCGTTACAGCCATGCGGATAAGATGCCTGTCATCTCGACTGCTAGTGATATGAGGCCGTTGGGATCCAGCACGGCGTTCCGTACTACCCTCATGAACCCACCGATTCCATATTCTGCTAACAGTCATGTCGCGATACGATAAACCGCAGTCGCGATAGACTACAATCCGACCTTTATCAAAGTCGGAAACGTGATGGTACGCATTTCTCCTCTTTACACGAGGCATCACAACAACGTTCCACCAGATAACGCCGGTCAACTGGTCTTTGTGTATGAGAAATCGGTTGGAAACTTTCCTCATGTCAGCACGTTGTAGGCGTCACCACCGGCGCCAACCCTGTGTGAATGCTCTGAAAAGCTAATCATTTGCATAGCACAGCATCTTCTTCCTGTCGGTTAAACTTTGCGTCTGTAGCACGTCATCTTCCTGGTGTAGCAATTTTAATGGCCAGCAGTGTACAAATTGTAATACAAGAGAAGTAATACAGTTCCTAAGCCGCTGCTATACAAGTGCCTATTCTTGATGCCGCTGTGGAAGTCATAGAATGTTAGACCTCAACTGGGCCGCAGCCAGCCGGCTCAGCGCTTATGTCCTCTTCATGTCGAGGGCTCTGCCGACGGGTTGCTGTCCTGGAGAGGGGTCGGTCCACTTGCAATTGGCTGACGTCCTCTTCACAGCCCTCTCTGCTCTAACGTTTCCACCTGGCGTGCCGGCGCTTGACTATGCTGGAGCGATTTCCATACTTGTTACGGGACCACCACTATTTCGGAAACAGTTACATAACTAATGCTGATTCTTAATAAAAGTCCCATTTGATCGGAAAATTTAATTCATACCAAGGTATACAATAAAGAGCGGTGCTATTTATTGTCGGTTACTCACTAAAGCAACCATACCATTCATTTACTATTAATTCGAATTTGCATTTTGGGTCCCTGGTAGAAGTGAGAAAATTTTGAAAGTGAGAACGCACACAAGTCCCCAGAGGCAGTAAAGTCGACGGCCTCAGAGCCAGTTCACAGATGGACCGTCGAGGCAGTGACAGCTCTTTGTGGTGTCACCCTATGGTGGTGAGGTTTCGGGGTCCACTTAATAGGGCATGTTTCAACTACATGCAGGAGGCAGCTACATGGATAGCGAGGGGTGTGTGAAATGGACTGGGTGACTTTAGGTTAGACGTTCTCGAAAGACTGTAGGACGAACATAGGAAGACGTAGACATAGCAACGCCGGCCGTTGTGGCCGAGCGGATCTAGGCGCTTCAGTCCAGAACCGTGAGACTACTACGGTCGCAGGTTCGAATCCTGACTCGGGCACGGATGTGTGGGATGTCCTTAGGTTAGTTAGCTTTAAGTCGTTCTAAGTCTAGAGGACTGATGACGTCAGATGTTAAGTCCCATAGTGCTCAGAGCAATTTGAACCATCTGACATAGCAACAGTCAACACAGCAATTGTAAACTGTCAAAGCTACGTTGGGGAAAAACTGTCATAGCTGAGTTGGGGAAGAACACGACCTCCACGGACAAATAGAAAGTATTGAAGTTCAAATAGTATGTAGACTACCGAAAGTTGGCTCAAGTCGGAGATAAGTTCAACTGAAATTTTAATAAAGGGCCTAACCGTGTTTAGAAAGCTTAGATTAAATTCAGTTTGAGGCGACGCCTTTTACGCTTTTGGCAGTAGTTTGTCCCGTAGCAAAGTTGAAGTAGATAGTGCCTGTGAGTTAGTATGGGTAGAGGTTACACGTAACAGCAGGAATAAATTAATAACTGGTTCCTTTTATCACTCTCGACTAGTATGATACACTTAGTGTAGAGTTCAAAGATAACTTCAGTCTCATCACAAATAGGCACCCCGTCCATATGACAGAAGTTGTTGGTGAATTGGATGTGCCCACGATTTGTTGGCGAAAATACGTATTCACTGCCTGTGGTAGGTATAAAACATCGTCAGAAAGTTGTTTTGCGCAGTTGGTTCAGGAGAGCACTAGAAGTGGAAATGAAATTACAATGAAATTCAGTCCATTAACTGCTTACAGGGGTTGATAAATGTTAACGGGGACGGCTGAGAATGTGTGCCCCGACCGGCATTCGAACCCGTGATCTCCTACTTACACGGCAGACGCTGTATCCGACTGAGGCATCAAGGACACAGAGGGTAGTGCGACTGCAGGGACTTATCTCTGACACGCTCCCCGTGACACCCACATTTCCAACTTACTGTCCACACACTACATTTGTAGTGCCCTTGCTTACTATACACGTTACTCGCGGCAGTGAATCTACCGATTCCCGTTAGAGTTTGAGCAATGTGAGTGCATCTGTGCTGAAGAAAATCATTGGCCGGTAAGCCCTATCTATATGACATGCCCGAGAGAACAGATACCAGAAAGAACATATACCATCTTCATATAGAAGTGTACAAGCTGTACCGGTATGGAATGAGCGTTTTTTTTTTTTTTTGCTATAATGAAACACTGTTTCAATTGAAAAGTAAACAAAATTATTCAAAGTACTGACCATTGCTTCCTATAGATTTTGATCACCTTTCTGGCAATTTGTGGACACCACGCCAATATAAATGTTCGTCTTTTGAAACAAACTAATCAGACACCAATTTTCGGCTTCTTCGTAGGAATCGAAATGTTCCTCAGCCAATGCGTGTCCCATTGATGAGAACAAATGTTAGTCAGAAGGGTCAAGTCTGGTGAATACGGCGGGTGGGGTAGCAGCTCCCAGCCAAGTGTTTTGATTGTACCCTGAACCAGTTTTGCTTTGTGTGCAGGTTCATTGTCGTGTAAAAAAATTACTTTTCCATGTTTTCTGGCCCATTCTGGTCCTTTTTCGATCAATGCATAGTTCAAATAGATCATTTGTTGTCTGCAGCGATTAGTATTCACAGTTTCACCGGGTTTCAGAAGCTCATGATACAACACACCTTTCTGATCCCACCAAACACAGAGCATTGTCTTCTTGCCGAATCGATCTGGTTTTGGAGTCGATGTTGATGGTTTTCCCGGATTAACCCACGATTTTTCCCGTTTAGGATTTTTAAAATAAATCCATTTTTCATCAACAGTAACAATTCGATGCAAAATTGATTGTCCTTCACGTCTTTGAAGCAAAATTTGACAAATGGTTTTTCGGTTTTCCATCTGTCTGTCATTCAATTCATGTGACACCCATGATCTTTCCCATAGCTTTCAAACGGCCAGTAATTGTTTGTTGTGCAATATTTAGCATTGCTGCCATTTGCTTCTGACTCAAAGTATCATCTTCATCCAACATTGCTTGCAATTCGGCGTCTTCGAACTTATTTGGTGGTCTTACACGTTATTCATTTCTTACATCGAAATCATTATTTCTGAACAGTTGAAACCATCTTTTACATGTTGCTTCTGACGAGCATGATCACCATATGCCTCGACAAGCATTCGATCCGACTCTGCAGCACTTTTTTTCAAATGAAAACAAAAAATTTGTGCTCATCACATTCTGGTACAAAATCCGACATTGTTAACACGATGAAAACATATCTACATACATACTCCGCAATCCACCATACGGTGCGTGGCGGACGGTACCTCGTACCATAACTAGCATCTTCTCTCCCTGTTCCACTCCCAAACAGAAAGAGGGAAAAATGACTGCCTATGTGCCTCTGTATGAGCCCTAATCTCTCTTATCTTCTCTTTGTGGTCTTTCCGCGAAATATAAGTTGACGAAAGTAAAATTGTACTGCAATCAGCCTCAAATGCTGGTTCTCTGAATTTCCTCAGTAGCGTTTCACGAAAAGAACGCCTCCTTGCCTCCAGAGACTCCCACCCTAGTTCCTGAAGCATTTCCGTAACACTCGCGTGATGATCAAACCTACCGGTAACAAATCACATAAAGGTGATTAAATCTGCAAGTATTTTATGAGCACCAAATGTAATAATTTGAATATAATTAGATCTTTATGCAACTTGAGGAAAGGATAGAGCAATAATCTGAATATGTTGAATCTCAGTATAACATGATGTGAAAGTTAAGTAATGACTGAATATATTGAGAGTAGTTATTAAAATGTTATAAGAAAGGATTGTGTATTTGTATGTATTTGTGCTTCTGTAACCTTATTGTAAACTTGTTTTGAGGCCGCAAAATTACACGAGGTTTTTAGCTCTGAAAAGAAAAATGCAAATATAAAATGGTAAGTTTAATTGTATGGGCGTTGAACCTTGGGCAAGCATGAGACAAACATGCAACTAAACTGGGTCAACAGGCCGTGTCTCTAGTTTGTAGCTGCAGTTACTGTACATCACTTGGAGTCGCTACCAGAAGAGAGGCCCATGAGCCAGAAGATTAAGCTGACTAAAATACGCTAGAGAGGAAAGGGTCACTGTCTGCCAGCCTCACAAAGCCACCGGGAGATCTCTGATCTGCTGTTGTCGCCACAGGGAGTCTTGCCGCTTTTCCACCACGCAAATCAGCTAATGGCGGCGACGTCATGCACATATGTACTGTCTACAAAGTCAGAAAACACTGAAAGTAGCCTGTTCACTATTTACTGAATGTTTCACAGACCATGGGAGACTATATTTCTTGTTACAAGGAAAATACAAATCTAATGTCACACGAATGAACTCAAACAGTTACTGTGCAAGAACTGATTTCTAACCACTTCCCTTGCATAAACACTGTCTGTAGCCCATAATATCAAATCCTGTTGGACAGCAACCCTTCACTATTAAAAGACACTACTTAATTCAACGTCAAAAGACACTACTCAAATCATTCAATATCTGCAACTAAAAATTTCAATGCACTCAGGTGTGTTCTGGTCAAAGACTTGAATTTATCTGACCATATCTAGGTCACCTACGCTTTGAATAAAAGAGTTTTGATTAGTATATGTGTATATTCAACCGAGTCAGGAAAATCACTATGCTGTGGATGCTCATGTATCGCAAACAGGTTGCCTTCTGTCGAACTGAGCTCCATCTGCTACTTTAAAATGAATAGACTTCCAATGGAAAATGATAAACCTGACTGTGTCCTCTTATATACAGACAGTGATATTCTGCTTCTCATATGACGCATTAATTGTGCATCGAACTGACGTAAATTTTTCTATGGTGTGATGATTTTCAGGAATGGTAATTTTTGTACTGATTTGTTAATTGTATTGTAATTTTAATTGGACAGTTGTGTTTCCTGGGGAACTGAATTCTGAATGCACTAACAAGCAAAACTTGAAAAAAAAAATGTATATTACATCTTTAGACCCATACCCAATAACAATCGAATTTGTCATGTAGAACGATGGTTTAACCTTGAGTGTGAATGAACAATAGTTTTCGTGAATTACTACTCGATACTGTGTACAAATACCTTGTACGTCCACTTAATTTTGTGATGTGTTTTATGAAGATTTGTTTTTGCAGTTTTATGCACTCTGTAGTCCCAGTTTCATCTCGTGATGTGTATATTTTTCTTATATCTTATTGTGAAGTATTAAAGTATGTCATGGTATCGGATGTTATAAGTTTTGTGAGAGTGGGAATGGAGTAAATATGAAATTGTCTGAAGAGTAAATGGAAATTAATTGAATGAGTGCATGCTACAAATGATCAGTATGTATGATAAGTGAGAATTAGCTGTAGAGGAAATTTTCAAGATACATAAATGAGTATAATGTAGGACAATAATGCAAAGTATGGATTCAGTACACCAGCAAAATTGATGGGTGCATATAGTCAACAGTTTCAACTGTGCACATAATTCCAATGTCACACAGCACCAAAATGTCTTTGATGCACTGGTGCTTTAACAAGTTTTGGACACAACTACATTGGCATAAATTTAAAAACGGAAGGAAAGGGTGATGTTATGGTACCTTTCTTCCAGAACCACTCACATAACGTATGCTGATTCATAATGCAACTTCCATTTGATTAGAATATTTAAATTACACAATAAGCAGCTGTTCTAGTGATTGTCAGATACTGAGTGATATAACCTTACTATTCTTTTGCCCCTAGTTCTAATTTGAATTTTGCTTAACTGGTAGAAGTGGGAAAACGTTGAAAGCATTCTGAATGGTGAGGAATAACATGGACTGCCGGGCTCAGTAGATTCAGCAGCCCCTTAGACACAATTCGTGGAGGGTTGACGATGGAGAGCCGAGTATCAGTATCAATACGGACTTCTGTCATCTCATTGCTGTCGCCCTAGCACGTCCAGCCACCTCATGTACGAACACTGATAACATTTCCCGTAGAGTGAACTCCTGGAAAAAACATTTTATGACCTGAGAGTGGAGTGAGAGGGCTTCCTGTAAGTGGAAAATAACATTGTTCTGAAAATCTAGAAAACTAGCGGTATTTCCAGAAAATACTCAAAGCTACAGATAAGCTTCTCAATATGTGTTGGCCATCCACAGTCCTGGCCCTCTGAGAACTTGCGACAGTACTGAACATTTTGTCTCAGCAAATGGTAAAATGGCTCTGAGCATTATGGGACTTAATTTCTGAGGTCATCAGTCCCCTAGAACTTAGAAATACTTAAACCTAACTAACCTAAGGACATCACACACATCCATGTCCTAGGCAGGATTCGAACCTGCGACCGTAGCGGTAGCGCGGTTCCAGACTGAAGCGCCTAGAACCACTCGTCCACTGCTGCCGGCCTGTCTCAGCACTCAGTAAATATTTATGTAATATAAAATGCATCAGCAATGGCTAAATTAAATAAAATGTAAGTTAGAGACACAGGACGGTGAAAACGAAGAGTACCTCATTGGTCCCAGAGAGAGAGAGGGGGAGAGAGAGAGACAGAGACAGAGAGAGAGACGTGACTCTTCCGTAGAGAATGGTAGAACGAAGATGTAAGTTACTGGTTAACCACCTAGAGGAAGGAGACTAGTATCTTGTAGGGAGCACTTCTATCAGTTAACGCTCAGAAGATCCAGCGTCAAGCGAACCATAATTTAATAACAGATGAAAAACCTGCTCGTGCGAGGTTTCCTTGTGATCAACATTCGATCAGAAATCACTGAATCATCGGGAGCCTCTCTGCCTTCCATTTTGATAACCGCTGTCAGCCTACCATGCCATTGTGACTGTTGAATTGGGGAATTAGCATATTTTTGGGCTTATCTTTACCTAGACACGAACGAGAGGCATTGGTTCCATCAATGATTGATCCTGCAGCAATCTCATCAGGTCCTGGAGCATGGTCTCCAGCTGCAGACAAAACTTATTCCAGTTCTCACACGGAGAATGGAAGATTGTAGTCTTCTTCATTATGTGAGAAGAAACTGAACTTCCTCATATCTGCAGTCTGATGGAACACCTGAAATGCAGGAGGTCCTATGGATGATGTAGTGGCAGTAAGGAAGTCTTCTGCTAAAACCTGAGCCAAGTATCTGGCGTGGTCACCGAGAGCCCATTACTTGACAAGGCCATGTGGGGATGTGTACTACTACTCTTGCCAGAAATCCAACTTACTGGTTCCCAAACTTTGGCAGTGAAAGTGGACCGATTAATGGAAGTCGTTAATTTCCTCCAGGAAGCCCTCTTCCATTCTTTTATCACTTGCCTCACATGTGCTCTCGCAGATCTGAGGCATGAAGATTTTCTGTAGTCGGACAATGTCTGAAATTCCGCAGAGCTGTTCGTCTGGCCCTGATTGCCAATCAACAGTCGTCATTCCACCAAGGTACAGGCCATCGCCTGAGGTGGTTACTAGATTTGTAGATGGACTCTGTTGTAGCCCGTTGGATCTCACAAGTGATATTGGCCAACATCTTCAATGCCCAATCCTTTTGTTCAATAATAGCCTGTCAATTGTACTGCAAGCTATTTGCCCTTGGTATCACCAATCCGCATGGTCTCCTGTCACTCACCATCCTAGTCGACAGATGGAGCCACACTGGGAAGTGGTCACTAGAATGTGAATCTGTACCCACTTCCCACTGAAATGAGTCTGCAATAGCTGGGGAACAAAAACGGAGGCCAATGACTGAAAAAGACCCTGTAGCTGTGGAAAAGTGTGTCATCTGACCTGATATCAGAAGGCAGATAATCTCAGAATGGACGAGTCGCTCGATCATCCGACCCCTGTACCATGTGGTAGCCAAGCCCCACAGTACATTGTGTGCATTGAAGTCACCCACAATACGGAATGACCGTGGGGGTGCCCTAAAGACTTCTGCCAGTGCGTCTGCATTCAAAGCTTCATTAGTGGTAACATACAAAGAACACTCTGTGAGATATAAGGGTGTTAGAACTTTCACGGGAATTGCTAGTATGGTCGTGATAAGAGGGACAGAAGAGAAGTGTCATCTGGTATCAACTGAAACAGCCACTCCACCTTTAGCTCTGTCTCCAGTAGTATCGTCCATCATGTATGTGTGGTAATCCCGTAATGCAAGTGTGTAGGTGACTTTAAGATGCATTTCTTGTAAGCAGATGAACAACGGTTTCTCCTGGACCTGGAGCTGTAATTCTTGCAGATGTGGGCGATATCCATTCAAATTCCATTGCAACGCGCAAGTCCCTGGAAAGCCAGTGTTCAGCGATGGTTGTTCTTTCCTTTCTCCCTCAGAGGCGGTTGTTATCTCTGAGGTCAGGCATAATTTTAACCGGTTCCCTGCTCTCTGGTTCTTCTCATTGGATTCCGTATCCTCAAGAGCATAGTCCCATCAGAGAGAGAGAGCTTGACGATCAGAAGGTTTAACTACCGCTTTCTTGGACTTGGAACTACTTTTTGAAGGACGTTTTTCTTTACTGATGGTAGGAGGTGGTTGCCTGAGTTGCGGGGACAGCTTTGTCGGCTTGTGATATTGGGTAGTGGTATGTGTCTTAGGTGGTAAGCACATTGCTGATCGCTTCCGAACGACTTCAGTGTAAAGTGGAGCTTCCCCCCACAGGTACACTGACAAGTGCATGTACTCGTTATTGAATCTGTGGTCTGAGTTTGTGTGGAGGCATCACACGTAAGGGCTGAGGCAAAAGAAGTAGCTTTGAATTTTCCTTTCCTCGTTTTAACCTCAAACTTTCTGCACCACACTCCTTGATCCCCAAAGCAGTTTACACATTTCAATGTGTAGAAGAACTGCCTGATTCCTCAGCTGAGCCTCCACAGTTGCCACACGATACCCTCTCAATTACATCCCATAGTGATATGGGCAGCATAATATTAAATTAGAAACATACAGGCGAACCCTAAGACGGATATAGCCTGCAAGGATTTGATCAGGTAATTCCGGAGTACTAAACGTTAGATTGAATGTTGCCGATTTTTCCAATTTGCCATAGTTCTGAACTTCGGCGATGCCCATTCTCCACGTACCTCTGCGGGGTTCACCTCCATTAGATCGGCAGGTAACCACGCCCTTGCTAACGTTAATAGTATTGTGCAACTCAGACTCGATTGGGTAGTCACCTAAGGCCTTACATCCCAGGAGCTTAGATATTTTGGTAGAATTAGCAGTTTCAACTAGAAGTGTTCCATTAAAATGTTGTTTGACACTTTTTAGAGACCCAGCGATATTTTCCAGTGCCATGTGAACATAGAAACGGTTCCCTCAGTTTGCTTGATTACAGTAAAAGTCTTATGCCCTGTTACTATGACTCTGAGACTTTTCGGGAGGACTGACCAACTGGGCTCTCTGTGATGAGTGGGTGTAGGTATTACCTGATGGTACATCCATCCTGTCAGTAGCAGTAATTTGATGAGACCGTTCCATAGGGATTCCACGAGAAGCTGGAGAAACAACCATTAACCCAGGCAGAACCTACGGATTCGCTGTCGTTCCACAGACAGAAAGTCTTGTGGAGTACTGTTTGAACAAGTTTTCTGAAAATATGTCGAGCATCTAGTTCGAGAGTCCATACGTAATGGGAATGTTTCGAATATTGTAGCTATGAATAAACTTGACCTTATCGACTGTGTCAGTACAGAGACAGGAATTAGTGATCTTAATATAATAGCAACGATGGTTGTCAATGTATACAAATCAGTCACAAGAAGACTAGGAGAATATTTTTGATAGAAAGAGCAGATAAGCAGTTGTTAGCATCCTGGTTAAGGGTGAACTTATCAGAAATCGTAAATACTTATTTAAGAAAATCATTACAGCCATAGTTATTAATGTACACATCCAAAATTTTGCCTGGGTAAAGAAAGAGCTGTATTTTAATGGAAAAATATAAAAGGCGCTGGATTCATATTTTGTCACAAATTTAAATTTTTAATTTTTGTTACTGTCTTTTATACAAAAAGCCATATTCAAATTCCAATCATGCAATGAATTTCAAAGTGTAATGTAGTGTGCTAAGACAGTTATAAGACTACGTCATTACAAACATTAACTTATGGTATTATTAATGGTTTTATTTTGTATTACTGTATTTGTTTTATTTAATATTGTATTATTAATGATTATGAATTTTGCACATCCAAAACTAAGTTTCTTTTTTTTTACACAGAATCCTACAAAAATGAGAATGTAATCACTGGATATCGTATATTTTCGTTCCAACGAGACAGAAACATGTTTAGAACACCTCCTGAAAATTTCATAGCATTAGCGCATATGCTTTGCACTATTGTGCAAAAAAGGTAAAACCGAGAAAATGGCCTTCAGACATTTTCTTCTCATACCTATACATATAATAAGCTTACCTCAATTTTAAGATTCACCATACTGACGCTCCTCATCCTCCAGGTTTCTCTTCTCTCCACTTCTAGTCTGCCTGGCCTGCGTTTATAGGCAAGACAGTGACCTGCCAGCTTTCTTGACCCTGCTCTTACCTATGATATAAAATACTTCTGTTGTAAACACACCTGCATCTATACTAAATCCTTTCAGCACGTAAATTCCACCAATATTGCCGTCATAAAAACATAAAACTCCATCATTGACAACCGTTTTTTGTACTTCAAGATCACAGAATGTCCTTTTGAGTATCTAATCCAAAGTAAAGTACTGAGGCTTTCATTTGGATTCTGTGTCGTTCCATGAAGAGACTTCCACACTAAACCAGGATTTGCAAGAAAGCTGAATGTGGGCTTAGTTGCATTTACAAAAGGTTCTGGTAACGATTTTTATCGTGAATACGTCTCATTTCTTCTGCTGTACTTACATGTCATCTTTCAGACACAGATTATGCATTGGTGTTTGGTCAGTGGATAGTGTTTGGAAAAAACTCTACCCACACAGAACGTCTCATTACCTCTAAATTCTTTGTGTTTATCCTGAGTGCTCCTGTCCACATAGTACGTTTAATTTGCCTCATATTGTTTGTATTTTCCTGATAATTCTCCTGCAAAATAGCTGAAGAGAATCAATTTCTTTCAGAGTAAACGTGCATTTTCCGGCTAGTGTTATTCCATCCGCAATCACTTCAAAACGTAAATAAAGCACGTTCATGAAACATATCAGCCGAAGCTATAGATGTCGGTCAAAGGAATTGTAAGAAAGTAGCCTTTACACTCGCAAAAATTTCGTTGAAGCAAGCAGTTTCCCAAATGTTGGAGAAGGTGGTGGTGTCTATCATTCCAGAGTTAAACCGTTTAATATTTTACAGGGATTTATAACCCTGCAATCACTATAAAATTCACACTCTGCATAGATCAATCTCTGTAGATTAATAAAACAATGTTTTTTTAAAATGGATTTTTGGTCGCAAATCTATTACATCTCCCCTTGAACAATAAATGGACATAATTTATTTCCGGTATGATATGCGTCAGTTCAAATTAAATAATAAAAAATGGCGAAGCAGGGAGCAGCTCACTAGGTTGTGGAGTGGAGGGCTGAGCGAGGTAAACATACAAGGGCAGCAGCATTCACAGTCACACACACACACACACACAGTCCCTTATTGTCTAAACTAAATAACGTTTCCATCAGAATTTATTGTCAAGTCAAGAGTTATGCCCGTAGGCTACTCAGTTTTGAACAGTTACATTTATCAGCGTCATTAAATGATCAACAAGCATTCAAATTTCAACTGATAACTGAGCTGTAACACAAACATTAATTACTTATGCAAGGCAGTCCTATTCCCTTAGAATGATGTCAATAATCACAACTGAAGAGTTTTATAATCACAAATTCAGAATTTTAACCAAACTCAGGTTGCAGTAATCTTGCACCCAAAATGGCTTTATTAGTAACGGTCATGATTAGTTACTCAAACTTTAAACGACTGAAAATTTGAAATCGACTTCAGTTACAATACTTGACAGTGACAGTAATAAATACTTATAACCAAATGGGTCCCCCATGAACCATTGACCTTGCCGTTGGTGGGGGGGGGGGGGGGCTTGCGTGCCTCAGTGATACAGATAGCCCTACGGTAGGTGCAACCAGAGTGGAGGGGTATCTGTTGAGAGACCAGACAAACGTGTGGTTCCTGAAGAGAGGCAACAGCCTTTTCAGTAGTCGCAGGGGCAACAGTCTGGATAACTGACTGATCTGGCCTGGTAACAGTAACCAAAACGGCCTTGCCGTGCTGGTGCTGTGAGTGGCTGAAAGCAAGGGGAAACTAAAGTCATAATTTTTTCCGAGGGCATGCAGTTTTACTGTACGGTCAAATGATGATGGCGTCCTCTTGGGTAAAATATTTCGGAGGTGACATGGTCTCCCACTCGAGTCTCTGGGAGGGGACTACTCAGGAGGACGCCATTATCAGGAGAAAGAAAACTGGCGTTCTACAGATCGGTGTGTGGAATGTCAGATCCCTTTAATCGTGCAGGTAGGTTATAAAATTTAAAAAGAGGAATTTATAGGTTAGAGTTAGATATAGTGGGAATTAATGAAGTTCGGTGGAAGGAGGAAAAAGACTTCTGGTCAGGTGAATACAGGGTTACAAATACAAAATCTAATAGTAGTAATGCAGGAGTAGGTTTAATAATGAATAAAAAGTTGGAATGCGGATTAGCTGCTACGACCAGCATAGTGAACGCATTATTGTAGCCTAAATAGACACAGAACCCACACCCACCAGAATAGTAGAAGTTTATATCCCAACTAGCTCCACAGATGATGAAGAAAGTGAAGAAATGTATGATGAGATAAATAAAATTATTCAGATAGTGAAAGGAGACGAAAATTTAATAGTCATGGGGTACTGGAATTCGACACTAGGAAAATAAAGTGAACGAAAAGCCGTAGGTGAATTTGGACTAGGGAAATGGAATGAAAGAGGAAGCCATCTGGTGCAATTCTGCACAGAGCATAACTTCATCATCGCTAACACTTAGTTTAACAATCATGAAAGAATGCTGTATATGTGGAAGTTAGCTGGAGACACAGGAAGATTCCAGATTGATTATATAATGGTAAGACATTTCGGAATGATGTTTCAAATTGTAAGGCACACACAGGGGCAGATGTGGACTCTGACCATAATTTATTGGTTATGAACTTGTAATGTGACAACGTGCCATCTAGTGAATGCCAGGCATAGTCAAGGCGCAACGGTAGAGAAAGTGGACGCTTATGCCATCTGTGGCCCAGAATCGAAGGCAATGCGGATGTTCTTCCGACTGGTGGCAGCTAAATTAGAGAACGCTATGCGGGAGTCTGTCTGGCTTGTGTTGCACTGTGACAGCGAATTAACAAAAGAATTAAACCAAACAATATTGTTAAATATAGTAAAAATATAAATGTAAAATTACTTCTATATATGAAAATGACTGTAATGGAATATTGTAATGCAATGGTATGTTTAATTGTACATAGAGAACTTGGCGTAATGTAAAATAATGTTTAGGTGTGGACAGAATCCCCGACAATGAGAACAGTGTACAGGCTGGTGCGTAATATTGGTGGTAGAAGTAAGATGGCGTAGGTCTGAGGCAGAACAAGTGTTAAGTGGCGTAAAAGTGACTGACGGTGTGTGCTACGGTAACGTTGCTAACAGACCATTTATAAATGAGTTTAAAACAGATATGGACTTCGTTTATCGTATGGCTACAAGGTAAATGGACACTAAGGCTAGTAAGACGCGGTATTTCGACGGAGATGGGCTGTGAGTGGCAAAATATTACGGCTTCCCGCTCTGAAGTACATGGCACTGCATGGTGCAATGCTGTGTCAATTGCGACGAGTCTTTTGTGCCAACGGCGAGGTGTGAAGGGACCAGTAGCCGCATCCAACGGCGTATTGTGATCTCAATAACTGATGAGGTCCATTGGTGAGCTCACTTCGGTAGCAACGAACTAGCAGTTATCTTACAAGAGTATTATTATGAACAGTGGTTGTTACACAGACGCCATTATCAGTACATTTATATTTTGCGAATCAGTTTGTGTAATAGTCAAACCAAGTTGTCTACAGTGTGTAAAGTTAGGAGGCAATAATAATTTTGTGGTTTAAATTGCATTCCACGAGTGTAATCAATTATTTAAAGGAGATAGCTCATTCTTATCCCATATCCAGTGATTTCTATGTGCTGCAACATCAGTGAAAAGTTATGGTGCGTGAGTATCAGCGTAGCTATATTACAAGAGAAAATAGTCTGAATTAACGCCGAAACTGTCAGTAGACGGCGCTTCATGAAACGGATGGAAGATGCCAGGTACTGTGCAGGCTTAATTACTATCCAGATAGATGCGGTGGCTTTTCAGTACATTGCCATAGTCAAAAATTACTCGGTTCCGTCCGAGCAACGTTATTCTCAATTAGTGTTTTCAGTAACTATATTGACAAGCAGATCTGTATTATTCTTTAATTAAGCGTTCAAGGAAATTTTTGCCACCACAGTACACATTGTGCCTTCAGCACAATGCAAGCTCAATAACATTAAACTCAGTAATTACAATTTGTGTAGTTTAAATTAACCTAAAACAAGTTCAAGTGTTTATCATGTGTGTTTATGTATTGTGAAACGATTTCAGGCTGTGGTATTGTTTTAAATGAATAATGTCCTTTTGCTAGGCAATATCAAACATACAGAATTAAGTGCACCATGTTCAGTCACTTCAGAGAGATTATCAGTACTACTAATAATCAAATATAGACGTAAAAGTAAGTTTGTTACGCGCCATTGTCATCATTTATTCCAAAACATCCGTGTAGTTGTTGGATCACCATAAGGTGTCTATTCAAACCTATTAACGCGAGAGCCGCTTTCCGGAAGTCCGATGCCACATGGTCTAATAATAATAATACAGTAAATTCGGGTAGTGGCATCATAAACTGCAAATTAAAACTGGAATAACTCCGAAAAGACATGAATTTAAGGATATGGACATGAATAAACTGAAAGAAATATAGAGTTTAGAGAAAAAGAGAGCTACCTGTACAGATATCAAGCTCTCAGATGGAAAACCAGTCCTAAGCAAAGAAGAGAAAGCAGAAAGGTGGAGGGAGTATATAGAGAGTCTGTACAAGGGAGATGTACTTGAGGCCAATTTTATGAAAATGGAAGAGGACGTAGATGAAGATGAGAAGAGAGACATGATACTGCGTGAATAATTTGACAAATCACTGAAACACTGAAGTCGAAACAACGTCTCAGGAGTAGATAATTTTCCATTAGAGCTACTGATAGCTACTCATGGCAAACTCTTGCATCTGGTGAGCAAGACGTACGAGACAGGCAAATGCCCTTAGACCTCGAGAAGAATATAATAATAGCAGTTCCAAAGAAAACAGGTGCTGACATTGTGAAGTCACAGTTGCAAAATACTAACACGAATCTTTTACAGAAGAATGGAAAGACAGTTAGCAGCCGACCTTGAGGAAGATCAGTTTAGATTCATGTGTAAGGTAGGAACACGTGAGGCAAAACAGACCCTATGACCTATCTTAGAAGAAGGTTAAGGAAAGGCAAGCCTACGTTTATAGCATTTGTGGACTTAGAGAAAGCTATTGACAATGTTGACACTCTTTCAAATTGTGCAGGTGTCAGGGGTAAAACACAGGGAGAGAAAGCCTATTCAGAATTTGTACAGAAAGCAGATTCCAGTTAGAATTGACGGACATCAAAGGGAAGCAGTGGTGGAGATGGGGGAGAGAGAGGGTTGTAGCCTATCCCCAGTGTTATCAATCCGTAAACTGAGCAAGCAGTAAAGGAAAGAAAAGAAAAATTTGGAGTAGGAATTAAAATCCAGGGAGAAGAAATAGAAACTTTGAGGTTTGTTGATGACATTGTGATTCTGCCAGACAAAGCAAAGAACTTGGAAGAACAGTTAACAGAATGGACAGTATCTTGAAAGGAGGATATAAGATGAACATCAACAAGAGAAACACGAGGATAATGGGATGTAGTCGAATTAAATCAAGGGATACTGAGGGAATTAGTTTAGAAAATGAGACACTTGAAGTGGTAAATGAGTTTTGCTATTTGGGAAGCAAAATAACTGATGCAGATCGAAGTACGGAGGATACAAAATGTTGTGGCGTAAGCACAAGCGGCGGAACGAAGAACGCAAGAGAAGAGAAGGCGGTGGAACGAAGTCGGCCAATGGCGCACTGATCAGGACCGCACCACGACAGGGGTGGCCTCTACAGGAGGAGAATATAAGAGCCGCTCCTGCCAGGCTCGGCCGCTCAGTATCGGCTCAGTATTCGGACAGGCCCAGTGGAGAAAGCTACGATAGCAGTTATTAGTGATCCACAAACTGTGTGTCAAACTTGCATGAACCTTGTATACAGCAAAGGACTCTGACTTACTTGCATGTCGTCCATGGCTTGCGACACCACTGTTACTTCAAAGTCAAGAGCTGTCAATCTGCTTTATTGAAATAGCGTTTCTGAAGAAGAGACATTTGTTAACATCGAGTACAGATTCAAGTATCAGGAAATCTTTCATGAAAGTATATTTACAGAGTGTAACCATATATGGAAGTGAAACATGGACGATAAACAGTTTAGAGGAGAACAGAGGCTTTTGAAATGTGGTGCTACAGAAGAATGCTGATGGTTAGATGGGTAGCCCTTGTAATTAACGGCAGCAATAAAAATTATGTGCACAAATAGGGTTAATAATAAGACAAGAAAATCTCTCTTAATGTAGTAAATACTAAAGTATAGAACAAATCTTAAATAATTCCAGCATTAAAAATCATGTTTCAGTTCCAAAATAGTTAACCCTGAGAGCTACAAAATGTTACGCTCAAATGTAGATAATAGTAACACCAAAAACTCATTTGAAACTGCAGTAATTAATGACAGAAAATTTTAACCGTTCATGCTAACAGACAATTTAACGTATGAAAATCATACCTCCAGAAAACTGACACTTGGCAGTTAGCCAATCATACAATACGGCAACAGAATAACGAAGCGACTACCCGCAAGGTGCAGCCAAACACTTTGACAGCACGACACCTTCACTGCACCCGCGGTGGGAAAGGCCAGAAAGGTGCAAAGGTAGATCTACAAAACACTAAGGCCCCGCGTCAACGACCAATGACGGCCAAGATAACATAAATTACACAGAGGCAACCCACGTAAGAACAGGTTATCACATGAGATGTTTACGACCAGGAGTTCCCATGGACAGTGGTCGTGTGAGTGAGCCACTGTGAGTGCCTCTTAGGCCAGAGTTCTTCAAAAGATTCTTTTAAAGCTGTGAAAGTCACAGGAGATCGTCAGAGAGTTTCAATAAAAGCTTATAGGTTGACCTAAAAGCGGAAGGGGACAACAGAACACCAGTATGTTTCTGTGAACGGTACGGGAAGCGAACTTCATTTACACGCCCAGACATAATGCCGCCAATCGTAAGATAAGAGCCAGGACACTGGTTACTTTTAGTTTGTTGACAGAAGACACAAGTACTGGGGAAGAAAATTCTGCAAGCTTTCGCTACATGCAGCAACAAAGAGGGAGATTTTCAATTGTCACAGTGGCAACCCTGTAATTTTATGTATGTCAGTAGTGCATTTTGGGGCGAGCACACATTAGCGGCGGTTCGTGTCTCGTTCGAAAGTCTGTCTGCGGCGCACTGCTGCAGCGTCACGCTCCTTTCACTGTTTCTGAGTGAGACTCGCGTTTGCGTCGTCTGTGCACTGCGTAGCTGACACTTTACGAGCCTTTTTCGTGGCTTTGTGACTGATTTTTATCGTTAGTTCTCTCTCAAACTGGGATCAAAACTCGAAGCCATCCAGTATATGTCGCTTTTCTGAGTTGAGCAGCATTTGGGAGGCGATTTGCATGTTATTACGCTAGTGCTTCAGAAAAATCTTACCCTTCTACGCATATTGCGGTTTACATTTTTTGAAGAAAGTAATTGTAAAACAATCCAACTTCAACTTGAAAAATATTGATTGAGAGGAAATAAATTAATTATTTTTGAAATGACTTTTCCTCAGTCTAGTTTCTATGAAGCGACCTATTTAATGAAAAACATCGTCAGGGAACTCTAGCTCACTGAACTGCAGTCTCAATATGGCGCTGTTTCCGATATAATAGAGGTGCCATTACACCTTCGTTTCTTTTAATTTGGAAAGTTAGCTGGATATTTTCTAATTATACGAACTGAATAAAATTTTATTTTCGGAATACCGAAACTTCACCTGCATTGGCATTTAGCAGCATTAATAATTATCAATTTAACATTTGTATTATTGTATTGGATTCTGCCTGAGTTCAGAATCTCTTGTTTTGTCGTTTGCATGTTGAGTTCACGTGCGTGACCAGCAGCTTGCAAAACGAAACCACCGCAGAAGCTCAGTCGACTCGCACCCAATACAACAGGTACGGCAATGAGTCATAAGCAATTCAGTAGTAATAATAGAAATAATATTTTAATAAAAATTTAAATTAGTGACGAACACAATCGAACCCTTTTTGTTTTCATTCCTCAGAAAATTTCATTTTGTCCCTCAGGGGTAATTAGCCCCATGTTGGGAACCTTAACTACCATAAAAATTGACAATAGCTACAAAATCACACCACATTTGTCATTCTTTAATTTCCTAAGGACCCTGGAACATACGAAACGGTACATCACAGAACTGTTTATTTACGATTCTGTTGTACGGTACAAATATATACCGAATAATGATTTCCTTTAGTAACAAAAAAATTGTTAGCAAATACCAGAAGATATGACCCTTAGCGTAAAGACATTGTATGTCTACCCTACAAAGTCGAATTTTGTCCGCTACACTTCAGGCCAAATCATTGAATTTGGAACATGATTTCACCTACATTACTTAATGTACGAAATACGCCACCACAGCTGTAGCTTGAGATAAAACACCACAGATGTGATAGTAAATCATCAAAAGCAATAGAACTGTTTCCCGATACAGAAGGAACCAGTTCTACACATGTTGCTAAATTTGAACCACAAACGGCAAGGAACATGTTTGTTTTTGTAGCAAAAGTAACTAGATTTACAACATTATTCGTGCGTTAGAGAGACGAGTGATGTTTAAGAGTAGGTGAATCGTTTGACTCCAAAAAATTGTTTAAGTGTCAAGGATAATATTTGTGATAATAACAACAGACATCATGAGAAATATGGGTTTCACATGCTCGAAATACACGTTTATATTCCCTTGCGTTTAGCGGAGTAAGCTGCAAATATGTACGTACTTGAAAGTATATCTTCACAAATAAGTTGTAGCTTATGTTATTAGGTCAAACGGCTCTGAGCACTATGGCACTTAACATCTGAGGTTCGAATGGTTCAAATGGCTCTGAGCACTATGGGACTCAACTGCTGAGGTCATTAGTCCCCTAGAACTTAGAACTAGTTAAACCTAACTAACCTAAGGACATCACAAACATCCATGCCCGAGGCAGGATTCGAACCTGCGACCGTATCGGTCGCGTGATTCCAGACTAAAGTGCCTTGAACCGCTCGGCCACACCAACCGGCTTATGTTATCGAATTAACGTAATTCGTCTGGTTGCACATGAGTTTCACGATAATTCATGTCTTTAGGTAATTTACTAACCCAAGGAACGCACAATTATAACAACCGTTTCGTTAATCGAGTAGAAAATAATAAAAAACCAACACTATCCTCAAGACGCACCTGACTTGTCTGCTTTCTCACCGCTTGGAGCCCTAGTGTCGCTGCAGCCGTCAAATGTTAACAACTTTCGCAACAGAGTGTCTCGTGGATGTATTTAATAGACTGTGACGTTTATCAAGACGTAGAGAAATTATGGGCAAAGCTTAAACTGATTGCAAATCGCGCCATGGCAAGTACCTGCCGACTGGATTAAGGGTAGAAGAAACACGGAACGGTTTCATTCTAAAATTGTTGATAAAACAGAGGCTGTTGCACTATCGCTTCAAAACAGAACGCGCAAATGATGACAGATAGTAAAATCGTGCATCTGAAAGACCGATGTGCGAAACATACAACTACCACCATCACCTATCGAAAGATCTTCCCGAGAACCCGAGAAAATTCTAGTCCCAAGTAAAATCTCTCGACGGGCCTAAGACATCTGCCCATTCACTTTGTGACCAGTCTAGTGTGGTGCCACGTAAGTCAACGGAAGGAAAGCCGAAATTTTAAACCTAGCTTTTAAGAAATCATTCACCCATGAGGATCGTACAAACATATCGTCGTCTGACCGTCGCACAAGTTCCCGTATGGAGGTCCGAGTAATAGGCTTCAAAAAATGGCTCTGAGCACTATGGGACATAAATTCTAAGGTCATCAGTCCCCTAGAACTTAGAACTACTTAAACCTAACTAACCTCTGGACATTACGCATATCCATGCCCGATACAGGATTCGAACCTGAGACCGTAGCGGTCGCGCGGTTCCAGACAGTAGTGCCTGGAACCGCTCGGCCACTACGGCCGGCTAATAGGCTTCACTGATGTTCAGAAGCAACTGAAAGGGTTGAAAACAAAGAGGTCACAAGGTCTGAAATGAGTCCCAGTTCGATTTTACACAGAGTTCCTACGGCATTTGCCCCTTACTTACCATGCATTTATCTAGAATTTCTCACCCAGCGCAAAGTCCCAAGCGACTGGAAACAAATGGAGGTGACTTCACTATATAAAAAGAGTGAAAGGACCCATAAAATTACAAATCAATATCCATAACATCCGTTTGCTACAGGATTCTTGAACGTATTCTCAGTCGAATATAATAAAATTACTTAGAACGGGGCCTCTTCTGTTCACGAAGTTAAAAACCATCGCAAGTGCAAAGCTCACGTTGCCCTTTTCTAATGTGATATACTGCAAACCATGGATGAGGGGCGACACACAGATTCCATATTCGTAGATTTCCGGAAACAAATTGCAAACTGCTAAAGAAGGTCAGGACATGCAGAGAATGCGAGAATGGCTCGAAGGCTTCTTAAATAAGAGAACTCAGTACGTTGTCCTCGACGGCGAGTGCTCATCACAGACAAGGGCACCGTTTGGAGTGCGCGAGGGAAGCGTGACAGGACCGCTGTTGTTATCTATATACATAAATTATTTGGCGGACAGGGTGGGCAGCAATCTCCGGTTGTTTGCTGATGATGCTGTGGTGTACGGTAAGCTGTCGTCGTTTAGTGACTGTATGAAGGCACAAGACCACTTAGACAAAATTTCCAGTTGGTGCCATGAATGGCAACTTGCTCTAACTATAGAATAACGTAAGGAAATCCAGATGACTAGGAAAGCAATCCCGTAGTGTTCGAATACAGCATTAGTAGTGGACTGCCTCACATAGTCGCGTCGATTGAATACCTAGAAGTAATATTGCAAATCTGAAATGGAACAAGAACGGAAGGACAATAGCAGGGAAGGCTAACGATCGAAATAGGTTTGTTGGGAGGATTTTAGTAAAGAGTGGTTCACTTGTAAATGGGAGCACGTAAAGGGGACCACGTACAGAACACTAGTACCACCCATTCTTCAATACTGCTCAAGTATTTGGAATTCGCAACAGGTCGGATTAGAGGAATACATCGAAGCATTTTCGAGGTGAGCCGCTAGATTCATTACTGATCATTTCGATTAACTGAAGTGCCTCTTGAACTCAAATGGGAACGCGACTGAGAAAATTTAGGGAAATGGATTTTGTAGCTGACGGCAGACCGATTCTACTGCCGCCAACGTACGTTTCCCGTAAGGCTTTTAAAGAGAAGATGAAGGAGGGCTTGTACACACGCATACGAGAGAGTGCCTTTCGTCCCTCGCACTATTTGCGAGTTGAATGGGAAAGGAAATGGCGAGTAGAGGTATACAAGGTACCCTCCGTCACTCACGATATCGCGACTTGTAGAGTATTTACTGCTTGTAGATGTTCGTAGTAGGCCTAACAGAGACCCAGAGCTGTACGCGGAAATAGTACGGTGCAATTAGAGCCAAACTTTAACATTCAAGGTAAAAGTCTCCCTCCAGCTCTAAATTCTTCCAAACAGTCCATATATTGTTTGCGTTGGGTGGGAGGAGTGGAGAAGTTGGTAAAGAAGTGCAATATACAAAAATAATCTATATTAAACTACGAACAAAAATGGTCCCATGCATAATCTTCCTTTCGTATTTTTTTAGATTTTGTGGAATAAATATGTCATTATCACTAAGGAAACTAATTATTTATACAGGATAGTGTTTTATAAAAGCAAATTGCAATTTTAGTGGCCGGTGGTATGTTAGTGATAAGCCCTTGAAGGAACAACAACCTCACCACCTCCTCAAGGGGCGCTACTTTTTAAGGGAAAAGAGGCTTCCACAGGCCTAGGCCATATAAAACTGTGGTACGGAGAAACCCACTCTGAACTTTCTCTGGACAATGCCGCATCACGAGTGAATATCTTTCCGACATTTTTAATGTTTAATTTTAAATTATAAAATTATTTCTGTATAATAATTATGATATATAATTATATCATTTTTAATCATCCTATCATTAGAACTGCATTTTTTGGAGGTTTCTCTTTAGAAGATATACATATCTGGCTGGATATTGCAAAATATAATTTTCGAACTGCATAAACTGAGTTCAGTAGTAATATTGAACAAAAATGTAGAATGTTAAATGTAAAGTATTCATCAGTAATCAGTCCTCTTCAAACATAGCACCCTCCACATCTAGATCTTCGTGTACAATGTTCATGTCTCTGTCGTCACATCCTCGGCCTGAGAAATTACTGCATATACTTGAGCAGTTGAGACCGCGCTTTCTGCACTAGCAGTTACGGACGCATTCGTCTTTGCAAGAGCGCACTATGTGGGACTGATTTGATTTGATTTGATTTTGACAGGGAAGCTAAAACAGTTTAGGCCTAACCCGCCACTGCCCACACCGAAACCGAGTTTATGGTGTGGTATCGCTCCGTATGTATCTAGTGAAGCCAACCAATGCCCTTAAATAGTGCAAGGAGTCCGTTTTTCAGTTTTTTGTTAGACACAATGTCTTCAGGTCTAGTTGTCCTGAAGATTCTGTATCTTGTGCTCTCCAGTGCCACGCATTCGAAGATTACGTTTGATGCAGTTTCTTCACCCTCATCACAGATCCTACATTTAGGGTCTTCTTCCATTATACCCACTGTATGTAGGTGTTTTTAGAAATTCCCATAGCTGGTCATCTGTCCAGTCAAGAGTTTGATCTCTTTCCTGTTCAATCGCAGGATTACAGACCTTCTTTTAAAACATGGCTTGGGCATCATTACCTTACCATGTTTTTGTTTATGGGCCTTGGTCCAATATTCTACGGCTGTTTCCTGAGCCAGATCCGTAGTTCTAGTTTGATCATAGCCTTGGTGAGTGTCAGGACAGATTCCAGTCCAATAAGTGGAGTCGTTGCCACCGGCCTGGCCAATCTGTCAGCTTGTTCATTGCAACAGATCCCTGAGTGGCCAGGGACCCACACTAGGTTAACCCTACTGCTTCCCCCTAGCTCCACCAGAGCCCTATCGTATTCTTCAACAATCTTAGATCTTGTTGCAGGAACTGCCAATGATTTCAGGGCTGCCTGGCTGTCTGAATAGACGTAGATGCTACGGTCATTGTAGCACCTACATGTATTCTCCTCCATACATGCCCTGATTGCAGTAATTTCAGTTTGGAACACAGAGGAGACTTTTCCTAGATAGATGATGCTCTTCAGTCTTGGCTGAACCCCGTACACACCCACTGCAATGCCTTGGTCTGATTTCGACCCATTTGTGAACCAAACAATGTCCCCCACCACGGTGTCGAACAGTTTTTTCCCACTGCTCCCTGCTTCCAACTATTAATTGTAAGGCTGGATGAAGCAGTTGGGAGCTATTATATAGTCGGCAGGCATTTCCCCAGCCATTCCTATTTTTACCGCACTCACTATGTCAGTGTACGTTTCTGATATCCCGATGAGATCCAGTTTTTGCCAATATGCCCCAGCTGCTGCCTCCATCTTGATCCAAAGGTGTAGTGGAGGCATGTGCTGCATGGCTTCCATCCCAGTAGTTGGTGTGCTACCAATTCCGCCTGTTATGGCTAAGCAGGCCAGTCTCTGCACCTTAGCACGCTCCTTAGCTGCAACTCGCTTCTTCCACCACACTAAGGCCCTATAGGAAATCCTAGGTTTAACCACTGTGTTGTATATCCAGTGCATACATCTGGAGCTTGGGCCCCAGTTTTTACCACAAGCCCTTCTGGTATTCACTAGAGTACTTTTCGCCTTGGAGCAGATACTCTTAATGTGAGGGGTCCATGTTAGTTTCTCATCTAAGGTTACCCCTAGATATTTCACTATGCCCTTCACAGATAGAGTTTCATTGAAGAGCCTTAGATTCCAACTTGAGTATTGGATATGCCTCTTCGTAAATGGAACCACAACAGTCTTAATAGGATTAACCCTCAGATCCTGTTTAATGCTCCACTTTTGCACAATCCTCCTTGTGCCATATTTCTAACTGTGTCATTAAATTTGCCAATATTACTATGACAAGATCATGTGCGTATACTTACAGAAGCATTGTCTGGAATTTAGTTCCACAATGAGTTCGTTCACTAATAGATTCCACAATAAAGGGGACACAATTCCTCCTTGTGGGCAGCCTGTAGTGGTATTAATTACCGTCTTTTCATTCTTCAAGGTATCCTCTACCTTCCTTCCACTAAGCAAGGCCCTGGTCCACCTACATATAGTGGTCCCTAGGTCATGTTCCTCTGCTGCCCTTACCATGGAATCAAAGGTCGTGTTATTGAAGGACCCCTCGATATCCAGGATGATGCAGAGGGCTATTTCTTGGAAGTGAAGTGCTTTCTCCACCCTCTCAACGAGTTGGTGGAGAGCTGTCTCACATGATTTACCTGGTTGATATGTACGTTGGTTTGAATGTAGAGGGGACCTAATTAGCCTCCTCTCCCAAATGTATACATTAACCAGTTTTTTGCAGTGTTTTGAGAATGAAAGGGGACAGACTGATTGGTCTCATATCCTTGGCCTTGGTATGATCAGTTCTCCTGACTTTGGAATGAAGAAAACATTCACTGCCCTCCAAGCATTGCGAATGATTCCTACTGCTAGGCTAACCCTGAATAACCTGTTTTAGGAGAGCTGGAAAAATTCCATCTGGGCCAGGTGCCTTGAATGGTTGGAATGTTCCCACCGCCCATTGGATTTTATTAAAGTCCACACACTCCTTGGCCGATTCCCAGTCATCTCTTCGAGTGCCTAAGAACCATTGTCTCTCTGGGACCACATTCTGGTCTGTGTTGTCCGGCACCGCACATTGAGGAAAGTGAGCTTTGAGGAGCAGTTTCAGTATCTCGTGTGCTGTCTTTGTATATTCCGCATCCTCCTTCCTCATTGTACCTCCTAGGTTGATTGGTACTCTACCGAGGATTCTGTAAGTCTGGCTTGGGCAGCTATACTCTCCACTTCCTCACAGAATGCCTTCCAGGATGTCTTCTGTACTTGTCTGATTTCAAGGTTGTAGTTGACAAGGGCCTCACGATATATAGCCCATTGTCCTTTACATCTTGCAATGTTAAACAGCATTCGTACCTGTTTTCTTTGAATTTCCAAGTTATTATTCCACCAAGGCGCACTCCTATTTGTGCACTTCTTAGTGACTGTGCAATTGTCCTGATATGAGGTCACTATGGCAGAGGTAACAGCCTCTGCTACTTCCTCAAACTCTACTGGATTCCTTATAGAGGTTTTAATTTCCGATAAGCCTAAGTCAAGGTCCGTCCTGTATGTCTCCCAGTCTGTTTTCATGGGATTCCTATAGGTCATGACACTATTAGGGAAAGTAATTCCTGGGGAGCTGCAGGACGCATTGTTGTAATTGGACTGAGGTGTTTGCCAATCTTCTTTCACTCGCACTCGATTGCATTCTTCTTCTCATTCAGCCACTGCTGCCAGTAAGCTTATGAAAGGTGGGGGAGGGGCGGGGGGCAGGAGGAATGCAGCCAACTTGAACAATGAATGTATTGACTGTTTTGCAAGACCCTGAAAGTAACACTAGTGGTGAAAACAATCTAGATCTTCAATGTTCTTGGCTCCAAACATCACAAGGAAGAAAATTCTGTCCAGCATCAGTCACTGCACTGGGGTCAGCTTTGGTATCGTTGAAGACTAGAAGTTTCGTACAAAGAGCGTTGTTGGCTTTGCACTTTTCACTGGTTGTAGACAGTTGAGAGAGTGTTACATCCTGTGAAGGGGTATATTGCTAAGAGTACACCTTTCATATTCCCAATGCATCGCTGAACGTCATAAGTAGTCTATAATTTTTCCTGAGATTGTCTTTCTTTGGTACCACGATTTTCAATTTGTTCTCTGATAGTGTGTGGAAAGTCAACAAGACTAGTAAGCCCATGTCATCACAAAGCGAACAAGCTTCAACTCCTTTCTTCGCTCCATCAATCGCTATTGAACCATTAATATATTAGCATCAGGAGTGAGTCTTCTGCCTTCAATTCAGTGTTGGTGGTAGAACGTGATCTGGGTACGTGTTCTTCATCTTTTGTGTTTCCTTGCTTGTATCGTGGTAAAACGAGGAGCAAGTGGCAGCAGTAACTATGACTCTCTTAAGGTAGCCAAATGACTCGTCAACAGGCAAATTACATCGGCAAACTCGAGGAGCTCCCGGCATGAGTACTGTGAAAGTCTTAACGTCAACAAATATTGGCGTATCGCTTCTGGTGAACTGGCCAGAGAAAGCTTGAGGATGTGACAGTGATAAAACTGGGTGCAAGTGGTAGGAGTAACTATGACTCACTTAAGGTAGCCAAATGCCTCGTCAATAGGCGAAATACATCGGCATTCTCGAGGAGCTCCCGGCAGGAGTACTGTGAAAGTATTAAGGTCAACAAATAATGGTGTATCGTTTCTGGTTAACTGGCCAGAGCAAGCTTGTAGATGTGACTATGTGAAACGGGGAGAAACTGGCAGGAGTAACTATGACTCTCTTAAGGTAGCCAAATGCCTCGTCATCAGGCGAATTCCAACGGCAAACTCGAGGAGCTCCCGGCAGGAGTACTGTGAAAGTCTTAAGGTCAACAAATAATGGTGTATCGCTTCTGGTGAACTGGCCAGAGTAAGCTTGTAGATGTGACTGTGGTAAAACGAGGAGCAAGTTGCAGGAGTATGTAGCTCCCCTGGGCTACTTCCATGCTCCTGTTGCCCAGGGGGGCCTCGGCATCCCATCTTGCCGATGGATGGGGCCAACCCTTCGCCGGTCCCGTCTCCTGGCGCTGAAGAAGATAGGGCCAGCCTTCGACGGTGCAGGCCTGGTGGAGGTACAGCGTGATATCGAGGTGCTGGAGCGGCACCTTATGTGGGAGGGCCACCTCCTCAAATCGTCGACACAGGTTGGAGAGATGTGGGCCGCGCGCCTGCACGTTGCCATTGACGGTGCGGCGCTATCATCTTCTGCCGCCGTCAAGAGGCAACACCAATGGGTCGCCGACACCAGTCGCCCGCTATCTGGGCGTAACTACATCGACGCCCTCCGCGCCCGCATCAACGCCTTCCCGACCAGGGCACGGCGCAGTCGGGGGCGGGAGGCGGACACCAGATGCTGCGCGGGCTGCCAAGCCGTGGAGACCGCCAACCACGTCCTGCAGGCTTGCTTCAGGACGCACGGGTCCCGAGTTAAGCGACACGACGCGATCGTGCGTTATGTCGCTCGTGGACTCGTGCAGAGGGGCTTCAACGTCTCGGTGGAGCCCCACCTCCGGACATCCGAGAGACTCCGCAAGCCTGACGTGGTGGCGGTCAAAGACGGCATTGCCCGCGTGATCGACGCCCAGGTAGTCGGAGATCATCTCCGGCTCGACTGGTGTCATTCCCAGAAGGCGGCATACTACGACACGCCGTCCATCAGGCGTGCCATCTCCAACCTGCACCGAGACGTTGAGGAGGTTACTGTGTCCACCGCAACGTTGAACTGGAGGGGTGTATGGTCTCCAGCGTCGGCGAGAGACCTTTCCGCACTTGGTTTCCGACCCCGAGAACTGGCGGTACTGAGCACAAGGGTACAGCAGAGCTGCTGCACGAGCTATCGAATCTTCGAACACATGACGGCGCCACGCCCGATGGAACGAGCCGGCGTCGGATAGGATGCTGGTTATCTCTTCGCCTTGATTCCTGGGGCCTATCCACAGGAGGAATAAACCGTCTTTATTCTTGTTTCTTTTGCCTTTTCATTGGTGTTTCCGTCCATCATATATATGTACGTTAGTTATTATTGGTGTCGCCCTGTAAGTCCCACCCCGGTGATGGACAATGGCGAAAACTCACACCATCCTAGTAATACGCCTTTACTATGTAACATATAGGTGTTATTCATTTATTGATGAATAAAGACGGCTAGAAATAGCCAAATGCGTCGTCAACAGCCGAATTACATCGGCAAACTCGAGGAGCTCCCGGCAGGAGTACTGTGAAAGTCTCAAGGGCGACAAATAATGACGTACCGCTTCAGGTGAACTGAGCCATAGGAAGCTTGAAAATGTGGCTGTGGTTAACAGCGAGCATTTGGCAGGTGTAACAATGACTCTTTTAAGGTAGAAAAATGCCTCGTCAACAGGCGAAAAACATCGGCATTCTCGAGGAGCTCCCGGCAGGAGTACTGTGAAAGTCTTAAGGTCAACAAATAATGGTGTATCGCTTCTGGTTAACTGGCCAGAGCAAGCTTGTACATGTGACTATTGTGAAACGGGGAGAAACTGGCAGGACTAACTATGACTCCCTTAAGGTAGCCAAATGCCTCGTCAACAGGCGAATTCCAACGGCAAACTCGAGGAGCTCCCGGCAGGAGTACTGTGAAAGTCTTAAGGTCAACAAATAATGGTGTATCGCTTCTGGTGAACTAGCCAGAGTAAGCTTGTAGATGCGACTGTGGTTAAACGAGGAGCAAGTGGCAGGAGTAACTATGACTCTCTTAAGGTAGCCAAATGCCTCGTCAACAGGCGAATTCCAACGGCAAACTCTAGGAGTTCCCGGCAGGAGTACTGTAAAAGTCTTAAGGTCAGCAAATAATGGTGTATCGCTTCCGGTGAACTGGCCAGAGTAAGTTTGTAGATGTGACTGTGGTTTAACGAGGAGCAAGTGGCAGGAGTACGTATGACTCTCTTAAGGTCGCCAAATGCCTCGTCAACAGGCGAAAAACATCGGCATTCTCGAGGAGCTCCCGGCAGGAGTACTGTGAAAGTCTTAAGGTCAACAAATAATGGTGTATCGCTTCTGGTTAACTGGCCAGAGCAAGCTTGTACATGTGACTATTGTGAAACGGGGAGAAACTGGCAGGACTAACTATAAATCTCTTAAGGATCCAAATGCCTAGTCAACAGGCGAATTCAAACGGCAAACTCGAGGAGCTCCCGGCAGGAGTACTGTGAAAGTCTCTAGGCCGACAAATAATGACGTACCGCTTCAGGTGAACTGGGCCAGAGGAAGCTTGAAAATGTGGCTGTGGTTATCAGCGAGCATTTGGCAGGTGTAACAATGACTCTCTTAAGGTAGAAAAATGCCTCGTCAACAGGCGAAAAACATCGGCATTCTCGAGGAGCTCCCGGCAGGACTACTGTGAAAGTATTAAGGTCAACAAATAATGGTGTATCGCTTCTGGTTAACTGGCCAGAGCAAGCTTGTAGATGTGACTATGGTGAAACGGGGAGAAACTGGCAGGAGTAACTATGACTCTCTTAAGGTAGCCAAATGCCTCGTAAACAGGCGAATCCCAACGGCAAACTCGAGGAGCTCCTGGCAGGAGTACTGTGAAAGTCTTAAGGTCAACAAATAATGGCGTATCGCTTCTGGTGAACAGAGTAAGCTTGTAGATGTGACTGTGGTAAAATGGGGAGCAAGTGGCAGGAGTAACTATGACTCTCTTAGGGTTGCCAAATGACTCGTCAAAAGGCGAATTACATCGGCAAACCCGAGGAGCTCCCGGAAGGAGTACTGTGAAAGCCTTAAGGTCAACAAATAATGGCGTATCGCTCCTGGTGAACTGGCCAGAGTAAGCTTGTAGATGTGACTGTGTGAAACGGGGTGCAACTGGCAGGAGTAACTATGACTCTCTTAAGGAACCCAAATGCCTCATCAACATGCGAAATACATCTGCAAACTCGAGGAGCTCCCAGCAGTAGTACTGTGAAACACTTTATGTCGACAGATAATGGCGTATCGCTTGTGGTTAACTGGCCAGAGAAAGCTTGAGGATGTGACAGTGATAAAACTGGGTGCAAGTGGTAGGAGTAACTAAGACTCACTTAAGGTAGCCAAATGCCTCGTCAATAGGCGAAATACATCGGCATCCTCGAGGAGCTCCCGGCAGGAGTACTGTGAAAGTCTTAAGGTCAACAAATAATGGTGTATCGCTTCTGGTTAACTGGCCAGAGCAAGCTTGTAGATGTGACTATGTGAAATGGGGAGAAACTGGCAGGAGTAACTATGACTCTCTTAAGGTAGCCAAATGCCTCGTCATCAGGCGAATTCCAACGGCAAACTCGAGGAGCTCCCGGCAGGAGTACTGTGAAAGTCTTAAGGTCAACAAATAATGGTGTATCGCTTCTGGTGAACTGGCCAGAGTTAGCTTGTAGATGTGACTGTGGTAAAACGAGGAGCAAGTGGCAGGAGTATGTAGCTCCCCTGGGCTACTTCCATGCTCCTGTTGCCCAGGGGGGCCTCGGCAACCCATCTTGCCGATGGATGGGGCCAACCCTTCGCCGGTCCCGTCTCCTGGCGCTGAAGAAGATAGGGCCAGCCTTCGACGGTGCAGGCCTGGACGAGGTACAGCGTGAGATCGAGGTGCTGGAGCGGCACCTTATGTGGGAGGGCCACCTCCTCAAATCGTCGACACAGGTTGGAGAGATGTGGGCCGCGCGCCTGCACGTTGCCATTGACGGTGCGGCGCTATCATCTTCTGCCGCCGTCAAGAGGCAACGCCAATGGGTCGCCGACACCAGTCGCCCGCTATCTGCGCGTAACTACATCGACGCCCTCCGCGCCCGCTTCAACGCCTTCCCGACCAGGGCACGGCGCAGTCGGGGGCGGGAGGCGGACACCAGATGCTGCGCGGGCTGCCAAGCCGTGGAGACCGCCAACCACGTCCTGCAGGCTTGCTTCAGGACGCACGGGTCCCGAGTTAAGCGACACGACGCGATCGTGCGTTATGTCGCTCGTGGACTCGTGCAGAGGGGCTTCAACGTCTCGGTGGAGCCCCACCTCCGGACATCCGAGGGACTCCGCAAGCCTGACGTGGTGGCGGTCAAAGACGGCATTGCCCGCGTGATCGACGCCCAGGTAGTCGGAGATCATCTCCGGCTCGACTGGTGTCATTCCCAGAAGGCGGCATACTACGACACGCCGTCCATCAGGCGTTCCATCTCCAACCTGCACCGAGACGTTGAGGAGGTTACTGTGTCCACCGCAACATTGAACTGGAGGGGTGTATGGTCTCCAGCGTCGGCGAGAGACCTTTCCGCACTTGGTTTCCGACCCCGAGAACTGGCGGTACTGAGCACAAGGGTACAGCAGAGCTGCTGCACGAGCTATCGAATCTTCGAACACATGACGGCGCCACGCCCGATGGAACGAGCCGGCGTCGGATAGGATGCTGGTTATCTCTTCGCCTTGATTCCTGGGGCCTATCCACAGGAGGAATAAACCGTCTTTATTCTTGTTTCTTTTGCCTTTTCATTGGTGTTTCCTTCCATCATATATATGTACGTTAGTTATTATTGGTGTCGCCCTGTAAGTCCCACCCCGGTGATGGACAATGGCGAAAACTCACACCATCCTAGTAATACGCCTTTACTATGTAACATATAGGTGTTATTCATTTATTGATGAATAAAGACGGCTAGAAATAGCCAAATGCGTCGTCAACAGCCGAATTACATCGGCAAACTCGAGGAGCTCCCGGCAGGAGTACTGTGAAAGTCTCAAGGGCGACAAATAATGACGTACCGCTTCAGGTGAACTGAGCCATAGGAAGCTTGAAAATGTGGCTGTGGTTAACAGCGAGCATTTGGCAGGTGTAACAATGACTCTTTTAAGGTAGAAAAATGCCTCGTCAACAGGCGAAGAACATCGGCATTCTCGAGGAGCTCCCGGCATGAGTACTGTGAAAGTCTTAAGGTCAACAAATAATGGTGTATCGCTTCTGGTTAACTGGCCAGAGCAAGCTTGTACATGTGACTATTGTGAAACGGGGAGAAACTGGCAGGACTAACTATGACTCCCTTAAGGTAGCCAAATGCCTCGTCAACAGGCGAATTCCAACGGCAAACTCGAGGAGCTCCCGGCAGGAGTACTGTGAAAGTCTTAAGGTCAACAAATAATGGTGTATCGCTTCTGGTTAACTGGCCAGAGCAAGCTTGTAGATGTGACTATGTGAAACGGGGAGAAACTGGCAGGAGTAACTATGACTCTCTTAAGGTAGCCAAATGCCTCGTCATCAGGCGAATTCCAACGGCAAACTCGAGGAGCTCCCGGCAGGAGTACTGTGAAAGTCTTAAGGTCAACAAATAATGGTGTATCGCTTCTGGTGAACTGGCCAGAGTAAGCTTGTAGATGTGACTGTGGTAAAACGAGGAGCAAGTGGCAGGAGTATGTAGCTCCCCTGGGCTACTTCCATGCTCCTGTTGCCCAGGGGGGCCTCGGCATCCCATCTTGCCGATGGATGGGGCCAACCCTTCGCCGGTCCCGTCTCCTGGCGCTGAAGAAGATAGGGCCAGCCTTCGACGGTGCAGGCCTGGACGAGGTACAGCGTGATATCGAGGTGCTGGAGCGGCACCTTATGTGGGAGGGCCACATCCTCAAATCGTCGACACAGGTTGGAGAGATGTGGGCCGCGCGCCTGCACGTTGCCATTGACGATGCGGCGCTATCATCTTCTGCCGCCGTCAAGAGGCAACACAAATGGGTCGCCGACACCAGTCGCCCGCTAACTGGGCGTAACTACATCGACGCCCTCCGCGCCCGCATCAACGCCTTCCCGACCAGGGCACGGCGCAGTCGGGGGCGGGAGGCGGACACCAGATGCTGCGCGGGCTGCCAAGCCGTGGAGACCGCCAACCACGTCCTGCAGGCTTGCTTCAGGACGCACGGGTCCCGAGTTAAGCGACACGACGCGATCGTGCGTTATGTCGCTCGTGGACTCGTGCAGAGGGGCTTCAACGTCTCGGTGGAGCCCCACCTCCGGACATCCGAGGGACTCCGCAAGCCTGACGTGGTGGCGGTCAAAGACGGCATTGCCCGCGTGATCGACGCCCAGGTAGTCGGAGATCATCTCCGGCTCGACTGGTGTCATTCCCAGAAGGCGGCATACTACGACACGCCGTCCATCAGGCGTTCCATCTCCAACCTGCACCGAGACGTTGAGGAGGTTACTGTGTCCACCGCAACATTGAACTGGAGGGGTGTATGGTCTCCAGCGTCGGCGAGAGACCTTTCCGCACTTGGTTTCCGACCCCGAGAACTGGCGGTACTGAGCACAAGGGTACAGCAGAGCTGCTGCACGAGCTATCGAATCTTCGAACACATGACGGCGCCACGCCCGATGGAACGAGCCGGCGTCGGATAGGATGCTGGTTATCTCTTCGCCTTGATTCCTGGGGCCTATCCACAGGAGGAATAAACCGTCTTTATTCTTGTTTCTTTTGCCTTTTCATTGGTGTTTCCTTCCATCATATATATGTACGTTAGTTATTATTGGTGTCGCCCTGTAAGTCCCACCCCGGTGATGGACAATGGCGAAAACTCACACCATCCTAGTAATACGCCTTTACTATGTAACATATAGGTGTTATTCATTTATTGATGAATAAAGACGGCTAGAAATAGCCAAATGCGTCGTCAACAGCCGAATTACATCGGCAAACTCGAGGAGCTCCCGGCAGGAGTACTGTGAAAGTCTCAAGGGCGACAAATAATGACGTACCGCTTCAGGTGAACTGAGCCATAGGAAGCTTGAAAATGTGGCTGTGGTTAACAGCGAGCATTTGGCAGGTGTAACAATGACTCTTTTAAGGTAGAAAAATGCCTCGTCAACAGGCGAAGAACATCGGCATTCTCGAGGAGCTCCCGGCATGAGTACTGTGAAAGTCTTAAGGTCAACAAATAATGGTGTATCGCTTCTGGTTAACTGGCCAGAGCAAGCTTGTACATGTGACTATTGTGAAACGGGGAGAAACTGGCAGGACTAACTATGACTCCCTTAAGGTAGCCAAATGCCTCGTCAACAGGCGAATTCCAACGGCAAACTCGAGGAGCTCCCGGCAGGAGTACTGTGAAAGTCTTAAGGTCAACAAATAATGGTGTATCGCTTCTGGTTAACTGGCCAGAGCAAGCTTGTAGATGTGACTATGTGAAACGGGGAGAAACTGGCAGGAGTAACTATGACTCTCTTAAGGTAGCCAAATGCCTCGTCATCAGGCGAATTCCAACGGCAAACTCGAGGAGCTCCCGGCAGGAGTACTGTGAAAGTCTTAAGGTCAACAAATAATGGTGTATCGCTTCTGGTGAACTGGCCAGAGTAAGCTTGTAGATGTGACTGTGGTAAAACGAGGAGCAAGTGGCAGGAGTATGTAGCTCCCCTGGGCTACTTCCATGCTCCTGTTGCCCAGGGGGGCCTCGGCATCCCATCTTGCCGATGGATGGGGCCAACCCTTCGCCGGTCCCGTCTCCTGGCGCTGAAGAAGATAGGGCCAGCCTTCGACGGTGCAGGCCTGGACGAGGTACAGCGTGATATCGAGGTGCTGGAGCGGCACCTTATGTGGGAGGGCCACATCCTCAAATCGTCGACACAGGTTGGAGAGATGTGGGCCGCGCGCCTGCACGTTGCCATTGACGATGCGGCGCTATCATCTTCTGCCGCCGTCAAGAGGCAACACAAATGGGTCGCCGACACCAGTCGCCCGCTAACTGGGCGTAACTACATCGACGCCCTCCGCGCCCGCATCAACGCCTTCCCGACCAGGGCACGGCGCAGTCGGGGGCGGGAGGCGGACACCAGATGCTGCGCGGGCTGCCAAGCCGTGGAGACCGCCAACCACGTCCTGCAGGCTTGCTTCAGGACGCACGGGTCCCGAGTTAAGCGACACGACGCGATCGTGCGTTATGTCGCTCGTGGACTCGTGCAGAGGGGCTTCAACGTCTCGGTGGAGCCCCACCTCCGGACATCCGAGGGACTCCGCAAGCCTGACGTGGTGGCGGTCAAAGACGGCATTGCCCGCGTGATCGACGCCCAGGTAGTCGGAGATCATCTCCGGCTCGACTGGTGTCATTCCCAGAAGGCGGCATACTACGACACGCCGTCCATCAGGCGTGCCATCTCCAACCTGCACCGAGACGTTGAGGAGGTTACTGTGTCCACCGCAACATTGAACTGGAGGGGTGTATGGTCTCCAGCGTCGGCGAGAGACCTTTCCGCACTTGGTTTCCGACCCCGAGAACTGGCGGTACTGAGCACAAGGGTACAGCAGAGCTGCTGCACGAGCTATCGAATCTTCGAACACATGACGGCGCCACGCCCGATGGAACGAGCCGGCGTCGGATAGGATGCTGGTTATCTCTTCGCCTTGATTCCTGGGGCCTATCCACAGGAGGAATAAACCGTCTTTATTCTTGTTTCTTTTGCCTTTTCATTGGTGATTCCTTCCATCATATATATGTACGTTAGTTATTATTGGTGTCGCCCTGTAAGTCCCAACCCGGTGATGGACAATGGCGAAAACTCACACCATCCTAGTAATACGCCTTTACTATGTAACATATAGGTGTTATTCATTTATTGATGAATAAAGACGGCTAGAAATAGCCAATTGCGTCGTCAACAGCCGAATTACATCGGCAAACTCGAGGAGCTCCCGGCAGGAGTACTGTGAAAGTCTCAAGGGCGACAAATAATGACGTACCGCTTCAGGTGAACTGAGCCATACGAAGCTTGAAAATGTGGCTGTGGTTAACAGCGAGCATTTGGCAGGTGTAACAATGACTCTTTTAAGGTAGAAAAATGCCTCGTCAACAGGCGAAAAACATCGGCATTCTCGAGGAGCTCCCGGCAGGAGTACTGTGAAAGTCTTAAGGTCAACAAATAATGGTGTATCGCTTCTGGTTAACTGGCCAGAGCAAGCTTGTACAGCCGGCCGAAGTGGCCGCGCGGTTCTGGCGCTGCAGTCTGGAACCGCGAGACCGCTACGGTCGCGGGTTCGAGTCCTGCCTCGGGCATGGATGTGTGTGGTGTCCTTGGGTTAGTTGGGTTTAACTAGTTCTAAGTTCTAGGGGACTAATGACCTCAGCAGTTGAGTCCCATAGTGCTCAGAGCCAAGCTTGTACATGTGACTATTGTGAAACGGGGAGAAACTGGCAGGACTAACTATGACTCCCTTAAGGTAGCCAAATGCCTCGTCAACAGGCGAATTCCAACGGCAAACTCGAGGAGCTCCCGGCAGGAGTACTGTGAAAGTCTTAAGGTCAACAAATAATGGTGTATCGCTTCTGGTTAACTGGCCAGAGCAAGCTTGTAGATGTGACTATGTGAAACGGGGAGAAACTGGCAGGAGTAACTATGACTCTCTTAAGGTAGCCAAATGCCTCGTCATCAGGCGAATTCCAACGGCAAACTCGAGGAGCTCCCGGCAGGAGTACTGTGAAAGTCTTAAGGTCAACAAATAATGGTGTATCGCTTCTGGTGAACTGGCCAGAGTAAGCTTGTAGATGTGACTGTGGTAAAACGAGGAGCAAGTGGCAGGAGTATGTAGCTCCCCTGGGCTACTTCCATGCTCCTGTTGCCCAGGGGGGCCTCGGCATCCCATCTTGCCGATGGATGGGGCCAACCCTTCGCCGGTCCCGTCTCCTGGCGCTGAAGAAGATAGGGCCAGCCTTCGACGGTGCAGGCCTGGACGAGGTACAGCGTGAGATCGAGGTGCTGGAGCGGCACCTTATGTGGGAGGGCCACCTCCTCAAATCGTCGACACAGGTTGGAGAGATGTGGGCCGCGCGCCTGCACGTTGCCATTGACGATGCCGCGCTATCATCTTCTGCCGCCGTCAAGAGGCAACACCAATGGGTCGCCGACACCAGTCGCCCGCTATCTGGGCGTAACTACATCGACGCCCTCCGCGCCCGCATCAACGCCTTCCCGACCAGGGCACGGCGCAGTCGGGGGCGGGAGGCGGACACCAGATGCTGCGCGGGCTGCCAAGCCGTGGAGACCGCCAACCACGTCCTGCAGGCTTGCTTCAGGACGCACGGGTCCCGAGTTAAGCGACACGACGCGATCGTGCGTTATGTCGCTCGTGGACTCGTGCAGAGGGGTTCAACGTCTCGGTGAAGCCCCACCTCCGGACATCCGAGGGACTCCGCAAGCCTGACGTGGTGGCGGTCAAAGACGGCATTGCCCGCGTAATCGACGCCCAGGTAGTCGGAGATCATCTCCGGCTCGACTGGTGTCATTCCCAGAAGGCGGCATACTACGACACGCCGTCCATCAGGCGTGCCATCTCCAACCTGCACCGAGACGTTGAGGAGGTTACTGTGTCCACCGCAACATTGAACTGGAGGGGTGTATGGTCTCCAGCGTCGGCGAGAGACCTTTCCGCACTTGGTTTCCGACCCCGAGAACTGGCGGTACTGAGCACAAGGGTACAGCAGAGCTGCTGCACGAGCTATCGAATCTTCGAACACATGACGGCGCCACGCCCGATGGAACGAGCCGGCGTCGGATAGGATGCTGGTTATCTCTTCGCCTTGATTCCTGGGGCCTATCCACAGGAGGAATAAACCGTCTTTATTCTTGTTTCTTTTGCCTTTTCATTGGTGTTTCCTTCCATCATATATATGTACGTTAGTTATTATTGGTGTCGCCCTGTAAGTCCCACCCCGGTGATGGACAATGGCGAAAACTCACACCATCCTAGTAATACGCCTTTACTATGTAACATATAGGTGTTATTCATTTATTGATGAATAAAGACGGCTAGAAATAGCCAAATGCGTCGTCAACAGCCGAATTACATCGGCAAACTCGAGGAGCTCCCGGCAGGAGTACTGTGAAAGTCTCAAGGGCGACAAATAATGACGTACCGCTTCAGGTGAACTGAGCCATAGGAAGCTTGAAAATGTGGCTGTGGTTAACAGCGAGCATTTGGCAGGTGTAACAATGACTCTTTTAAGGTAGAAAAATGCCTCGTCAACAGGCGAAAAACATCGGCATTCTCGAGGAGCTCCCGGCAGGAGTACTGTGAAAGTCTTAAGGTCAACAAATAATGGTGTCTCGCTTCTGGTTAACTGGCCAGAGCAAGCTTGTACATGTGACTATGTGAAACGGGGAGAAACTGGCAGGAGAAACTATGACTCTCTTAAGGTAGCCAAATGCCTCGTCATCAGGCGAATTCCAACGGCAAACTCGAGGAGCTCCCGGCAGGAGTACTGTGAAAGTCTTAAGGTCAACAAATAATGGTGTATCGCTTCTGGTTAACTGGCCAGAGCAAGCTTGTAGATGTGACTATGTGAAACGGGGAGAAACTGGCAGGAGTAACTATGACTCTCTTAAGGTAGCCAAATGCCTCGTCATCAGGCGAATTCCAACGGCAAACTCGAGGAGCTCCCGGCAGGAGTACTGTGAAAGTCTTAAGGTCAACAAATAATGGTGTATCGCTTCTGGTGAACTGGCCAGAGTAAGCTTGTAGATGTGACTGTGGTAAAACGAGGAGCAAGTGGCAGGAGTATGTAGCTCCCCTGGGCTACTTCCATGCTCCTGTTGCCCAGGGGGGCCTCGGCATCCCATCTTGCCGATGGATGGGGCCAACCCTTCGCCGGTCCCGTCTCCTGGCGCTGAAGAAGATAGGGCCAGCCGTCGACGGTGCAGGCCTGGACGAGGTACAGCGTGAGATCGAGGTGCTGGAGCGGCACCTGATGTGGGAGTGCCACCTCCTCAAATCGTCGACACAGGTTGGAGAGATGTGGGCCGCGCGCCTGCACGTGGCCATTGACGGTGCGGCGCTATCATCTTCTGCCGCCGTCAAGAGGCAACACCAATGGGTCGCCGACACCAGTCGCCCGCTATCTGGGCGTAACTACATCGACGCCCTCCGCGCCCGCATCAACGCCTTCCCGACCAGGGCACGGCGCAGTCGGGGGCGGGAGGCGGACACCAGATGCTGCGCGGGCTGCCAAGCCGTGGAGACCGCCAACCACGTCCTGCAGGCTTGCTTCAGGTCGCACGGGTCCCGAGTTAAGCGACACGATGCGATCGTGCGTTATGTCGCTCGTGGACTCGTGCAGAGGGGCTTCAACGTCTCGGTGGAGCCCCACCTCCGGACATCCGAGGGACTCCGCAAGCCTGACGTGGTGGCGGTCAAAGACGGCATTGCCCGCTTGATCGACGCCCAGGTAGTCGGAGATCATCTCCGGCTCGACTGGTGTCATTCCCAGAAGGCGGCATACTACGACACGCCGTCCATCAGGCGTGCCATCTCCAACCTGCACCGAGACGTTGAGGAGGTTACTGTGTCCACCGCAACATTGAACTGGAGGGGTGTATGGTCTCCAGCGTCGGCGAGAGACCTTTCCGCACTTGGTTTCCGACCCCGAGAACTGGCGGTACTGAGCACAAGGGTACAGCAGAGCTGCTGCACGAGCTATCGAATCTTCGAACACATGACGGCGCCACGCCCGATGGAACGAGCCGGCGTCGGATAGGATGCTGGTTATCTCTTCGCCTTGATTCCTGGGGCCTATCCACAGGAGGAATAAACCGTCTTTATTCTTGTTTCTTTTGCCTTTTCATTGGTGTTTCCTTCCATCATATATATGTACGTTAGTTATTATTGGTGTCGCCCTGTAAGTCCCACCCCGGTGATGGACAATGGCGAAAACTCACACCATCCTAGTAATACGCCTTTACTATGTAACATATAGGTGTTATTCATTTATTGATGAATAAAGACGGCTAGAAATAGCCAAATGCGTCGTCAACAGCCGAATTACATCGGCAAACTCGAGGAGCTCCCGGCAGGAGTACTGTGAAAGTCTCAAGGGCGACAAATAATGACGTACCGCTTCAGGTGAACTGAGCCATAGGAAGCTTGAAAATGTGGCTGTGGTTAACAGCGAGCATTTGGCAGGTGTAACAATGACTCTTTTAAGGTAGAAAAATGCCTCGTCAACAGGCGAAAAACATCGGCATTCTCGAGGAGCTCCCGGCAGGAATACTGTGAAAGTCTTAAGGTCAACAAATAATGGTGTCTCGCTTCTGGTTAACTGGCCAGAGCAAGCTTGTACATGTGACTATTGTGAAACGGGGAGAAACTGGCAGGACTAACTATGACTCCCTTAAGGTAGCCAAATGCCTCGTCATCAGGCGAATTCCAACGGCAAACTCGAGGAGCTCCCGGCAGGAGTACTGTGAAAGTCTTAAGGTCAACAAATAATGGTGTATCGCTTCTGGTGAACTGGCCAGAGTAAGCTTGTAGATGTGACTGTGGTAAAACGAGGAGCAAGTGGCAGGAGTATGTAGCTCCCCTGGGCTACTTCCATGCTCCTGTTGCCCAGGGGGGCCTCGGCATCCCATCTTGCCGATGGATGGGGCCAACCCTTCGCCGGTCCCGTCTCCTGGCGCTGAAGAAGATAGGGCCAGCCTTAGACGGTGCAGGCCTGGACGAGGTACAGCGTGAGATCGAGGTGCTGGAGCGGCACCTTATGTGGGAGGGCCACCTCCTCAAATCGTCGACACAGGTTGGAGAGATGTGGGCCGCGCGCCTGCACGTTGCCATTGACGGTGCGGCGCTATCATCTTCTGCCGCCGTCAAGAGGCAACACCAATGGGTCGCCGACACCAGTCGCCCGCTATCTGGGCGTAACTACATCGACGCCCTCCGCGCCCGCATCAACGCCTTCCCGACCAGGGCACGGCGCAGTCGGGGGCGGGAGGCGGACACCAGATGCTGCGCGGGCTGCCAAGCCGTGGAGACCGCCAACCACGTCCTGCAGGCTTGCTTCAGGACGCACGGGTCCCGAGTTAAGCGACACGACGCGATCGTGCGTTATGTCGCTCGTGGACTCGTGCAGAGGGGCTTCAACGTCTCGGTGGAGCCCCACCTCCGGACATCCGAGGGACTCCGCAAGCCTGACGTGGTGGCGGTCAAAGACGGCATTGCCCGCGTGATCGACGCCCAGGTAGTCGGAGATCATCTCCGGCTCGACTGGTGTCATTCCCAGAAGGCGGCATACTACGACACGCCGTCCATCAGGCGTGCCATCTCCAACCTGCACCGAGACGTTGAGGAGGTTACTGTGTCCACCGCAACATTGAACTGGAGGGGTGTATGGTCTCCAGCGTCGGCGAGAGACCTTTCCGCACTTGGTTTCCGACCCCGAGAACTGGCGGTACTGAGCACAAGGGTACAGCAGAGCTGCTGCACGAGCTATCGAATCTTCGAACACATGACGGCGCCACGCCCGATGGAACGAGCCGGCGTCGGATAGGATGCTGGTTATCTCTTCGCCTTGATTCCTGGGGCCTATCCACAGGAGGAATAAACCGTCTTTATTCTTGTTTCTTTTGCCTTTTCATTGGTGTTTCCTTCCATCATATATATGTACGTTAGTTATTATTGGTGTCGCCCTGTAAGTCCCACCCCGGTGATGGACAATGGCGAAAACTCACACCATCCTAGTAATACGCCTTTACTATGTAACATATAGGTGTTATTCATTTATTGATGAATAAAGACGGCTAGAAATAGCCAAATGCGTCGTCAACAGCCGAATTACATCGGCAAACTCGAGGAGCTCCCGGCAGGAGTACTGTGAAAGTCTCAAGGGCGACAAATAATGACGTACCGCTTCAGGTGAACTGAGCCATAGGAAGCTTGAAAATGTGGCTGTGGTTAACAGCGAGCATTTGGCAGGTGTAACAATGACTCTTTTAAGGTAGAAAAATGCCTCGTCAACAGGCGAAAAACATCGGCATTCTCGAGGAGCTCCCGGCAGGAGTACTGTGAAAGTCTTAAGGTCAACAAATAATGGTGTATCGCTTCTGGTTAACTGGCCAGAGCAAGCTTGTACATGTGACTATGTGAAACGGGGAGAAACTGGCAGGAGTAACTATGACTCTCTTAAGGTAGCCAAATGCCTCGTCATCAGGCGAATTCCAACGGCAAACTCGAGGAGCTCCCGGCAGGAGTACTGTGAAAGTCTTAAGGTCAACAAATAATGGTGTATCGCTTCTGGTTAACTGGCCAGAGCACGCTTGTAGATGTGACTATGTGAAACGGGGAGAAACTGGCAGGAGTATCTATGACTCTCTTAAGGTAGCCAAATGCCTCGTCATCAGGCGAATTCCAACGGCAAACTCGAGGAGCTCCCGGCAGGAGTACTGTGAAAGTCTTAAGGTCAACAAATAATGGTGTATCGCTTCTGGTGAACTGGCCAGAGTAAGCTTGTAGATGTGACTGTGGTAAAACGAGGAGCAAGTGGCAGGAGTATGTAGCTCCCCTGGGCTACTTCCATGCTCCTGTTGCCCAGGGGGGCCTCGGCATCCCATCTTGCCGATGGATGGGGCCAACCCTTCGCCGGTCCCGTCTCCTGGCGCTGAAGAAGATAGAGCCAGCCTTCGACGGTGCAGGCCTGGTGGAGGTACAGCGTGATATCGAGGTGCTGGAGCGGCACCTTATGTGGGAGGGCCACCTCCTCAAATCGTCGACACAGGTTGGAGAGATGTGGGCCGCGCGCCTGCACGTTGCCATTGACGGTGCGGCGCTATCATCTTCTGCCGCCGTCAAGAGGCAACACCAATGGGTCGCCGACACCAGTCGCCCGCTATCTGGGCGTAACTACATCGACGCCCTCCGCGCCCGCATCAACGCCTTCCCGACCAGGGCACGGCGCAGTCGGGGGCGGGAGGCGGACACCAGATGCTGCGCGGGCTGCCAAGCCGTGGAGACCGCCAACCACGTCCTGCAGGCTTGCTTCAGGACGCACGGGTCCCGAGTTAAGCGACACGACGCGATCGTGCGTTATGTCGCTCGTGGACTCGTGCAGAGGGGCTTCAACGTCTCGGTGGAGCCCCACCTCCGGACATCCGAGGGACTCCGCAAGCCTGACGTGGTGGCGGTCAAAGACGGGATTGCCCGCTTGATCGACGCCCAGGTAGTCGGAGATCATCTCCGGCTCGACTGGTGTCATTCCCAGAAGGCGGCATACTACGACACGCCGTCCATCAGGCGTGCCATCTCCAACCTGCACCGAGACGTTGAGGAGGTTACTGTGTCCACCGCAACATTGAACTGGAGGGGTGTATGGTCTCCAGCGTCGGCGAGAGACCTTTCCGCACTTGGTTTCCGACCCCGAGAACTGGCGGTACTGAGCACAAGGGTACAGCAGAGCTGCTGCACGAGCTATCGAATCTTCGAACACATGACGGCGCCACGCCCGATGGAACGAGCCGGCGTCGGATAGGATGCTGGTTATCTCTTCGCCTTGATTCCTGGGGCCTATCCACAGGAGGAATAAACCGTCTTTATTCTTGTTTCTTTTGCCTTTTCATTGGTGTTTCCTTCCATCATATATATGTACGTTAGTTATTATTGGTGTCGCCCTGTAAGTCCCACCCCGGTGATGGACAATGGCGAAAACTCACACCATCCTAGTAATACGCCTTTACTATGTAACATATAGGTGTTATTCATTTATTGATGAATAAAGACGGCTAGAAATAGCCAAATGCGTCGTCAACAGCCGAATTACATCGGCAAACTCGAGGAGCTCCCGGCAGGAGTACTGTGAAAGTCTCAAGGAAGACAAATAATGACGTACCGCTTCAGGTGAACTGAGCCATAGGAAGCTTGAAAATGTGGCTGTGGTTAACAGCGAGCATTTGGCAATGGTAACAATGACTCTTTTAAGGTAGAAAAATGCCTCGTCAACAGGCGAAAAACATCGGCATTCTCGAGGAGCTCCCGGCAGGAGTACTGTGAAAGTCTTAAGGTCAACAAATAATGGTGTATCGCTTCTGGTTAACTGGCCAGAGCAAGCTTGTACATGTGACTATTGTGAAACGGGGAGAAACTGGCAGGACTAACTATGACTCCCTTAAGGTAGCCAAATGCCTCGTCAACAGGCGAATTCCAACGGCAAACTCGAGGAGCTTCCGGCAGGAGTACTGTGAAAGTCTTAAGGTCAACAAATAATGGTGTATCGCTTCTGGTTAACTGGCCAGAGCAAGCTTGTAGATGTGACTATGTGAAACGGGGAGAAACTGGCAGGAGTAACTATGACTCTCTTAAGGTAGCTAAATGCCTCGTCATCAGGCGAATTCCAACGGCAAACTCGAGGAGCTCCCGGCAGGAGTACTGTGAAAGTCTTAAGGTCAACAAATAATGGTGTATCGCTTCTGGTGAACTGGCCAGAGTAAGCTTGTAGATGTGACTGTGGTAAAACGAGGAGCAAGTGGCAGGAGTATGTAGCTCCCCTGGGCTACTTCCATGCTCCTGTTGCCCAGGGGGGCCTCGGCATCCCATCTTGCCGATGGATGGGGCCAACCCTTCGCCGGTCCCGTCTCCTGGCGCTGAAGAAGATAGGGCCAGCCTTCGACGGTGCGGGCCTGGACGAGGTACAGCGTGAGATCGAGGTGCTGGAGCGGCACCTTATGTGGGAGGGCCACCTCCTCAAATCGTCGACACAGGTTGGAGAGATGTGGGCCGCGCGCCTGCACGTTGCCATTGACGGTGCGGCGCTATCATCTTCTGCCGCCGTCAAGAGGCAACACCAATGGGTCGCCGACACCAGTCGCCCGCTATCTGGGCGTAACTACATCGACGCCCTCCGCGCCCGCATCAACGCCTTCCCGACCAGGGCACGGCGCAGTCGGGGGCGGGAGGCGGACACCAGATGCTGCGCGGGCTGCCAAGCCGTGGAGACCGCCAACCACGTCCTGCAGGCTTGCTTCAGGACGCACGGGTCCCGAGTTAAGCGACACGACGCGATCGTGCGTTATGTCGCTCGTGGACTCGTGCAGAGGGGCTTCAACGTCTCGGTGGAGCCCCACCTCCGGACATCCGAGGGACTCCGCAAGCCTGACGTGGTGGCGGTCAAAGACGGCATTGCCCGCGTGATCGACGCCCAGGTAGTCGGAGATCATCTCCGGCTCGACTGGTGTCATTCCCAGATGGCGGCATACTACGACACGCCGTCCATCAGGCGTGCCATCTCCAACCTGCACCGAGACGTTGAGGAGGTTACTGTGTCCACCGCAACATTGAACTGGAGGGGTGTATGGTCTCCAGCGTCGGCGAGAGACCTTTCCGCACTTGGTTTCCGACCCCGAGAACTGGCGGTACTGAGCACAAGGGTACAGCAGAGCTGCTGCACGAGCTATCGAATCTTCGAACACATGACGGCGCCACGCCCGATGGAACGAGCCGGCGTCGGATAGGATGCTGGTTATCTCTTCGCCTTGATTCCTGGGGCCTATCCACAGGAGGAATAAACCGTCTTTATTCTTGTTTCTTTTGCCTTTTCATTGGTGTTTCCTTCCATCATATATATGTACGTTAGTTATTATTGGTGTCGCCCTGTAAGTCCCACCCCGGTGATGGACAATGGCGAAAACTCACACCATCCTAGTAATACGCCTTTACTATGTAACATATAGGTGTTATTCATTTATTGATGAATAAAGACGGCTAGAAATAGCCAAATGCGTCGTCAACAGCCGAATTACATCGGCAAACTCGAGGAGCTCCCGGCAGGAGTACTGTGAAAGTCTCAAGGGCGACAAATAATGACGTACCGCTTCAGGTGAACTGAGCCATAGGAAGCTTGAAAATGTGGCTGTGGTTAACAGCGAGCATTTGGCAGGTGTAACAATGACTCTTTTAAGGTAGAAAAATGCCTCGTCAACAGGCGAAAAACATCGGCATTCTCGAGGAGCTCCCGGCAGGAGTACTGTGAAAGTCTTAAGGTCAACAAATAATGGTGTATCGCTTCTGGTTAACTGGCCAGAGCAAGCTTGTACATGTGACTATTGTGAAACGGGGAGAAACTGGCAGGAGTAACTATGACTCTCTTAAGGTAGCCAAATGCCTCGTCATCAGGCGAATTCCAACGGCAAACTCGAGGAGCTCCCGGCAGGAGTACTGTGAAAGTCTTAAGGTCAACAAATAATGGTGTATCGCTTCTGGTGAACTGGCCAGAGTAAGCTTGTAGATGTGACTGTGGTAAAACGAGGAGCAAGTGGCAGGAGTATGTAGCTCCCCTGGGCTACTTCCATGCTCCTGTTGCCCAGGGGGGCCTCGGCATCCCATCTTGCCGATGGATGGGGCCAACCCTTCGCCGGTCCCGTCTCCTGGCGCTGAAGAAGATAGAGCCAGCCTTCGACGGTGCAGGCCTGGTGGAGGTACAGCGTGATATCGAGGTGCTGGAGCGGCACCTTATGTGGGAGGGCCACCTCCTCAAATCGTCGACACAGGTTGGAGAGATGTGGGCCGCGCGCCTGCACGTTGCCATTGACGGTGCGGCGCTATCATCTTCTGCCGCCGTCAAGAGGCAACACCAATGGGTCGCCGACACCAGTCGCCCGCTATCTGGGCGTAACTACATCGACGCCCTCCGCGCCCGCATCAACGCCTTCCCGACCAGGGCACGGCGCAGTCGGGGGCGGGAGGCGGACACCAGATGCTGCGCGGGCTGCCAAGCCGTGGAGACCGCCAACCACGTCCTGCAGGCTTGCTTCAGGACGCACGGGTCCCGAGTTAAGCGACACGACGCGATCGTGCGTTATGTCGCTCGTGGACTCGTGCAGAGGGGCTTCAACGTCTCGGTGGAGCCCCACCTCCGGACATCCGAGGGACTCCGCAAGCCTGACGTGGTGGCGGTCAAAGACGGGATTGCCCGCTTGATCGACGCCCAGGTAGTCGGAGATCATCTCCGGCTCGACTGGTGTCATTCCCAGAAGGCGGCATACTACGACACGCCGTCCATCAGGCGTGCCATCTCCAACCTGCACCGAGACGTTGAGGAGGTTACTGTGTCCACCGCAACATTGAACTGGAGGGGTGTATGGTCTCCAGCGTCGGCGAGAGACCTTTCCGCACTTGGTTTCCGACCCCGAGAACTGGCGGTACTGAGCACAAGGGTACAGCAGAGCTGCTGCACGAGCTATCGAATCTTCGAACACATGACGGCGCCACGCCCGATGGAACGAGCCGGCGTCGGATAGGATGCTGGTTATCTCTTCGCCTTGATTCCTGGGGCCTATCCACAGGAGGAATAAACCGTCTTTATTCTTGTTTCTTTTGCCTTTTCATTGGTGTTTCCTTCCATCATATATATGTACGTTAGTTATTATTGGTGTCGCCCTGTAAGTCCCACCCCGGTGATGGACAATGGCGAAAACTCACACCATCCTAGTAATACGCCTTTACTATGTAACATATAGGTGTTATTCATTTATTGATGAATAAAGACGGCTAGAAATAGCCAAATGCGTCGTCAACAGCCGAATTACATCGGCAAACTCGAGGAGCTCCCGGCAGGAGTACTGTGAAAGTCTCAAGGGCGACAAATAATGACGTACCGCTTCAGGTGAACTGAGCCATAGGAAGCTTGAAAATGTGGCTGTGGTTAACAGCGAGCATTTGGCAATGGTAACAATGACTCTTTTAAGGTAGAAAAATGCCTCGTCAACAGGCGAAAAACATCGGCATTCTCGAGGAGCTCCCGGCAGGAGTACTGTGAAAGTCTTAAGGTCAACAAATAATGGTGTATCGCTTCTGGTTAACTGGCCAGAGCAAGCTTGTACATGTGACTATTGTGAAACGGGGAGAAACTGGCAGGACTAACTATGACTCCCTTAAGGTAGCCAAATGCCTCGTCAACAGGCGAATTCCAACGGCAAACTCGAGGAGCTTCCGGCAGGAGTACTGTGAAAGTCTTAAGGTCAACAAATAATGGTGTATCGCTTCTGGTTAACTGGCCAGAGCAAGCTTGTAGATGTGACTATGTGAAACGGGGAGAAACTGGCAGGAGTAACTATGACTCTCTTAAGGTAGCTAAATGCCTCGTCATCAGGCGAATTCCAACGGCAAACTCGAGGAGCTCCCGGCAGGAGTACTGTGAAAGTCTTAAGGTCAACAAATAATGGTGTATCGCTTCTGGTGAACTGGCCAGAGTAAGCTTGTAGATGTGACTGTGGTAAAACGAGGAGCAAGTGGCAGGAGTATGTAGCTCCCCTGGGCTACTTCCATGCTCCTGTTGCCCAGGGGGGCCTCGGCATCCCATCTTGCCGATGGATGGGGCCAACCCTTCGCCGGTCCCGTCTCCTGGCGCTGAAGAAGATAGGGCCAGCCTTCGACGGTGCGGGCCTGGACGAGGTACAGCGTGAGATCGAGGTGCTGGAGCGGCACCTTATGTGGGAGGGCCACCTCCTCAAATCGTCGACACAGGTTGGAGAGATGTGGGCCGCGCGCCTGCACGTTGCCATTGACGGTGCGGCGCTATCATCTTCTGCCGCCGTCAAGAGGCAACACCAATGGGTCGCCGACACCAGTCGCCCGCTATCTGGGCGTAACTACATCGACGCCCTCCGCGCCCGCATCAACGCCTTCCCGACCAGGGCACGGCGCAGTCGGGGGCGGGAGGCGGACACCAGATGCTGCGCGGGCTGCCAAGCCGTGGAGACCGCCAACCACGTCCTGCAGGCTTGCTTCAGGACGCACGGGTCCCGAGTTAAGCGACACGACGCGATCGTGCGTTATGTCGCTCGTGGACTCGTGCAGAGGGGCTTCAACGTCTCGGTGGAGCCCCACCTCCGGACATCCGAGGGACTCCGCAAGCCTGACGTGGTGGCGGTCAAAGACGGCATTGCCCGCGTGATCGACGCCCAGGTAGTCGGAGATCATCTCCGGCTCGACTGGTGTCATTCCCAGATGGCGGCATACTACGACACGCCGTCCATCAGGCGTGCCATCTCCAACCTGCACCGAGACGTTGAGGAGGTTACTGTGTCCACCGCAACATTGAACTGGAGGGGTGTATGGTCTCCAGCGTCGGCGAGAGACCTTTCCGCACTTGGTTTCCGACCCCGAGAACTGGCGGTACTGAGCACAAGGGTACAGCAGAGCTGCTGCACGAGCTATCGAATCTTCGAACACATGACGGCGCCACGCCCGATGGAACGAGCCGGCGTCGGATAGGATGCTGGTTATCTCTTCGCCTTGATTCCTGGGGCCTATCCACAGGAGGAATAAACCGTCTTTATTCTTGTTTCTTTTGCCTTTTCATTGGTGTTTCCTTCCATCATATATATGTACGTTAGTTATTATTGGTGTCGCCCTGTAAGTCCCACCCCGGTGATGGACAATGGCGAAAACTCACACCATCCTAGTAATACGCCTTTACTATGTAACATATAGGTGTTATTCATTTATTGATGAATAAAGACGGCTAGAAATAGCCAAATGCGTCGTCAACAGCCGAATTACATCGGCAAACTCGAGGAGCTCCCGGCAGGAGTACTGTGAAAGTCTCAAGGGCGACAAATAATGACGTACCGCTTCAGGTGAACTGAGCCATAGGAAGCTTGAAAATGTGGCTGTGGTTAACAGCGAGCATTTGGCAGGTGTAACAATGACTCTTTTAAGGTAGAAAAATGCCTCGTCAACAGGCGAAAAACATCGGCATTCTCGAGGAGCTCCCGGCAGGAGTACTGTGAAAGTCTTAAGGTCAACAAATAATGGTGTATCGCTTCTGGTTAACTGGCCAGAGCAAGCTTGTACATGTGACTAGTGTGAAACGGGGAGAAACTGGCAGGACTAACTATGACTCCCTTAAGGTAGGCAAATGCCTCGTCAACAGGCGAATTCCAACGGCAAACTCGAGGAGCTCCCGGCAGGAGTACTGTGAAAGTCTTAAGGTCAACAAATAATGGTGTATCGCTTCTGGTTAACTGGCCAGAGCAAGCTTGTAGATGTGACTATGCTAAACGGGGAGAAACTGGCAGGAGTAACTATGACTCTCTTAAGGTAGCCAAATGCCTCGTCATCAGGCGAATTCCAACGGCAAACTCGAGGAGCTCCCGGCAGGAGTACTGTGAAAGTCTTAAGGTCAACAAATAATGGTGTATCGCTTCTGGTGAACTGGCCAGAGTAAGCTTGTAGATGTGACTGTGGTAAAACGAGGAGCAAGTGGCAGGAGTATGTAGCTCCCCTGGGCTACTTCCATGCTCCTGTTGCCCAGGGGGGCCTCGGCATCCCATCTTGCCTATGGATGGGGCCAACCCTTCGCCGGTCCCGTCTCCTGGCGCTGAAGAAGATAGGGCCAGCCTTCGACGGTGCAGGCCTGGACGAGGTACAGCGTGAGATCGAGGTGCTGGAGCGGCACCTGATGTGGGAGGGCCACCTCCTCAAATCGTCGACACAGGTTGGAGAGATGTGGGCCGCGCGCCTGCACGTTGCCATTGACGGTGCGGCGCTATCATCTTCTGCCGCCGTCAAGAGGCAACACCAATGGGTCGCCGACACCAGTCGCCCGCTATCTGGGCGTAACTACATCGACGCCCTCCGCGCCCGCATCAACGCCTTCCCGACCAGGGCACGGCGCAGTCGGGGGCGGGAGGCGGACACCAGATGCTGCGCGGGCTGCCAAGCCGTGGAGACCGCCAACCACGTCCTGCAGGCTTGCTTCAGGTCGCACGGTTCCCGAGTTAAGCGACACGATGCGATCGTGCGTTATGTCGCTCGTGGACTCGTGCAGAGGGGCTTCAACGTCTCGGTGGAGCCCCACCTCCGGACATCCGAGGGACTCCGCAAGCCTGACGTGGTGGCGGTCAAAGACGGCATTGCCCGCTTGATCGACGCCCAGGTAGTCGGAGATCATCTCCGGCTCGACTGGTGTCATTCCCAGAAGGCGGCATACTACGACACGCCGTCCATCAGGCGTGCCATCTCCAACCTGCACCGAGACGTTGAGGAGGTTACTGTGTCCACCGCAACATTGAACTGGAGGGGTGTATGGTCTCCAGCGTCGGCGAGAGACCTTTCCGCACTTGGTTTCCGACCCCGAGAACTGGCGGTACTGAGCACAAGGGTACAGCAGAGCTGCTGCACGAGCTATCGAATCTTCGAACACATGACGGCGCCACGCCCGATGGAACGAGCCGGCGTCGGATAGGATGCTGGTTATCTCTTCGCCTTGATTCCTGGGGCCTATCCACAGGAGGAATAAACCGTCTTTATTCTTGTTTCTTTTGCCTTTTCATTGGTGTTTCCTTCCATCATATATATGTACGTTAGTTATTATTGGTGTCGCCCTGTAAGTCCCACCCCGGTGATGGACAATGGCGAAAACTCACACCATCCTAGTAATACGCCTTTACTATGTAACATATAGGTGTTATTCATTTATTGATGAATAAAGACGGCTAGAAATAGCCAAATGCGTCGTCAACAGCCGAATTACATCGGCAAACTCGAGGAGCTCCCGGCAGGAGTACTGTGAAAGTCTCAAGGGCGACAAATAATGACGTACCGCTTCAGGTGAACTGAGCCATAGGAAGCTTGAAAATGTGGCTGTGGTTAACAGCGAGCATTTGGCAGGTGTAACAATGACTCTTTTAAGGTAGAAAAATGCCTCGTCAACAGGCGAAAAACATCGGCATTCTCGAGGAGCTCCCGGCAGGAGTACTGTGAAAGTCTTAAGGTCAACAAATAATGGTGTATCGCTTCTGGTTAACTGGCCAGAGCAAGCTTGTACATGTGACTATTGTGAAACGGGGAGAAACTGGCAGGAGTAACTATGACTCTCTTAAGGTAGCCAAATGCCTCGTCATCAGGCGAATTCCAACGGCAAACTCGAGGAGCTCCCGGCAGGAGTACTGTGAAAGTCTTAAGGTCAACAAATAATGGTGTATCGCTTCTGGTTAACTGGCCAGAGCACGCTTGTAGATGTGACTATGTGAAACGGGGAGAAACTGGCAGGAGTATCTATGACTCTCTTAAGGTAGCCAAATGCCTCGTCATCAGGCGAATTCCAACGGCAAACTCGAGGAGCTCCCGGCAGGAGTACTGTGAAAGTCTTAAGGTCAACAAATAATGGTGTATCGCTTCTGGTGAACTGGCCAGAGTAAGCTTGTAGATGTGACTGTGGTAAAACGAGGAGCAAGTGGCAGGAGTATGTAGCTCCCCTGGGCTACTTCCATGCTCCTGTTGCCCAGGGGGGCCTCGGCATCCCATCTTGCCGATGGATGGGGCCAACCCTTCGCCGGTCCCGTCTCCTGGCGCTGAAGAAGATAGAGCCAGCCTTCGACGGTGCAGGCCTGGTGGAGGTACAGCGTGATATCGAGGTGCTGGAGCGGCACCTTATGTGGGAGGGCCACCTCCTCAAATCGTCGACACAGGTTGGAGAGATGTGGGCCGCGCGCCTGCACGTTGCCATTGACGGTGCGGCGCTATCATCTTCTGCCGCCGTCAAGAGGCAACACCAATGGGTCGCCGACACCAGTCGCCCGCTATCTGGGCGTAACTACATCGACGCCCTCCGCGCCCGCATCAACGCCTTCCCGACCAGGGCACGGCGCAGTCGGGGGCGGGAGGCGGACACCAGATGCTGCGCGGGCTGCCAAGCCGTGGAGACCGCCAACCACGTCCTGCAGGCTTGCTTCAGGACGCACGGGTCCCGAGTTAAGCGACACGACGCGATCGTGCGTTATGTCGCTCGTGGACTCGTGCAGAGGGGCTTCAACGTCTCGGTGGAGCCCCACCTCCGGACATCCGAGGGACTCCGCAAGCCTGACGTGGTGGCGGTCAAAGACGGGATTGCCCGCTTGATCGACGCCCAGGTAGTCGGAGATCATCTCCGGCTCGACTGGTGTCATTCCCAGAAGGCGGCATACTACGACACGCCGTCCATCAGGCGTGCCATCTCCAACCTGCACCGAGACGTTGAGGAGGTTACTGTGTCCACCGCAACATTGAACTGGAGGGGTGTATGGTCTCCAGCGTCGGCGAGAGACCTTTCCGCACTTGGTTTCCGACCCCGAGAACTGGCGGTACTGAGCACAAGGGTACAGCAGAGCTGCTGCACGAGCTATCGAATCTTCGAACACATGACGGCGCCACGCCCGATGGAACGAGCCGGCGTCGGATAGGATGCTGGTTATCTCTTCGCCTTGATTCCTGGGGCCTATCCACAGGAGGAATAAACCGTCTTTATTCTTGTTTCTTTTGCCTTTTCATTGGTGTTTCCTTCCATCATATATATGTACGTTAGTTATTATTGGTGTCGCCCTGTAAGTCCCACCCCGGTGATGGACAATGGCGAAAACTCACACCATCCTAGTAATACGCCTTTACTATGTAACATATAGGTGTTATTCATTTATTGATGAATAAAGACGGCTAGAAATAGCCAAATGCGTCGTCAACAGCCGAATTACATCGGCAAACTCGAGGAGCTCCCGGCAGGAGTACTGTGAAAGTCTCAAGGAAGACAAATAATGACGTACCGCTTCAGGTGAACTGAGCCATAGGAAGCTTGAAAATGTGGCTGTGGTTAACAGCGAGCATTTGGCAATGGTAACAATGACTCTTTTAAGGTAGAAAAATGCCTCGTCAACAGGCGAAAAACATCGGCATTCTCGAGGAGCTCCCGGCAGGAGTACTGTGAAAGTCTTAAGGTCAACAAATAATGGTGTATCGCTTCTGGTTAACTGGCCAGAGCAAGCTTGTACATGTGACTATTGTGAAACGGGGAGAAACTGGCAGGACTAACTATGACTCCCTTAAGGTAGCCAAATGCCTCGTCAACAGGCGAATTCCAACGGCAAACTCGAGGAGCTTCCGGCAGGAGTACTGTGAAAGTCTTAAGGTCAACAAATAATGGTGTATCGCTTCTGGTTAACTGGCCAGAGCAAGCTTGTAGATGTGACTATGTGAAACGGGGAGAAACTGGCAGGAGTAACTATGACTCTCTTAAGGTAGCTAAATGCCTCGTCATCAGGCGAATTCCAACGGCAAACTCGAGGAGCTCCCGGCAGGAGTACTGTGAAAGTCTTAAGGTCAACAAATAATGGTGTATCGCTTCTGGTGAACTGGCCAGAGTAAGCTTGTAGATGTGACTGTGGTAAAACGAGGAGCAAGTGGCAGGAGTATGTAGCTCCCCTGGGCTACTTCCATGCTCCTGTTGCCCAGGGGGGCCTCGGCATCCCATCTTGCCGATGGATGGGGCCAACCCTTCGCCGGTCCCGTCTCCTGGCGCTGAAGAAGATAGGGCCAGCCTTCGACGGTGCGGGCCTGGACGAGGTACAGCGTGAGATCGAGGTGCTGGAGCGGCACCTTATGTGGGAGGGCCACCTCCTCAAATCGTCGACACAGGTTGGAGAGATGTGGGCCGCGCGCCTGCACGTTGCCATTGACGGTGCGGCGCTATCATCTTCTGCCGCCGTCAAGAGGCAACACCAATGGGTCGCCGACACCAGTCGCCCGCTATCTGGGCGTAACTACATCGACGCCCTCCGCGCCCGCATCAACGCCTTCCCGACCAGGGCACGGCGCAGTCGGGGGCGGGAGGCGGACACCAGATGCTGCGCGGGCTGCCAAGCCGTGGAGACCGCCAACCACGTCCTGCAGGCTTGCTTCAGGACGCACGGGTCCCGAGTTAAGCGACACGACGCGATCGTGCGTTATGTCGCTCGTGGACTCGTGCAGAGGGGCTTCAACGTCTCGGTGGAGCCCCACCTCCGGACATCCGAGGGACTCCGCAAGCCTGACGTGGTGGCGGTCAAAGACGGCATTGCCCGCGTGATCGACGCCCAGGTAGTCGGAGATCATCTCCGGCTCGACTGGTGTCATTCCCAGATGGCGGCATACTACGACACGCCGTCCATCAGGCGTGCCATCTCCAACCTGCACCGAGACGTTGAGGAGGTTACTGTGTCCACCGCAACATTGAACTGGAGGGGTGTATGGTCTCCAGCGTCGGCGAGAGACCTTTCCGCACTTGGTTTCCGACCCCGAGAACTGGCGGTACTGAGCACAAGGGTACAGCAGAGCTGCTGCACGAGCTATCGAATCTTCGAACACATGACGGCGCCACGCCCGATGGAACGAGCCGGCGTCGGATAGGATGCTGGTTATCTCTTCGCCTTGATTCCTGGGGCCTATCCACAGGAGGAATAAACCGTCTTTATTCTTGTTTCTTTTGCCTTTTCATTGGTGTTTCCTTCCATCATATATATGTACGTTAGTTATTATTGGTGTCGCCCTGTAAGTCCCACCCCGGTGATGGACAATGGCGAAAACTCACACCATCCTAGTAATACGCCTTTACTATGTAACATATAGGTGTTATTCATTTATTGATGAATAAAGACGGCTAGAAATAGCCAAATGCGTCGTCAACAGCCGAATTACATCGGCAAACTCGAGGAGCTCCCGGCAGGAGTACTGTGAAAGTCTCAAGGGCGACAAATAATGACGTACCGCTTCAGGTGAACTGAGCCATAGGAAGCTTGAAAATGTGGCTGTGGTTAACAGCGAGCATTTGGCAGGTGTAACAATGACTCTTTTAAGGTAGAAAAATGCCTCGTCAACAGGCGAAAAACATCGGCATTCTCGAGGAGCTCCCGGCAGGAGTACTGTGAAAGTCTTAAGGTCAACAAATAATGGTGTATCGCTTCTGGTTAACTGGCCAGAGCAAGCTTGTACATGTGACTAGTGTGAAACGGGGAGAAACTGGCAGGACTAACTATGACTCCCTTAAGGTAGGCAAATGCCTCGTCAACAGGCGAATTCCAACGGCAAACTCGAGGAGCTCCCGGCAGGAGTACTGTGAAAGTCTTAAGGTCAACAAATAATGGTGTATCGCTTCTGGTTAACTGGCCAGAGCAAGCTTGTAGATGTGACTATGCTAAACGGGGAGAAACTGGCAGGAGTAACTATGACTCTCTTAAGGTAGCCAAATGCCTCGTCATCAGGCGAATTCCAACGGCAAACTCGAGGAGCTCCCGGCAGGAGTACTGTGAAAGTCTTAAGGTCAACAAATAATGGTGTATCGCTTCTGGTGAACTGGCCAGAGTAAGCTTGTAGATGTGACTGTGGTAAAACGAGGAGCAAGTGGCAGGAGTATGTAGCTCCCCTGGGCTACTTCCATGCTCCTGTTGCCCAGGGGGGCCTCGGCATCCCATCTTGCCTATGGATGGGGCCAACCCTTCGCCGGTCCCGTCTCCTGGCGCTGAAGAAGATAGGGCCAGCCTTCGACGGTGCAGGCCTGGACGAGGTACAGCGTGAGATCGAGGTGCTGGAGCGGCACCTGATGTGGGAGGGCCACCTCCTCAAATCGTCGACACAGGTTGGAGAGATGTGGGCCGCGCGCCTGCACGTTGCCATTGACGGTGCGGCGCTATCATCTTCTGCCGCCGTCAAGAGGCAACACCAATGGGTCGCCGACACCAGTCGCCCGCTATCTGGGCGTAACTACATCGACGCCCTCCGCGCCCGCATCAACGCCTTCCCGACCAGGGCACGGCGCAGTCGGGGGCGGGAGGCGGACACCAGATGCTGCGCGGGCTGCCAAGCCGTGGAGACCGCCAACCACGTCCTGCAGGCTTGCTTCAGGTCGCACGGTTCCCGAGTTAAGCGACACGATGCGATCGTGCGTTATGTCGCTCGTGGACTCGTGCAGAGGGGCTTCAACGTCTCGGTGGAGCCCCACCTCCGGACATCCGAGGGACTCCGCAAGCCTGACGTGGTGGCGGTCAAAGACGGCATTGCCCGCTTGATCGACGCCCAGGTAGTCGGAGATCATCTCCGGCTCGACTGGTGTCATTCCCAGAAGGCGGCATACTACGACACGCCGTCCATCAGGCGTGCCATCTCCAACCTGCACCGAGACGTTGAGGAGGTTACTGTGTCCACCGCAACATTGAACTGGAGGGGTGTATGGTCTCCAGCGTCGGCGAGAGACCTTTCCGCACTTGGTTTCCGACCCCGAGAACTGGCGGTACTGAGCACAAGGGTACAGCAGAGCTGCTGCACGAGCTATCGAATCTTCGAACACATGACGGCGCCACGCCCGATGGAACGAGCCGGCGTCGGATAGGATGCTGGTTATCTCTTCGCCTTGATTCCTGGGGCCTATCCACAGGAGGAATAAACCGTCTTTATTCTTGTTTCTTTTGCCTTTTCATTGGTGTTTCCTTCCATCATATATATGTACGTTAGTTATTATTGGTGTCGCCCTGTAAGTCCCACCCCGGTGATGGACAATGGCGAAAACTCACACCATCCTAGTAATACGCCTTTACTATGTAACATATAGGTGTTATTCATTTATTGATGAATAAAGACGGCTAGAAATAGCCAAATGCGTCGTCAACAGCCGAATTACATCGGCAAACTCGAGGAGCTCCCGGCAGGAGTACTGTGAAAGTCTCAAGGGCGACAAATAATGACGTACCGCTTCAGGTGAACTGAGCCATAGGAAGCTTGAAAATGTGGCTGTGGTTAACAGCGAGCATTTGGCAGGTGTAACAATGACTCTTTTAAGGTAGAAAAATGCCTCGTCAACAGGCGAAAAACATCGGCATTCTCGAGGAGCTCCCGGCAGGAGTACTGTGAAAGTCTTAAGGTCAACAAATAATGGTGTATCGCTTCTGGTTAACTGGCCAGAGCAAGCTTGTACATGTGACTATTGTGAAACGGGGAGAAACTGGCAGGACTAACTATGACTCCCTTAAGGTAGCCAAATGCCTCGTCAACAGGCGAATTCCAACGGCAAACTCGAGGAGTTCCCGGCAGGAGTACTGTGAAAGTCTTAAGGTCAGCAAATAATGGTGTATCGCTTCTGGTGAACTGGCCAGAGTAAGTTTGTAGATGTGACTGTGGTTTAACGAGGAGCAAGTGGCAGGAGTACGTATGACTCTCTTAAGGTAGCCAAATGCCTCGTCAACAGGCGAAAAACATCGGCATTCTCGAGGAGCTCCCGGCAGGAGTACTGTGAAAGTCTTAAGGTCAACAAATAATGGTGTATCGCTTCTGGTTAACTGGCCAGAGCAAGCTTGTACATGTGACTATTGTGAAACGGGGAGAAACTGGCAGGACTAACTATAAATCTCTTAAGGTAGCCAAATGCCTCGTCAACAGGCGAATTCCAACGGCAAACTCGAGGAGCTCCCGGCAGGAGTACTGTGAAAGTCTCAAGGCCGACAAATAATGACGTACCGCTTCAGGTGAACTGGGCCAGAGGAAGCTTGAAAATGTGGCTGTGGTTAACAGCGAGCATTTGGCAGGTGTAACAATGACTCTCTTAAGGTAGAAAAATGCCTCGTCAACAGGCGAAAAACATCGGCATTCTCGAGGAGCTCCCGGCAGGAGTACTGTGAAAGTATTAAGGTCAACAAATAATGGTGTATCGCTTCTGGTTAACTGGCCAGAGCAAGCTTGTAGATGTGACTATGGTGAAACGGGGAGAAACTGGCAGGAGTAACTATGACTCTCTTAAGGTAGCCAAATGCCTCGTAAACAGGCGAATCCCAACGGCAAACTCGAGGAGCTCCTGGCAGGAGTACTGTGAAAGTCTTAAGGTCAACAAATAATGGTGTATCGCTTCTGGTTAACTGGCCAGAGCAAGCTTGTAGATGTGACTATGCTAAACGGGGAGAAACTGGCAGGAGTAACTATGACTCTCTTAAGGTAGCCAAATGCCTCGTCATCAGGCGAATTCCAACGGCAAACTCGAGGAGCTCCCGGCAGGAGTACTGTGAAAGTCTTAAGGTCAACAAATAATGGTGTATCGCTTCTGGTGAACTGGCCAGAGTAAGCTTGTAGATGTGACTGTGGTAAAACGAGGAGCAAGTGGCAGGAGTATGTAGCTCCCCTGGGCTACTTCCATGCTCCTGTTGCCCAGGGGGGCCTCGGCATCCCATCTTGCCGATGGATGGGGCCAACCCTTCGCCGGTCCCGTCTCCTGGCGCTGAAGAAGATAGGGCCAGCCTTCGACGGTGCAGGCCTGGACGAGGTACAGCGTGAGATCGAGGTGCTGGAGCGGCACCTGATGTGGGAGGGCCACCTCCTCAAATCGTCGACACAGGTTGGAGAGATGTGGGCCGCGCGCCTGCACGTTGCCATTGACGGTGCGGCGCTATCATCTTCTGCCGCCGTCAAGAGGCAACACCAATGGGTCGCCGACACCAGTCGCCCGCTATCTGGGCGTAACTACATCGACGCCCTCCGCGCCCGCATCAACGCCTTCCCGACCAGGGCACGGCGCAGTCGGGGGCGGGAGGCGGACACCAGATGCTGCGCGGGCTGCCAAGCCGTGGAGACCGCCAACCACGTCCTGCAGGCTTGCTTCAGGTCGCACGGTTCCCGAGTTAAGCGACACGATGCGATCGTGCGTTATGTCGCTCGTGGACTCGTGCAGAGGGGCTTCAACGTCTCGGTGGAGCCCCACCTCCGGACATCCGAGGGACTCCGCAAGCCTGACGTGGTGGCGGTCAAAGACGGCATTGCCCGCTTGATCGACGCCCAGGTAGTCGGAGATCATCTCCGGCTCGACTGGTGTCATTCCCAGAAGGCGGCATACTACGACACGCCGTCCATCAGGCGTGCCATCTCCAACCTGCACCGAGACGTTGAGGAGGTTACTGTGTCCACCGCAACATTGAACTGGAGGGGTGTATGGTCTCCAGCGTCGGCGAGAGACCTTTCCGCACTTGGTTTCCGACCCCGAGAACTGGCGGTACTGAGCACAAGGGTACAGCAGAGCTGCTGCACGAGCTATCGAATCTTCGAACACATGACGGCGCCACGCCCGATGGAACGAGCCGGCGTCGGATAGGATGCTGGTTATCTCTTCGCCTTGATTCCTGGGGCCTATCCACAGGAGGAATAAACCGTCTTTATTCTTGTTTCTTTTGCCTTTTCATTGGTGTTTCCTTCCATCATATATATGTACGTTAGTTATTATTGGTGTCGCCCTGTAAGTCCCACCCCGGTGATGGACAATGGCGAAAACTCACACCATCCTAGTAATACGCCTTTACTATGTAACATATAGGTGTTATTCATTTATTGATGAATAAAGACGGCTAGAAATAGCCAAATGCGTCGTCAACAGCCGAATTACATCGGCAAACTCGAGGAGCTCCCGGCAGGAGTACTGTGAAAGTCTCAAGGGCGACAAATAATGACGTACCGCTTCAGGTGAACTGAGCCATAGGAAGCTTGAAAATGTGGCTGTGGTTAACAGCGAGCATTTGGCAGGTGTAACAATGACTCTTTTAAGGTAGAAAAATGCCTCGTCAACAGGCGAAAAACATCGGCATTCTCGAGGAGCTCCCGGCAGGAGTACTGTGAAAGTCTTAAGGTCAACAAATAATGGTGTATCGCTTCTGGTTAACTGGCCAGAGCAAGCTTGTACATGTGACTATTGTGAAACGGGGAGAAACTGGCAGGACTAACTATGACTCCCTTAAGGTAGCCAAATGCCTCGTCAACAGGCGAATTCCAACGGCAAACTCGAGGAGTTCCCGGCAGGAGTACTGTGAAAGTCTTAAGGTCAGCAAATAATGGTGTATCGCTTCTGGTGAACTGGCCAGAGTAAGTTTGTAGATGTGACTGTGGTTTAACGAGGAGCAAGTGGCAGGAGTACGTATGACTCTCTTAAGGTAGCCAAATGCCTCGTCAACAGGCGAAAAACATCGGCATTCTCGAGGAGCTCCCGGCAGGAGTACTGTGAAAGTCTTAAGGTCAACAAATAATGGTGTATCGCTTCTGGTTAACTGGCCAGAGCAAGCTTGTACATGTGACTATTGTGAAACGGGGAGAAACTGGCAGGACTAACTATAAATCTCTTAAGGTAGCCAAATGCCTCGTCAACAGGCGAATTCCAACGGCAAACTCGAGGAGCTCCCGGCAGGAGTACTGTGAAAGTCTCAAGGCCGACAAATAATGACGTACCGCTTCAGGTGAACTGGGCCAGAGGAAGCTTGAAAATGTGGCTGTGGTTAACAGCGAGCATTTGGCAGGTGTAACAATGACTCTCTTAAGGTAGAAAAATGCCTCGTCAACAGGCGAAAAACATCGGCATTCTCGAGGAGCTCCCGGCAGGAGTACTGTGAAAGTATTAAGGTCAACAAATAATGGTGTATCGCTTCTGGTTAACTGGCCAGAGCAAGCTTGTAGATGTGACTATGGTGAAACGGGGAGAAACTGGCAGGAGTAACTATGACTCTCTTAAGATAGCCAAATGCCTCGTAAACAGGCGAATCCCAACGGCAAACTCGAGGAGCTCCTGGCAGGAGTACTGTGAAAGTCTTAAGGTCAACAAATAATGGTGTATCGCTTCTGGTTAACTGGCCAGAGCAAGCTTGTAGATGTGACTATGCTAAACGGGGAGAAACTGGCAGGAGTAACTATGACTCTCTTAAGGTAGCCAAATGCCTCGTCATCAGGCGAATTCCAACGGCAAACTCGAGGAGCTCCCGGCAGGAGTACTGTGAAAGTCTTAAGGTCAACAAATAATGGTGTATCGCTTCTGGTGAACTGGCCAGAGTAAGCTTGTAGATGTGACTGTGGTAAAACGAGGAGCAAGTGGCAGGAGTATGTAGCTCCCCTGGGCTACTTCCATGCTCCTGTTGCCCAGGGGGGCCTCGGCATCCCATCTTGCCGATGGATGGGGCCAACCCTTCGCCGGTCCCGTCTCCTGGCGCTGAAGAAGATAGGGCCAGCCTTCGACGGTGCAGGCCTGGACGAGGTACAGCGTGAGATCGAGGTGCTGGAGCGGCACCTGATGTGGGAGGGCCACCTCCTCAAATCGTCGACACAGGTTGGAGAGATGTGGGCCGCGCGCCTGCACGTTGCCATTGACGGTGCGGCGCTATCATCTTCTGCCGCCGTCAAGAGGCAACACCAATGGGTCGCCGACACCAGTCGCCCGCTATCTGGGCGTAACTACATCGACGCCCTCCGCGCCCGCATCAACGCCTTCCCGACCAGGGCACGGCGCAGTCGGGGGCGGGAGGCGGACACCAGATGCTGCGCGGGCTGCCAAGCCGTGGAGACCGCCAACCACGTCCTGCAGGCTTGCTTCAGGTCGCACGGTTCCCGAGTTAAGCGACACGATGCGATCGTGCGTTATGTCGCTCGTGGACTCGTGCAGAGGGGCTTCAACGTCTCGGTGGAGCCCCACCTCCGGACATCCGAGGGACTCCGCAAGCCTGACGTGGTGGCGGTCAAAGACGGCATTGCCCGCTTGATCGACGCCCAGGTAGTCGGAGATCATCTCCGGCTCGACTGGTGTCATTCCCAGAAGGCGGCATACTACGACACGCCGTCCATCAGGCGTGCCATCTCCAACCTGCACCGAGACGTTGAGGAGGTTACTGTGTCCACCGCAACATTGAACTGGAGGGGTGTATGGTCTCCAGCGTCGGCGAGAGACCTTTCCGCACTTGGTTTCCGACCCCGAGAACTGGCGGTACTGAGCACAAGGGTACAGCAGAGCTGCTGCACGAGCTATCGAATCTTCGAACACATGACGGCGCCACGCCCGATGGAACGAGCCGGCGTCGGATAGGATGCTGGTTATCTCTTCGCCTTGATTCCTGGGGCCTATCCACAGGAGGAATAAACCGTCTTTATTCTTGTTTCTTTTGCCTTTTCATTGGTGTTTCCTTCCATCATATATATGTACGTTAGTTATTATTGGTGTCGCCCTGTAAGTCCCACCCCGGTGATGGACAATGGCGAAAACTCACACCATCCTAGTAATACGCCTTTACTATGTAACATATAGGTGTTATTCATTTATTGATGAATAAAGACGGCTAGAAATAGCCAAATGCGTCGTCAACAGCCGAATTACATCGGCAAACTCGAGGAGCTCCCGGCAGGAGTACTGTGAAAGTCTCAAGGGCGACAAATAATGACGTACCGCTTCAGGTGAACTGAGCCATAGGAAGCTTGAAAATGTGGCTGTGGTTAACAGCGAGCATTTGGCAGGTGTAACAATGACTCTTTTAAGGTAGAAAAATGCCTCGTCAACAGGCGAAAAACATCGGCATTCTCGAGGAGCTCCCGGCAGGAGTACTGTGAAAGTCTTAAGGTCAACAAATAATGGTGTATCGCTTCTGGTTAACTGGCCAGAGCAAGCTTGTACATGTGACTAGTGTGAAACGGGGAGAAACTGGCAGGACTAACTATGACTCCCTTAAGGTAGGCAAATGCCTCGTCAACAGGCGAATTCCAACGGCAAACTCGAGGAGCTCCCGGCAGGAGTACTGTGAAAGTCTTAAGGTCAACAAATAATGGTGTATCGCTTCTGGTTAACTGGCCAGAGCAAGCTTGTAGATGTGACTATGCTAAACGGGGAGAAACTGGCAGGAGTAACTATGACTCTCTTAAGGTAGCCAAATGCCTCGTCATCAGGCGAATTCCAACGGCAAACTCGAGGAGCTCCCGGCAGGAGTACTGTGAAAGTCTTAAGGTCAACAAATAATGGTGTATCGCTTCTGGTGAACTGGCCAGAGTAAGCTTGTAGATGTGACTGTGGTAAAACGAGGAGCAAGTGGCAGGAGTATGTAGCTCCCATGGGCTACTTCCATGCTCCTGTTGCCCAGGGGGGCCTCGGCATCCCATCTTGCCTATGGATGGGGCCAACCCTTCGCCGGTCCCGTCTCCTGGCGCTGAAGAAGATAGGGCCAGCCTTCGACGGTGCAGGCCTGGACGAGGTACAGCGTGAGATCGAGGTGCTGGAGCGGCACCTGATGTGGGAGGGCCACCTCCTCAAATCGTCGACACAGGTTGGAGAGATGTGGGCCGCGCGCCTGCACGTTGCCATTGACGGTGCGGCGCTATCATCTTCTGCCGCCGTCAAGAGGCAACACCAATGGGTCGCCGACACCAGTCGCCCGCTATCTGGGCGTAACTACATCGACGCCCTCCGCGCCCGCATCAACGCCTTCCCGACCAGGGCACGGCGCAGTCGGGGGCGGGAGGCGGACACCAGATGCTGCGCGGGCTGCCAAGCCGTGGAGACCGCCAATCACGTCCTGCAGGCTTGCTTCAGGTCGCACGGTTCCCGAGTTAAGCGACACGATGCGATCGTGCGTTATGTCGCTCGTGGACTCGTGCAGAGGGGCTTCAACGTCTCGGTGGAGCCCCACCTCCGGACATCCGAGGGACTCCGCAAGCCTGACGTGGTGGCGGTCAAAGACGGCATTGCCCGCTTGATCGACGCCCAGGTAGTCGGAGATCATCTCCGGCTCGACTGGTGTCATTCCCAGAAGGCGGCATACTACGACACGCCGTCCATCAGGCGTGCCATCTCCAACCTGCACCGAGACGTTGAGGAGGTTACTGTGTCCACCGCAACATTGAACTGGAGGGGTGTATGGTCTCCAGCGTCGGCGAGAGACCTTTCCGCACTTGGTTTCCGACCCCGAGAACTGGCGGTACTGAGCACAAGGGTACAGCAGAGCTGCTGCACGAGCTATCGAATCTTCGAACACATGACGGCGCCACGCCCGATGGAACGAGCCGGCGTCGGATAGGATGCTGGTTATCTCTTCGCCTTGATTCCTGGGGCCAATCCACAGGAGGAATAAACCGTCTTTATTCTTGTTTCTTTTGCCTTTTCATTGGTGTTTCCTTCCATCATATATATGTACGTTAGTTATTATTGGTGTCGCCCTGTAAGTCCCACCCCGGTGATGGACAATGGCGAAAACTCACACCATCCTAGTAATACGCCTTTACTATGTAACATATAGGTGTTATTCATTTATTGATGAATAAAGACGGCTAGAAATAGCCAAATGCGTCGTCAACAGCCGAATTACATCGGCAAACTCGAGGAGCTCCCGGCAGGAGTACTGTGAAAGTCTCAAGGGCGACAAATAATGACGTACCGCTTCAGGTGAACTGAGCCATAGGAAGCTTGAAAATGTGGCTGTGGTTAACAGCGAGCATTTGGCAGGTGTAACAATGACTCTTTTAAGGTAGAAAAATGCCTCGTCAACAGGCGAAAAACATCGGCATTCTCGAGGAGCTCCCGGCAGGAGTACTGTGAAAGTCTTAAGGTCAACAAATAATGGTGTATCGCTTCTGGTTAACTGGCCAGAGCAAGCTTGTACATGTGACTATTGTGAAACGGGGAGAAACTGGCAGGACTAACTATGACTCCCTTAAGGTAGCCAAATGCCTCGTCAACAGGCGAATTCCAACGGCAAACTCGAGGAGTTCCCGGCAGGAGTACTGTGAAAGTCTTAAGGTCAGCAAATAATGGTGTATCGCTTCTGGTGAACTGGCCAGAGTAAGTTTGTAGATGTGACTGTGGTTTAACGAGGAGCAAGTGGCAGGAGTACGTATGACTCTCTTAAGGTGGCCAAATGCCTCGTCAACAGGCGAAAAACATCGGCATTCTCGAGGAGCTCCCGGCAGGAGTACTGTGAAAGTCTTAAGGTCAACAAATAATGGTGTATCGCTTCTGGTTAACTGGCCAGAGCAAGCTTGTACATGTGACTATTGTGAAACGGGGAGAAACTGGCAGGACTAACTATAAATCTCTTAAGGTAGCCAAATGCCTCGTCAACAGGCGAATTCCAACGGCAAACTCGAGGAGCTCCCGGCAGGAGTACTGTGAAAGTCTCAAGGCCGACAAATAATGACGTACCGCTTCAGGTGAACTGGGCCAGAGGAAGCTTGAAAATGTGGCTGTGGTTAACAGCGAGCATTTGGCAGGTGTAACAATGACTCTCTTAAGGTAGAAAAATGCCTCGTCAACAGGCGAAAAACATCGGCATTCTCGAGGAGCTCCCGGCAGGAGTACTGTGAAAGTATTAAGGTCAACAAATAATGGTGTATCGCTTCTGGTTAACTGGCCAGAGCAAGCTTGTAGATGTGACTATGGTGAAACGGGGAGAAACTGGCAGGAGTAACTATGACTCTCTTAAGGTAGCCAAATGCCTCGTAAACAGGCGAATCCCAACGGCAAACTCGAGGAGCTCCTGGCAGGAGTACTGTGAAAGTCTTAAGGTCAACAAATAATGGTGTATCGCTTCTGGTTAACTGGCCAGAGCAAGCTTGTAGATGTGACTATGCTAAACGGGGAGAAACTGGCAGGAGTAACTATGACTCTCTTAAGATAGCCAAATGCCTCGTCATCAGGCGAATTCCAACGGCAAACTCGAGGAGCTCCCGGCAGGAGTACTGTGAAAGTCTTAAGGTCAACAAATAATGGTGTATCGCTTCTGGTGAACTGGCCAGAGTAAGCTTGTAGATGTGACTGTGGTAAAACGAGGAGCAAGTGGCAGGAGTATGTAGCTCCCCTGGGCTACTTCCATGCTCCTGTTGCCCAGGGGGGCCTCGGCATCCCATCTTGCCGATGGATGGGGCCAACCCTTCGCCGGTCCCGTCTCCTGGCGCTGAAGAAGATAGGGCCAGCCTTCGACGGTGCAGGCCTGGACGAGGTACAGCGTGAGATCGAGGTGCTGGAGCGGCACCTGATGTGGGAGGGCCACCTCCTCAAATCGTCGACACAGGTTGGAGAGATGTGGGCCGCGCGCCTGCACGTTGCCATTGACGGTGCGGCGCTATCATCTTCTGCCGCCGTCAAGAGGCAACACCAATGGGTCGCCGACACCAGTCGCCCGCTATCTGGGCGTAACTACATCGACGCCCTCCGCGCCCGCATCAACGCCTTCCCGACCAGGGCACGGCGCAGTCGGGGGCGGGAGGCGGACACCAGATGCTGCGCGGGCTGCCAAGCCGTGGAGACCGCCAACCACGTCCTGCAGGCTTGCTTCAGGTCGCACGGTTCCCGAGTTAAGCGACACGATGCGATCGTGCGTTATGTCGCTCGTGGACTCGTGCAGAGGGGCTTCAACGTCTCGGTGGAGCCCCACCTCCGGACATCCGAGGGACTCCGCAAGCCTGACGTGGTGGCGGTCAAAGACGGCATTGCCCGCTTGATCGACGCCCAGGTAGTCGGAGATCATCTCCGGCTCGACTGGTGTCATTCCCAGAAGGCGGCATACTACGACACGCCGTCCATCAGGCGTGCCATCTCCAACCTGCACCGAGACGTTGAGGAGGTTACTGTGTCCACCGCAACATTGAACTGGAGGGGTGTATGGTCTCCAGCGTCGGCGAGAGACCTTTCCGCACTTGGTTTCCGACCCCGAGAACTGGCGGTACTGAGCACAAGGGTACAGCAGAGCTGCTGCACGAGCTATCGAATCTTCGAACACATGACGGCGCCACGCCCGATGGAACGAGCCGGCGTCGGATAGGATGCTGGTTATCTCTTCGCCTTGATTCCTGGGGCCTATCCACAGGAAGAATAAACCGTCTTTATTCTTGTTTCTTTTGCCTTTTCATTGGTGTTTCCTTCCATCATATATATGTACGTTAGTTATTATTGGTGTCGCCCTGTAAGTCCCACCCCGGTGATGGACAATGGCGAAAACTCACACCATCCTAGTAATACGCCTTTACTATGTAACATATAGGTGTTATTCATTTATTGATGAATAAAGACGGCTAGAAATAGCCAAATGCGTCGTCAACAGCCGAATTACATCGGCAAACTCGAGGAGCTCCCGGCAGGAGTACTGTGAAAGTCTCAAGGGCGACAAATAATGACGTACCGCTTCAGGTGAACTGAGCCATAGGAAGCTTGAAAATGTGGCTGTGGTTAACAGCGAGCATTTGGCAGGTGTAACAATGACTCTTTTAAGGTAGAAAAATGCCTCGTCAACAGGCGAAAAACATCGGCATTCTCGAGGAGCTCCCGGCAGGAGTACTGTGAAAGTCTTAAGGTCAACAAATAATGGTGTATCGCTTCTGGTTAACTGGCCAGAGCAAGCTTGTAGATGTGACTATGGTGAAACGGGGAGAAACTGGCAGGAGTAACTATGACTCTCTTAAGGTAGCCAAATGCCTCGTAAACAGGCGAATCCCAACGGCAAACTCGAGGAGCTCCTGGCAGGAGTACTGTGAAAGTCTTAAGGTCAACAAATAATGGTGTATCGCTTCTGGTTAACTGGCCAGAGCAAGCTTGTAGATGTGACTATGCTAAACGGGGAGAAACTGGCAGGAGTAACTATGACTCTCTTAAGATAGCCAAATGCCTCGTCATCAGGCGAATTCCAACGGCAAACTCGAGGAGCTCCCGGCAGGAGTACTGTGAAAGTCTTAAGGTCAACAAATAATGGTGTATCGCTTCTGGTGAACTGGCCAGAGTAAGCTTGTAGATGTGACTGTGGTAAAACGAGGAGCAAGTGGCAGGAGTATGTAGCTCCCCTGGGCTACTTCCATGCTCCTGTTGCCCAGGGGGGCCTCGGCATCCCATCTTGCCGATGGATGGGGCCAACCCTTCGCCGGTCCCGTCTCCTGGCGCTGAAGAAGATAGGGCCAGCCTTCGACGGTGCAGGCCTGGACGAGGTACAGCGTGAGATCGAGGTGCTGGAGCGGCACCTGATGTGGGAGGGCCACCTCCTCAAATCGTCGACACAGGTTGGAGAGATGTGGGCCGCGCGCCTGCACGTTGCCATTGACGGTGCGGCGCTATCATCTTCTGCCGCCGTCAAGAGGCAACACCAATGGGTCGCCGACACCAGTCGCCCGCTATCTGGGCGTAACTACATCGACGCCCTCCGCGCCCGCATCAACGCCTTCCCGACCAGGGCACGGCGCAGTCGGGGGCGGGAGGCGGACACCAGATGCTGCGCGGGCTGCCAAGCCGTGGAGACCGCCAACCACGTCCTGCAGGCTTGCTTCAGGTCGCACGGTTCCCGAGTTAAGCGACACGATGCGATCGTGCGTTATGTCGCTCGTGGACTCGTGCAGAGGGGCTTCAACGTCTCGGTGGAGCCCCACCTCCGGACATCCGAGGGACTCCGCAAGCCTGACGTGGTGGCGGTCAAAGACGGCATTGCCCGCTTGATCGACGCCCAGGTAGTCGGAGATCATCTCCGGCTCGACTGGTGTCATTCCCAGAAGGCGGCATACTACGACACGCCGTCCATCAGGCGTGCCATCTCCAACCTGCACCGAGACGTTGAGGAGGTTACTGTGTCCACCGCAACATTGAACTGGAGGGGTGTATGGTCTCCAGCGTCGGCGAGAGACCTTTCCGCACTTGGTTTCCGACCCCGAGAACTGGCGGTACTGAGCACAAGGGTACAGCAGAGCTGCTGCACGAGCTATCGAATCTTCGAACACATGACGGCGCCACGCCCGATGGAACGAGCCGGCGTCGGATAGGATGCTGGTTATCTCTTCGCCTTGATTCCTGGGGCCTATCCACAGGAAGAATAAACCGTCTTTATTCTTGTTTCTTTTGCCTTTTCATTGGTGTTTCCTTCCATCATATATATGTACGTTAGTTATTATTGGTGTCGCCCTGTAAGTCCCACCCCGGTGATGGACAATGGCGAAAACTCACACCATCCTAGTAATACGCCTTTACTATGTAACATATAGGTGTTATTCATTTATTGATGAATAAAGACGGCTAGAAATAGCCAAATGCGTCGTCAACAGCCGAATTACATCGGCAAACTCGAGGAGCTCCCGGCAGGAGTACTGTGAAAGTCTCAAGGGCGACAAATAATGACGTACCGCTTCAGGTGAACTGAGCCATAGGAAGCTTGAAAATGTGGCTGTGGTTAACAGCGAGCATTTGGCAGGTGTAACAATGACTCTTTTAAGGTAGAAAAATGCCTCGTCAACAGGCGAAAAACATCGGCATTCTCGAGGAGCTCCCGGCAGGAGTACTGTGAAAGTCTTAAGGTCAACAAATAATGGTGTATCGCTTCTGGTTAACTGGCCAGAGCAAGCTTGTACATGTGACTATTGTGAAACGGGGAGAAACTGGCAGGACTAACTATGACTCCCTTAAGGTAGCCAAATGCCTCGTCAACAGGCGAATTCCAACGGCAAACTCGAGGAGCTCCCGGCAGGAGTACTGTGAAAGTCTTAAGGTCAGCAAATAATGGTGTATCGCTTCTGGTGAACTGGCCAGAGTAAGTTTGTAGATGTGACTGTGATTTAACGAGGAGCAAGTGGCAGGAGTACGTATGACTCTCTTAAGGTAGCCAAATGCCTCGTCAACAGGCGAAAAACATCGGCATTCTCCAGGAGCTCCCGGCAGGAGTACTGTGAAAGTCTTAAGGTCAACAAATAATGGTGTATCGCTTCTGGTTAACTGGCCAGAGCAAGCTTGTACATGTGACTATTGTGAAACGGGGAGAAACTGGCAGGACTAACTATAAATCTCTTAAGGTAGCCAAATGCCTCGTCAACAGGCGAATTCCAACGGCAAACTCGAGGAGCTCCCGGCAGGAGTACTGTGAAAGTCTCAAGGCCGACAAATAATGACGTACCGCTTCAGGTGAACTGGGCCAGAGGAAGCTTGAAAATGTGGCTGTGGTTAACAGCGAGCATTTGGCAGGTGTAACAATGACTCTCTTAAGGTAGAAAAATGCCTCGTCAACAGGCGAAAAACATCGGCATTCTCGAGGAGCTCCCGGCAGGAGTACTGTGAAAGTCTTAAGGTCAACAAATAATGGTGTATCGCTTCTGGTTAACTGGCCAGAGCAAGCTTGTAGATGTGACTATGGTGAAACGGGGAGAAACTGGCAGGAGTAACTATGACTCTCTTAAGGTAGCCAAATGCCTCGTAAACAGGCGAATCCCAACGGCAAACGCGAGGAGCTCCTGGCAGGAGTACTGTGAAAGTCTTAAGGTCAACAAATAATGGTGTATCGCTTCTGGTTAACTGGCCAGAGCAAGCTTGTAGATGTGACTATGCTAAACGGGGAGAAACTGGCAGGAGTAACTATGACTCTCTTAAGGTAGCCAAATGCCTCGTCATCAGGCGAATTCCAACGGCAAACTCGAGGAGCTCCCGGCAGGAGTACTGTGAAAGTCTTAAGGTCAACAAATAATGGTGTATCGCTTCTGGTGAACTGGCCAGAGTAAGCTTGTAGATGTGACTGTGGTAAAACGAGGAGCAAGTGGCAGGAGTATGTAGCTCCCCTGGGCTACTTCCATGCTCCTGTTGCCCAGGGGGGCCTCGGCATCCCATCTTGCCGATCGATGGGGCCAACCCTTCGCCGGTCCCGTCTCCTGGCGCTGAAGAAGATAGGGCCAGCCTTCGACGGTGCAGGCCTGGACGAGGTACAGCGTGAGATCGAGGTGCTGGAGCGGCACCTTATGTGGGAGGGCCACCTCCTCAAATCGTCGACACAGGTTGGAGAGATGTGGGCCGCGCGCCTGCACGTTGCCATTGACGGTGCGGCGCTATCATCTTCTGCCGCCGTCAAGAGGCAACACCAATGGGTCGCCGACACCAGTCGCCCGCTATCTGGGCGTAACTACATCGACGCCCTCCGCGCCCGCATCAACGTCTTCCCGAACAGGGCACGGCGCAGTCGGGGGCGGGAGGCGGACACCAGATGCTGCGCGGGCTGCCAAGCCGTGGAGACCGCCAACCATGTCCTGCAGGCGTGCTTCAGGACGCACGGGTCCCGAGTTAAGCGACACGACGCGATCGTGCGTTATGTCGCTCGTGGACTCGTGCAGAGGGGCTTCAACGTCTCGGTGGAGCCCCACCTCCGGACATCCGAGGGACTCCGCAAGCCTGACGTGGTGGCGGTCAAAGACGGCATTGCCCGCGTGATCGACGCCCAGGTAGTCGGAGATCATCTCCGGCTCGACTGGTGTCATTCCCAGAAGGCGGCATACTACGACACGCCGTCCATCAGGCGTGCCATCTCCAACCTGCACCGAGACGTTGAGGAGGTTACTGTGTCCACCGCAACATTGAACTGGAGGGGTGTATGGTCTCCAGCGTCGGCGAGAGACCTTTCCGCACTTGGTTTCCGACCCCGAGAACTGGCGGTACTGAGCACAAGGGTACAGCAGAGCTGCTGCACGAGCTATCGAATCTTCGAACACATGACGGCGCCACGCCCGATGGAACGAGCCGGCGTCGGATAGGATGCTGGTTATCTCTTAGCCTTGATTCCTGGGGCCTATCCACAGGAGGAATAAACCGTCTTTATTCTTGTTTCTTTTGCCTTTTCATTGGTGTTTCCTTCCATCATATATATGTACGTTAGTTATTATTGGTGTCGCCCTGTAAGTCCCACCCCGGTGATGGACAATGGCGAAAACTCACACCATCCTAGTAATACGCCTTTACTATGTAACATATAGGAGTTATTCATTTATTGATGAATAAAGACGGCTAGAAATAGCCAATTGCGTCGTCAACAGCCGAATTACATCGGCAAACTCGAGGAGCTCCCGGCAGGAGTACTGTGAAAGTCTCAAGGGCGACAAATAATGACGTACCGCTTCAGGTGAACTGAGCCATAGGAAGCTTGAAAATGTGGCTGTGGTTAACAGCGAGCATTTGGCAGGTGTAACAATGACTCTTTTAAGGTAGAAAAATGCCTCGTCAACAGGCGAAAAACATCGGCATTCTCGAGGAGCTCCCGGCAGGAGTACTGTGAAAGTCTTAAGGTCAACAAATAATGGTGTATCGCTTCTGGTTAACTGGCCAGAGCAAGCTTGTACATGTGACTATTGTGAAACGGGGAGAAACTGGCAGGACTAACTATGACTCTCTTAAGGTAGCCAAATGCCTCGTCAACAGGCGAATTCCAACGGCAAACTCGAGGAGCTCCCGGCAGGAGTACTGTGAAAGTCTTAAGGTCAACAAATAATGGTGTATCGCTTCTGGTTAACTGGCCAGAGCAAGCTTGTAGATGTGACTATGTGAAACGGGGAGAAACTGGCAGGAGTAACTATGACTCTCTTAAGGTAGCCAAATGCCTCGTCAACAGGCGAATTCCAACGGCAAACTCGAGGAGCTCCCGGCAGGAGTACTGTGAAAGTCTCAAGGCCGACAAATAATGACGTACCGCTTCAGGTTAACTGGGCCAGAGGAAGCTTGAAAATGTGGCTGTGGTTAACAGCGAGCATTTGGCAGGTGTAACAATGACTCTCTTAAGGTAGAAAAATGCCTCGTCAACAGGCGAAAAACATCGGCATTCTCGAGGAGCTCCCGGCAGGAGTACTGTGAAAGTATTAAGGTCAACAAATAATGGTGTATCGCTTCTGGTTAACTGGCCAGAGCAAGCTTGTAGATGTGACTATGGTGAAACGGGGAGAAACTGGCAGGAGTAACTATGACTCTCTTAAGGTAGCCAAATGCCTCGTAAACAGGCGAATCCCAACGGCAAACTCGAGGAGCTCCTGGCAGGAGTACTGTGAAAGTCTTAAGGTCAACAAATAATGGTGTATCGCTTCTGGTTAACTGGCCAGAGCAAGGTTGTAGATGTGACTATGCTAAACGGGGAGAAACTGGCAGGAGTAACTATGACTCTCTTAAGGTAGCCAAATGCCTCGTCATCAGGCGAATTCCAACGGCAAACTCGAGGAGCTCCCGGCAGGAGTACTGTGAAAGTCTTAAGGTCAACAAATAATGGTGTATCGCTTCTGGTGAACTGGCCAGAGTAAGCTTGTAGATGTGACTGTGGTAAAACGAGGAGCAAGTGGCAGGAGTATGTAGCTCCCCTGGGCTACTTCCATGCTCCTGTTGCCCAGGGGGGCCTCGGCATCCCATCTTGCCGATCGATGGGGCCAACCCTTCGCCGGTCCCGTCTCCTGGCGCTGAAGAAGATAGGGCCAGCCTTCGACGGTGCAGGCCTGGACGAGGTACAGCGTGAGATCGAGGTGCTGGAGCGGCACCTTATGTGGGAGGGCCACCTCCTCAAATCGTCGACACAGGTTGGAGAGATGTGGGCCGCGCGCCTGCACGTTGCCATTGACGGTGCGGCGCTATCATCTTCTGCCGCCGTCAAGAGGCAACACCAATGGGTCGCCGACACCAGTCGCCCGCTATCTGGGCGTAACTACATCGACGCCCTCCGCGCCCGCATCAACGCCTTCCCGAACAGGGCACGGCGCAGTCGGGGGCGGGAGGCGGACACCAGATGCTGCGCGGGCTGCCAAGCCGTGGAGACCGCCAACCATGTCCTGCAGGCGTGCTTCAGGACGCACGGGTCCCGAGTTAAGCGACACGACGCGATCGTGCGTTATGTCGCTCGTGGACTCGTGCAGAGGGGCTTCAACGTCTCGGTGGAGCCCCACCTCCGGACATCCGAGGGACTCCGCAAGCCTGACGTGGTGGCGGTCAAAGACGGCATTGCCCGCGTGATCGACGCCCAGGTAGTCGGAGATCATCTCCGGCTCGACTGGTGTCATTCCCAGAAGGCGGCATACTACGACACGCCGTCCATCAGGCGTGCCATCTCCAACCTGCACCGAGACGTTGAGGAGGTTACTGTGTCCACCGCAACATTGAACTGGAGGGGTGTATGGTCTCCAGCGTCGGCGAGAGACCTTTCCGCACTTGGTTTCCGACCCCGAGAACTGGCGGTACTGAGCACAAGGGTACAGCAGAGCTGCTGCACGAGCTATCGAATCTTCGAACACATGACGGCGCCACGCCCGATGGAACGAGCCGGCGTCGGATAGGATGCTGGTTATCTCTTAGCCTTGATTCCTGGGGCCTATCCACAGGAGGAATAAACCGTCTTTATTCTTGTTTCTTTTGCCTTTTCATTGGTGTTTCCTTCCATCATATATATGTACGTTAGTTATTATTGGTGTCGCCCTGTAAGTCCCACCCCGGTGATGGACAATGGCGAAAACTCACACCATCCTAGTAATACGCCTTTACTATGTAACATATAGGAGTTATTCATTTATTGATGAATAAAGACGGCTAGAAATAGCCAATTGCGTCGTCAACAGCCGAATTACATCGGCAAACTCGAGGAGCTCCCGGCAGGAGTACTGTGAAAGTCTCAAGGGCGACAAATAATGACGTACCGCTTCAGGTGAACTGAGCCATAGGAAGCTTGAAAATGTGGCTGTGGTTAACAGCGAGCATTTGGCAGGTGTAACAATGACTCTTTTAAGGTAGAAAAATGCCTCGTCAACAGGCGAAAAACATCGGCATTCTCGAGGAGCTCCCGGCAGGAGTACTGTGAAAGTCTTAAGGTCAACAAATAATGGTGTATCGCTTCTGGTTAACTGGCCAGAGCAAGCTTGTACATGTGACTATTGTGAAACGGGGAGAAACTGGCAGGACTAACTATGACTCCCTTAAGGTAGCCAAATGCCTCGTCAACAGGCGAATTCCAACGGCAAACTCGAGGAGCTCCCGGCAGGAGTACTGTGAAAGTCTTAAGGTCAACAAATAATGGTGTATCGCTTCTGGTTAACTGGCCAGAGCAAGCTTGTAGATGTGACTATGTGAAACGGGGAGAAACTGGCAGGAGTAACTATGACTCTCTTAAGGTAGCCAAATGCCTCGTCATCAGGCGAATTCCAACGGCAAACTCGAGGAGCTCCCGGCAGGAGTACTGTGAAAGTCTTAAGGTCAACAAATAATGGTGTATCGCTTCTGGTGAACTGGCCAGAGTAAGCTTGTAGATGTGACTGTGGTAAAACGAGGAGCAAGTGGCAGGAGTATGTAGCTCCCCTGGGCTACTTCCATGCTCCTGTTGCCCAGGGGGGCCTCGGCATCCCATCTTGCCGATGGATGGGGCCAACCCTTCGCCGGTCCCGTCTCCTGGCGCTGAAGAAGATAGGGCCAGCCTTCGACGGTGCAGGCCTGGACGAGGTACAGCGTGAGATCGAGGTGCTGGAGCGGCACCTTATGTGGGAGGGCCACCTCCTCAAATCGTCGACACAGGTTGGAGAGATGTGGGCCGCGCGCCTGCACGTTGCCATTGACGATGCGGCGCTATCATCTTCTGCCGCCGTCAAGAGGCAACACCAATGGGTCGCCGACACCAGTCGCCCGCTATCTGGGCGTAACTACATCGACGCCCTCCGCGCCCGCATCAACGCCTTCCCGACCAGGGCACGGCGCAGTCGGGGGCGGGAGGCGGACACCAGATGCTGCGCGGGCTGCCAAGCCGTGGAGACCGCCAACCACGTCCTGCAGGCTTGCTTCAGGACGCACGGGTCCCGAGTTAAGCGACACGACGCGATCGTGCGTTATGTCGCTCGTGGACTCGTGCAGAGGGGCTTCAACGTCTCGGTGGAGCCCCACCTCCGGACATCCGAGGGACTCCGCAAGCCTGACGTGGTGGCGGTCAAAGACGGCATTGCCCGCGTGATCGACGCCCAGGTAGTCGGAGATCATCTCCGGCTCGACTGGTGTCATTCCCAGAAGGCGGCATACTACGACACGCCGTCCATCAGGCGTGCCATCTCCAACCTGCACCGAGACGTTGAGGAGGTTACTGTGTCCACCGCAACATTGAACTGGAGGGGTGTATGGTCTCCAGCGTCGGCGAGAGACCTTTCCGCACTTGGTTTCCGACCCCGAGAACTGGCGGTACTGAGCACAAGGGTACAGCAGAGCTGCTGCACGAGCTATCGAATCTTCGAACACATGACGGCGCCACGCCCGATGGAACGAGCCGGCGTCGGATAGGATGCTGGTTATCTCTTCGCCTTGATTCCTGGGGCCTATCCACAGGAGGAATAAACCGTCTTTATTCTTGTTTCTTTTGCCTTTTCATTGGTGTTTCCTTCCATCATATATATGTACGTTAGTTATTATTGGTGTCGCCCTGTAAGTCCCACCCCGGTGATGGACAATGGCGAAAACTCACACCATCCTAGTAATACGCCTTTACTATGTAACATATAGGTGTTATTCATTTATTGATGAATAAAGACGGCTAGAAATAGCCAAATGCGTCGTCAACAGCCGAATTACATCGGCAAACTCGAGGAGCTGCCGGCAGGAGTACTGTGAAAATCTCAAGGGCGACAAATAATGACGTACCGCTTCAGGTGAACTGAGCCATAGGAAGCTTGAAAATGTGGCTGTGGTTGACAGCGAGCATTTGGCAGGTGTAACAATGACTCTTTTAAGGTAGAAAAATGCCTCGTCAACAGGCGAAAAACATCGGCATTCTCGAGGAGCTCCCGGCAGGAGTACTGTGAAAGTCTTAAGGTCAACAAATAATGGTGTATCGCTTCTGGTTAACTGGCCAGAGCAAGCTTGTACATGTGACTATTGTGAAACGGGGAGAAACTGGCAGGACTAACTATGACTCCCTTAAGGTAGCCAAATGCCTCGTCAACAGGCGAATTCCAACGGCAAACTCGAGGAGCTCCCGGCAGGAGTACTGTGAAAGTCTTAAGGTCAACAAATAATGGTGTATCGCTTCTGGTTAACTGGCCAGAACAAGCTTGTAGATGTGACTATGTGAAACGGGGAGAAACTGGCAGGAGTAACTAACACTCTCTTAAGGTAGCCAAATGCCTCGTCATCAGGCGAATTCCAACGGCAAACTCGAGGAGCTCCCGGCAGGAGTACTGTGAAAGTCTTAAGGTCAACAAATAATGGTGTATCGCTTCTGGTGAACTGGCCAGAGTAAGCTTGTAGATGTGACTGTGGTAAAACGAGGAGCAAGTGGCAGGAGTATGTAGCTCCCCTGGGCTACTTCCATGCTCCTGTTGCCCAGGGGGGCCTCGGCATCCCATCTTGCCGATGGATGGGGCCAACCCTTCGCCGGTCCCGTCTCCTGGCGCTGAAGAAGATAGGGCCAGCCTTCGACGGTGCAGGCCTGGACGAGGTACAGCGTGAGATCGAGGTGCTGGAGCGGCACCTTATGTGGGAGGGCCACCTCCTCAAATCGTCGACACAGGTTGGAGAGATGTGGGCCGCGCGCCTGCACGTTGCCATTGACGGTGCGGCGCTATCATCTTCTGCCGCCGTCAAGAGGCAACACCAATGGGTCGCCGACACCAGTCGCCCGCTATCTGGGCGTAACTACATCGACGCCCTCCGCGCCCGCATCAACGCCTTCCCGACCAGGGCACGGCGCAGTCGGGGGCGGGAGGCGGACACCAGATGCTGCGCGGGCTGCCAAGCCGTGGAGACCGCCAACCACGTCCTGCAGGCTTGCTTCAGGACGCACGGGTCCCGAGTTAAGCGACACGACGCGATCGTGCGTTATGTCGCTCGTGGACTCGTGCAGAGGGGCTTCAACGTCTCGGTGGAGCCCCACCTCCGGACATCCGAGGGACTCCGCAAGCCTGACGTGGTGGCAGTCAAAGACGGCATTGCCCGCGTGATCGACGCCCAGGTAGTCGGAGATCATCTCCGGCTCGACTGGTGTCATTCCCAGAAGGCGGCATACTACGACACGCCGTCCATCAGGCGTGCCATCTCCAACCTGCACCGAGACGTTGAGGAGGTTACTGTGTCCACCGCAACATTGAACTGGAGGGGTGTATGGTCTCCAGCGTCGGCGAGAGACCTTTCCGCACTTGGTTTCCGACCCCGAGAACTGGCGGTACTGAGCACAAGGGTACAGCAGAGCTGCTGCACGAGCTATCGAATCTTCGAACACATGACGGCGCCACGCCCGATGGAACGAGCCGGCGTCGGATAGGATGCTGGTTATCTCTTCGCCTTGATTCCTGGGGCCTATCCACAGGAGGAATAAACGGTCTTTATTCTTGTTTCTTTTGCCTTTTCATTGGTGTTTCCTTCCATCATATATATGTACGTTAGTTATTATTGGTGTCGCCCTGTAAGTCCCACCCCGGTGATGGACAATGGCGAAAACTCACACCATCCTAGTAATACGCCTTTACTATGTAACATATAGGTGTTATTCATTTATTGATGAATAAAGACGGCTAGAAATAGCCAAATGCGTCGTCAACAGCCGAATTACATCGGCAAACTCGAGGAGCTCCCGGCAGGAGTACTGTGAAAGTCTCAAGGGCGACAAATAATGACGTACCGCTTCAGGTGAACTGAGCCATAGGAAGCTTGAAAATGTGGCTGTGGTTGACAGCGAGCATTTGGCAGGTGTAACAATCACTCTTTTAAGGTAGAAAAATGCCTCGTCAACAGGCGAAAAACATCGGCATTCTCGAGGAGCTCCCGGCAGGAGTACTGTGAAAGTCTTAAGGTCAACAAATAATGGTGTATCGCTTCTGGTGAACTGGCCAGAGTAAGCTTGTAGATGTGACTGTGGTAAAACGAGGAGCAAGTGGCAGGAGTATGTAGGTCCCCTGGGCTACTTCCATGCTCCTGTTGCCCAGGGGGGCCTCGGCATCCCATCTTGCCGATGGATGGGGCCAACCCTTCGCCGGTCCCGTCTCCTGGCGCTGAAGAAGATAGGGCCAGCCTTCGACGGTGCAGGCCTGGACGAGGTACAGCGTGAGATCGAGGTGCTGGAGCGGCACCTGATGTGGGAGGGCCACCTCCTCAAATCGTCGACACAGGTTGGAGAGATGTGGGCCGCGCGCCTGCACGTTGCCATTGACGATGCGGCGCTATCATCTTCTGCCGCCGTCAAGAGGCAACACCAATGGGTCGCCGACACCAGTCGCCCGCTATCTGGGCGTAACTACATCGACGCCCTCCGCGCCCGCATCAACGCCTTCCCGACCAGGGCACGGCGCAGTCGGGGGCGGGAGGCGGACACCAGATGCTGCGCGGGCTGCCAAGCCGTGGAGACCGCCAACCACGTCCTGCAGGCTTGCTTCAGGACGCACGGGTCCCGAGTTAAGCGACACGACGCGATCGTGCGTTATGTCGCTCGTGGACTCGTGCAGAGGGGCTTCAACGTCTCGGTGGAGCCCCACCTCCGGACATCCGAGGGACTCCGCAAGCCTGACGTGGTGGCGGTCAAAGACGGCATTGCCCGCGTGATCGACGCCCAGGTAGTCGGAGATCATCTCCGGCTCGACTGGTGTCATTCCCAGAAGGCGGCATACTACGACACGCCGTCCATCAGGCGTGCCATCTCCAACCTGCACCGAGACGTTGAGGAGGTTACTGTGTCCACCGCAACATTGAACTGGAGGGGTGTATGGTCTCCAGCGTCGGCGAGAGACCTTTCCGCACTTGGTTTCCGACCCCGAGAACTGGCGGTACTGAGCACAAGGGTACAGCAGAGCTGCTGCACGAGCTATCGAATCTTCGAACACATGACGGCGCCACGCCCGATGGAACGAGCCGGCGTCGGATAGGATGCTGGTTATCTCTTCGCCTTGATTCCTGGGGCCTATCCACAGGAGGAATAAACCGTCTTTATTCTTGTTTCTTTTGCCTTTTCATTGGTGTTTCCTTCCATCATATATATGTACGTTAGTTATTATTGGTGTCGCCCTGTAAGTCCCACCCCGGTGATGGACAATGGCGAAAACTCACACCATCCTAGTAATACGCCTTTACTATGTAACATATAGGTGTTATTCATTTATTGATGAATAAAGACGGCTAGAAATAGCCAAATGCGTCGTCAACAGCCGAATTACATCGGCAAACTCGAGGAGCTGCCGGCAGGAGTACTGTGAAAATCTCAAGGGCGACAAATAATGACGTACCGCTTCAGGTGAACTGAGCCATAGGAAGCTTGAAAATGTGGCTGTGGTTGACAGCGAGCATTTGGCAGGTGTAACAATGACTCTTTTAAGGTAGAAAAATGCCTCGTCAACAGGCGAAAAACATCGGCATTCTCGAGGAGCTCCCGGCAGGAGTACTGTGAAAGTCTTAAGGTCAACAAATAATGGTGTATCGCTTCTGGTTAACTGGCCAGAGCAAGCTTGTACATGTGACTATTGTGAAACGGGGAGAAACTGGCAGGACTAACTATGACTCCCTTAAGGTAGCCAAATGCCTCGTCAACAGGCGAATTCCAACGGCAAACTCGAGGAGCTCCCGGCAGGAGTACTGTGAAAGTCTTAAGGTCAACAAATAATGGTGTATCGCTTCTGGTTAACTGGCCAGAACAAGCTTGTAGATGTGACTATGTGAAACGGGGAGAAACTGGCAGGAGTAACTAACACTCTCTTAAGGTAGCCAAATGCCTCGTCATCAGGCGAATTCCAACGGCAAACTCGAGGAGCTCCCGGCAGGAGTACTGTGAAAGTCTTAAGGTCAACAAATAATGGTGTATCGCTTCTGGTGAACTGGCCAGAGTAAGCTTGTAGATGTGACTGTGGTAAAACGAGGAGCAAGTGGCAGGAGTATGTAGCTCCCCTGGGCTACTTCCATGCTCCTGTTGCCCAGGGGGGCCTCGGCATCCCATCTTGCCGATGGATGGGGCCAACCCTTCGCCGGTCCCGTCTCCTGGCGCTGAAGAAGATAGGGCCAGCCTTCGACGGTGCAGGCCTGGACGAGGTACAGCGTGAGATCGAGGTGCTGGAGCGGCACCTTATGTGGGAGGGCCACCTCCTCAAATCGTCGACACAGGTTGGAGAGATGTGGGCCGCGCGCCTGCACGTTGCCATTGACGGTGCGGCGCTATCATCTTCTGCCGCCGTCAAGAGGCAACACCAATGGGTCGCCGACACCAGTCGCCCGCTATCTGGGCGTAACTACATCGACGCCCTCCGCGCCCGCATCAACGCCTTCCCGACCAGGGCACGGCGCAGTCGGGGGCGGGAGGCGGACACCAGATGCTGCGCGGGCTGCCAAGCCGTGGAGACCGCCAACCAAGTCCTGCAGGCTTGCTTCAGGACGCACGGGTCCCGAGTTAAGCGACACGACGCGATCGTGCGTTATGTCGCTCGTGGACTCGTGCAGAGGGGCTTCAACGTCTCGGTGGAGCCCCACCTCCGGACATCCGAGGGACTCCGCAAGCCTGACGTGGTGGCAGTCAAAGACGGCATTGCCCGCGTGATCGACGCCCAGGTAGTCGGAGATCATCTCCGGCTCGACTGGTGTCATTCCCAGAAGGCGGCATACTACGACACGCCGTCCATCAGGCGTGCCATCTCCAACCTGCACCGAGACGTTGAGGAGGTTACTGTGTCCACCGCAACATTGAACTGGAGGGGTGTATGGTCTCCAGCGTCGGCGAGAGACCTTTCCGCACTTGGTTTCCGACCCCGAGAACTGGCGGTACTGAGCACAAGGGTACAGCAGAGCTGCTGCACGAGCTATCGAATCTTCGAACACATGACGGCGCCACGCCCGATGGAACGAGCCGGCGTCGGATAGGATGCTGGTTATCTCTTCGCCTTGATTCCTGGGGCCTATCCACAGGAGGAATAAACCGTCTTTATTCTTGTTTCTTTTGCCTTTTCATTGGTGTTTCCTTCCATCATATATATGTACGTTAGTTATTATTGGTGTCGCCCTGTAAGTCCCACCCCGGTGATGGACAATGGCGAAAACTCACACCATCCTAGTAATACGCCTTTACTATGTAACATATAGGTGTTATTCATTTATTGATGAATAAAGACGGCTAGAAATAGCCAAATGCGTCGTCAACAGCCGAATTACATCGGCAAACTCGAGGAGCTCCCGGCAGGAGTACTGTGAAAGTCTCAAGGGCGACAAATAATGACGTACCGCTTCAGGTGAACTGAGCCAGAGGAAGCTTGAAAATGTGGCTGTGGTTGACAGCGAGCATTTGGCAGGTGTAACAATGACTCTTTTAAGGTAGAAAAATGCCTCGTCAACAGGCGAAAAACATCGGCATTCTCGAGGAGCTCCCGGCAGGAGTACTGTGAAAGTCTTAAGGTCAACAAATAATGGTGTATCGCTTCTGGTTAACTGGCCAGAGCAAGCTTGTACATGTGACTATTGTGAAACGGGGAGAAACTGGCAGGACTAACTATGACTCCCTTAAGGTAGCCAAATGCCTCGTCAACAGGCGAATTCCAACGGCAAACTCGAGGAGCTCCCGGCAGGAGTACTGTGAAAGTCTTAAGGTCAACAAATAATGGCGTATCGCTTCTGGTGAACTAGCCAGAGTAAGCTTGTAGATGCGACTGTGGTTAAACGAGGAGCAAGTGGCAGGAGTAACTATGACTCTCTTAAGGTAGCCAAATACCTCGTCAACAGGCGAATTCCAACGGCAAACTCTAGGAGTTCCCGGCAGGAGTACTGTGAAAGTCTTAAGGTCAGCAAATAATGGTGTATCGCTTCTGGTGAACTGGCCAGAGTAAGTTTGTAGATGTGACTGTGGTTTAACGAGGAGCAAGTAGCAGGAGTACGTATGACTCTCTTAAGGTAGCCAAATGCCTCGTCAACAGGCGAAAAATATCGGCATTCTCGAGGAGCTCCCGGCAGGAGTACTGTGAAAGTCTTAAGGTCAACAAATAATGGTGTATCGATTCTGGTTAACTGGCCAGAGCAAGCTTGTACATGTGACTATTGTGAAACGGGGAGAAACTGGCAGGACTAACTATAAATCTCTTAAGGTAGCCAAATGCCTCGTCAACAGGCGAATTCCAACGGCAAACTCGCGGAGCTCCCGGCAGGAGTACTGTGAAAGTCTCAAGGCCGACAAGTAATGACGTACCGCTTCAGGTGAACTGGGCCAGAGGAAGCTTGAAAATGTGGCTGTGGTTAACAGCGAGCATTTGGCAGGTGTAACAATGACTCTCTTAAGGTAGAAAAATGCCTCGTCAACAGGCGAATTCCAACGGCAAACTCTAGGAGTTCCCGGCAGGAGTACTGTAAAAGTCTTAAGGTCAGCAAATAATGGTGTATCGCTTCTGTTGAACTGGCCAGAATAAGTTTGTAGATGTGACTGTGGTTTAACGAGGAGCAAGTGGCAGGAGTACGTATGACTCTCTTAAGGTAGAAAAATGCCTCGTCAACAGGCGAAAAACATCGGCATTCTCGAGGAGCTCCCGGCAGGAGTACTGTGAAAGTATTAAGGTCAACAAATAATGGCGTATCGCTTCAGGTGAACAGAGTAAGCTTGTAGATGTGACTGTGGTAAAATGGGGTGCAAGTGGCAGGAGTAACTATGACTCTCTTAGGGTTGCCAAATGACTCGTCAAAAGGCGAATTATATCGGCAAACCCGAGGAGCTCCCGGAAGGAGTACTGTGAAAGCCTTAAGGTTAACAAATAATGGCGTATCGCTCCTGGTGAACTGGCCAGAGTAAGCTTGTAGATGTGACTGTGTGAAACGGGGTGCAACTGGCAGGAGTAACTATGACTCTCTTAAGGAACCCAAATGCCTCATCAACATGCGAAATACATCTGCAAACTCGAGGAGCTCCCAGCAGTAGTACTGTGAAACACTTTATGTCGACAGATAATGGCGTATCGCTTGTGGTGAACTGGCCAGAGAAAGCTTGAGGATGTGACAGTGATAAAACTGGGTGCAAGTGGTAGGAGTAACTATGACTCACTTAAGGTAGCCAAATGCCTCGTCAATAGGCGAAATACATCGGCATTCTCGAGGAGCTCCCGGCAGGAGTACTGTGAAAGTATTAAGGTCAACAAATAATGGTGTATCGCTTCTGGTTAACTGGCCAGAGCAAGCTTGTAGATGTGACTATGTGAAACGGGGAGAAACTGGCAGGAGTAACTATGACTCTCTTAAGGTAGCCAAATGCCTCGTCATCAGGCGAATTCCAACGGCAAACTCGAGGAGCTCCCGGCAGGAGTACTGTGAAAGTCTTAAGGTCAACAAATAATGGTGTATCGCTTCTGGTGAACTGGCCAGAGTAAGCTTGTAGATGTGACTGTGGTAAAACGAGGAGCAAGTGGCAGGAGTATGTAGCTCCCCTGGGCTACTTCCATGCTCCTGTTGCCCAGGGGGGCCTCGGCATCCCATCTTGCCGATGGATGGGGCCAACCCTTCGCCGGTCCCGTCTCCTGGCGTTGAAGAAGATAGGGCCAGCCTTCGACGGTGCAGGCCTGGACGAGGTACAGCGTGAGATCGAGGTGCTGGAGCGGCACCTTATGTGGGAGGGCCACCTCCTCAAATCGTCGACACAGGTTGGAGAGATGTGGGCCGCGCGCCTGCACGTTGCCATTGACGGTGCGGCGCTATCATCTTCTGCCGCCGTCAAGAGGCAACACCAATGGGTCGCCGACGCCAGTCGCCCGCTATCTGGGCGTAACTACATCGACGTCCTCCGCGCCCGCATCAACGCCTTCCCGACCAGGGCACGGCGCAGTCGGGGGCGGGAGGCGGACACCAGATGCTGCGCGGGCTGCCAAGCCGTGGAGACCGCCAACCACGTCCTGCAGGCTTGCTTCAGGACGTACGGGTCCCGAGTTGAGCGACACGACGCGATCGTGCGTTATGTCGCTCGTGGACTCGTGCAGAGGGGCTTCAACGTCTCGGTGGAGCCCCACCTCCGGACATCCGAGGGACTCCGCAAGCCTGACGTGGTGGCGGTCAAAGACGGCATTGCCCGCGTGATCGACGCCCAGGTAGTCGGAGATCATCTCCGGCTCGACTTGTGTCATTCCCAGAAGGCGGCATACTACGACACGCCGTCCATCAGGCGTGCCATCTCCAACCTGCACCGAGACGTTGAGGAGGTTACTGTGTCCACCGCAACATTGAACTGGAGGGGTGTATGGTCTCCAGCGTCGGCGAGAGACCTTTCCGCACTTGGTTTCCGACCCCGAGAACTGGCGGTACTGAGCACAAGGGTACAGCAGAGCTGCTGCACGAGCTATCGAATCTTCGAACACATGACGGCGCCACGCCCGATGGAACGAGCCGGCGTCGGATAGGATGCTGGTTATCTCTTCGCCTTGATTCCTGGGGCCTATCCACAGGAGGAATAAACCGTCTTTATTCTTGTTTCTTTTGCCTTTTCATTGGTGTTTCCTTCCATCATATATATGTACGTTAGTTATTATTGGTGTCGCCATGTAAGTCCCACCCCGGTGATGGACAATGGCGAAAACTCACACCATCCTAGTAATACGCCTTTACTATGTAACATATAGGTGTTATTCATTTATTGATGAATAAAGACGGCTAGAAATAGCCAAATGCGTCGTCAACAGCCGAATTACATCGGCAAACTCGAGGAGCTCCCGGCAGGAGTACTGTGAAAGTCTCAAGGGCGACAAATAATGACGTACCGCTTCAGGTGAACTGAGCCATAGGAAGCTTGAAAATGTGGCTGTGGTTAACAGCGAGCATTTGGCAGGTGTAACAATGACTCTTTTAAGGTAGAAAAATGCCTCGTCAACAGGCGAAAAACATCGGCATTCTCGAGGAGCTCCCGGCAGGAGTACTGTGAAAGTCTTAATGTCAACAAATAATGGTGTATCGCTTCTGGTTAACTGGCCAGAGCAAGCTTGTACATGTGACTATTGTGAAACGGGGAGAAACAGGCAGGATTAACTATGACTCTCTTAAGGTAGCCAAATGCCTCGTAAACAGGCGAATCCCAACGGCAAACTCGAGGAGCTCCTGGCAGGAGTACTGTGAAAGTCTTAAGGTCAACAAATAATGGCGTATCGCTTCTGGTGAACTAGCCAGAGTAAGCTTGTATATGTGACTGTGGTAAAATGGGGAGCAAGTGGCAGGAGTAACTATGACTCTCTTAGGGTAGCCAAATGCCTCGTCAACAGGCGAATTCCAACGGCCAACTTTAGCAGTTCCCGGCAGGAGTACTGTGAGAGTCTTAAGGTCAGCAAATAATGGTGTATCGCTTCTGGTGAACTGGCCAGAGTAAGTTTGTAGATGTGACTGTGGTTTAACGAGGAGCAAGTAGCAGGAGTACGTATGACTCTCTTAAGGTAGCCAAATGCCTCGTCAACAGGCGAAAAACATCGGCATTCTCGAGGAGCTCCCAGCAGGAGTACTGTGAAAGTCTTAAGGTCAACAAATAATGGTGTATCGCTTCTGGTTAACTGGCCAGAGCAAGCTTGTACATGTGACTATTGTGAAACGGGGAGAAACTGGCAGGACTAACTATGACTCCCTTAAGGTAGCCAAATGCCTCGTCAACAGGCGAATTCCAACGGCAATCTCGAGGAGCTCCCGGCAGGAGTACTGTGAAAGTCTTCAGGTCAACAAATAATGGCGTATCACTTCTGGTGAACTAGCCAGAGTAAGCTTGTTGATGCGACTGTGGTTAAACGTGGAGCAAGTGGCAGGAGTAACTATGACTCTCTTAAGGTAGCCAAATGCCTCGTCAACAGGCGAATTCCAACGGCAAACTCTAGGAGTTCCCGGCAGGAGTACTGTAAAAGTCTTAAGGTCAGCAAATAATGGTGTATCGCTTCTGGTTAACTGGCCAGAGCAAGCTTGTACATGTGACTATTGTGAAACGGGGAGAAACTGGCAGGACTAACTATAAATCTCTTAAGGTAGCCAAATGCCTCGTCAACAGGCGAATTCCAACGGCAAACTCGAGGAGCTCCCGGCAGGAGTACTGTGAAAGTCTCAAGGCCGACAAGTAATGACGTACCGCTTCAGGTGAACTGGGCCAGAGGAAGCTTGAAAATGTGGCTGTGGTTAACAGCGAGCATTTGGCAGGTGTAACAATGACTCTCTTAAGGTAGAAAAATGCCTCGTCAACAGGCGAATTCCAACGGCAAACTCTAGGAGTTCCCGGCAGGAGTACTGTAAAAGTCTTAAGGTCAGCAAATAATGGTGTATCGCTTCTGGTGAACTGGACAGAGTAAGTTTGTAGATGTGACTGTGGTTTAACGAGGAGCAAGTGGCAGGAGTACGTATGACTCTCTTAAGGTAGAAAAATGCCTCGTCAACAGGCGAAAAACATCGGCATTCTCGAGGAGCTCCCGGCAGGAGTACTGTGAAAGTCTTAAGGTCAACAAATAATGGCGTATCGCTTCAGGTGAACAGAGTAAGCTTGTAGATGTGACTGTGGTAAAATGGGGAGCAAGTGGCAGGAGTAACTATGACTCTCTTAGGGTTGCCAAATGACTCGTCAAAAGGCGAATTACATCGGCAAACCCGAGGAGCTCCCGGAAGGAGTACTGTGAAAGCCTTAAGGTTAACAAATAATGGCGTATCGCTCCTGGTGAACTGGCCAGAGTAAGCTTGTAGATGTGACTGTGTGAAACGGGGTGCAACTGGCAGGAGTAACTATGACTCTCTTAAGGAACCCAAATGCCTCATCAACATGCGAAATACATCTGCAAACTCGAGGAGCTCCCAGCAGTAGTACGGTGAAACACTTTATGTCGACAGATAATGGCGTATCGCTTGTGGTGAACTGGCCAGAGAAAGCTTGAGGATGTGACAGTGATAATACTGGGTGCAAGTGGTAGGAGTAACTATGACTCACTTAAGGTAGCCAAATGCCTCGTCAATAGGCGAAATACATCGGCATTCTCGAGGAGCTCCCGGCAGGAGTACTGTGAAAGTATTAAGGTCAACAAATAATGGTGTATCGCTTCTGGTTAACTGGCCAGAGCAAGCTTTTAGATGTGACTATTGTGAAACGGGGAGAAACTGGCAGGAGTAACTATGACTCTCTTAAGGTCGCCAAATGCCTCGTCATCAGGCGAATTCCAATGGCAAACTCGAGGAGCTCCCGGCAGGAGTACTGTGAAAGTCTTAAGGTCAACAAATAATGGTGTATCGCTTCTGGTGAACTGGCCAGAGTAAGCTTGTAGATGTGACTGTGGTAAAACGAGGAGCAAGTGGCAGGAGTATGTAGCTCCCCTGGGCTACTTCCATGCTCCTGTTGCCCAGGGGGGCCTCGGCATCCCATCTTGCCGATGGATGGGGCCAACCCTTCGCCGGTCCCGTCTCCTGGCGCTGAAGAAGATAGGGCCAGCCTTCGACGGTGCAGGCCTGGACGAGGTACAGCGTGAGATCGAGGTGCTGGAGCGGCACCTTATGTGGGAGGGCCACCTCCTCAAATCGTCGACACAGGTTGGAGAGATGTGGGCCGCGCGCCTGCACGTTGCCATTGACGGTGCGGCGCTATCATCTTCTGCCGCCGTCAAGAGGCAACACCAATGGGTCGCCGACGCCAGTCGCCCGCTATCTGGGCGTAACTACATCGACGTCCTCCGCGCCCGCATCAACGCCTTCCCGACCAGGGCACGGCGCAGTCGGGGGCGGGAGGCGGACACCAGATGCTGCGCGGGCTGACAAGCCGTGGAGACCGCCAACCACGTCCTGCAGGCTTGCTTCAGGACGCACGGGTCCCGAGTTGAGCGACACGACGCGATCGTGCGTTATGTCGCTCGTGGACTCGTGCAGAGGGGCTTCAACGTCTCGGTGGAGCCCCACCTCCGGACATCCGAGGGACTCCGCAAGCCTGACGTGGTGGCGGTCAAAGACGGCATTGCCCGCGTGATCGACGCCCAGGTAGTCGGAGATCATCTCCGGTTCGACTTGTGTCATTCCCAGAAGGCGGCATACTACGACACGCCGTCCATCAGGCGTGCCATCTCCAACCTGCACCGAGACGTTGAGGAGGTTACTGTGTCCACCGCAACATTGAACTGGAGGGGTGTATGGTCTCCAGCGTCGGCGAGAGACCTTTCCGCACTTGGTTTCCGACCCCGAGAACTGGCGGTACTGATCACAAGGGTACAGCAGAGCTGCTGCACGAGCTATCGAATCTTCGAACACATGACGGCGCCACGCCCGATGGAACGAGCCGGCGTCGGATAGGATGCTGGTTATCTCTTCGCCTTGATTCCTGGGGCCTATCCACAGGAGGAATAAACCGTCTTTATTCTTGTTTCTTTTGCCTTTTCATTGGTGTTTCCTTCCATCATATATATGTACGTTAGTTATTATTGGTGTCGCCATGTAAGTCCCACCCCGGTGATGGACAATGGCGAAAACTCACACCATCCTAGTAATACGCCTTTACTATGTAACATATAGGTGTTATTCATTTATTGATGAATAAAGACGGCTAGAAATAGCCCAATGCGTCGTCAACAGCCGAATTACATCGGCAAACTCGAGGAGCTCCCGGCAGGAGTACTGTGAAAGTCTCAAGGGCGACAAATAATGACGTACCGCTTCAGGTGAACTGAGCCATAGGAAGCTTGAAAATGTGGCTGTGGTTAACAGCGAGCATTTGGCAGGTGTAACAATGACTCTTTTAAGGTAGAAAAATGCCTCGTCAACAGGCGAAAAACATCGGCATTCTCGAGGAGCTCCCGGCAGGAGTACTGTGAAAGTCTTAATGTCAACAAATAATGGTGTATCGCTTCTGGTTAACTGGCCAGAGCAAGCTTGTACATGTGACTATTGTGAAACGGGGAGAAACAGGCAGGATTAACTATGACTCTCTTAAGGTAGCCAAATGCCTCGTAAACAGGCGAATCCCAACGGCAAACTCGAGGAGCTCCTGGCAGGAGTACTGTGAAAGTCTTAAGGTCAACAAATAATGGCGTATCGCTTCTGGTGAACTAGCCAGAGTAAGCTTGTATATGTGACTGTGGTAAAATGGGGAGCAAGTGGCAGGAGTAACTATGACTCTCTTAGGGTAGCCAAATGCCTCGTCAACAGGCGAATTCCAACGGCCAACTTTAGCAGTTCCCGGCAGGAGTACTGTGAGAGTCTTAAGGTCAGCAAATAATGGTGTATCGCTTCTGGTGAACTGGCCAGAGTAAGTTTGTAGATGTGACTGTGGTTTAAAGAGGAGCAAGTAGCAGGAGTACGTATGACTCTCTTAAGGTAGCCAAATGCCTCGTCAACAGGCGAAAAACATCGGCATTCTCGAGGAGCTCCCAGCAGGAGTACTGTGAAAGTCTTAAGGTCAACAAATAATGGTGTATCGCTTCTGGTTAACTGGCCAGAGCAAGCTTGTACATGTGCCTATTGTGAAACGGGGAGAAACTGGCAGGACTAACTATGACTCCCTTAAGGTAGCCAAATGCCTCGTCAACAGGCGAATTCCAACGGCAATCTCGAGGAGCTCCCGGCAGGAGTACTGTGAAAGTCTTCAGGTCAACAAATAATGGCGTATCACTTCTGGTGAACTAGCCAGAGTAAGCTTGTTGATGCGACTGTGGTTAAACGTGGAGCAAGTGGCAGGAGTAACTATGACTCTCTTAAGGTAGCCAAATGCCTCGTCAACAGGCGAATTCCAACGGCAAACTCTAGGAGTTCCCGGCAGGAGTACTGTAAAAGTCTTAAGGTCAGCAAATAATGGTGTATCGCTTCTGGTTAACTGGCCAGAGCAAGCTTGTACATGTGACTATTGTGAAACGGGGAGAAACTGGCAGGACTAACTATAAATCTCTTAAGGTAGCCAAATGCCTCGTCAACAGGCGAATTCCAACGGCAAACTCGAGGAGCTCCCGGCAGGAGTACTGTGAAAGTCTCAAGGCCGACAAGTAATGACGTACCGCTTCAGGTGAACTGGGCCAGAGGAAGCTTGAAAATGTGGCTGTGGTTAACAGCGAGCATTTGGCAGGTGTAACAATGACTCTCTTAAGGTAGAAAAATGCCTCGTCAACAGGCGAATTCCAACGGCAAACTCTAGGAGTTCCCGGCAGGAGTACTGTAAAAGTCTTAAGGTCAGCAAATAATGGTGTATCGCTTCTGGTGAACTTGACAGAGTAAGTTTGTAGATGTGACTGTGGTTTAACGAGGAGCAAGTGGCAGGAGTACGTATGACTCTCTTAAGGTAGAAAAATGCCTCGTCAACAGGCGAAAAACATCGGCATTCTCGAGGAGCTCCCGGCAGGAGTACTGTGAAAGTCTTAAGGTCAACAAATAATGGCGTATCGCTTCAGGTGAACAGAGTAAGCTTGTAGATGTGACTGTGGTAAAATGGGGAGCAAGTGGCAGGAGTAACTATGACTCTCTTAGGGTTGCCAAATGACTCGTCAAAAGGCGAATTACATCGGCAAACCCGAGGAGCTCCCGGAAGGAGTACTGTGAAAGCCTTAAGGTTAACAAATAATGGCGTATCGCTCCTGGTGAACTGGCCAGAGTAAGCTTGTAGATGTGACTGTGTGAAACGGGGTGCAACTGGCAGGAGTAACTATGACTCTCTTAAGGAACCCAAATGCCTCATCAACATGCGAAATACATCTGCAAACTCGAGGAGCTCCCAGCAGTAGTACGGTGAAACACTTTATGTCGACAGATAATGGCGTATCGCTTGTGGTGAACTGGCCAGAGAAAGCTTGAGGATGTGACAGTGATAAAACTGGGTGCAAGTGGTAGGAGTAACTATGACTCACTTAAGGTAGCCAAATGCCTCGTCAATAGGCGAAATACATCGGCATTCTCGAGGAGCTCCCGGCAGGAGTACTGTGAAAGTATTAAGGTCAACAAATAATGGTGTATCGCTTCTGGTTAACTGGCCAGAGCAAGCTTTTAGATGTGACTATTGTGAAACGGGGAGAAACTGGCAGGAGTAACTATGACTCTCTTAAGGTCGCCAAATGCCTCGTCATCAGGCGAATTCCAACGGCAAACTCGAGGAGCTCCCGGCAGGAGTACTGTGAAAGTCTTAAGGTCAACAAATAATGGTGTATCGCTTCTGGTGAACTGGCCAGAGTAAGCTTGTAGATGTGACTGTGGTAAAACGAGGAGCAAGTGGCAGGAGTATGTAGCTCCCCTGGGCTACTTCCATGCTCCTGTTGCCCAGGGGGGCCTCGGCATCCCATCTTGCCGATGGATGGGGCCAACCCTTCGCCGGTCCCGTCTCCTGGCGCTGAAGAAGATAGGGCCAGCCTTCGACGGTGCAGGCCTGGACGAGGTACAGCGTGAGATCGAGGTGCTGGAGCGGCACCTTATGTGGGAGGGCCACCTCCTCAAATCGTCGACACAGGTTGGAGAGATGTGGGCCGCGCGCCTGCACGTTGCCATTGACGGTGCGGCGCTAGCATCTTCTGCCGCCGTCAAGAGGCAACACAAATGGGTCGCCGACGCCAGTCGCCCGCTATCTGGGCGTAACTACATCGACGTCCTCCGCGCCCGCATCAACGCCTTCCCGACCAGGGCACGGCGCAGTCGGGGGCGGGAGGCGGACACCAGATGCTGCGCGGGCTGCCAAGCCGTGGAGACCGCCAACCACGTCCTGCAGGCTTGCTTCAGGACGCACGGGTCCCGAGTTGAGCGACACGACGCGATCGTGCGTTATGTCGCTCGTGGACTCGTGCAGAGGGGCTTCAACGTCTCGGTGGAGCCCCACCTCCGGACATCCGAGGGACTCCGCAAGCCTGACGTGGTGGCGGTCAAAGACGGCATTGCCCGCGTGATCGACGCCCAGGTAGTCGGAGATCATCTCCGGCTCGACTTGTGTCATTCCCAGAAGGCGGCATACTACGACACGCCGTCCATCAGGCGTGCCATCTCCAACCTGCACCGAGACGTTGAGGAGGTTACTGTGTCCACCGCAACATTGAACTGGAGGGGTGTATGGTCTCCAGCGTCGGCGAGAGACCTTTCCGCACTTGGTTTCCGACCCCGAGAACTGGCGGTACTGAGCACAAGGGTACAGCAGAGCTGCTGCACGAGCTATCGAATCTTCGAACACATGACGGCGCCACGCCCGATGGAACGAGCCGGCGTCGGATAGGATGCTGGTTATCTCTTCGCCTTGATTCCTGGGGCCTATCCACAGGAGGAATAAACCGTCTTTATTCTTGTTTCTTTTGCCTTTTCATTGGTGTTTCCTTCCATCATATATATGTACGTTAGTTATTATTGGTGTCGCCATGTAAGTCCCACCCCGGTGATGGACAATGGCGAAAACTCACACCATCGTAGTAATACGCCTTTACTATGTAACATATAGGTGTTATTCATTTATTGATGAATAAAGACGGCTAGAAATAGCCAAATGCGTCGTCAACAGCCGAATTACATCGGCAAACTCGAGGAGCTCCCGGCAGGAGTACTGTGAAAGTCTCAAGGGCGACAAATAATGACGTACCGCTTCAGGTGAACTGAGCCATAGGAAGCTTGAAAATGTGGCTGTGGTTAACAGCGAGCATTTGGCAGGTGTAACAATGACTCTTTTAAGGTAGAAAAATGCCTCGTCAACAGGCGAAAAACATCGGCATTCTCGAGGAGCTCCCGGCAGGAGTACTGTGAAAGTCTTAATGTCAACAAATAATGGTGTATCGCTTCTGGTTAACTGGCCAGAGCAAGCTTGTACATGTGACTATTGTGAAACGGGGAGAAACAGGCAGGATTAACTATGACTCTCTTAAGTTAGCCAAATGCCTCGTAAACAGGCGAATCCCAACGGCAAACTCGAGGAGCTCCTGGCAGGAGTACTGTGAAAGTCTTAAGGTCAACAAATAATGGCGTATCGCTTCTGGTGAACTAGCCAGAGTAAGCTTGTATATGTGACTGTGGTAAAATGGGGAGCAAGTGGCAGGAGTAACTATGACTCTCTTAGGGTAGCCAAATGCCTCGTCAACAGGCGAATTCCAACGGCCAACTTTAGCAGTTCCCGGCAGGAGTACTGTGAGAGTCTTAAGGTCAGCAAATAATGGTGTATCGCTTCTGGTGAACTGGCCAGAGTAAGTTTGTAGATGTGACTGTGGTTTAACGAGGAGCAAGTAGCAGGAGTACGTATGACTCTCTTAAGGTAGCCAAATGCCTCGTCAACAGGCGAAAAACATCGGCATTCTCGAGGAGCTCCCAGCAGGAGTACTGTGAAAGTCTTAAGGTCAACAAATAATGGTGTATCGCTTCTGGTTAACTGGCCAGAGCAAGCTTGTACATGTGACTATTGTGAAACGGGGAGAAACTGGCAGGACTAACTATGACTCCCTTAAGGTAGCCAAATGCCTCGTCAACAGGCGAATTCCAACGGCAATCTCGAGGAGCTCCCGGCAGGAGTACTGTGAAAGTCTTCAGGTCAACAAATAATGGCGTATCACTTCTGGTGAACTAGCCAGAGTAAGCTTGTTGATGCGACTGTGGTTAAACGTGGAGCAAGTGGCAGGAGTAACTATGACTCTCTTAAGGTAGCCAAATGCCTCGTCAACAGGCGAATTCCAACGGCAAACTCTAGGAGTTCCCGGCAGGAGTACTGTAAAAGTCTTAAGGTCAGCAAATAATGGTGTATCGCTTCTGGTTAACTGGCCAGAGCAAGCTTGTACATGTGACTATTGTGAAACGGGGAGAAACTGGCAGGACTAACTATAAATCTCTTAAGGTAGCCAAATGCCTCGTCAACAGGCGAATTCCAACGGCAAACTCGAGGAGCTCCCGGCAGGAGTACTGTGAAAGTCTCAAGGCCGACAAGTAATGACGTACCGCTTCAGGTGAACTGGGCCAGAGGAAGCTTGAAAATGTGGCTGTGGTTAACAGCGAGCATTTGGCAGGTGTAACAATGACTCTTTTAAGGTAGAAAAATGCCTCGTCAACAGGCGAAAAACATCGGCATTCTCGAGGAGCTCCCGGCAGGAGTACTGTGAAAGTCTTAATGTCAACAAGTAATGGTGTATCGCTTCTGGTTAACTGGCCAGAGCAAGCTTGTACATGTGACTATTGTGAAACGGGGAGAAACTGGCAGGATTAACTATGACTCTCTTAAGGAAGCCAAATGCCTCGTAAACAGGCGAATCCCAACGGCAAACTCGAGGAGCTCCTGGCAGGAGTACTGTGAAAGTCTTAAGGTCAACAAATAATGGCGTATCGCTTCTGGTGAACTAGCCAGAGTAAGTTTGTATATGTGACTGTGGTAAAATGGGGAGCAAGTGGCAGGAGTAACTATGACTCTCTTAGGGTAGCCAAATGCCTCGTCAACAGGCGAATTCCAACGGCAAACTCTAGGAGTTCCCGGCAGGAGTACTGTGAAAGTCTTAAGGTCAGCAAATAATGGTGTATCGCTTCTGGTGAACTGGCCAGAGTAAGTTTGTAGATGTGACTGTGGTTTAACGAGGAGCAAGTAGCAGGAGTACGTATGACTCTCTTAAGGTAGCCAAATGCCTCGTCAACAGGCGAAAAACATCGGCATTCTCGAGGAGCTCCCGGCAGGAGTACTGTGAAAGTCTTAAGGGCAACAAATAATGGTGTATCGCTTCTGGTTAACTGGCCAGAGCAAGCTTGTACATGTGACTATTGTGAAACGGGGAGAAACTGGCAGGACTAACTATAAATCTCTTAAGGTAGCCAAATGCCTCGTCAACAGGCGAATTCCAACGGCAAACTCGAGGAGCTCCCGGCAGGAGTACTGTGAAAGTCTCAAGGCCGACAAATAATGACGTACCGCTTCAGGTGAACTGGGCCAGAGGAAGCTTGAAAATGTGGCTGTGGTTAACAGCGAGCATTTGGCAGGTGTAACAATGATCTCTTAAGGTAGAAAAATGCCTCGTCAACAGGCGAAAAACATCGGCATTCTCGAGGAGCTCGCGGCAAGAGTACTGTGAAAGTATTAAGGTCAACAAATAATGGTGTATCGCTTCTGGTTAACTGGCCAGAGCAAGTTTGTACATGTGACTATTGTGAAACGGGGAGAAACTGGCAGGACTAACTATGACTCCCTTAAGGTAGCCAAATGCCTCGTCAACAGGCGAATTCCAACGGCAAACTCGAGGAGCTCCCGGCAGGAGTACTGTGAAAGTCTCAAGGCCGACAAATAATGACGTACCGCTTCAGGTGAACTGGGCCAGAGGAAGCTTGAAAATGTGGCTGTGGTTAACAGCGAGCATTTGGCAGGTGTAACAATGATCTCTTAAGGTAGAAAAATGCCTCGTCAACAGGCGAAAAACATCGGCATTCTCGAGGAGCTCGCGGCAGGAGTACTGTGAAAGTATTAAGGTCAACAAATAATGGTGTATCGCTTCTGGTTAACTGGCCAGAGCAAGCTTTTAGATGTGACTATTGTGAAACGGGGAGAAACTGGCAGGAGTAACTATGACTCTCTTAAGGTCGCCAAATGCCTCGTCATCAGGCGAATTCCAACGGCAAACTCGAGGAGCTCCCGGCAGGAGTACTGTGAAAGTCTTAAGGTCAACAAATAATGGTGTATCGCTTCTGGTGAACTGGCCAGAGTAAGCTTGTAGATGTGACTGTGGTAAAACGAGGAGCAAGTGGCAGGAGTATGTAGCTCCCCTGGGCTACTTCCATGCTCCTGTTGCCCAGGGGGGCCTCGGCATCCCATCTTGCCGATGGATGGGGCCAACCCTTCGCCGGTCCCGTCTCCTGGCGCTGAAGAAGATAGGGCCAGCCTTCGACGGTGCAGGCCTGGACGAGGTACAGCGTGAGATCGAGGTGCTGGAGCGGCACCTTATGTGGGAGGGCCACCTCCTCAAATCGTCGACACAGGTTGGAGAGATGTGGGCCGCGCGCCTGCACGTTGCCATTGACGGTGCGGCGCTATCATCTTCTGCCGCCGTCAAGAGGCAACACCAATGGGTCGCCGACGCCAGTCGCCCGCTATCTGGGCGTAACTACATCGACGTCCTCCGCGCCCGCATCAACGCCTTCCCGACCAGGGCACGGCGCAGTCGGGGGCGGGAGGCGGACACCAGATGCTGCGCGGGCTGCCAAGCCGTGGAGACCGCCAACCACGTCCTGCAGGCTTGCTTCAGGACGCACGGGTCCCGAGTTGAGCGACACGACGCGATCGTGCGTTATGTCGCTCGTGGACTCGTGCAGAGGGGCTTCAACGTCTCGGTGGAACCCCACCTCCGGACATCCGAGGGACTCCGCAAGCCTGACGTGGTGGCGGTCAAAGACGGCATTGCCCGCGTGATCGACGCCCAGGTAGTCGGAGATCATCTCCGGCTCGACTTGTGTCATTCCCAGAAGGCGGCATACTACGACACGCCGTCCATCAGGCGTGCCATCTCCAACCTGCACCGAGACGTTGAGGAGGTTACTGTGTCCACCGCAACATTGAACTGGAGGGGTGTATGGTCTCCAGCGTCGGCGAGAGACCTTTCCGCACTTGGTTTCCGACCCCGAGAACTGGCGGTACTGAGCACAAGGGTACAGCAGAGCTGCTGCACGAGCTATCGAATCTTCGAACACATGACGGCGCCACGCCCGATGGAACGAGCCGGCGTCGGATAGGATGCTGGTTATCTCTTCGCCTTGATTCCTGGGGCCTATCCACAGGAGGAATAAACCGTCTTTATTCTTGTTTCTTTTGCCTTTTCATTGGTGTTTCCTTCCATCATATATATGTACGTTAGTTATTATCGGTGTCGCCCTGTAAGTCCCACCCCGGTGATGGACAATGGCGAAAACTCACACCATCCTAGTAATACGCCTTTACTATGTAACATATAGGTGTTATTCATTTATTGATGAATAAAGACGGCTAGAAATAGCCAAATGCGTCGTCAACAGCCGAATTACATCGGCAAACTCGAGGAGCTCCCGGCAGGAGTACTGTGAAAGTCTCAAGGGCGACAAATAATGACGTACCGCTTCAGGTGAACTGAGCCATAGGAAGCTTGAAAATGTGGCTGTGGTTAACAGCGAGCATTTGGCAGGTGTAACAATGACTCTTTTAAGGTAGAAAAATGCCTCGTCAACAGGCGAAAAACATCGGCATTCTCGAGGAGCTCCCGGCAGGAGTACTGTGAAAGTCTTAATGTCAACAAATAATGGTGTATCGCTTCTGGTTAACTGGCCAGAGCAAGCTTGTACATGTGACTATTGTGAAACGGGGAGAAACAGGCAGGATTAACTATGACTCTCTTAAGTTAGCCAAATGCCTCGTAAACAGGCGAATCCCAACGGCAAACTCGAGGAGCTCCTGGCAGGAGTACTGTGAAAGTCTTAAGGTCAACAAATAATGGCGTATCGCTTCTGGTGAACTAGCCAGAGTAAGCTTGTATATGTGACTGTGGTAAAATGGGGAGCAAGTGGCAGGAGTAACTATGACTCTCTTAGGGTAGCCAAATGCCTCGTCAACAGGCGAATTCCAACGGCCAACTTTAGCAGTTCCCGGCAGGAGTACTGTGAGAGTCTTAAGGTCAGCAAATAATGGTGTATCGCTTCTGGTGAACTGGCCAGAGTAAGTTTGTAGATGTGACTGTGGTTTAACGAGGAGCAAGTAGCAGGAGTACGTATGACTCTCTTAAGGTAGCCAAATGCCTCGTCAACAGGCGAAAAACATCGGCATTCTCGAGGAGCTCCCAGCAGGAGTACTGTGAAAGTCTTAAGGTCAACAAATAATGGTGTATCGCTTCTGGTTAACTGGCCAGAGCAAGCTTGTACATGTGACTATTGTGAAACGGGGAGAAACTGGCAGGACTAACTATGACTCCCTTAAGGTAGCCAAATGCCTCGTCAACAGGCGAATTCCAACGGCAATCTCGAGGAGCTCCCGGCAGGAGTACTGTGAAAGTCTTCAGGTCAACAAATAATGGCGTATCACTTCTGGTGAACTAGCCAGAGTAAGCTTGTTGATGCGACTGTGGTTAAACGTGGAGCAAGTGGCAGGAGTAACTATGACTCTCTTAAGGTAGCCAAATGCCTCGTCAACAGGCGAATTCCAACGGCAAACTCTAGGAGTTCCCGGCAGGAGTACTGTAAAAGTCTTAAGGTCAGCAAATAATGGTGTATCGCTTCTGGTTATCTGGCCAGAGCAAGCTTGTACATGTGACTATTGTGAAACGGGGAGAAACTGGCAGGACTAACTATAAATCTCTTAAGGTAGCCAAATGCCTCGTCAACAGGCGAATTCCAACGGCAAACTCGAGGAGCTCCCGGCAGGAGTACTGTGAAAGTCTCAAGGCCGACAAGTAATGACGTACCGCTTCAGGTGAACTGGGCCAGAGGAAGCTTGAAAATGTGGCTGTGGTTAACAGCGAGCATTTGGCAGGTGTAACAATGACTCTTTTAAGGTAGAAAAATGCCTCGTCAACAGGCGAAAAACATCGGCATTCTCGAGGAGCTCCCGGCAGGAGTACTGTGAAAGTCTTAATGTCAACAAGTAATGGTGTATCGCTTCTGGTTAACTGGCCAGAGCAAGCTTGTACATGTGACTATTGTGAAACGGGGAGAAACTGGCAGGATTAACTATGACTCTCTTAAGGAAGCCAAATGCCTTGTAAACAGGCGAATCCCAACGGCAAACTCGAGGAGCTCCTGGCAGGAGTACTGTGAAAGTCTTAAGGTCAACAAATAATGGCGTATCGCTTCTGGTGAACTAGCCAGAGTAAGTTTGTATATGTGACTGTGGTAAAATGGGGAGCAAGTGGCAGGAGTAACTATGACTCTCTTAGGGTAGCCAAATGCCTCGTCAACAGGCGAATTCCAACGGCAAACTCTAGGAGTTCCCGGCAGGAGTACTGTGAAAGTCTTAAGGTCAGCAAATAATGGTGTATCGCTTCTGGTGAACTGGCCAGAGTAAGTTTGTAGATGTGACTGTGGTTTAACGAGGAGCAAGTAGCAGGAGTACGTATGACTCTCTTAAGGTAGCCAAATGCCTCGTCAACAGGCGAAAAACATCGGCATTCTCGAGGAGCTCCCGGCAGGAGTACTGTGAAAGTCTTAAGGGCAACAAATAATGGTGTATCGCTTCTGGTTAACTGGCCAGAGCAAGCTTGTACATGTGACTATTGTGAAACGGGGAGAAACTGGCAGGACTAACTATAAATCTCTTAAGGTAGCCAAATGCCTCGTCAACAGGCGAATTCCAACGGCAAACTCGAGGAGCTCCCGGCAGGAGTACTGTGAAAGTCTCAAGGCCGACAAATAATGACGTACCGCTTCAGGTGAACTGGGCCAGAGGAAGCTTGAAAATGTGGCTGTGGTTAACAGCGAGCATTTGGCAGGTGTAACAATGATCTCTTAAGGTAGAAAAATGCCTCGTCAACAGGCGAAAAACATCGGCATTCTCGAGGAGCTCGCGGCAGGAGTACTGTGAAAGTATTAAGGTCAACAAATAATGGTGTATCGCTTCTGGTTAACTGGCCAGAGCAAGTTTGTACATGTGACTATTGTGAAACGGGGAGAAACTGGCAGGACTAACTATGACTCCCTTAAGGTAGCCAAATGCCTCGTCAACAGGCGAATTCCAACGGCAAACTCGAGGAGCTCCCGGCAGGAGTACTGTGAGAGTCTGAAGGTCAACAAATAATGGCGTATCACTTCTGGTGAACTAGCCAGAGTAAGCTTGTAGATGCGACTGTGGTTAAACGAGGAGCAAGTGGCAGGAGTAACTATGACTCTCTTAAGGTAGCCAAATGCGTCGTCAACAGGCGAATTCCAACGGCAAACTCTAGGAGTTCCCGGCAGGAGTACTGTGAAAGTCTTAAGGTCAGCAAATAATGGTGTATCGCTTCTGGTGAACTGGCCAGAGTAAGTTTGTAGATGTGACTGTGGTTTAACGAGGAGCAAGTGGCAGGAGTACGTATGACTCTCTTAAGGTAGCCAAATGCCTCGTCAACAGGCGAAAAACATCGGCATTCTCGAGGAGCTCCCGGCAGGAGTACTGTGAAAGTCTTAAGGTCAACAAATAATGGTGTATCGCTTCTGGTTAACTGGCCAGAGCAAGCTTGTACATGTGACTATTGTGAAACGGGGAGAAACTGGCAGGACTAACTATAAATCTCTTAAGGTAGCCAAATGCCTCGTCAACAGGCGAATTCCAACGGCAAACTCGAGGAGCTCCCGGCAGGAGTACTGTGAAAGTCTCAAGGCCGACAAATAATGACGTACCGCTTCAGGTGAACTGGGCCAGAGGAAGCTTGAAAATGTGGCTGTGGTTAACAGCGAGCATTTGGCAGGTGTAACAATGACTCTCTTAAGGTAGAAAAATGCCTCGTCAACAGGCGAAAAACATCGGCATTCTCGAGGAGCTCCCGGCAGGAGTACTGTGAAAGTATTAAGGTCAACTAATAATGGTGTATCGCTTCTGGTTAACTGGCCAGAGCAAGCTTGTAGATGTGACTATGGTGAAACGGGGAGAAACTGGCAGGAGTAACTATGACTCTCTTAAGGTAGCCAAATGCCTCGTAAACAGGCGAATCCCAACGGCAAACTCAAAGAGCTCCTGGCAGGAGTACTGTGAAAGTCTTAAGGTCAACAAATAATGGCGTATCGCTTCTGGTGAACAGAGTAAGCTTGTAGATGTGACTGTGGTAAAATGGGGAGCAAGTGGCAGGAGTAACTATGACTCTCTTAGGGTTGCCAAATGACTCGTCAAAAGGCGCATTACATCGGCAAACCCGAGGAGCTCCCGGAAGGAGTACTGTGAAAGCCTTAAGGTCAACAAATAATGGCGTATCGCTCCTGGTGTACTGGCCAGAGTAAGCTTGTAGATGTGACTGTGTGAAACGGGGTGCAACTGGCAGGAGTAACTATGACTCTCTTAAGGAACCCAAATGCCTCGTCAACATGCGAAATACATCTGCAAACTCGAGGAGCACCCAGCAGTAGTACTGTGAAACACTTTATGTCGACAGATAATGGCGTATCGCTTGTGGTGAACTGGCCAGAGAAAGCTTGAGGATGTGACAGTGATAAAACTGGGTGCAAGTGGTAGGAGTAACTATGACTCACTTAAGGTAGCCAAATGCCTCGTCAATAGGCGAAATACATCGGCACTCTCGAGGAGCTCCCGGCAGGAGTACTGTGAAAGTATTAAGGTCAACAAATAATGGTGTATCGCTTCTGGTTAACTGGCCAGAGCAAGCTTGTAGATGTGACTATGTGAAACGGGGAGAAACAGGCAGGAGTAACTATGACTCTCTTAAGGTCGCCAAATGCCTCGTCATCAGGCGAATTCCAACGGCAAACTCGAGGAGCTCCCGGCAGGAGTACTGTGAAAGTCTTAAGGTCAACAAATAATGGTGTATCGCTTCTGGTGAACTGGCCAGAGTAAGCTTGTAGATGTGACTGTGGTAAAACGAGGAGCAAGTGGCAGGAGTATGTAGCTCCCCTGGGCTACTTCCATGCTCCTGTTGCCCAGGGGGGCCTCGGCATCCCATCTTGCCGATGGATGGGGCCAACCCTTCGCCGGTCCCGTCTCCTGGCGCTGAAGAAGATAGGGCCAGCCTTCGACGGTGCAGGCCTGGACGAGGTACAGCGTGAGATCGAGGTGCTGGAGCGGCACCTTATGTGGGAGGGCCACCTCCTCAAATCGTCGACACAGGTTGGAGAGATGTGGGCCGCGCGCCTGCACGTTGCCATTGACGGTGCGGCGCTATCATCTTCTGCCGCCGTCAAGAGGCAACACCAATGGGTCGCCGACACCAGTCGCCCGCTATCTGGGCGTAACTACATCGACGCCCTCCGCGCCCGCATCTACGCCTTCCCGACCAGGGCACGGCGCAGTCGGGGGCGGGAGGCGGACACCAGATGCTGCGCGGGCTGCCAAGCCGTGGAGACCGCCAACCACGTCCTGCAGGCTTGCTTCAGGACGCACGGGTCCCGAGTTGAGCGACACGACGCGATCGTGCGTTATGTCGCTCGTGGACTCGTGCAGAGGGGCTTCAACGTCTCGGTGGAGCCCCACCTCCGGACATCCGTGGGACTCCGCATGCCTGACGTGGTGGCGGTCAAAGACGGCATTGCCCGCGTGATCGACGCCCAGGTAGTCGGAGATCATCTCCGGCTCGACTGGTGTCATTCCCAGAAGGCGGCATACTACGACAAGCCATCCATCAGGTGTGCCATCTCCAACCTGCACCGAGACGTTGAGGAGGTTACTGTGTCCACCGCAACATTGAACTGGAGGGGTGTATGGTCTCCAGCGTCGGCGAGAAACCTTTCCGCACTTGGTTTCCGACCCCGAGAACTGGCGGTACTGAGCACAAGGGTACAGCAGAGCTGCTGCACGAGCTATCGAATCTTCGAACACATGACGGCGCCACGCCCGATGGAACGAGCCGGCGTCGGATAGGATGCTGGTTATCTCTTCGCCTTGATTCCTGGGGCCTATCCACAGGAGGAATAAACCGTCTTTATTCTTGTTTCTTTTGCCTTTTCATTGGTGTTTCCTTCCATCATATATATGTACGTTAGTTATTATTGGTGTCGCCCTGTAAGTCCCACCCCGGTGATGGACAATGGCGAAAACTCACACCATCCTAGTAATACGCCTTTACTATGTAACATATAGGTGTTATTCATTTATTGATGAATAAAGACGGCTAGAAATAGCCAAATGCGTCGTCAACAGCCGAATTACATCGGCAAACTCGAGTAGCTCCCGGCAGGAGTACTGTGAAAGTCTCAAGGGCGACAAATAATGACGTACCGCTTCAGGTGAACTGAGCCATAGGAAGCTTGAAAATGTGGCTGTGGTTAACAGCGAGCATTTGGCAGGTGTAACAATGACTCTCTTAAGGTAGAAAAATGCCTCGTCAACAGGCGAAAAACATCGGCATTCTCGAGGAGCTCCCGGCAGGAGTACTGTGAAAGTATTAAGGTCAACAAATAATGGTGTATCGCTTCTGGTTAACTGGCCAGAGCAAGCTTGTACATGTGACTATTGTGAAACGGGGAGAAACTGGCAGGACTAACTATAACTCTCTTAAGGTAGCCAAATGCCTCGTCAACAGGCGAATTCCAACGGCAAACTCGAGGAGCTCCCGGCAGGAGTACTGTGAAAGTCTTAAGGTCAACAAATAATGGCGTATCGCTTCTGGTGAACTAGCCAGAGTAAGCTTGTATATGTGACTGTGGTAAAATGGGGAGCAAGTGGCAGGAGTAACTATGACTCTCTTAGGGTTGCCAAATGACTCGTCAAAAGGCGAATTACATCGGCAAACCCGAGGAGCTCCCGGCAGGAGTACTGTGAAAGTCTCAAGGCCGACAAATAATGACGTACCGCTTCAGGTGAACTGGGCCAGGGGAAGCTTGAAAATGTGGCTGTTTTTAACAGCGAGCATTTAGCAGGTGTAACAATGACTCTCTTAAGGTAGAAAAATGCCTCGTCAACAGGCGAAAAACATCGGCATTCTCGAGGAGCTCCCGGCAGGAGTACTGTGAAAGTATTAAGGTCAACAAATAATGGTGTATCGCTTCTGGTTAACTGGCCAGAGCAAGCTTGTAGATGCGACTGTGGTTAAACGAGGAGCAAGTGGCAGGAGTAACTATGACTCTCTTAAGGTAGCCAAATGCCTCGTCAACAGACGAATTCCAACGGCAAACTCTAGGAGTTCCCGGCAGGAGTACTGTGAAAGTCTTAAGGTCAGCAAATAATGGTGTATCGCTTCTGGTGAACTGGCCAGAGTAAGTTTGTAGATGTGACTGTGGTTTAACGAGGAGCAAGTGGCAGGAGTACGTATGACTCTCTTAAGGTAGCTAAATGCCTCGTCAACATGCGAAAAACATCGGCATTCTCGAGGAGCTCCCGGCAGGAGTAATGTGAAAGTCTTAAGGTCAACAAATAATGGTGTATCGCTTCTGGTTACCTGGCCAGAGCAAGCTTGTACATGTGACTATTGTGAAACGGGGAGAAACTGGCAGGACTAACTATAACTCTCTTAAGGTAGCCAAATGCCTCGTCAACAGGCGAATTCCAACGGCAAACTCGAGGAGCTCCCGGCAGGAGTACTGTGAAAGTCTCAAGGCCGACAAATAATGACGTACCGCTTCAGGTGAACTGGGCCAGAGGAAGCTTGAAAATGTGGCTGTGGTTAACAGCGAGCATTTGGCAGGTGTAACAATGACTCTCTTAAGGTAGAAAAATGCCTCGTCAACAGGCGATAAACTTCGGCATTCTCGAGGAGCTCCCGGCAGGAGTACTGTGAAATTATTAAGGTCAACAAATAATGGTGTATCGCTTCTGGTTAACTGGCCAGAGCAAGCTTGTAGATGCGACTGTGGTCAAACGAGGGGCAAGTGGCAGGAGTAACTATGACTCTCTTAAGGTAGCCAAATGCCTCGTCAACAGGCGAATTCCAACGGCAAACTCTAGGAGTTCCCGGCAGGAGTACTGTGAAAGTCTTAAGGTCAGCAAATAATGGTGTATCGCTTCTGGTGAACTGGCCAGAGTAAGTTTGTAGATGTGACTGTGGTTTAACGAGGAGCAAGTGGCAGGAGTACGTATGACTCTCTTAAGGTAGCCAAATGCCTCGTCAACAGGCGAAAAACATCGGCATTCTCGAGGAGCTCCCGGCAGGAGTACTGTGAAAGTATTAAGGTCAACAAATAATGGTGTATCGCTTCTGGTTAACTGGCCAGAGCAAGCTTGTAGATGTGTTTATGGTGAAACGGGGAGAAACTGGCAGGATTATCTATGACTCTCTTAAGGTAGCCAAATGCCTCGTCAACAGGCGAAAAACATCGGCATTCTCGAGGAGCTCCCGGCAGGAGTACTGTGAAAGTCTTAAGGTCAACAAATAATGGTGTATCGCTTCTGGTTAACTGGCCAGAGCAAGCTTGTACATGTGACTATTGTGTAACGGGGAGAAACTGGCAGGACTAACTATAACTCTCTTAAGGTAGCCAAATGCCTTGTCAACTGGCGAATTCCAACGGCAAACTCGAGGAGCTCCCGGCAGGAGTACTGTGAAAGTCTCAAGGCCGACAAATAATGACGTACCGCTTTAGGTGAACTGGGCCAGAGGAAGCTTGAAAATGTGGCTGTGGTTAACAGCGAGCATTTGGCAGGTGTAACAATGACTCTCTTAAGGTAGAAAAATGCCTCGTCAACAGGCGAAAAACATCGGCATTCCCGAGGAGCTCCCGGCAGGAGTACTGTGAATGTCTTAAGGTCAACAAATAATGGCGTATCGCTTCTGGTGAACTAACCAGAGTAAGCTTGTAGATGTGACTGTGGTAAAATGGGGAGCAAGTGGCAGGAGTAACTATGACTCTCTTAGGGTTGCCAAATGACTCGTCAAAAGGCGAATTACATCGGCAAACCCGAGGAGCTCCCGGAAGGAGTACTGTGAAAGTCTTAAGGTCAACAAATAATGGCGAATCGCTCCTGGTGAACTAGCCAGAGTAAGCTTGTAGATGTGACTGTGGTAAAATGGGGAGTAAGTGGCAGGAGTAACTATGACTCTCTTAGGGTTGCCAAATGACTCGTCAAAAGGCGAATTACATCGGCAAACCCGAGGAGCTCCCGGCAGGAGTACTGTGAAAGTCTCAAGGCCGACAAATAATGACGTACCGCTTCAGGTGAACTGGGCCAGAGGAAGCTTGAAAATGTGGCTGTTTTTAACAGCGAGCATTTAGCAGGTGTAACAATGACTCTCTTAAGGTAGAAAAATGCCTCGTCAACAGGCGAAAAACATCGGCATTCTCGAGGAGCTCCCGGCAGGAGTACTGTGAAAGTATTAAGGTCAACAAATAATGGTGTATCGCTTCTGGTTAACTGGCCAGAGCAAGCTTGTAGATGCGACTGTGGTTAAACGAGGAGCAAGTGGCAGGAGTAACTATGACTCTCTTAAGGTAGCCAAATGCCTCGTCAACAGGCGAATTCCAACGGCAAACTCTAGGAGTTACCGGCAGGAGTACTGTGAAAGTCTTAAGGTCAGCAAATAATGGTGTATCGCTTCTGGTGAACTGGCCAGAGTACGTTTGTAGATGTGACTGTGGTTTAACGAGGAGCAAGTGGCAGGAGTACGTATGACTCTCTTAAGGTAGCTAAATGCCTCGTCAACAGGCGAAAAACATCGGCATTCTCGAGGAGCTCCCGGCAGGAGTACTGTGAAAGTATTAAGGTCAACAAATAATGGTGTATCGCTTCTGGTTAACTGGCCAGAGCAAGCTTGTACATGTGACTATTGTGAAACGGGGAGAAACTGGCAGGACTAACTATAACTCTCTTAAGGTAGCCAAATGCCTCGTCAACAGGCGAATTCCAACGGCAAACTCGAGGAGCTCCCGGCAGGAGTACTGTGAAAGTCTCAAGGCCGACAAATAATGACGTACCGCTTCAGGTGAACTGGGCCAGAGGAAGCTTGAAAATGTGGCTGTGGTTAACAGCGAGCATTTGGCAGGTGTAACAATGACTCTCTTAAGGTAGAAAAATGCCTCGTCAACAGGCGAAAAACATCGGCATTCTCGAGGAGCTCCCGGCAGGAGTACTGTGAAAGTATTAAGGTCAACAAATAATGGTGTATCGCTTCTGGTTAACTGGCCAGAGCAAGCTTGTAGATGCGACTGTGGTCAAACGAGGAGCAAGTGGCAGGAGTAACTATGACTCTCTTAAGGTAGCCAAATGCCTCGTCAACAGGCGAATTCCAACGGCAAACTCTAGGAGTTCCCGGCAGGAGTACTGTGAAAGTCTTAAGGTCAGCAAATAATGGTGTATCGCTTCTGGTGAACTGGCCAGAGTAAGTTTGTAGATGTGACTGTGGTTTAACGAGGAGCAAGTGGCAGGAGTACGTATGACTCTCTTAAGGTAGCCAAATGCCTCGTCAACAGGCGAAAAACATCGGCATTCTCGAGGAGCTCCCGGCAGGAGTACTGTGAAAGTCTTAAGGTCAACAAATAATGGTGTATCGCTTCTGGTTAACTGGCCAGAGCAAGCTTGTACATGTGACTATTGTGAAACGGGGAGAAACTGGCAGGACTAACTATAAATCTCTTAAGGTAGCCAAATGCCTCGTCAACAGGCGAATTCCAACGGCAAACTCGAGGAGCTCCCGGCAGGAGTACTGTGAAAGTCTCAAGGCCGACAAATAATGACGTACCGCTTCAGGTGAACTGGGCCAGAGGAAGCTTGAAAATGTGGCTGTGGTTAACAGCGAGCATTTGGCAGGTGTAACAATGATCTCTTAAGGTAGAAAAATGCCTCGTCAACAGGCGAAAGACATCGGCATTCTCGAGGAGCTCCCGTTAGGAGTACTGTGAAAGTATTAAGGTCAACAAATAATGGTGTATCGCTTCTGGTTAACTGGCCAGAGCAAGCTTGTACATGTGACTATTGTGAAACGGGGAGAAACTGGCAGGACTAACTATGACTCCCTTAAGGTAGCCAAATGCCTCGTCAACAGGCGAATTCCAACGGCAAACTCGAGGAGCTCCCGGCAGGAGTACTGTGAAAGTCTTAAGGTCAGCAAATAATGGTGTATCGCTTCTGGTGAACTGGCCAGAGTAAGTTTGTAGATGTGACTGTGGTTTAACGAGGAGCAAGTGGCAGGAGTACGTATGACTCTCTTAAGGTAGCTAAATGCCTCGTCAACAGGCGAAAAACATCGGCATTCTCGAGGAGCTCCCGGCAGGAGTACTGTGAAAGTCTTAAGGTCAACAAATAATGGTGTATCGCTTCTGGTTAACTGGCCAGAGCAAGCTTGTACATGTGACTATTGTGAAACGGGGAGAAACTGGCAGGACTAACTATAACTCTCTTAAGGTAGCCAAATGCCTCGTCAACAGGCGAATTCCAACGGCAAACTCGAGGAGCTCCCGGCAGGAGTACTGTGAAAGTCTCAAGGCCGACAAATAATGACGTACCGCTTCAGGTGAACTGGGCCAGAGGAAGCTTGAAAATGTGGCTGTGGTTAACAGCGAGCATTTGGCAGGTGTAACAATGACTCTCTTAAGGTAGAAAAATGCCTCGTCAACAGGCGAAAAACATCGGCATTCTCGAGGAGCTCCCGGCAGGAGTACTGTGAAAGTATTAAGGTCAACAAATAATGGTGTATCGCTTCTGGTTAACTGGCCAGAGCAAGCTTGTAGATGCGACTGTGGTCAAACGAGGAGCAAGTGGCAGGAGTAACTATGACTCTCTTAAGGTAGCCAAATGCCTCGTCAACAGGCGAATTCCAACGGCAAACTCTAGGAGTTCCCGGCAGGAGTACTGTGAAAGTCTTAAGGTCAGCAAATAATGGTGTATCGCTTCTGGTGAACTGGCCAGAGTAAGTTTGTAGATGTGACTGTGGTTTAACGAGGAGCAAGTGGCAGGAGTACGTATGACTCTCTTAAGGTAGCCAAATGCCTCGTCAACAGGCGAAAAACATCGGCATTCTCGAGGAGCTCCCGGCAGGAGTACTGTGAAAGTCTTAAGGTCAACAAATAATGGTGTATCGCTTCTGGTTAACTGGCCAGAGCAAGCTTGTACATGTGACTATTGTGAAACGGGGAGAAACTGGCAGGACTAACTATAAATCTCTTAAGGTAGCCAAATGCCTCGTCAACAGGCGAATTCCAACGGCAAACTCGAGGAGCTCCCGGCAGGAGTACTGTGAAAGTCTCAAGGCCGACAAATAATGACGTACCGCTTCAGGTGAACTGGGCCAGAGGAAGCTTGAAAATGTGGCTGTGGTTAACAGCGAGCATTTGGCAGGTGTAACAATGATCTCTTAAGGTAGAAAAATGCCTCGTCAACAGGCGAAAGACATCGGCATTCTCGAGGAGCTCCCGTTAGGAGTACTGTGAAAGTATTAAGGTCAACAAATAATGGTGTATCGCTTCTGGTTAACTGGCCAGAGCAAGCTTGTACATGTGACTATTGTGAAACGGGGAGAAACTGGCAGGACTAACTATGACTCCCTTAAGGTAGCCAAATGCCTCGTCAACAGGCGAATTCCAACGGCAAACTCGAGGAGCTCCCGGCAGGAGTACTGTGAAAGTCTGAAGGTCAACAAATAATGGCGTATCACTTCTGGTGAACTAGCCAGAGTAAGCTTGTAGATGCGACTGTGGTTAAACGAGGAGCAAGTGGCAGGAGTAACTATGACTCTCTTAAGGTAGCCAAATGCGTCGTCAACAGGTGAATTCCAACGGCAAACTCTAGGAGTTCCCGGCAGGAGTACTGTGAAAGTCTTAAGGTCAGCAAATAATGGTGTATCGCTTCTGGTGAACTGGCCAGAGTAAGTTTGTAGATGTGACTGTGGTTTAACGAGGAGCAAGTGGCAGGAGTACGTATGACTCTCTTAAGGTAGCCAAATGCCTCGTCAACAGGCGAAAAACATCGGCATTCTGGAGGAGCTCCCGGCAGGAGTACTGTGAAAGTCTTAAGGTCAACAAATAATGGTGTATCGCTTCTGGTTAACTGGCCAGAGCAAGCTTGTACATGTGACTATTGTGAAACGGGGAGAAACTGGCAGGACTAACTATAACTCTCTTAAGGTAGCCAAATGTCTCGTCAACAGGCGAATTCCAACGGCAAACTCGAAGAGCTCCCGGCAGGAGTACTGTGAAAGTCTCAAGACCGACAAATAATGACGTACCGCTTCAGGTGAACTGGGCCAGAGGAAGCTTGAAAATGTGGCTGTGGTTAACAGCGAGCATTTGGCAGGTGTAACAATGACTCTCTTAAGGTAGAAAAATGCCTCGTCAACAGGCGAAAAACATCGGCATTCTCGAGGAGCTCCCGGCAGGAGTACTGTGAAAGTATTAAGGTCAACAAATAATGGTGTATCGCTTCTGGTTAACTGGCCAGAGCAAGCTTGTAGATGTGACTATGGTGAAACGGGGAGAAACTGGCAGGATTAACTATGACTCTCTTAAGGTAGCCAAATGCCTCGTAAACAGGCGAATCCCAACGGCAAACTCGAGGAGCTCCCGGCAGGAGTACTGTGAAAGTCTTAAGGTCAACAAATAATGGCGTATCGCTTCTGGTGAACTAGCCAGAGTAAACTTGTAGATGTGACTGTGTTAAATGGGGAGCAAGTGGCAGGAGTAACTATGACTCTCTTAGGGTTGCCAAATGACTCGTCAAAAGGCGAATTACATCGGCAAACCCGAGGAGCTCCCGGAAGGAGTACTGTGAAAGTCTTAAGGTCAACAAATAATGGCGTATCGCTTCTGGTGAACTGGCCAGAGTAAGTTTGTAGATGTGACTGTGGTTTAACGAGGAGCAAGTGGCAGGAGTACGTATGACTCTCTTAAGGTAGCCAAATGCCTCGTCAACAGGCGAAAAACATCGGCATTCTCGAGGAGCTCCCGGCAGGAGTACTGTGAAAGTCTTAAGGTCAACAAATAATGGTGTATCGCTTCTGGTTAACTGGCCAGAGCAAGCTTGTACATGTGACTATTGTGAAACGGGGAGAAACTGGCAGGACTAACTATAACTCTCTTAAGGTAGCCAAATGCCTTGTCAACTGGCGAATTCCAACGGCAAACTCGAGGAGCTCCCGGCAGGAGTACTGTGGAAGTCTCAAGGCCGACAAATAATGACGTACCGCTTCAGGTGAACTGGGCCAGAGGAAGCTTGAAAATGTGGCTGTGGTTAACAGCGAGCATTTGGCAGGTGTAACAATGACTCTCTTAAGGTAGAAAAATGCCTCGTCAACAGGCGAAAAACATCGGCATTCTCGAGGAGCTCCCGGCAGGAGTACTGTGAAAGTCTTAAGGTCAACAAATAATGGCGTATCGCTTCTGGTGAACTAGCCAGAGTAAGCTTGTAGATGTGACTGTGGTAAAATGGGGAGCAAGTGGCAGGAGTAACTATGACTCAATTAGGGTTGCCAAATGACTCGTCAAAAGGCGAATTACATCGGCAAACCCGAGGAGCTCCCGGCAGGAGTACTGTGAAAGTCTCAAGGCCGACAAATAATGACGTACCGCTTCTGGTGAACTGGGCCAGAGGAAGCTTGAAAATGTGGCTGTTTTTAACAGCGAGCATGTAGCAGGTGTAACAATGACTCTCTTAAGGTAGAAAAATGCCTCGTCAACAGGCGAAAAACATCGGCATTCTCGAGGAGCTCCCGGCAGGAGTACTGTGAAAGTATTAAGGTCAACAAATAATGGTGTATCGCTTCTGGTTAACTGGCCAGAGCAAGCTTGTACATGTGACTATTGTGAAACGGGGAGAAACTGGCAGGACTAACTATAACTCTCTTAAGGTAGCCAAATGCCTTGTCAACTGGCGAATTCCAACGGCAAACTCGAGGAGCTCCCGGCAGGAGTACTGTGGAAGTCTCAAGGCCGACAAATAATGACGTACCGCTTCAGGTGAACTGGGCCAGAGGAAGCTTGAAAATGTGGCTGTGGTTAACAGCGAGCATTTGGCAGGTGTAACAATGACTCTCTTAAGGTAGAAAAATGCCTCGTCAACAGGCGAAAAACATCGGCATTCTCGAGGAGCTCCCGGCAGGAGTACTGTGAAAGTCTTAAGGTCAACAAATAATGGCGTATCGCTTCTGGTGAACTAGCCAGAGTAAGCTTGTAGATGTGACTGTGGTAAAATGGGGAGCAAGTGGCAGGAGTAACTATGACTCAATTAGGGTTGCCAAATGACTCGTCAAAAGGCGAATTACATCGGCAAACCCGAGGAGCTCCCGGCAGGAGTACTGTGAAAGTCTCAAGGCCGACAAATAATGACGTACCGCTTCAGGTGAACTGGGCCAGAGGAAGCTTGAAAATGTGGCTGTTTTTAACAGCGAGCATGTAGCAGGTGTAACAATGACTCTCTTAAGGTAGAAAAATGCCTCGTCAACAGGCGAAAAACATCGGCATTCTCGAGGAGCTCCCGGCAGGAGTACTGTGAAAGTATTAAGGTCAACAAATAATGGTGTATCGCTTCTGGTTAACTGTCCAGAGCAAGCTTGTAGATGCGACTGTGGTCAAATGCGGAGCAAGTGGCAGGAGTAACTATGACTCTCTTAAGGTAGGCAAATGCCTCGTAAACAGGCGAATTCCAACGGCAAACTCTAGGAGTTCCCGGCAGGAGTACTGTGAAAGTCTTAAGGTCAGCAAATAATGGTGTATCGCTTCTGGTGAACTGGCCAGAGTAAGTTTGTAGATGTGACTGTGGTTTAACGAGGAGCAAGTGGCAGGAGTACGTATGACTCTCTTAAGGTAGCCAAATGCCTCGTCAACAGGCGAAAAACATCGGCATTCTCGAGGAGCTCCCGGCAGGAGTACTGTGAAAGTCTTAAGGTCAACAAATAATGGTGTATCGCTTCTGGTTAACTGGCCAGAGCAAGCTTGTAAATGTGACTATTGTGAAACGGGGAGAAACTGGCAGGACTAACTATAACTCTCTTAAGGTAGCCAAATGCCTCGTCAACAGGCGAATTCCAACGGCAAACTCGAGGAGCTCCCGGCAGGAGTACTGTGAAAGTCTCAAGGCCGACAAATAATGACGTACCGCTTCAGGTGAACAAGGCCAGAGGAAGCTTGAAAATGTGGCTGTGGTTAACAGCGAGCATTTGGCAGGTGTAACAATGACTCTCTTAAGGTAGAAAAATGCCTCGTCAACAGGCGAAAAACATCGGCATTCTCGAGGAGCTCCCGGCAGGAGTACTGTGAAAGTATTAAGGTCAACAAATAATGGTGTATCGCTTCTGGTTAACTGGCCAGAGCAAGCTTGTACATGTGACTATTGTGAAACGGGGAGAAACTGGCAGGACTAACTATGACTCCCTTAAGGTAGCCAAATGCCTCGTCAACAGGCGAATTCCAACGGCAAACTCGAGGAGCTCCCGGCAGGAGTACTGTGAAAGTCTTAAGGTCAGCAAATAATGGTGTATCGCTTCTGGTGAACTGGCCAGAGTAAGTTTGTAGATGTGACTGTGGTTTAACGAGGAGCAAGTGGCAGGAGTACGTATGACTCTCTTAAGGTAGCTAAATGCCTCGTCAACAGGCGAAAAACATCGGCATTCTCGAGGAGCTCCCGGCAGGAGTACTGTGAAAGTATTAAGGTCAACAAATAATGGTGTATCGCTTCTGGTTAACTGGCCAGAGCAAGCTTGTACATGTGACTATTGTGAAACGGGGAGAAACTGGCAGGACTAACTATGACTCCCTTAAGGTAGCCAAATGCCTCGTCAACAGGCGAATTCCAACGGCAAACTCGAGGAGCTCCCGGCAGGAGTACTGTGAAAGTCTGAAGGTCAACAAATAATGGCGTATCACTTCTGGTGAACTAGCCAGAGTAAGCTTGTAGATGCGACTGTGGTTAAACGAGGAGCAAGTGGCAGGAGTAACTATGACTCTCTTAAGGTAGCCAAATGCCTCGTCAACAGGTGAATTCCAACGGCAAACTCTAGGAGTTCCCGGCAGGAGTACTGTGAAAGTCTTAAGGTCAGCAAATAATGGTGTATCGCTTCTGGTGAACTGGCCAGAGTAAGTTTGTAGATGTGACTGTGGTTTAACGAGGAGCAAGTGGCAGGAGTACGTATGACTCTCTTAAGGTAGCCAAATGCCTCGTCAACAGGCGAAAAACATCGGCATTCTGGAGGAGCTCCCGGCAGGAGTACTGTGAAAGTCTTAAGGTCAACAAATAATGGTGTATCGCTTCTGGTTAACTGGCCAGAGCAAGCTTGTACATGTGACTATTGTGAAACGGGGAGAAACTGGCAGGACTAACTATAACTCTCTTAAGGTAGCCAAATGTCTCGTCAACAGGCGAATTCCAACGGCAAACTCGAAGAGCTCCCGGCAGGAGTACTGTGAAAGTCTCAAGACCGACAAATAATGACGTACCGCTTCAGGTGAACTGGGCCAGAGGAAGCTTGAAAATGTGGCTGTGGTTAACAGCGAGCATTTGGCAGGTGTAACAATGACTCTCTTAAGGTAGAAAAATGCCTCGTCAACAGGCGAAAAACATCGGCATTCTCGAGGAGCTCCCGGCAGGAGTACTGTGAAAGTATTAAGGTCAACAAATAATGGTGTATCACTTCTGGTTAACTGGCCAGAGCAAGCTTGTAGATGTGACTATGGTGAAACGGGGAGAAACTGGCAGGATTAACTATGACTCTCTTAAGGTAGCCAAATGCCTCGTAAACAGGCGAATCCCAACGGCAAACTCGAGGAGCTCCTGGCAGGAGTACTGTGAAAGTCTTAAGGTCAACAAATAATGGCGTATCGCTTCTGGTGAACTAGCCAGAGTAAACTTGTAGATGTGACTGTGGTAAAATGGGGAGCAAGTGGCAGGAGTAACTATGACTCTCTTAGGGTTGCCAAATGACTCGTCAAAAGGCGAATTACATCGGCAAACCCGAGGAGCTCCCGGAAGGAGTACTGTGAAAGTCTTAAGGTCAACAAATAATGGCGTATCGCTTCTGGTGAACTGGCCAGAGTAAGTTTGTAGATGTGACTGTGGTTTAACGAGGAGCAAGTGGCAGGAGTACGTATGACTCTCTTAAGGTAGCCAAATGCCTCGTCAACAGGCGACAAAACATCGGCATTCTCGAGGAGCTCCCGGCAGGAGTACTGTGAAAGTCTTAAGGTCAACAAATAATGGTGTATCGCTTCTGGTTAACTGGCCAGAGCAAGCTTGTACATGTGACTATTGTGAAACGGGGAGAAACTGGCAGGACTAACTATAACTCTCTTAAGGTAGCCAAATGCCTTGTCAACTGGCGAATTCCAACGGCAAACTCGAGGAGCTCCCGGCAGGAGTACTGTGGAAGTCTCAAGGCCGACAAATAATGACGTACCGCTTCAGGTGAACTGGGCCAGAGGAAGCTTGAAAATGTGGCTGTGGTTAACAGCGAGCATTTTGCAGGTGTAACAATGACTCTCTTAAGGTAGAAAAATGCCTCGTCAACAGGCGAAAAACATCGGCATTCTCGAGGAGCTCCCGGCAGGAGTACTGTGAAAGTCTTAAGGTCAACAAATAATGGCGTATCGCTTCTGGTGAACTAGCCAGAGTAAGCTTGTAGATGTGACTGTGGTAAAATGGGGAGCAAGTGGCAGGAGTAACTATGACTCAATTAGGGTTGCCAAATGACTCGTCAAAAGGCGAATTACATCGGCAAACCCGAGGAGCTCCCGGCAGGAGTACTGTGAAAGTCTCAAGGCCGACAAATAATGACGTACCGCTTCAGGTGAACTGGGCCAGAGGAAGCTTGAAAATGTGGCTGTTTTTAACAGCGAGCATGTAGCAGGTGTAACAATGACTCTCTTAAGGTAGAAAAATGCCTCGTCAACAGGCGAAAAACATCGGCATTCTCGAGGAGCTCCCGGCAGGAGTACTGTGAAAGTATTAAGGTCAACAAATAATGGTGTATCGCTTCTGGTTAACTGGCCAGAGCAAGCTTGTAGATGCGACTGTGGTCAAATGCGGAGCAAGTGGCAGGAGTAACTATGACTCTCTTAAGGTAGCCAAATGCCTCGTAAACAGGCGAATTCCAACGGCAAACTCTAGGAGTTCCCGGCAGGAGTACTGTGAAAGTCTTAAGGTCAGCAAATAATGGTGTATCGCTTCTGGTGAACTGGCCAGAGTAAGTTTGTAGATGTGACTGTGGTTTAACGAGGAGCAAGTGGCAGGAGTACGTATGACTCTCTTAAGGTAGCCAAATGCCTCGTCAACAGGCGAAAAACATCGGCATTCTCGAGGAGCTCCCGGCAGGAGTACTGTGAAAGTCTTAAGGTCAACAAATAATGGTGTATCGCTTCTGGTTAACTGGCCAGAGCAAGCTTGTACATGTGACTATTGTGAAACGGGGAGAAACTGGCAGGACTAACTATAACTCTCTTAAGGTAGCCAAATGATTCGTCAACAGGCGAATTCCAACGGCAAACTCGAGGAGCTCCCGGCAGGAGTACTGTGAAAGTCTCAAGGCCGACAAATAATGACGTACCGCTTCAGGTGAACAAGGCCAGAGGAAGCTTGAAAATGTGGCTGTGGTTAACAGCGAGCATTTGGCAGGTGTAACAATGACTCTCTTAAGGTAGAAAAATGCCTCGTCAACAGGCGAAAAACATCGGCATTCTCGAGGAGCTCCCGGCAGGAGTACTGTGAAAGTATTAAGGTCAACAAATAATGGTGTATCGCTTCTGGTTAACTGGCCAGAGCAAGCTTGTAGATGCGACTGTGGTCAAACGAGGAGCAAGTGGCAGGAGTAACTATGACTCTCTTAAGGTAGCCAAATGCCTCGTCAACAGGCGAATTCCAACGGCAAACTCTAGGAGTTCCCGGCAGGAGTACTGTGAAAGTCTTAAGGTCAGCAAATAATGGTGTATCGCTTCTGGTGAACTGGCCAGAGTAAGTTTGTAGATGTGACTGTGGTTTAACGAGGAGCAAGTGGCAGGAGTACGTATGACTCTCTTAAGGTAGCCAAATGCCTCGTCAACAGGCGAAAAACATCGGCATTCTCGAGGAGCTCCCGGCAGGAGTACTGTGAAAGTCTTAAGGTCAACAAATAATGGTGTATCGCTTCTGGTTAACTGGCCAGAGCAAGCTTGTAAATGTGACTATTGTGAAACGGGGAGAAACTGGCAGGACTAACTATAACTCTCTTAAGGTAGCCAAATGCCTCGTCAACAGGCGAATTCCAACGGCAAACTCGAGGAGCTCCCGGCAGGAGTACTGTGAAAGTCTCAAGGCCGACAAATAATGACGTACCGCTTCAGGTGAACAAGGCCAGAGGAAGCTTGAAAATGTGGCTGTGGTTAACAGCGAGCATTTGGCAGGTGTAACAATGACTCTCTTAAGGTAGAAAAATGCCTCGTCAACAGGCGAAAAACATCGGCATTCTCGAGGAGCTCCCGGCAGGAGTACTGTGAAAGTATTAAGGTCAACAAATAATGGTGTATCGCTTCTGGTTAACTGGCCAGAGCAAGCTTGTACATGTGACTATTGTGAAACGGGGAGAAACTGGCAGGACTAACTATGACTCCCTTAAGGTAGCCAAATGCCTCGTCAACAGGGGAATTCCAACGGCAAACTCGAGGAGCTCCCGGCAGGAGTACTGTGAAAGTCTTAAGGTCAGCAAATAATGGTGTATCGCTTCTGGTGAACTGGCCAGAGTAAGTTTGTAGCTGTGACTGTGGTTTAACGAGGAGCAAGTGGCAGGAGTACGTATGACTCTCTTAAGGTAGCTAAATGCCTCGTCAACAGGCGAAAAACATCGGCATTCTCGAGGAGCTCCCGGCAGGAGTACTGTGAAAGTATTAAGGTCAACAAATAATGGTGTATCGCTTCTGGTTAACTGGCCAGAGCAAGCTTGTACATGTGACTATTGTGAAACGGGGAGAAACTGGCAGGACTAACTATGACTCCCTTAAGGTAGCCAAATGCCTCGTCAACAGGCGAATTCCAACGGCAAACTCGAGGAGCTCCCGGCAGGAGTACTGTGAAAGTCTGAAGGTCAACAAATAATGGCGTATCACTTCTGGTGAACTAGCCAGAGTAAGCTTGTAGATGCGACTGTGGTTAAACGAGGAGCAAGTGGCAGGAGTAACTATGACTCTCTTAAGGTAGCCAAATGCCTCGTCAACAGGTGAATTCCAACGGCAAACTCTAGGAGTTCCCGGCAGGAGTACTGTGAAAGTCTTAAGGTCAGCAAATAATGGTGTATCGCTTCTGGTGAACTGGCCAGAGTAAGTTTGTAGATGTGACTGTGGTTTAACGAGGAGCAAGTGGCAGGAGTACGTATGACTCTCTTAAGGTAGCCAAATGCCTCGTCAACAGGCGAAAAACATCGGCATTCTGGAGGAGCTCCCGGCAGGAGTACTGTGAAAGTCTTAAGGTCAACAAATAATGGTGTATCGCTTCTGGTTAACTGGCCAGAGCAAGCTTGTACATGTGACTATTGTGAAACGGGGAGAAACTGGCAGGACTAACTATAACTCTCTTAAGGTAGCCAAATGTCTCGTCAACAGGCGAATTCCAACGGCAAACTCGAAGAGCTCCCGGCAGGAGTACTGTGAAAGTCTCAAGACCGACAAATAATGACGTACCGCTTCAGGTGAACTGGGCCAGAGGAAGCTTGAAAATGTGGCTGTGGTTAACAGCGAGCATTTGGCAGGTGTAACAATGACTCTCTTAAGGTAGAAAAATGCCTCGTCAACAGGCGAAAAACATCGGCATTCTCGAGGAGCTCCCGGCAGGAGTACTGTGAAAGTATTAAGGTCAACAAATAATGGTGTATCACTTCTGGTTAACTGGCCAGAGCAAGCTTGTAGATGTGACTATGGTGAAACGGGGAGAAACTGGCAGGATTAACTATGACTCTCTTAAGGTAGCCAAATGCCTCGTAAACAGGCGAATCCCAACGGCAAACTCGAGGAGCTCCTGGCAGGAGTACTGTGAAAGTCTTAAGGTCAACAAATAATGGCGTATCGCTTCTGGTGAACTAGCCAGAGTAAACTTGTAGATGTGACTGTGGTAAAATGGGGAGCAAGTGGCAGGAGTAACTATGACTCTCTTAGGGTTGCCAAATGACTCGTCAAAAGGCGAATTACATCGGCAAACCCGAGGAGCTCCCGGAAGGAGTACTGTGAAAGTCTTAAGGTCAACAAATAATGGCGTATCGCTTCTGGTGAACTGGCCAGAGTAAGTTTGTAGATGTGACTGTGGTTTAACGAGGAGCAAGTGGCAGGAGTACGTATGACTCTCTTAAGGTAGCCAAATGCCTCGTCAACAGGCGACAAAACATCGGCATTCTCGAGGAGCTCCCGGCAGGAGTACTGTGAAAGTCTTAAGGTCAACAAATAATGGTGTATCGCTTCTGGTTAACTGGCCAGAGCAAGCTTGTACATGTGACTATTGTGAAACGGGGAGAAACTGGCAGGACTAACTATAACTCTCTTAAGGTAGCCAAATGCCTTGTCAACTGGCGAATTCCAACGGCAAACTCGAGGAGCTCCCGGCAGGAGTACTGTGGAAGTCTCAAGGCCGACAAATAATGACGTACCGCTTCAGGTGAACTGGGCCAGAGGAAGCTTGAAAATGTGGCTGTGGTTAACAGCGAGCATTTGGCAGGTGTAACAATGACTCTCTTAAGGTAGAAAAATGCCTCGTCAACAGGCGAAAAACATCGGCATTCTCGAGGAGCTCCCGGCAGGAGTACTGTGAAAGTCTTAAGGTCAACAAATAATGGCGTATCGCTTCTGGTGAACTAGCCAGAGTAAGCTTGTAGATGTGACTGTGGTAAAATGGGGAGCAAGTGGCAGGAGTAACTATGACTCAATTAGGGTTGCCAAATGACTCGTCAAAAGGCGAATTACATCGGCAAACCCGAGGAGCTCCCGGCAGGAGTACTGTGAAAGTCTCAAGGCCGACAAATAATGACGTACCGCTTCAGGTGAACTGGGCCAGAGGAAGCTTGAAAATGTGGCTGTTTTTAACAGCGAGCATGTAGCAGGTGTAACAATGACTCTCTTAAGGTAGAAAAATGCCTCGTCAACAGGCGAAAAACATCGGCATTCTCGAGGAGCTCCCGGCAGGAGTACTGTGAAAGTATTAAGGTCAACAAATAATGGTGTATCGCTTCTGGTTAACTGGCCAGAGCAAGCTTGTAGATGCGACTGTGGTCAAATGCGGAGCAAGTGGCAGGAGTAACTATGACTCTCTTAAGGTAGCCAAATGCCTCGTAAACAGGCGAATTCCAACGGCAAACTCTAGGAGTTCCCGGCAGGAGTACTGTGAAAGTCTTAAGGTCAGCAAATAATGGTGTATCGCTTCTGGTGAACTGGCCAGAGTAAGTTTGTAGATGTGACTGTGGTTTAACGAGGAGCAAGTGGCAGGAGTACGTATGACTCTCTTAAGGTAGCCAAATGCCTCGTCAACAGGCGAAAAACATCGGCATTCTCGAGGAGCTCCCGGCAGGAGTACTGTGAAAGTCTTAAGGTCAACAAATAATGGTGTATCGCTTCTGGTTAACTGGCCAGAGCAAGCTTGTACATGTGACTATTGTGAAACGGGGAGAAACTGGCAGGACTAACTATAACTCTCTTAAGGTAGCCAAATGATTCGTCAACAGGCGAATTCCAACGGCAAACTCGAGGAGCTCCCGGCAGGAGTACTGTGAAAGTCTCAAGGCCGACAAATAATGACGTACCGCTTCAGGTGAACAAGGCCAGAGGAAGCTTGAAAATGTGGCTGTGGTTAACAGCGAGCATTTGGCAGGTGTAACAATGACTCTCTTAAGGTAGAAAAATGCCTCGTCAACAGGCGAAAAACATCGGCATTCTCGAGGAGCTCCCGGCAGGAGTACTGTGAAAGTATTAAGGTCAACAAATAATGGTGTATCGCTTCTGGTTAACTGGCCAGAGCAAGCTTGTAGATGCGACTGTGGTCAAACGAGGAGCAAGTGGCAGGAGTAACTATGACTCTCTTAAGGTAGCCAAATGCCTCGTCAACAGGCGAATTCCAACGGCAAACTCTAGGAGTTCCCGGCAGGAGTACTGTGAAAGTCTTAAGGTCAGCAAATAATGGTGTATCGCTTCTGGTGAACTGGCCAGAGTAAGTTTGTAGATGTGACTGTGGTTTAACGAGGAGCAAGTGGCAGGAGTACGTATGACTCTCTTAAGGTAGCCAAATGCCTCGTCAACAGGCGAAAAACATCGGCATTCTCGAGGAGCTCCCGGCAGGAGTACTGTGAAAGTCTTAAGGTCAACAAATAATGGTGTATCGCTTCTGGTTAACTGGCCAGAGCAAGCTTGTAAATGTGACTATTGTGAAACGGGGAGAAACTGGCAGGACTAACTATAACTCTCTTAAGGTAGCCAAATGCCTCGTCAACAGGCGAATTACAACGGCAAACTCGAGGAGCTCCCGGCAGGAGTACTGTGAAAGTCTCAAGGCCGACAAATAATGACGTACCGCTTCAGGTGAACTGGGCCAGAGGAAGCTTGAAAATGTGGCTGTGGTTAACAGCGAGCATTTGGCAGGTGTAACAATGATCTCTTAAGGTAGAAAAATGCCTCGTCAACAGGCGAAAGACATCGGCATTCTCGAGGAGCTCCCGTTAGGAGTACTGTGAAAGTATTAAGGTCAACAAATAATGGTGTATCGCTTCTGGTTAACTGGCCAGAGCAAGCTTGTACATGTGACTATTGTGAAACGGGGAGAAACTGGCAGGACTAACTATGACTCCCTTAAGGTAGCCAAATGCCTCGTCAACAGGCGAATTCCAACGGCAAACTCGAGGAGCTCCCGGCAGGAGTACTGTGAAAGTCTGAAGGTCAACAAATAATGGCGTATCACTTCTGGTGAACTAGCCAGAGTAAGCTTGTAGATGCGACTGTGGTTAAACGAGGAGCAAGTGGCAGGAGTAACTATGACTCTCTTAAGGTAGCCAAATGCGTCGTCAACAGGTGAATTCCAACGGCAAACTCTAGGAGTTCCCGGCAGGAGTACTGTGAAAGTCTTAAGGTCAGCAAATAATGGTGTATCGCTTCTGGTGAACTGGCCAGAGTAAGTTTGTAGATGTGACTGTGGTTTAACGAGGAGCAAGTGGCAGGACTACGTATGACTCTCTTAAGGTAGCCAAAAGCCTCGTCAACAGGCGAAAAACATCGGCATTCTGGAGGAGCTCCCGGCAGGAGTACTGTGAAAGTCTTAAGGTCAACAAATAATGGTGTATCGCTTCTGGTTAACTGGCCAGAGCAAGCTTGTACATGTGCCTATTGTGAAACGGGGAGAAACTGGCAGGACTAACTATAACTCTCTTAAGGTAGCCAAATGTCTCGTCAACAGGCGAATTCCAACGGCAAACTCGAAGAGCTCCCGGCAGGAGTACTGTGAAAGTCTCAAGACCGACAAATAATGACGTACCGCTTCAGGTGAACTGGGCCAGAGGAAGCTTGAAAATGTGGCTGTGGTTAACAGCGAGCATTTGGCAGGTGTAACAATGACTCTCTTAAGGTAGAAAAATGCCTCGTCAACAGGCGAAAAACATCGGCATTCTCGAGGAGCTCCCGGCAGGAGTACTGTGAAAGTATTAAGGTCAACAAATAATGGTGTATCGCTTCTGGTTAACTGGCCAGAGCAAGCTTGTAGATGTGACTATGGTGAAACGGGGAGAAACTGGCAGGATTAACTATGACTCTCTTAAGGTAGCCAAATGCCTCGTAAACAGGCGAATCCCAACGGCAAACTCGAGGAGCTCCTGGCAGGAGTACTGTGAAAGTCTTAAGGTCAACAAATAATGGCGTATCGCTTCTGGTGAACTAGCCAGAGTAAACTTGTAGATGTGACTGTGGTAAAATGGGGAGCAAGTGGCAGGAGTAACTATGACTCTCTTAGGGTTGCCAAATGACTCGTCAAAAGGCGAATTACATCGGCAAACCCGAGGAGCTCCCGGAAGGAGTACTGTGAAAGTCTTAAGGTCAACAAATAATGGCGTATCGCTTCTGGTGAACTGGCCAGAGTAAGTTTGTAGATGTGACTGTGGTTTAACGAGGAGCAAGTGGCAGGAGTACGTATGACTCTCTTAAGGTAGCCAAATGCCTCGTCAACAGGCGAAAAACATCGGCATTCTCGAGGAGCTCCCGGCAGGAGTACTGTGAAAGTCTTAAGGTCAACAAATAATGGTGTATCGCTTCTGGTTAACTGGCCAGAGCAAGCTTGTACATGTGACTATTGTGAAACGGGGAGAAACTGGCAGGACTAACTATAACTCTCTTAAGGTAGCCAAATGCCTTGTCAACTGGCGTATTCCAACGGCAAACTCGAGGAGCTCCCGGCAGGAGTACTGTGGAAGTCTCAAGGCCGACAAATAATGACGTACCGCTTCAGGTGAACTGGGCCAGAGGAAGCTTGAAAATGTGGCTGTGGTTAACAGCGAGCATTTGGCAGGTGTAACAATGACTCTCTTAAGGTAGAAAAATGCCTCGTCAACAGGCGAAAAACATCGGCATTCTCGAGGAGCTCCCGGCAGGAGTACTGTGAAAGTCTTAAGGTCAACAAATAATGGCGTATCGCTTCTGGTGAACTAGCCAGAGTAAGCTTGTAGATGTGACTGTGGTAAAATGGGGAGCAAGTGGCAGGAGTAACTATGACTCAATTAGGGTTGCCAAATGACTCGTCAAAAGGCGAATTACATCGGCAAACCCGAGGAGCTCCCGGCAGGAGTACTGTGAAAGTCTCAAGGCCGACAAATAATGACGTACCGCTTCAGGTGAACAAGGCCAGAGGAAGCTTGAAAATGTGGCTGTGGTTAACAGCGAGCATTTGGCAGGTGTAACAATGACTCTCTTAAGGTAGAAAAATGCCTCGTCAACAGGCGAAAAACATCGGCATTCTCGAGGAGCTCCCGGCAGGAGTACTGTGAAAGTATTAAGGTCAACAAATAATGGTGTATCGCTTCTGGTTAACTGGCCAGAGCAAGCTTGTAGATGCGACTGTGGTCAAACGAGGAGCAAGTGGCAGGAGTAACTATGACTCTCTTAAGGTAGCCAAATGCCTCGTCAACAGGCGAATTCCAACGGCAAACTCTAGGAGTTCCCGGCAGGAGTACTGTGAAAGTCTTAAGGTCAGCAAATAATGGTGTATCGCTTCTGGTGAACTGGCCAGAGTAAGTTTGTAGATGTGACTGTGGTTTAACGAGGAGCAAGTGGCAGGAGTACGTATGACTCTCTTAAGGTAGCCAAATGCCTCGTCAACAGGCGAAAAACATCGGCATTCTCGAGGAGCTCCCGGCAGGAGTACTGTGAAAGTCTTAAGGTCAACAAATAATGGTGTATCGCTTCTGGTTAACTGGCCAGAGCAAGCTTGTACATGTGACTATTGTGAAACGGGGAGAAACTGGCAGGACTAACTATAAATCTCTTAAGGTAGCCAAATGCCTCGTCAACAGGCGAATTCCAACGGCAAACTCGAGGAGCTCCCGGCAGGAGTACTGTGAAAGTCTCAAGGCCGACAAATAATGACGTACCGCTTCAGGTGAACTGGGCCAGAGGAAGCTTGAAAATGTGGCTGTGGTTAACAGCGAGCATTTGGCAGGTGTAACAATTATCTCTTAAGGTAGAAAAATGCCTCGTCAACAGGCGAAAGACATCGGCATTCTCGAGGAGCTCCCGTTAGGAGTACTGTGAAAGTATTAAGGTCAACAAATAATGGTGTATCGCTTCTGGTTAACTGGCCAGAGCAAGCTTGTACATGTGACTATTGTGAAACGGGGAGAAACTGGCAGGACTAACTATGACTCCCTTAAGGTAGCCAAATGCCTCGTCAACAGGCGAATTCCAACGGCAAACTCGAGGAGCTCCCGGCAGGAGTACTGTGAAAGTCTGAAGGTCAACAAATAATGGCGTATCACTTCTGGTGAACTAGCCAGAGTAAGCTTGTAGATGCGACTGTGGTTAAACGAGGAGCAAGTGGCAGGAGTAACTATGACTCTCTTAAGGTAGCCAAATGCGTCGTCAACAGGTGAATTCCAACGGCAAACTCTAGGAGTTCCCGGCAGGAGTACTGTGAAAGTCTTAAGGTCAGCAAATAATGGTGTATCGCTTCTGGTGAACTGGCCAGAGTAAGTTTGTAGATGTGACTGTGGTTTAACGAGGAGCAAGTGGCAGGAGTACGTATGACTCTCTTAAGGTAGCCAAATGCCTCGTCAACAGGCGAAAAACATCGGCATTCTGGAGGAGCTCCCGGCAGGAGTACTGTGAAAGTCTTAAGATCAACAAATAATGGTGTATCGCTTCTGGTTAACTGGCCAGAGCAAGCTTGTACATGTGACTATTGTGAAACGGGGAGAAACTGGCAGGACTAACTATAACTCTCTTAAGGTAGCCAAATGTCTCGTCAACAGGCGAATTCCAACGGCAAACTCGAAGAGCTCCCGGCAGGAGTACTGTGAAAGTCTCAAGGCCGACAAATAATGACGTACCGCTTCAGGTGAACTGGGCCAGAGGAAGCTTGAAAATGTGGCTGTGGTTAACAGCGAGCATTTGGCAGGTGTAACAATGATCTCTTAAGGTAGAAAAATGCCTCGTCAACAGGCGAAAGACATCGGCATTCTCGAGGAGCTCCCGTTAGGAGTACTGTGAAAGTATTACGGGCAACAAATAATGGTGTATCGCTTCTGGTTAACTGGCCAGAGCAAGCTTGTACATGTGACTATTGTGAAACGGGGAGAAACTGGCAGGACTAACTATGACTCCCTTAAGGTAGCCAAATGCCTCGTCAACAGGCGAATTCCAACGGCAAACTCGAGGAGCTCCCGGCAGGAGTACTGTGAAAGTCTGAAGGTCAACAAATAATGGCGTATCACTTCTGGTGAACTAGCCAGAGTAAGCTTGTAGATGCGACTGTGGTTAAACGAGGAGCAAGTGGCAGGAGTAACTATGACTCTCTTAAGGTAGCCAAATGCGTCGTCAACAGGTGAATTCCAACGGCAAACTCTAGGAGTTCCCGGCAGGAGTACTGTGAAAGTCTTAAGGTCAGCAAATAATGGTGTATCGCTTCTGGTGAACTGGCCAGAGTAAGTTTGTAGATGTGACTGTGGTTTAACGAGGAGCAAGTGGCAGGAGTACGTATGACTCTCTTAAGGTAGCCAAATGCCTCGTCAACAGGCGAAAAACATCGGCATTCTGGAGGAGCTCCCGGCAGGAGTACTGTGAAAGTCTTAAGGTCAACAAATAATGGTGTATCGCTTCTGGTTAACTGGCCAGAGCAAGCTTGTACATGTGACTATTGTGAAACGGGGAGAAACTGGCAGGACTAACTATAACTCTCTTAAGGTAGCCAAATGTCTCGTCAACAGGCGAATTCCAACGGCAAACTCGAAGAGCTCCCGGCAGGAGTACTGTGAAAGTCTCAAGACCGACAAATAATGACGTACCGCTTCAGGTGAACTGGGCCAGAGGAAGCTTGAAAATGTGGCTGTGGTTAACAGCGAGCATTTGGCAGGTGTAACAATGACTCTCTTAAGGTAGAAAAATGCCTCGTCAACAGGCGAAAAACATCGGCATTCTCGAGGAGCTCCCGGCAGGAGTACTGTGAAAGTATTAAGGTCAACAAATAATGGTGTATCGCTTCTGGTTAACTGGCCAGAGCAAGCTTGTAGATGTGACTATGGTGAAACGGGGAGAAACTGGCAGGATTAACTATGACTCTCTTAAGGTAGCCAAATGCCTCGTAAACAGGCGAATCCCAACGGCAAACTCGAGGAGCTCCTGGCAGGAGTACTGTGAAAGTCTTAAGGACAACAAATAATGGCGTATCGCTTCTGGTGAACTAGCCAGAGTAAACTTGTAGATGTGACTGTGGTAAAATGGGGAGCAAGTGGCAGGAGTAACTATGACTCTCTTAGGGTTGCCAAATGACTCGTCAAAAGGCGAATTACATCGGCAAACCCGAGGAGCTCCCGGAAGGAGTACTGTGAAAGTCTTAAGGTCAACAAATAATGGCGTATCGCTTCTGGTGAACTGGCCAGAGTAAGTTTGTAGATGTGACTGTGGTTTAACGAGGAGCAAGTGGCAGGAGTACGTATGACTCTCTTAAGGTAGCCAAATGCCTCGTCAACAGGCGAAAAACATCGGCATTCTCGAGGAGCTCCCGGCAGGAGTACTGTGAAAGTCTTAAGGTCAACAAATAATGGTGTATCGCTTCTGGTTAACTGGCCAGAGCAAGCTTGTACATGTGACTATTGTGAAACGGGGAGAAACTGGCAGGACTAACTATAACTCTCTTAAGGTAGCCAAATGCCTTGTCAACTGGCGTATTCCAACGGCAAACTCGAGGAGCTCCCGGCAGGAGTACTGTGGAAGTCTCAAGGCCGACAAATAATGACGTACCGCTTCAGGTGAACTGGGCCAGAGGAAGCTTGAAAATGTGGCTGTGGTTAACAGCGAGCATTTGGCAGGTGTAACAATGACTCTCTTAAGGTAGAAAAATGCCTCGTCAACAGGCGAAAAACATCGGCATTCTCGAGGAGCTCCCGGCAGGAGTACTGTGAAAGTCTTAAGGTCAACAAATAATGGCGTATCGCTTCTGGTGAACTAGCCAGAGTAAGCTTGTAGATGTGACTGTGGTAAAATGGGGAGCAAGTGGCAGGAGTAACTATGACTCAATTAGGGTTGCCAAATGACTCGTCAAAAGGCGAATTACATCGGCAAACCCGAGGAGCTCCCGGCAGGAGTACTGTGAAAGTCTCAAGGCCGACAAATAATGACGTACCGCTTCAGGTGAACTGGGCCAGAGGAAGCTTGAAAATGTGGCTGTTTTTAACAGCGAGCATGTAGCAGGTGTAACAATGACTCTCTTAAGGTAGAAAAATGCCTCGTCAACAGGCGAAAAACATCGGCATTCTCGAGGAGCTCCCGGCAGGAGTACTGTGAAAGTATTAAGGTCAACAAATAATGGTGTATCGCTTCTGGTTAACTGGCCAGAGCAAGCTTGTAGATGCGACTGTGGTCAAATGCGGAGCAAGTGGCAGGAGTAACTATGACTCTCTTAAGGTAGCCAAATGCCTCGTAAACAGGCGAATTCCAACGGCAAACTCTAGGAGTTCCCGGCAGGAGTACTGTGAAAGTCTTAAGGTCAGCAAATAATGGTGTATCGCTTCTGGTGAACTGGCCAGAGTAAGTTTGTAGATGTGACTGTGGTTTAACGAGGAGCAAGTGGCAGGAGTACGTATGACTCTCTTAAGGTAGCCAAATGCCTCGTCAACAGGCGAAAAACATCGGCATTCTCGAGGAGCTCCCGGCAGGAGTACTGTGAAAGTCTTAAGGTCAACAAATAATGGTGTATCGCTTCTGGTTAACTGGCCAGAGCAAGCTTGTACATGTGACTATTGTGAAACGGGGAGAAACTGGCAGGACTAACTATAACTCTCTTAAGGTAGCCAAATGCCTCGTCAACAGGCGAATTCCAACGGCAAACTCGAGGAGCTCCCGGCAGGAGTACTGTGAAAGTCTCAAGGCCGACAAATAATGACGTACCGCTTCAGGTGAACAAGGCCAGAGGAAGCTTGAAAATGTGGCTGTGGTTAACAGCGAGCATTTGGCAGGTGTAACAATGACTCTCTTAAGGTAGAAAAATGCCTCGTCAACAGGCGAAAAACATCGGCATTCTCGAGGAGCTCCCGGCAGGAGTACTGTGAAAGTATTAAGGTCAACAAATAATGGTGTATCGCTTCTGGTTAACTGGCCAGAGCAAGCTTGTAGATGCGACTGTGGTCAAACGAGGAGCAAGTGGCAGGAGTAACTATGACTCTCTTAAGGTAGCCAAATGCCTCGTCAACAGGCGAATTCCAACGGCAAACTCTAGGAGTTCCCGGCAGGAGTACTGTGAAAGTCTTAAGGTCAGCAAATAATGGTGTATCGCTTCTGGTGAACTGGCCAGAGTAAGTTTGTAGATGTGACTGTGGTTTAACGAGGAGCAAGTGGCAGGAGTACGTATGACTCTCTTAAGGTAGCCAAATGCCTCGTCAACAGGCGAAAAACATCGGCATTCTCGAGGAGCTCCCGGCAGGAGTACTGTGAAAGTCTTAAGGTCAACAAATAATGGTGTATCGCTTCTGGTTAACTGGCCAGAGCAAGCTTGTACATGTGACTATTGTGAAACGGGGAGAAACTGGCAGGACTAACTATAAATCTCTTAAGGTAGCCAAATGCCTCGTCAACAGGCGAATTCCAACGGCAAACTCGAGGAGCTCCCGGCAGGAGTACTGTGAAAGTCTCAAGGCCGACAAATAATGACGTACCGCTTCAGGTGAACTGGGCCAGAGGAAGCTTGAAAATGTGGCTGTGGTTAACAGCGAGCATTTGGCAGGTGTAACAATTATCTCTTAAGGTAGAAAAATGCCTCGTCAACAGGCGAAAGACATCGGCATTCTCGAGGAGCTCCCGTTAGGAGTACTGTGAAAGTATTAAGGTCAACAAATAATGGTGTATCGCTTCTGGTTAACTGGCCAGAGCAAGCTTGTACATGTGACTATTGTGAAACGGGGAGAAACTGGCAGGACTAACTATGACTCCCTTAAGGTAGCCAAATGCCTCGTCAACAGGCGAATTCCAACGGCAAACTCGAGGAGCTCCCGGCAGGAGTACTGTGAAAGTCTGAAGGTCAACAAATAATGGCGTATCACTTCTGGTGAACTAGCCAGAGTAAGCTTGTAGATGCGACTGTGGTTAAACGAGGAGCAAGTGGCAGGAGTAACTATGACTCTCTTAAGGTAGCCAAATGCGTCGTCAACAGGTGAATTCCAACGGCAAACTCTAGGAGTTCCCGGCAGGAGTACTGTGAAAGTCTTAAGGTCAGCAAATAATGGTGTATCGCTTCTGGTGAACTGGCCAGAGTAAGTTTGTAGATGTGACTGTGGTTTAACGAGGAGCAAGTGGCAGGAGTACGTATGACTCTCTTAAGGTAGCCAAATGCCTCGTCAACAGGCGAAAAACATCGGCATTCTGGAGGAGCTCCCGGCAGGAGTACTGTGAAAGTCTTAAGATCAACAAATAATGGTGTATCGCTTCTGGTTAACTGGCCAGAGCAAGCTTGTACATGTGACTATTGTGAAACGGGGAGAAACTGGAAGGACTAACTATAACTCTCTTAAGGTAGCCAAATGTCTCGTCAACAGGCGAATTCCAACGGCAAACTCGAAGAGCTCCCGGCAGGAGTACTGTGAAAGTCTCAAGACCGACAAATAATGACGTACCGCTTCAGGTGAACTGGGCCAGAGGAAGCTTGAAAATGTGGCTGTGGTTAACAGCGAGCATTTGGCAGGTGTAACAATGACTCTCTTAAGGTAGAAAAATGCCTCGTCAACAGGCGAAAAACATCGGCATTCTCGAGGAGCTCCCGGCAGGAGTACTGTGAAAGTATTAAGGTCAACAAATAATGGTGTATCGCTTCTGGTTAACTGGCCAGAGCAAGCTTGTAGATGTGACTATGGTGAAACGGGGAGAAACTGGCAGGATTAACTATGACTCTCTTAAGGTAGCCAAATGCCTCGTAAACAGGCGAATCCCAACGGCAAACTCGAGGAGCTCCTGGCAGGAGTACTGTGAAAGTCTTAAGGTCAACAAATAATGGCGTATCGCTTCTGGTGAACTAGCCAGAGTAAGCTTGTAGATGTGACTGTGGTAAAATGGGGAGCAAGTGGCAGGAGTAACTATGACTCTCTTAGGGTTGCCAAATGACTCGTCAAAAGGCGAATTACATCGGCAAACCCGAGGAGCTCCCGGAAGGAGTACTGTGAAAGTCTTAAGGTCAACAAATAATGGCGTATCGCTTCTGGTGAACTGGCCAGAGTAAGTTTGTAGATGTGACTGTGGTTTAACGAGGAGCAAGTGGCAGGAGTACGTATGACTCTCTTAAGGTAGCCAAATGCCTCGTCAACAGGCGAAAAACATCGGCATTCTCGAGGAGCTCCCGGCAGGAGTACTGTGAAAGTCTTAAGGTCAACAAATAATGGTGTATCGCTTCTGGTTAACTGGCCAGAGCAAGCTTGTACATGTGACTGTTGTGAAACGGGGAGAAACTGGCAGGACTAACTATAACTCTCTTAAGGTAGCCAAATGCCTTGTCAACTGGCGAATTCCAACGGCAAACTCGAGGAGCTCCCGGCAGGAGTACTGTGAAAGTCTCAAGGCCGACAAATAATGACGTACCGCTTCAGGTGAACTGGGCCAGAGGAAGCTTGAAAATGTGGCTGTTTTTAACAGCGAGCATGTAGCAGGTGTAACAATGACTCTCTTAAGGTAGAAAAATGCCTCGTCAACAGGCGAAAAACATCGGCATTCTCGAGGAGCTCCCGGCAGGAGTACTGTGAAAGTATTAAGGTCAGCAAATAATGGTGTATCGCTTCTGGTTAACTGGCCAGAGCAAGCTTGTAGATGTGACTATGGTGAAACGGGGAGAAACTGGCAGGATTAACTATGACTCTCTTAAGGTAGCCAAATGCCTCGTAAACAGGCGAATCCCAACGGCAAACTCGAGGAGCTCCTGGCAGGAGTACTGTGAAAGTCTTAAGGTCAACAAATAATGGCGTATCGCCTCTGGTGAACAGAGTAAGCTTGTAGATGTGACTGTGGCAAAATGGGGAGCATGTGGCAGGAGTAACTATGACTCTCTTAGGGTTGCCAAATGACTCGTCAAAAGGCGCATTACATCGGAAAACCCGAGGAGCTCCCGGAAGGAGTACTGTGAAAGCCTTAAGGTCAACAAATAATGGCGTATCGCTCCTGGTGTACTGGCCAGAGTAAGCTTGTAGATGTGACTGTGTGAAACGGGGTGCAACTGGCTGGAGTAACTATGACTCTCTTAAGGAACCCAAATGCCTCGTCAACATGCGAAATACATCTGCAAACTCGAGGAGCTCCCAGCAGTAGTACTGTGAAACACTTTATGTCGACAGATAATGGCGTATCGCTTGTGGTGAACTGGGCCAGAGGAAGCTTGAAAATGTGGCTGTGGTTAACAGCGAGCATTCGGCAGGTGTAACAATGACTCTCTTAAGGTAGAAAAATGCCTCGTCAACAGGCGAAAAACATCGGCATTCTCGAGGAGCTCTCGGCAGGAGTACTGTGAAAGTATTACGGTCAACAAATAATGGTGTATCGCTTCTGGTTAACTGGCCAGAGCAAGCTTGTAGATGCGACTGTGGTTAAACGAGGACAAGTGGCAGGAGTAACTATGACTCTCTTAAGGTAGCCAAATGCCTCGTCAACAGGCGAATTCCAACGGCAAACTCTAGGAGTTCCCGGCAGGAGTACTGTGAAAGTCTTAAGGTCAGCAAATAATGGTGTATCGCTTCTGGTGAACTGGCCAGAGTAAGTTTGTAGATGTGACTGTGGTTTAACGAGGAGCAAGTGGCAGGAGTACGTATGACTCTCTTAAGGTAGCCAAATGCCTCGTCAAGAGGCGAAAAACATCGGCATTCTCGAGGAGCTCCCGGCAGGAGTACTGTGAAAGTCTTAAGGTCAACAAATAATGGTGTATCGCTTCTGGTTAACTGGCCAGAGCAAGCTTGTACATGTGACTATTGTGAAACGGGGAGAAACTGGCAGGACTAACTATAAGTCTCTTAAGGTAGCCAAATACCTCGTCAACAGGCGAATTCCAACGGCAAACTCGAGGAGCTCCCGGCAGGAGTACTGTGAATGTCTCAAGGCCGACAAATAATGACGTACCGCTTCAGGTGAACTGGGCCAGAGGAAGCTTGAAAATGTGGCTGTGGTTAACAGCGAGCATTTGGCAGGTGTAACAATGATCTCTTAAGGTAGAAAAATGCCTCGTCAACAGGCGAAAGACATCGGCATTCTCGAGGAGCTCCCGGCAGGAGTACTGTGAAAGTATTAAGGTCAACAAATAATGGTGTATCGCTTCTGGTTAACTGGCCAGAGCAAGCTTGTACATGTGACTATTGTGAAACGGGGAGAAACTGGCAGGACTAACTATGACTCCCTTAAGGTAGCCAAATGCCTCGTCAACAGGCGAATTCCAACGGCAAACTCGAGGAGCTCCTGGCAGGAGTACTGTGAAAGTCTGAAGGTCAACAAATAATGGCGTATCACTTCTGGTGAACTAGCCAGAGTAAGCTTGTAGATGCGACTGTGGTTAAACGAGGAGCAAGTGGCAGGAGTAACTATGACTCTCTTAAGGTAGCCAAATGCGTCGTCAACAGGCGAATTCCAGCGGCAAACTGTAGGAGTTCCCGGCAGGAGTACTGTGAAAGTCTTAAGGTCAGCAAATAATGGTGTATCGCTTCTGGTGAACTGGCCAGAGTAAGTTTGTAGATGTGACTGTGGTTTAACGAGGAGCAAGTGGCAGGAGTACGTATGACTCTCTTAAGGTAGCCAAATGCCTCGTCAACAGGCGAAAAACATCGGCATTCTGGAGGAGCTCCCGGCAGGAGTACTGTGAAAGTCTTAAGGTCAACAAATAATGGTGTATCGCTTCTGGTTAACTGGCCAGAGCAAGCTTGTACATGTGACTATTGTGAAACGGGGAGAAACTGGCAGGACTAACTATAACTCTCTTAAGGTAGCCAAATGTCTCGTCAACAGGCGAATTCCAACGGCAAACTCGAAGAGCTCCCGGCAGGAGTACTGTGAAAGTCTCAAGGCCGACAAATAATGACGTACCGCTTCAGGTGAACTGGGCCAGAGGAAGCTTGAAAATGTGGCTGTGGTTAACAGCGAGCATTTGGCAGGTGTAACAATGACTCTCTTAAGGTAGAAAATTGCCTCGTCAACAGGCGAAAAACATCGGCATTCTCGAGGAGCTCCCGGCAGGAGTACTGTGAAAGTATTAAGGTCAACAAATAATGGTGTATCGCTTCTGGTTAACTGGCCAGAGCAAGCTTGTAGATGTGACTATGGTGAAATGGGGAGAAGGTGGCAGGATTAACTATGTTTCTCTTAAGGTAGCCAAATGCCTCGTAAACAGGCGAATCCCAACGGCAAACTCGAGGAGCTCCTGGCAGGAGTACTGTGAAAGTCTTAAGGTCAACAAATAATGGCGTATCGCTTCTGGTGAACTAGCCAGAGTAAGCTTGTAGATGTGACTGTGGTAAAATGGGGAGCAAGTGGCAGGAGTAACTATGACTCTCTTAGGGTTGCCAAATGACTCGTCAAAAGGCGAATTACATCGGCAAACCCGAGGAGCTCCCGGAAGGAGTACTGTGAAAGTCTTAAGGTCAACAAATAATGGCGAATCGCTGCTGGTGAACTAGCCAGAGTAAGCTTGTAGATGTGACTGTGGTAAAATGGGGAGCAAGTGGCAGGAGTAACTATGACTCTCTTAGGGTTGCCAAATGACTCGTCAAAAGGCGAATTACATCGGCAAACCCGAGGAGCTCCCGGAAGGAGTACTGTGAAAGTCTTAAGGTCAACAAATAATGGCGTATCGCTTCTGGTAAACTAGCCAGAGTAAGCTTGTATATGTGACTGTGGTAAAATGGGGAGCAAGTGGCAGCAGTAACTATGACTCTCTTAGGGTTGCCAAATGACTCGTCAAAAGGCGAATTACATCGGGAAACCCGAGGAGCTCCCGGCAGGAGTACTGTGAAAGTCTCAAGGCCGACAAATAATGACGTACCGCTTCAGGTGAACTGGGCCAGAGGAAGCTTGAAAATGTGGCTGTGGTTAACAGCGAGCATTTAGCAGGTGTAACAATGACTCTCTTAAGGTAGAAAAATGCCTCGTCAACAGGCGAAAAACATCGGCATTCTCGAGGAGCTCCCGGCAGGAGTACTGTGAAAGTATTAAGGTCAACAAATAATGGTGTATCGCTTCTGGTTAACTGGCCAGAGCAAGCTTGTAGATGCGACTGTGGTTAAACGAGGAGCAAGTGGCAGGAGTAACTATGACTCTCTTAAGGTAGCCAAATGCCTCATCAACAGGCGAATTCCAACGGCAAACTCTAGGAGTTCCCGGCAGGAGTACTGTGAAAGTCTTAAGGTCAGCAAATAATGGTGTATCGCTTCTGGTGAACTGGCCAGTGTAAGTTTGTAGATGTGACTGTGGTTTAACGAGGAGCAAGTGGCAGGAGTACGCATGACTCTCTTAAGGTAGCCAAATGCCTCGTCAACAGGCGAAAAACATCGGCATTCTGGAGGAGCTCCCGGCAGGAGTACTGTGAAAGTCTTAAGGTCAACAAATAATGGTGTATCGCTTCTGGTTAACTGGCCAGAGCAAGCTTGTACATGTGACTATTGTGAAACGGGGAGAAACTGGCAGGACTAACTATAACTCTCTTAAGGTAGTCAAATGTCTCGTCAACAGGCGAATTCCAACGGCAAACTCGAAGAGCTCCCGGCAGGAGTACTGTGAAAGTCTCAAGGCCGACAAATAATGACGTACCGCTTCAGGTGAACTGGGCCAGAGGAAGCTTGAAAATGTGGCTGTGGTTAACAGCGAGCATTTGGCAGGTGTAACAATGACTCTCTTAAGGTAGAAAAATGCCTCGTCAACAGGCGAAAAACATCGGCATTCTCGAGGAGCTCCCGGCAGGAGTACTGTGAAAGTATTAAGGTCAACAAATAATGGTGTATCGCTTCTGGTTAACTGGCCAGAGCAAGCTTGTAGATGTGACTATGGTGAAACGGGGAGAAGCTGGCAGGATTAACTATGACTCTCTTAAGGTAGCCAAATGCCTCGTAAACAGGCGAATCCCAACGGCAAACTCGAGGAGCTCCTGGCAGGAGTACTGTGAAAGTCTTAAGGTCAACAAATAATGGCGTATCGCTTCTGGTGAACTAGCCAGAGTAAGCTTGTAGATGTGACTGTGGTAAAATGGGGAGCAAGTGGCAGGAGTAACTATGACTCTCTTAGGGTTGCCAAATGACTCGTCAAAAGGCGAATTACATCGGCAAACCCGAGGAGCTCCCGGAAGGAGTACTGTGAAAGTCTTAAGGTCAACAAATAATGGCGAATCGCTGCTGGTGAACTAGCCAGAGTAGGCTTGTAGATGTGACTGTGGTAAAATGGGGAGCAAGTGGCAGGAGTAACTATGACTCTCTTAGGGTTGCCAAATGACTCGTCAAAAGGCGAATTACATCGGCAAACCCGAGGAGCTCCCGGCAGGAGTACTGTGAAAGTCTCAAGGCCGACAAATAATGACGTACCGCTTCAGGTGAACTGGGCCAGAGGAAGCTTGAAAATGTGGCTGTTTTTAACAGCGAGCATTTAGCAGGTGTAACAATGACTCTCTTAAGGTAGAAAAATGCCTCGTCAACAGGCGAAAAACATCGGCATTCTCGAGGAGCTCCCGGCAGGAGTACTGTGAAAGTATTAAGGTCAACAAATAATGGTGTATCGCTTCTGGTTAACTGGCCAGAGCAAGCTTGTACATGTGACTATTGTGAAACGGGGAGAAACTGGCAGGACTAACTATAACTCTTTTAAGGTAGTCAAATGTCTCGTCAACAGGCGAATTCCAACGGCAAACTCGAAGAGCTCCCGGCAGGAGTACTGTGAAAGTCTCAAGGCCGACAAATAATGACGTACCGCTTCAGGTGAACTGGGCCAGAGGAAGCTTGAAAATGTGGCTGTGGTTAACAGCGAGCATTTGGCAGGTGTAACAATGACTCTCTTAAGGTAGAAAAATGCCTCGTCAACAGGCGAAAAACATCGGCATTCTCGAGGAGCTCCCGGCAGGAGTACTGTGAAAGTATTAAGGTCAACAAATAATGGTGTATCGCTTCTGGTTAACTGGCCAGAGCAAGCTTGTAGATGTGACTATGGTGAAACGGGGAGAAGCTGGCAGGATTAACTATGACTCTCTTAAGGTAGCCAAATGCCTCGTAAACAGGCGAATCCCAACGGCAAACTCGAGGAGCTCCTGGCAGGAGTACTGTGAAAGTCTTAAGGTCAACAAATAATGGCGTATCGCTTCTGGTGAACTAGCCAGAGTAAGCTTGTAGATGTGACTGTGGTAAAATGGGGAGCAAGTGGCAGGAGTAACTATGACTCTCTTAGGGTTGCCAAATGACTCGTCAAAAGGCGAATTACATCGGCAAACCCGAGGAGCTCCCGGAAGGAGTACTGTGAAAGTCTTAAGGTCAACAAATAATGGCGAATCGCTGCTGGTGAACTAGCCAGAGTAAGCTTGTAGATGTGACTGTGGTAAAATGGGGAGCAAGTGGCAGGAGTAACTATGACTCTCTTAGGGTTGCCAAATGACTCGTCAAAAGGCGAATTACATCGGCAAACCCGAGGAGCTCCCGGAAGGAGTACTGTGAAAGTCTTAAGGTCAACAAATAATGGCGTATCGCTTCTGGTGAACTAGCCAGAGTAAGCTTGTATATGTGACTGTGGTAAAATGGGGAGCAAGTGGCAGGAGTAACTATGACTCTCTTAGGGTTGCCAAATGACTCGTCAAAAGGCGAATTACATCGGCAAACCCGAGGAGCTCCCGGCAGGAGTACTGTGAAAGTCTCAAGGCCGACAAATAATGACGTACCGCTTCAGGTGAACTGGGCCAGAGGAAGCTTGAAAATGTGGCTGTTTTTAACAGCGAGCATTTAGCAGGTGTAACAATGACTCTCTTAAGGTAGAAAAATGCCTCGTCAACAGGCGAAAAACATCGGCATTCTCGAGGAGCTCCCGGCAGGAGTACTGTGAAAGTATTAAGGTCAACAAATAATGGTGTATCGCTTCTGGTTAACTGGCCAGAGCAAGCTTGTAGATGCGACTGTGGTTAAACGAGGAGCAAGTGGCAGGAGTAACTATGACTCTCTTAAGGTAGCCAAATGCCTCGTCAACAGGCGAATTCCAACGGCAAACTCTAGGAGTTCCCGGCAGGAGTACTGTGAAAGTCTTAAGGTCAGCAAATAATGGTGTATCGCTTCTGGTGAACTGGCCAGAGTAAGTTTGTAGATGTGACTGTGGTTTAACGAGGAGCAAGTGGCAGGAGTACGTATGACTCTCTTAAGGTAGCTAAATGCCTCGTCAACAGGCGAAAAACATCGGCATTCTCGAGGAGCTCCCGGCAGGAGTACTGTGAAAGTCTTAAGGTCAACAAATAATGGTGTATCGCTTCTGGTTAACTGGCCAGAGCAAGCTTGTACATGTGACTATTGTGAAACGGGGAGAAACTGGCAGGACTAACTATAACTCTCTTAAGGTAGCCAAATGCCTCGTCAACAGGCGAATTCCAACGGCAAACTCGAGGAGCTCCCGGCAGGAGTACTGTGAAAGTCTCAAGGCCGACAAATAATGACGTACCGCTTCAGGTGAACTGGGCCAGAGGAAGCTTGAAAATGTGGCTGTGGTTAACAGCGAGCATTTGGCAGGTGTAACAATGACTCTCTTAAGGTAGAAAAATGCCTCGTCAACAGGCGAAAAACATCGGCATTCTCGAGGAGCTCCCGGCAGGAGTACTGTGAAAGTATTAAGGTCAACAAATAATGGTGTATCGCTTCTGGTTAACTGGCCAGAGCAAGCTTGTAGATGCGACTGTGGTCAAACGAGGAGCAAGTGGCAGGAGTAACTATGACTCCCTTAAGGTAGCCAAATGCCTCGTCAACAGGCGAATTCCAACGGCAAACTCTAGGAGTTCCCGGCAGGAGTACTGTGAAAGTCTTAAGGTCAGCAAATAATGGTGTATCGCTTCTGGTGAACTGGCCAGAGTAAGTTTGTAGATGTGACTGTGGTTTAACGAGGAGCAAGTGGCAGGAGTACGTATGACTCTCTTAAGGTAGCTAAATGCCTCGTCAACAGGCGAAAAACATCGGCATTCTCGAGGAGCTCCCGGCAGGAGTACTGTGAAAGTCTTAAGGTCAACAAAAATAATGGTGTATCGCTTCTGGTTAACTGGCCAGAGCAAGCTTGTACATGTGACTATTGTGAAACGGGGAGAAACTGGCAGGACTAACTATAACTCTCTTAAGGTAGCCAAATGCCTCGTCAACAGGCGAATTCCAACGGCAAACTCGAGGAGCTCCCGGCAGGAGTACTGTGAAAGTCTCAAGGCCGACAAATAATGACGTACCGCTTCAGGTGAACTGGGCCAGAGGAAGCTTGAAAATGTGGCTGTGGTTAACAGCGAGCATTTGGCAGGTGTAACAATGACTGTCTTAAGGTAGAAAAATGCCTCGTCAACAGGCGAAAAACATCGGCATTCTCGAGGAGCTCCCGGCAGGAGTACTGTGAAAGTCTTAAGGTCAACAAATAATGGCGTATCGCTTCTGGTGAACTAGGCAGAGTAAGCTTGTAGATGTGACTGTGGTAAAATGGGGAGCAAGTGGCAGGAGTAACTATGACTCTCTTAGGGTTGCCAAATGACTCGTCAAAAGGCGAATTACATCGGCAAACCCGAGGAGCTCCCGGCAGGAGTACTGTGAAAGTCTCAAGGCCGACAAATAATGACGTACCGCTTCAGGTGAACTGGGCCAGAGGAAGCTTGAAAATGTGGCTGTTTTTAACAGCGAGCATGAAGCAGGTGTAACAATGACTCTCTTAAGGTAGAAAAATGCCTCGTCAACAGGCGAAAAACATCGGCATTCTCGAGGAGCTCCCGGCAGGAGTACTGTGAAAGTATTAAGGTCAACAAATAATGGTGTATCGCTTCTGGTTAACTGGCCAGAGCAAGCTTGTACATGTGACTATTGTGAAACGGGGAGAAACTGGCAGGACTAACTATAAATCTCTTAAGGTAGCCAAATGCCTCGTCAACAGGCGAATTCCAACGGCAAACTGGAGGAGCTCCCGGCAGGAGTACTGTGAAAGTCTCAAGGCCGACAAATAATGACGTACCACTTCAGGTGAACTGGGCCAGAGGAAGCTTGAAAATGTGGCTGTGGTTAACAGCGAGCATTTGGCAGGTGTAACAATGATCTCTTAAGGTAGAAAAATGCCTCGTCAACAGGCGAAAGACATCGGCATTCTCGAGGAGCTCCCGTTAGGAGTACTGTGAAAGTATTAAGGTCAACAAATAATGGTGTATCGCTTCTGGTTAACTGGCCAGAGCAAGCTTGTACATGTGACTATTGTGAAACGGGGAGAAACTGGCAGGACTAACTATGACTCCCTTAAGGTAGCCAAATGCCTCGTCAACAGGCGAATTCCAACGGCAAACTCGAGGAGCTCCCGGCAGGAGTACTGTGAAAGTCTGAAGGTCAACAAATTATGGCGTATCACTTCTGGTGAACTAGCCAGAGTAAGCTTGTAGATGCGACTGTGGTTAAACGAGGAGCAAGTGGCAGGAGTAACTATGACTCTCTTAAGGTAGCCAAATGCGTCGTCAACAGGCGAATTCCAACGGCAAACTCTAGGAGTTCCCGGCAGGAGTACTGTGAAAGTCTTAAGGTCAGCAAATAATGGTGTATCGCTTCTGGTGAACTGGCCAGAGTAAGTTTGTAGATGTGACTGTGGTTTAACAAGGAGCAAGTGGCAGGAGTACGTATGACTCTCTTAAGGTAGCCAAATGCCTCGTCAACAGGCGAAAAACATCGGCATTCTCGAGGAGCTCCCGGCAGGAGTACTGTGAAAGTCTTAAGGTCAACAAATAATGGTGTATCGCTTCTGGTTAACTGGCCAGAGCAAGCTTGTACATGTGACTATTGTGAAACGGGGAGAAACTGGCAGGACTAACTATAACTCTCTTAAGGTAGCCAAATGTCTCGTCAACAGGCGAATTCCAACGGCAAACTCGAAGAGCTCCCGGCAGGAGTACTGTGAAAGTCTCAAGACCGACAAATAATGACGTACCGCTTCAGGTGAACTGGGCCAGAGGAAGCTTGAAAATGTGGCTGTGGTTAACAGCGAGCATTTGGCAGGTGTAACAATGACTCTCTTAAGGTAGAAAAATGCCTCGTCAACAGGCGAAAAACATCGGCATTCTCGAGGAGCTCCCGGCAGGAGTACTGTGAAAGTATTAAGGTCAACAAATAATGGTGTATCGCTTCTGGTTAACTGGCCAGAGCAAGCTTGTAGATGTGACTATGGTGAAACGGGGAGAAACTGGCAGGATTAACTATGACTCTCTTAAGGTAGCCAAATGCCTCGTAAACAGGCGAATGCCAACGGCAAACTCGATGAGCTCCTGGCAGGAGTACTGTGAAAGTCTTAAGGTCAACAAATAATGGCGTATCGCTTCTGGTGAACTAGCCAGAGTAAGCTTGTAGATGTGACTGTGGTAAAATGGGGAGCAAGTGGCAGGAGTAACTATGACTCTCTTAGGGTTGCCAAATGACTCGTCAAAAGGCGAATCACATCGGCAAACCCGAGGAGCTCCCGGAAGGAGTACTGTGAAAGTCTTAAGGTCAACAAATAATGGCGTATCGCTTCTGGTGAACTGGCCAGAGTAAGTTTGTAGATGTGACTGTGGATTAACGAGGAGCAAGTGGCAGGAGTACGTATGACTCTCTTAAGGTAGCCAAATGCCTCGTCAACAGGCGAAAAACATCGGCATTCACGAGGAGCTCCCGGCAGGAGTACTGTGAAAGTCTTAAGGTCAACAAATAATGGTGTATCGCTTCTGGTTAACTGGCCAGAGCAAGCTTGTACATGTGACTATTGTGAAACGGGGAGAAACTGGCAGGACTAACTATAACTCTCTTAAGGTAGCCAAATGCCTCGTCAACAGGCGAATTCCAACGGCAAACTCGAGGAGCTCCCGGCAGGAGTACTGTGAAAGTCTTAAGATCAACAAATAATGGCGTATCGCTTCTGGTTAACTGGCCAGAGCAAGCTTGTACATGTGACTATTGTGAAACGGGGAGAAACTGGCAGGACTAACTATAGCTCTCTTAAGGTAGCCAAATGCCTCGTCAACAGGCGAATTCCAACGGCAAACTCGAGGAGCTCCCGGCAGGAGTACTGTGAAAGTCTCAAGGCCGACAAATAATGACGTACCGCTTCAGGTGAACTGGGCCAGAGGAAGCTTGAAAATGTGGCTGTGGTTAACAGCGAGCATTTGGCAGGTGTAACAATGACTCTCTTAAGGTAGAAAAATGCCTCGTCAACAGGCGAAAAACATCGGCATTCTCGAGGAGCTCCCGGCAGGAGTACTGTGAAAGTATTAAGGTCAACAAATAATGGTGTATCGCTTCTGGTTAACTGGCCAGAGCAAGCTTGTAGATGCGACTGTGGTCAAATGCGGAGCAAGTGGCAGGAGTAACTATGACTCTCTTAAGGTAGCCAAATGCCTCGTAAACGGGCGAATTCCAACGGCAAACTCTAGGAGTTCCCGGCAGGAGTACTGTGAAAGTCTTAAGGTCAGCAAATAATGGTGTATCGCTTCTGGTGAACTGGCCAGAGTAAGTTTGTAGATGTGACTGTGGTTTAACGAGGAGCAAGTGGCAGGAGTACGTATGACTCTCTTAAGGTAGCCAAATGCCTCGTCAACAGGCGAAAAACATCGGCATTCTCGAGGAGCTCCCGGCAGGAGTACTGTGAAAGTCTTAAGGTCAACAAATAATGGTGTATCGCTTCTGGTTAACTGGCCAGAGCAAGCTTGTACATGTGACTATTGTGAAACGGGGAGAAACTGGCAGGACTAACTATAACTCTCTTAAGGTAGCCAAATGCCTCGTCAACAGGCGAATTCCAACGGCAAACTCGAGGAGCTCCCGGCAGGAGTACTGTGAAAGTCTCAAGGCCGACAAATAATGACGTACCGCTTCAGGTGAACAAGGCCAGAGGAAGCTTGAAAATGTGGCTGTGGTTAACAGCGAGCATTTGGCAGGTGTAACAATGACTCTCTTAAGGTAGAAAAATGCCTCGTCAACAGGCGAAAAACATCGGCATTCTCGAGGAGCTCCCGGCAGGAGTACTGTGAAAGTATTAAGGTCAACTAATAATGGTGTATCGCTTCTGGTTAACTGGCCAGAGCAAGCTTGTAGATGTGACTATGGTGAAACGGGGAGAAACTGGCAGGAGTAACTATGACTCTCTTAAGGTAGCCAAATGCCTCGTAAACAGGCGAATCCCAACGGCAAACTCGAGGAGCTCCTGGCAGGAGTACTGTGAAAGTCTTTAGGTCAACAAATAATGGCGTATCGCCTCTGGTGAACAGAGTAAGCTTGTAGATGTGACTGTGGTAAAATGGGGAGCATGTGGCAGGAGTAACTATGACTCTCTTAGGGTTGCCAAATGACTCGTCAAAAGGCGCATTACATCGGAAAACCCGAGGAGCTCCCGGAAGGGGTACTGTGAAAGCCTTAAGGTCAACAAATAATGGCGTATCGCTCCTGGTGTACTGGCCAGAGTAAGCTTGTAGATGTGACTGTGTGAAACGGGGTGCAACTGGCTGGAGTAACTATGACTCTCTTAAGGAACCCAAATGCCTCGTCAACATGCGAAATACATCTGCAAACTCGAGGAGCTCCCAGCAGTAGTACTGTGAAACACTTTATGTCGACAGATAATGGCGTATCGCTTGTGGTGAACTGGGCCAGAGGAAGCTTGAAAATGTGGCTGTGGTTAACAGCGAGCATTTGGCAGGTGTAACAATGACTCTCTTAAGGTAGAAAAATGCCTCGTCAACAGGCGAAAAACATCGGCATTCTCGAGGAGCTCTCGGCAGGAGTACTGTGAAAGTATTACGGTCAACAAATAATGGTGTATCGCTTCTGGTTAACTGGCCAGAGCAAGCTTGTAGATGCGACTGTGGTTAAACGAGGAGCAAGTGGCAGGAGTAACTATGACTCTCTTAAGGTAGTCAAATGCCTCGTCAACAGGCGAATTCCAACGGCAAACTCTAGGAGTTCCCGGCAGGAGTACTGTGAAAGTCTTAAGGTCAGCAAATAATGGTGTATCGCTTCTGGTGAACTGGCCAGAGTAAGTTTGTAGATGTGACTGTGGTTTAACGAGGAGCAAGTGGCAGGAGTACGTATGACTCTCTTAAGGTAGCCAAATGCCTCGTCAACAGGCGAAAAACATCGGCATTCTCGAGGAGCTCCCGGCAGGAGTACTGTGAAAGTCTTAAGGTCAACAAATAATGGTGTATCGCTTCTGGTTAACTGGCCAGAGCAAGCTTGTACATGTGACTATTGTGAAACAGGGAGAAACTGGCAGGACTAACTATAAGTCTCTTAAGGTAGCCAAATACCTCGTCAACAGGCGAATTCCAACGGCAAACTCGAGGAGCTCCCGGCAGGAGTACTGTGAAAGTCTCAAGGCCGACAAATAATGACGTACCGCTTCAGGTGAACTGGGCCAGAGGAAGCTTGAAAATGTGGCTGTGGTTAACAGCGAGCATTTGGCAGGTGTAACAATGATCTCTTAAGGTAGAAAAATGCCTCGTCAACAGGCGAAAGACATCGGCATTCTCGAGGAGCTCCCGGCAGGAGTACTGTGAAAGTATTAAGGTCAACAAATAATGGTGTATCGCTTCTGGTTAACTGGCCAGAGCAAGCTTGTACATGTGACTATTGTGAAACGGGGAGAAACTGGCAGGACTAACTATGACTCCCTTAAGGTAGCCAAATGCCTCGTCAACAGGCGAATTCCAACGGCAAACTCGAGGAGCTCCCGGCAGGAGTACTGTGAAAGTCTGAAGGTCAACAAATAATGGCGTATCACTTCTGGTGAACTAGCCAGAGTAAGCTTGTAGATGCGACTGTGGTTAAACGAGGAGCAAGTGGCAGGAGTAACTATGACTCTCTTAAGGTAGCCAAATGCGTCGTCAACAGGCGAATTCCAGCGGCAAACTGTAGGAGTTCCCGGCAGGAGTACTGTGAAAGTCTTAAGGTCAGCAAATAATGGTGTATCGCTTCTGGTGAACTGGCCAGAGTAAGTTTGTAGATGTGACTGTGGTTTAAGGAGGAGCAAGTGGCAGGAGTACGTATGACTCTCTTAAGGTAGCCAAATGCCTCGTCAACAGGCGAAAAACATCGGCATTCTGGAGGAGCTCCCGGCAGGAGTACTGTGAAAGTCTTAAGGTCAACAAATAATGGTGTATCGCTTCTGGTTAACTGGCAAGAGCAAGCTTGTACATGTGACTATTGTGAAACGGGGAGAAACTGGCAGGACTAACTATAACTCTCTTAAGGTAGCCAAATGTCTCGTCAACAGGCGAATTCCAACGGCAAACTCGAAGAGCTCCCGGCAGGAGTACTGTGAAAGTCTCAAGGCCGACAAATAATGACGTACCGCTTCAGGTGAACGGGGCCAGAGGAAGCTTGAAAATGTGGCTGTGGTTAACAGTGAGCATTTGGCAGGTGTAACAATGACTCTCTTAAGGTAGAAAAATGCCTCGTCAACAGGCGAAAAACATCGGCATTCTCGAGGAGCTCCCGGCAGGAGTACTGTGAAAGTATTAAGGTCAACAAATAATGGTGTATCGCTTCTGGTTAACTGGCCAGAGCAAGCTTGTAGATGTGACTATGGTGAAACGGGGAGAAGCTGGCAGGATTAACTATGACTCTCTTAAGGTAGCCAAATGCCTCGTAAACAGGCGAATCCCAACGGCAAACTCGAGGAGCTCCTGGCAGGAGTACTGTGAAAGTCTTAAGGTCAACAAATAATGGCGTATCGCTGCTGGTGAACTAGCCAGAGTAAGCTTGTAGATGTGACTGTGGTAAAATGGGGAGCAAGTGGCAGGAGTAACCTTGACTCTCTTAGGGTTGCCAAATGACTCGTCAAAAGGCGAATTACATCGGCAAACCCGAGGAGCTCCCGGAAGGAGTACTGTGAAAGTCTTAAGGTCAACAAATAATGGCGTATCGCTTCTGGTGAACTGGCCAGAGTAAGTTTGTAGATGTGACTGTGGATTAACGAGGAGCAAGTGGCAGGAGTACGTATGACTCTCTTAAGGTAGCCAAATGCCTCGTCAACAGGCGAAAAACATCGGCATTCACGAGGAGCTCCCGGCAGGAGTACTGTGAAAGTCTTAAGGTCAACAAATAATGGTATATCGCTTCTGGTTAACTGGCCAGAGCAAGCTTGTACATGTGACTATTGTGAAACGGGGAGAAACTGGCAGGACTAACTATAACTCTCTTAAGGTAGCCAAATGCCTCGTCAACAGGCGAATTCCAACGGCAAACTCGAGGAGCTCCCGGCAGGAGTACTGTGAAAGTCTTAAGATCAACAAATAATGGCGTATCGCTTCTGGTGAACTAGCCAGAGTAAGCTTGTAGATGTGACTGTGGTAAAATGGGGAGCAAGTGGCAGGAGTAACTATGAATCTCTTAGGGTTGCCAAATGACTCGTCAAAAGGCGAATTACATCGGCAAACCCGAGGAGCTCCCGGCAGGAGTACTGTGAAAGTCTCAAGGCCGACAAATAATGACGTACCGCTTCAGGTGAACTGGGCCAGAGGAAGCTTGAAAATGTGGCTGTTTTTAACAGCGAGCATGTAGCAGGTGTAACAATGACTCTCTTAAGGTAGAAAAATGCCTCGTCAACAGGCGAAAAACATCGGCATTCTCGAGGAGCTCCCGGCAGGAGTACTGTGAAAGTATTAAGGTCAACAAATAATGGTGTATCGCTTCTGGTTAACTGGCCAGAGCAAGCTTGTACATGTGACTATTGTGAAACGGGGAGAAACTGGCAGGAGTAACTATGACTCTCTTAAGGTAGCCAAATGCCTCGTCAACAGGCGAATTCCAACGGCAAACTCTAGGAGTTCCCGGCAGGAGTACTGTGAAAGTCTTAAGGTCAGCAAATAATGGTGCATCGCTTCTGGTGAACTGACCAGAGTAAGTTTGTAGATGTGACTGTGGTTTAACGAGGAGCAAGTGGCAGGAGTACGTATGACTCTCTTAAGGTAGCTAAATGCCTCGTCAACAGGCGAAAAACATGGGCATTCTCGAGGAGCTCCCGGCAGGAGTACTGTGAAAGTCTTAAGGTCAACAAATAATGGTGTATCGCTTCTGGTTAACTGGCCAGAGCAAGCTTGTACATGTGACTATTGTGAAACGGGGAGAAACTGGCAGGACTAACTATAGCTCTCTTAAGGTAGCCAAATGCCTCGTCAACAGGCGAATTCCAACGGCAAACTCGAGGAGCTCCCGGCAGGAGTACTGTGAAAGTCTCAAGGCCGACAAATAATGACGTACCGCTTCAGGTGAACTGGGCCAGAGGAAGCTTGAAAATGTGGCTGTGGTTAACAGCGAGCATTTGGCAGGTGTAACAATGACTCTCTTAAGGTAGAAAAATGCCTCGTCAACAGGCGAAAAACATCGGCATTCTCGAGGAGCTCCCGGCAGGAGTACTGTGAAAGTATTAAGGTCAACAAATAATGGTGTATCGCTTCTGGTTAACTGGCCAGAGCAAGCTTGTAGATGCGACTGTGGTCAAATGCGGAGCAAGTGGCAGGAGTATCTATGACTCTCTTAAGGTAGCCAAATGCCTCGTAAACAGGCGAATTCCAACGGCAAACTCTAGGAGTTCCCGGCAGGAGTACTGTGAAAGTCTTAAGGTCAGCAAATAATGGTGTATCGCTTCTGGTGAACTGGCCAGAGTAAGTTTGTAGATGTGACTGTGGTTTAACGAGGAGCAAGTGGCAGGAGTACGTATGACTCTCTTAAGGTAGCCAAATGCCTCGTCAACAGGCGAAAAACATCGGCATTCTCGAGGAGCTCCCGGCAGGAGTACTGTGAAAGTCTTAAGGTCAACAAATTATGGTGTATCGCTTCTGGTTAACTGGCCAGAGCAAGCTTGTACATGTGACTATTGTGAAACGGGGAGAAACTGGCAGGACTAACTATAACTCTCTTAAGGTAGCCAAATGCCTCGTCAACAGGCGAATTCCAACGGCAAACTCGAGGAGCTCCCGGCAGGAGTACTGTGAAAGTCTCAAGGCCGACAAATAATGACGTACCGCTTCAGGTGAACTGGGCCAGAGGAAGCTTGAAAATGTGGCTGTGGTTAACAGCGAGCATTTGGCAGGTGTAACAATGATCTCTTAAGGTAGAAAAATGCCTCGTCAACAGGCGAAAGACATCGGCATTCTCGAGGAGCTCCCGGCAGGAGTACTGTGAAAGTATTAAGGTCAACAAATAATGGTGTATCGCTTCTGGTTAACTGGCCAGAGCAAGCTTGTACATGTGACTATTGTGAAACGGGGAGAAACTGGCAGGACTAACTATGACTCCCTTAAGGTAGCCAAATGCCTCGTCAACAGGCGAATTCCAACGGCAAACTCGAGGAGCTCCCGGCAGGAGTACTGTGAAAGTCTGAAGGTCAACAAATAATGGCGTATCACTTCTGGTGAACTAGCCAGAGTAAGCTTGTAGATGCGACTGTGGTTAAACGAGGAGCAAGTGGCAGGAGTAACTATGACTCTCTTAAGGTAGCCAAATGCGTCGTCAACAGGCGAATTCCAGCGGCAAACTGTAGGAGTTCCCGGCAGGAGTACTGTGAAAGTCTTAAGGTCAGCAAATAATGGTGTATCGCTTCTGGTGAACTGGCCAGAGTAAGTTTGTAGAAGTGACTGTGGTTTAACGAGGAGCAAGTGGCAGGAGTACGTATGACTCTCTTAAGGTAGCCAAATGCCTCGTCAACAGGCGAAAAACATCGGCATTCTGGAGGAGCTCCCGGCAGGAGTACTGTGAAAGTCTTAAGGTCAACAAATAATGGTGTATCGCTTCTAGTTAACTGGCCAGAGCAAGCTTGTACATGTGACTATTGTGAAACGGGGAGAAACTGGCAGGACTAACTATAATTCTCTTAAGGTAGCCAAATGTCTCGTCAACAGGCGAATTCCAACGGCAAACTCGAAGAGCTCCCGGCAGGAGTACTGTGAAAGTCTCAAGGCCGACAAATAATGACGTACCGCTTCAGGTGAACGGGGCCAGAGGAAGCTTGAAAATGTGGCTGTGGTTAACAGCGAGCATTTGGCAGGTGTAACAATGACTCTCTTAAGGTAGAAAAATGCCTCGTCAACAGGCGAAAAACATCGGCATTCTCGAGGAGCTCCCGGCAGGAGTACTGTGAAAGTATTAAGGTCAACAAAAAATGGTGTATCGCTTCTGGTTAACTGGCCAGAGCAAGCTTGTAGATGTGACTATGGTGAAACGGGGAGAAGCTGGCAGGATTAACTATGACTCTCTTAAGGTAGCCAAATGCCTCGTAAACAGGCGAATCCCAACGGCAAACTCGATGAGCTCCTGGCAGGAGTACTGTGAAAGTCTTAAGGTCAACAAATAATGGCGTATCGCTTCTGGTGAACTAGCCAGAGTAAGCTTGTAGATGTGACTGTGGTAAAATGGGGAGCAAGTGGCAGGAGTAACTATGACTCTCTTAGGGTTGCCAAATGACTCGTCAAAAGGCGAATTACATCGGCAAACCCGAGGAGCTCCCGGAAGGAGTACTGTGAAAGTCTTAAGGTCAACAAATAATGGCGTATCGCTTCTGGTGAACTGGCCAGAGTAAGTTTGTAGATGTGACTGTGGATTAACGAGGAGCAAGTGGCAGGAGTACGTATGACTCTCTTAAGGTAGCCAAATGCCTCGTCAACAGGCGAAAAACATCGGCATTCACGAGGAGCTCCCGGCAGGAGTACTGTGAAAGTCTTAAGGTCAACAAATAATGGTGTATCGCTTCTGGTTAACTGGCCAGAGCAAGCTTGTACATGTGACTATTGTGAAACGGGGAGAAACTGGCAGGACTAACTATAACTCTCTTAAGGTAGCCAAATGCCTCGTCAACAGGCGAATTCCAACGGCAAACTCGAGGAGCTCCCGGCAGGAGTACTGTGAAAGTCTTAAGATCAACAAATAATGGCGTATCGCTTCTGGTGAACTAGCCAGAGTAAGCTTGTAGATGTGACTGTGGTAAAATGGGGAGCAAGTGGCAGGAGTAACTATGACTCTCTTAGGGTTGCCAAATGACTCGTCAAAAGGCGAATTACATCGGCAAACCCGAGGAGCTCCCGGCAGGAGTACTGTGAAAGTCTCAAGGCCGACAAATAATGACGTACCGCTTCAGGTGAACTGGGCCAGAGGAAGCTTGAAAATGTGGCTGTTTTTAACAGCGAGCATGTAGCAGGTGTAACAATGACTCTCTTAAGGTAGAAAAATGCCTCGTCAACAGGCGAAAAACATCGGCATTCTCGAGGAGCTCCCGGCAGGAGTACTGTGAAAGTATTAAGGTCAACAAATAATGGTGTATCGCTTCTGGTTAACTGGCCAGAGCAAGCTTGTAGATGCGACTGTGGTTAAACGAGGAGCAAGTGGCAGGAGTAACTATGACTCTCTTAAGGTAGCCAAATGCCTCGTCAACAGGCGAATTCCAACGGCAAACTCTAGGAGTTCCCGGCAGGAGTACTGTGAAAGTCTTAAGGTCAGCAAATAATGGTGCATCGCTTCTGGTGAACTGACCAGAGTAAGTTTGTAGATGTGACTGTGGTTTAACGAGGAGCAAGTGGCAGGAGTACGTATGACTCTCTTAAGGTAGCTAAATGCCTCGTCAACAGGCGAAAAACATGGGCATTCTCGAGGAGCTCCCGGCAGGAGTACTGTGAAAGTCTTAAGGTCAACAAATAATGGTGTATCGCTTCTGGTTAACTGGCCAGAGCAAGCTTGTACATGTGACTATTGTGAAACGGGGAGAAACTGGCAGGACTAACTATAGCTCTCTTAAGGTAGCCAAATGCCTCGTCAACAGGCGAATTCCAACGGCAAACTCGAGGAGCTCCCGGCAGGAGTACTGTGAAAGTCTCAAGGCCGACAAATAATGACGTACCGCTTCAGGTGAACTGGGCCAGAGGAAGCTTGAAAATGTGGCTGTGGTTAACAGCGAGCATTTGGCAGGTGTAACAATGACTCTCTTAAGGTAGAAAAATGCCTCGTCAACAGGCGAAAAACATCGGCATTCTCGAGGAGCTCCCGGCAGGAGTACTGTGAAAGTATTAAGGTCAACAAATAATGGTGTATCGCTTCTGGTTAACTGGCCAGAGCAAGCTTGTAGATGCGACTGTGGTCAAATGCGGAGCAAGTGGCAGGAGTAACTATGACTCTCTTAAGGTAGCCAAATGCCTCGTAAACAGGCGAATTCCAGCGGCAAACTCTAGGAGTTCCCGGCAGGAGTACTGTGAAAGTCTTAAGGTCAGCAAATAATGGTGTATCGCTTCTGGTGAACTGGCCAGAGTAAGTTTGTAGATGTGACTGTGGTTTAACGAGGAGCAAGTGGCAGGAGTACGTATGACTTTCTTAAGGTAGCCAAATGCCTCGTCAACAGGCGAAAAACATCGGCATTCTCGAGGAGCTCCCGGCAGGAGTACTGTGAAAGTCTTAAGGTCAACAAATTATGGTGTATCGCTTCTGGTTAACTGGCCAGAGCAAGCTTGTACATGTGACTATTGTGAAACGGGGAGAAACTGGCAGGACTAACTATAACTCTCTTAAGGTAGCCAAATGCCTCGTCAACAGGCGAATTCCAACGGCAAACTCGAGGAGCTCCCGGCAGGAGTACTGTGAAAGTCTCAAGGCCGACAAATAATGACGTACCGCTTCAGGTGAACTGGGCCAGAGGAAGCTTGAAAATGTGGCTGTGGTTAACAGCGAGCATTTGGCAGGTGTAACAATGATCTCTTAAGGTAGAAAAATGCCTCGTCAACAGGCGAAAGACATCGGCATTCTCGAGGAGCTCCCGGCAGGAGTACTGTGAAAGTATTAAGGTCAACAAATAATGGTGTATCGCTTCTGGTTAACTGGCCAGAGCAAGCTTGTACATGTGACTATTGTGAAACGGGGAGAAACTGGCAGGACTAACTATGACTCCCTTAAGGTAGCCAAATGCCTCGTCAACAGGCGAATTCCAACGGCAAACTCGAGGAGCTCCCGGCAGGAGTACTGTGAAAGTCTGAAGGTCAACAAATAATGGCGTATCACTTCTGGTGAACTAGCCAGGGTAAGCTTGTAGATGCGACTGTGGTTAAACGAGGAGCAAGTGGCAGGAGTAACTATGACTCTCTTAAGGTAGCCAAATGCGTCGTCAACAGGCGAATTCCAGCGGCAAACTGTAGGAGTTCCCGGCAGGAGTACTGTGAAAGTCTTAAGGTCAGCAAATAATGGTGTATCGCTTCTGGTGAACTGGCCAGAGTAAGTTTGTAGATGTGACTGTGGTTTAACGAGGAGCAAGTGGCAGGAGTACGTATGAATCTCTTAAGGTAGCCAAATGCCTCGTCAACAGGCGAAAAACATCGGCATTCTGGAGGAGCTCCCGGCAGGAGTACTGTGAAAGTCTTAAGGTCAACAAATAATGGTGTATCGCTTCTGGTTAACTGGCCAGAGCAAGCTTGTACATGTGACTATTGTGAAACGGGGAGAAACTGGCAGGACTAACTATAACTCTCTTAAGGTAGCCAAATGTCTCGTCAACAGGCGAATTCCAACGGCAAACTCGAAGAGCTCCCGGCAGGAGTACTGTGAAAGTCTCAAGGCCGACAAATAATGACGTACCGCTTCAGGTGAACTGGGCCAGAGGAAGCTTGAAAATGTGGCTGTGGTTAACAGCGAGCATTTGGCAGGTGTAACAATGACTCTCTTAAGGTAGAAAAATGCCTCGTCAACAGGCGAAAAACATCGGCATTCTCGAGGAGTTCCCTGCAGGAGTACTGTGAAAGTATTAAGGTCAACAAATAATGGTGTATCGCTTCTGGTTAACTGGCCAGAGCAAGCTTGTAGATGTGACTATGGTGAAACGGGGAGAAGCTGGCAGGATTAACTATGACTCTCTTAAGGTAGCCAAATGCCTCGTAAACAGGTGAATCCCAACGGCAAACTCGAGGAGCTCCTGGCAGGAGTACTGTGAAAGTCTTAAGGTCAACAAATAATGGCGTATCGCTTCTGGTGAACTAGCCAGAGTAAGCTTGTAGATGTGACTGTGGTAAAATGGGGAGCAAGTGGCAGGAGTAACTATGACTCTCTTAGGGTTGCCAAATGACTCGTCAAAAGGCGAATTACATCGGCAAACCCGAGGAGCTCCCGGAAGGAGTACTGTGAAAGTCTTAAGGTCAACAAATAATGGCGTATCGCTTCTGGTGAACTGGCCAGAGTAAGTTTGTAGATGTGACTGTGGATTAACGAGGAGCAAGTGGCAGGAGTACGTATGACTCTCTTAAGGTAGCCAAATGCCTCGTCAACAGGCGAAAAACATCGGCATTCACGAGGAGCTCCCGGCAGGAGTACTGTGAAAGTCTTAAGGTCAACAAATAATGGTGTATCGCTTCTGGTTAACTGGCCAGAGCAAGCTTGTACATGTGACTATTGTGAAACGGGGAGAAACTGGCAGGACTAACTATAACTCTCTTAAGGTAGCCAAATGCCTCGTCAACAGGCGAATTCCAACGGCAAACTCGAGGAGCTCCCGGCAGGAGTACTGTGAAAGTCTTAAGATCAACAAATAATGGCGTATCGCTTCTGGTGAACTAGCCAGAGTAAGCTTGTAGATGTGACTGTGGTAAAATGGGGAGCAAGTGGCAGGAGTAACTATGACTCTCTTAGGGTTGCCAAATGACTCGTCAAAAGGCGAATTACATCGGCAAACCCGAGGAGCTCCCGGCAGGAGTACTGTGAAAGTCTCAAGGCCGACAAATAATGACGTACCGCTTCAGGTGAACTGGGCCAGAGGCAGCTTGAAAATGTGGCTGTTTTTAACAGCGAGCATGTAGCAGGTGTAACAATGACTCTCTTAAGGTAGAAAAATGCCTCGTCAACAGGCGAAAAACATCGGCATTCTCGAGGAGCTCCCGGCAGGAGTACTGTGAAAGTATTAAGGTCAACAAATAATGGTGTATCGCTTCTGGTTAACTGGCCAGAGCAAGCTTGTAGATGCGACTGTGGTTAAACGAGGAGCAAGTGGCAGGAGTAACTATGACTCTCTTAAGGTAGCCAAATGCCTCGTCAACAGGCGAATTCCAACGGCAAACTCTAGGAGTTCCCGGCAGGAGTACTGTGAAAGTCTTAAGGTCAGCAAATAATGGTGCATCGCTTCTGGTGAACTGACCAGAGTAAGTTTGTAGATGTGACTGTGGTTTAACAAGGAGCAAGTGGCAGGAGTACGTATGACTCTCTTAAGGTAGCTAAATGCCTCGTCAACAGGCGAAAAACATGGGCATTCTCGAGGAGCTCCCGGCAGGAGTACTGTGAAAGTCTTAAGGTCAACAAATAATGGTGTATCGCTTCTGGTTAACTGGCCAGAGCAAGCTTGTACATGTGACTATTGTGAAACGGGGAGAAACTGGCAGGACTAACTATAGCTCTCTTAAGGTAGCCAAATGCCTCGTCAACAGGCGAATTCCAACGGCAAACTCGAGGAGCTCCCGGCAGGAGTACTGTGAAAGTCTCAAGGCCGACAAATAATGACGTACCGCTTCAGGTGAACTGGGCCAGAGGAAGCTTGAAAATGTGGCTGTGGTTAACAGCGAGCATTTGGCAGGTGTAACAATGACTCTCTTAAGGTAGAAAAATGCCTCGTCAACAGGCGAAAAACATCGGCATTCTCGAGGAGTTCCCGGCAGGAGTACTGTGAAAGTATTAAGGTCAACAAATAATGGTGTATCGCTTCTGGTTAACTGGCCAGAGCAAGCTTGTAGATGTGACTATGGTGAAACGGGGAGAAGCTGGCAGGATTAACTATGACTCTCTTAAGGTAGCCAAATGCCTCGTAAACAGGTGAATCCCAACGGCAAACTCGAGGAGCTCCTGGCAGGAGTACTGTGAAAGTCTTAAGGTCAACAAATAATGGCGTATCGCTTCTGGTGAACTAGCCAGAGTAAGCTTGTAGATGTGACTGTGGTAAAATGGGGAGCAAGTGGCAGGAGTAACTATGACTCTCTTAGGGTTGCCAAATGACTCGTCAAAAGGCGAATTACATCGGCAAACCCGAGGAGCTCCCGGAAGGAGTACTGTGAAAGTCTTAAGGTCAACAAATAATGGCGTATCGCTTCTGGTGAACTGGCCAGAGTAAGTTTGTAGATGTGACTGTGGATTAACGAGGAGCAAGTGGCAGGAGTACGTATGACTCTCTTAAGGTAGCCAAATGCCTCGTCAACAGGCGAAAAACATCGGCATTCACGAGGAGCTCCCGGCAGGAGTACTGTGAAAGTCTTAAGGTCAACAAATAATGGTGTATCGCTTCTGGTTAACTGGCCAGAGCAAGCTTGTACATGTGACTATTGTGAAACGGGGAGAAACTGGCAGGACTAACTATAACTCTCTTAAGGTAGCCAAATGCCTCGTCAACAGGCGAATTCCAACGGCAAACTCGAGGAGCTCCCGGCAGGAGTACTGTGAAAGTCTTAAGATCAACAAATAATGGCGTATCGCTTCTGGTGAACTAGCCAGAGTAAGCTTGTAGATGTGACTGTGGTAAAATGGGGAGCAAGTGGCAGGAGTAACTATGACTCTCTTAGGGTTGCCAAATGACTCGTCAAAAGGCGAATTACATCGGCAAACCCGAGGAGCTCCCGGCAGGAGTACTGTGAAAGTCTCAAGGCCGACAAATAATGACGTACCGCTTCAGGTGAACTGGGCCAGAGGAAGCTTGAAAATGTGGCTGTTTTTAACAGCGAGCATGTAGCAGGTGTAACAATGACTCTCTTAAGGTAGAAAAATGCCTCGTCAACAGGCGAAAAACATCGGCATTCTCGAGGAGCTCCCGGCAGGAGTACTGTGAAAGTATTAAGGTCAACAAATAATGGTGTATCGCTTCTGGTTAACTGGCCAGAGCAAGCTTGTAGATGCGACTGTGGTTAAACGAGGAGCAAGTGGCAGGAGTAACTATGACTCTCTTAAGGTAGCCAAATGCCTCGTCAACAGGCGAATTCCAACGGCAAACTCTAGGAGTTCCCGGCAGGAGTACTGTGAAAGTCTTAAGGTCAGCAAATAATGGTGCATCGCTTCTGGTGAACTGACCAGAGTAAGTTTGTAGATGTGACTGTGGTTTAACGAGGAGCAAGTGGCAGGAGTACGTATGAATCTCTTAAGGTAGCTAAATGCCTCGTCAACAGGCGAAAAACATGGGCATTCTCGAGGAGCTCCCGGCAGGAGTACTGTGAAAGTCTTAAGGTCAACAAATAATGGTGTATCGCTTCTGGTTAACTGGCCAGAGCAAGCTTGTACATGTGACTATTGTGAAACGGGGAGAAACTGGCAGGACTGACTATAGCTCTCTTAAGGTAGCCAAATGCCTCGTCAACAGGCGAATTCCAACGGCAAACTCGAGGAGCTCCCGGCAGGAGTACTGTGAAAGTCTCAAGGCCGACAAATAATGACGTACCGCTTCAGGTGAACTGGGCCAGAGGAAGCTTGAAAATGTGGCTGTGGTTAACAGCGAGCATTTGGCAGGTGTAACAATGACTCTCTTAAGGTAGAAAAATGCCTCGTCAACAGGCGAAAAACATCGGCATTCTCGAGGAGCTCCCGGCAGGAGTACTGTGAAAGTATTAAGGTCAACAAATAATGGTGTATCGCTTCTGGTTAACTGGCCAGAGCAAGCTTGTAGATGCGACTGTGGTTAAACGAGGAGCAAGTGGCAGGAGTAACTATGACTCTCTTAAGGTAGCCAAATGCCTCGTCAACAGGCGAACTCCAACGGCAAACTCTAGGAGTTCCCGGCAGGAGTACTGTGAAAGTCTTAAGGTCAGCAAATAATGGTGTATCGCTTCTGGTGAACTGGCCAGAGTAAGTTTGTAGATGTGACTGTGGTTTAACGAGGAGCAAGTGGCAGGAGTACGTATGACTCTCTTAAGGTAGCCAAATGCCTCGTCAACAGGCGAAAAACATCGGCATTCTGGAGGAGCTCCCGGCAGGAGTACTGTGAAAGTCTTAAGGTCAACAAATAATGGTGTATCGCTTCTGGTTAACTGGCCAGAGCAAGCTTGTACATGTGACTATTGTGAAACGGGGAGAAACTGGCAGGACTAACTATAACTCTCTTAAGGTAGCCAAATGTCTCGTCAACAGGCGAATTCCAACGGCAAACTCGAAGAGCTCCCGGCAGGAGTACTGTGAAAGTCTCAAGGCCGACAAATAATGACGTACCGCTTCAGGTGAACTGGGCCAGAGGAAGCTTGAAAATGTGGCTGTGGTTAACAGCGAGCATTTGGCAGGTGTAACAATGACTCTCTTAAGGTAGAAAAATGCCTCGTCAACAGGCGAAAAACATCGGCATTCTCGAGGAGTTCCCGGCAGGAGTACTGTGAAAGTATTAAGGTCAACAAATAATGGTGTATCGCTTCTGGTTAACTGGCCAGAGCAAGCTTGTAGATGTGACTATGGTGAAACGGGGAGAAGCTGGCAGGATTAACTATGACTCTCTTAAGGTAGCCAAATGCCTCGTAAACAGGTGAATCCCAACGGCAAACTCGAGGAGCTCCTGGCAGGAGTACTGTGAAAGTCTTAAGGTCAACAAATAATGGCGTATCGCTTCTGGTGAACTAGCCAGAGTAAGCTTGTAGATGTGACTGTGGTAAAATGGGGAGCAAGTGGCAGGAGTAACTATGACTCTCTTAGGGTTGCCAAATGACTCGTCAAAAGGCGAATTACATCGGCAAACCCGAGGAGCTCCCGGAAGGAGTACTGTGAAAGTCTTAAGGTCAACAAATAATGGCGTATCGCTTCTGGTGAACTGGCCAGAGTAAGTTTGTAGATGTGACTGTGGATTAACGAGGAGCAAGTGGCAGGAGTACGTATGACTCTCTTAAGGTAGCCAAATGCCTCGTCAACAGGCGAAAAACATCGGCATTCACGAGGAGCTCCCGGCAGGAGTACTGTGAAAGTCTTAAGGTCAACAAATAATGGTGTATCGCTTCTGGTTAACTGGCCAGAGCAAGCTTGTACATGTGACTATTGTGAAACGGGGAGAAACTGGCAGGACTAACTATAACTCTCTTAAGGTAGCCAAATGCCTCGTCAACAGGCGAATTCCAACGGCAAACTCGAGGTGCTCCCGGCAGGAGTATTGTGAAAGTCTTAAGATCAACAAATAATGGCGTATCGCTTCTGGTGAACTAGCCAGAGTAAGCTTGTAGATGTGACTGTGGTAAAATGGGGAGCAAGTGGCAGGAGTAACTATGACTCTCTTAGGGTTGCCAAATGACTCGTCAAAAGGCGAATTACATCGGCAAACCCGAGGAGCTCCCGGCAGGAGTACTGTGAAAGTCTCAAGGCCGACAAATAATGACGTACCGCTTCAGGTGAACTGGGCCAGAGGCAGCTTGAAAATGTGGCTGTTTTTAACAGCGAGCATGTAGCAGGTGTAACAATGACTCTCATAAGGTAGAAAAATGCCTCGTCAACAGGCGAAAAACATCGGCATTCTCGAGGAGCTCCCGGCAGGAGTACTGTGAAAGTATTAAGGTCAACAAATAATGGTGTATCGCTTCTGGTTAACTGGCCAGAGCAAGCTTGTACATGTGACTATTGTGAAACGGGGAGAAACTGGCAGGACTAACTATAGCTCTCTTAAGGTAGCCAAATGCCTCGTCAACAGGCGAATTCCAACGGCAAACTCGAGGAGCTCCCGGCAGGAGTACTGTGAAAGTCTCAAGGCCGACAAATAATGACGTACCGCTTCAGGTGAACTGGGCCAGAGGAAGCTTGAAAATGTGGCTGTGGTTAACAGCGAGCATTTGGCAGGTGTAACAATGACTCTCTTAAGGTAGAAAAATGCCTCGTCAACAGGCGAAAAACATCGGCATTCTCGAGGAGCTCCCGGCAGGAGTACTGTGAAAGTATTAAGGTCAACAAATAATGGTGTATCGCTTCTGGTTAACTGGCCAGAGCAAGCTTGTAGATGCGACTGTGGTCAAATGCGGAGCAAGTGGCAGGAGTAACTATGACTCTCTTAAGGTAGCCAAATGCCTCGTAAACAGGCGAATTCCAACGGCAAACTCTAGGAGTTCCCGGCAGGAGTACTGTGAAAGTCTTAAGGTCAGCAAATAATGGTGTATCGCTTCTGGTGAACTGGCCAGAGTAAGTTTGTAGATGTGACTGTGGTTTAACGAGGAGCAAGTGGCAGGAGTACGTATGACTCTCTTAAGGTAGCCAAATGCCTCGTCAACAGGCGAAAAACATCGGCATTCTCGAGGAGCTCCCGGCAGGAGTACTGTGAAAGTCTTAAGGTCAACAAATTATGGTGTATCGCTTCTGGTTAACTGGCCAGAGCAAGCTTGTACATGTGACTATTGTGAAACGGGGAGAAACTGGCAGGACTAACTATAACTCTCTTAAGGTAGCCAAATGCCTCGTCAACAGGCGAATTCCAACGGCAAACTCGAGGAGCTCCCGGCAGGAGTACTGTGAAAGTCTCAAGGCCGACAAATAATGACGTACCGCTTCAGGTGAACTGGGCCAGAGGAAGCTTGAAAATGTGGCTGTGGTTAACAGCGAGCATTTGGCAGGTGTAACAATGATCTCTTAAGGTAGAAAAATGCCTCGTCAACAGGCGAAAGACATCGGCATTCTCGAGGAGCTCCCGGCAGGAGTACTGTGAAAGTATTAAGGTCAACAAATAATGGTGTATCGCTTCTGGTTAACTGGCCAGAGCAAGCTTGTACATGTGACTATTGTGAAACGGGGAGAAACTGGCAGGACTAACTATGACTCCCTTAAGGTAGCCAAATGCCTCGTCAACAGGCGAATTCCAACGGCAAACTCGAGGAGCTCCCGGCAGGAGTACTGTGAAAGTCTGAAGGTCAACAAATAATGGCGTATCACTTCTGGTGAACTAGCCAGAGTAAGCTTGTAGATGCGACTGTGGTTAAACGAGGAGCAAGTGGCAGGAGTAACTATGACTCTCTTAAGGTAGCCAAATGCGTCGTCAACAGGCGAATTCCAGCGGCAAACTGTAGGAGTTCCCGGCAGGAGTACTGTGAAAGTCTTAAGGTCAGCAAATAATGGTGTATCGCTTCTGGTGAACTGGCCAGAGTAAGTTTGTAGATGTGACTGTGGTTTAACGAGGAGCAAGTGGCAGGAGTACGTATGACTCTCTTAAGGTAGCCAAATACCTCGTCAACAGGCGAAAAACATCGGCATTCTGGAGGAGCTCCCGGCAGGAGTACTGTGAAAGTCTTAAGGTCAACAAATAATGGTGTATCGCTTCTGGTTAACTGGCCAGAGCAAGCTTGTACATGTGACTATTGTGAAACGGGGAGAAACTGGCAGGACTAACTATAACTCTCTTAAGGTAGCCAAATGTCTCGTCAACAGGCGAATTCCAACGGCAAACTCGAAGAGCTCCCGGCAGGAGTACTGTGAAAGTCTCAAGGCCGACAAATAATGACGTACCGCTTCAGGTGAACTGGGCCAGAGGAAGCTTGAAAATGTGGCTGTGGTTAACAGCGAGCATTTGGCAGGTGTAACAATGACTCTCTTAAGGTAGAAAAATGCCTCGTCAACAGGCGAAAAACATCGGCATTCTCGAGGAGTTCCCGGCAGGAGTACTGTGAAAGTATTAAGGTCAACAAATAATGGTGTATCGCTTCTGGTTAACTGGCCAGAGCAAGCTTGTAGATGTGACTATGGTGAAACGGGGAGAAGCTGGCAGGATTAACTATGACTCTCTTAAGGTAGCCAAATGCCTCGTAAACAGGTGAATCCCAACGGCAAACTCGAGGAGCTCCTGGCAGGAGTACTGTGAAAGTCTTAAGGTCAACAAATAATGGCGTATCGCTTCTGGTGAACTAGCCAGAGTAAGCTTGTAGATGTGACTGTGGTAAAATGGGGAGCAAGTGGCAGGAGTAACTATGACTCTCTTAGGGTTGCCAAATGACTCGTCAAAAGGCGAATTACATCGGCAAACCCGAGGAGCTCCCGGAAGGAGTACTGTGAAAGTCTTAAGGTCAACAAATAATGGCGTATCGCTTCTGGTGAACTGGCCAGAGTAAGTTTGTAGATGTGACTGTGGATTAACGAGGAGCAAGTGGCAGGAGTACGTATGACTCTCTGAAGGTAGCCAAATGCCTCGTCAACAGGCGAAAAACATCGGCATTCACGAGGAGCTCCCGGCAGGAGTACTGTGAAAGTCTTAAGGTCAACAAATAATGGTGTATCGCTTCTGGTTAACTGGCCAGAGCAAGCTTGTACATGTGACTATTGTGAAACGGGGAGAAACTGGCAGGACTAACTATAACTCTCTTAAGGTAGCCAAATGCCTCGTCAACAGGCGAATTCCAACGGCAAACTCGAGGAGCTCCCGGCAGGAGTACTGTGAAAGTCTTAAGATCAACAAATAATGGCGTATCGCTTCTGGTGAACTAGCCAGAGTAAGCTTGTAGATGTGACTGTGGTAAAATGGGGAGCAAGTGGCAGGAGTAACTATGACTCTCTTAGGGTTGCCAAATGACTCGTCAAAAGGCGAATTACATCGGCAAACCCGAGGAGCTCCCGGCAGGAGTACTGTGAAAGTCTCAAGGCCGACAAATAATGACGTACCGCTTCAGGTGAACTGGGCCAGAGGAAGCTTGAAAATGTGGCTGTTTTTAACAGAGAGCATGTAGCAGGTGTAACAATGACTCTCTTAAGGTAGAAAAATGCCTCGTCAACAGGCGAAAAACATCGGCATTCTCGAGGAGCTCCCGGCAGGAGTACTGTGAAAGTATTAAGGTCAACAAATAATGGTGTATCGCTTCTGGTTAACTGGCCAGAGCAAGCTTGTAGATGCGACTGTGGTTAAACGAGGAGCAAGTGGCAGGAGTAACTATGACTCTCTTAAGGTAGCCAAATGCCTCGTCAACAGGCGAATTCCAACGGCAAACTCTAGGAGTTCCCGGCAGGAGTACTGTGAAAGTCTTAAGGTCAGCAAATAATGGTGTATCGCTTCTGGTGAACTGACCAGAGTAAGTTTGTAGATGTGACTGTGGTTTAACGAGGAGCAAGTGGCAGGAGTACGTATGACTCTCTTAAGGTAGCTAAATGCCTCGTCAACAGGCGAAAAACATGGGCATTCTCGAGGAGCTCCCGGCAGGAGTACTGTGAAAGTCTTAAGGTCAACAAATAATGGTGTATCGCTTCTGGTTAACTGGCCAGAGCAAGCTTGTACATGTGACTATTGTGAAACGGGGAGAAACTGGCAGGACTAACTATAGCTCTCTTAAGGTAGCCAAATGCCTCGTCAACAGGCGAATTCCAACGGCAAACTCGAGGAGCTCCCGGCAGGAGTACTGTGAAAGTCTCAAGGCCGACAAATAATGACGTACCGCTTCAGGTGAACTGGGCCAGAGGAAGCTTGAAAATGTGGCTGTGGTTAACAGCGAGCATTTGGCAGGTGTAACAATGACTCTCTTAAGGTAGAAAAATGCCTCGTCAACAGGCGAAAAACATCGGCATTCTCGAGGCGCTCCCGGCAGGAGTACTGTGAAAGTATTAAGGTCAACAAATAATGGTGTATCGCTTCTGGTTAACTGGCCAGAGCAAGCTTGTAGATGCGACTGTGGTCAAATGCGGAGCAAGTGGCAGGAGTAACTATGACTCTCTTAAGGTAGCCAAATGCCTCGTAAACAGGCGAATTCCAACGGCAAACTCTAGGAGTTCCCGGCAGGAGTACTGTGAAAGTCTTAAGGTCAGCAAATAATGGTGTATCGCTTCTGGTGAACTGGCCAGAGTAAGTTTGTAGATGTGACTGTGGTTTAACGAGGAGCAAGTGGCAGGAGTACGTATGACTCTCTTAAGGTAGCCAAATGCCTCGTCAACAGGCGAAAAACATCGGCATTCTCGAGGAGCTCCCGGCAGGAGTACTGTGAAAGTCTTAAGGTCAACAAATAATGGTGTATCGCTTCTGGTTAACTGGCCAGAGCAAGCTTGTACATGTGACTATTGTGAAACGGGGAGAAACTGGCAGGACTAACTATAACTCTCTTAAGGTAGCCAAATGCCTCGTCAACAGGCGAATTCCAACGGCAAACTCGAGGAGCTCCCGGCAGGAGTACTGTGAAAGTCTCAAGGCCGACAAATAATGACGTACCGCTTCAGGTGAACAAGGCCAGAGGAAGCTTGAAAATGTGGCTGTGGTTAACAGCGAGCATTTGGCAGGTGTAACAATGACTCTCTTAAGGTAGAAAAATGCCTCGTCAACAGGCGAAAAACATCGGCATTCTCGAGGAGCTCCCGGCAGGAGTACTGTGAAAGTATTAAGGTCAACTAATAATGGTGTATCGCTTCTGGTTAACTGGCCAGAGCAAGCTTGTAGATGTGACTATGGTGAAACGGGGAGAAACTGGCAGGAGTAACTATGACTCTCTTAAGGTAGCCAAATGCCTCGTAAACAGGCGAATCCCAACGGCAAACTCGAGGAGCTCCTGGCAGGAGTACTGTGAAAGTCTTTAGGTCAACAAATAATGGCGTATCGCCTCTGGTGAACAGAGTAAGCTTGTAGATGTGACTGTGTGAAACGGGGTGCAACTGGCTGGAGTAACTATGACTCTCTTAAGGAACCCAAATGCCTCGTCAACATGCGAAATACATCTGCAAACTCGAGGAGCTCCCAGCAGTAGTACTGTGAAACACTTTATGTCGACAGATAATGGCGTATCGCTTGTGGTGAACTGGGCCAGAGGAAGCTTGAAAATGTGGCTGTGGTTAACAGCGAGCATTTGGCAGGTGTAACAATGACTCTCTTAAGGTAGAAAAATGCCTCGTCAACAGGCGAAAAACATCGGCATTCTCGAGGAGCTCTCGGCAGGAGTACTGTGAAAGTATTACGGTCAACAAATAATGGTGTATCGCTTCTGGTTAACTGGCCAGAGCAAGCTTGTTGATGCGACTGTGGTTAAACGAGGAGCAAGTGGCAGGAGTAACTATGACTCTCTTAAGGTAGCCAAATGCCTCGTCAACAGGCGAATTCCAACGGCAAACTCTAGGAGTTCCCGGCAGGAGTACTGTGAAAGTCTTAAGGTCAGCAAATAATGGTGTATCGCTTCTGGTGAACTGGCCAGAGTAAGTTTGTAGATGTGACTGTGGTTTAACGAGGAGCAAGTGGCAGGAGTACGTATGACTCTCTTAAGGTAGCCAAATGCCTCGTCAACAGGCGAAAAACATCGGCATTCTCGAGGAGCTCCCGGCAGGAGTACTGTGAAAGTCTTAAGGTCAACAAATAATGGTGTATCGCTTCTGGTTAACTGGCCAGAGCAAGCTTGTACATGTGACTATTGTGAAACGGGGAGAAACTGGCAGGACTAACTATAAGTCTCTTAAGGTAGCCAAATACCTCGTCAACAGGCGAATTCCAACGGCAAACTCGAGGAGCTCCCGGCAGGAGTACTGTGAAAGTCTCAAGGCCGACAAATAATGACGTACCGCTTCAGGTGAACTGGGCCAGAGGAAGCTTGAAAAAGTGGCTGTGGTTAACAGCGAGCATTTGGCAGGTGTAACAATGATCTCTTAAGGTAGAAAAATGCCTCGTCAACAGGCGAAAGACATCGGCATTCTCGAGGAGCTCCCGGCAGGAGTACTGTGAAAGTATTAAGGTCAACAAATAATGGTGTATCGCTTCTGGTTAACTGGCCAGAGCAAGCTTGTACATGTGACTATTGTGAAACGGGGAGAAACTGGCAGGACTAACTATGACTCCCTTAAGGTAGCCAAATGCCTCGTCAACAGGCGAATTCCAACGGCAAACTCGAAGAGCTCCCGGCAGGAGTACTGTGAAAGTCTGAAGGTCAACAAATAATGGCGTATCACTTCTGGTGAACTAGCCAGAGTAAGCTTGTAGATGCGAGTGTGGTTAAACGAGGAGCAAGTGGCAGGAGTAACTATGACTCTCTTAAGGTAGCCAAATGCGTCGTCAACAGGCGAATTCCAGCGGCAAACTCTAGGAGTTCCCGGCAGGAGTACTGTGAAAGTCTTAAGGTCAGCAAATAATGGTGTATCGCTTCTGGTGAACTGGCCAGAGTAAGTTTGTAGATGTGACTGTGGTTTAACGAGGAGCAAGTGGCAGGAGTACGTATGACTCTCTTAAGGTAGCCAAATGCCTCGTCAACAGGCGAAAAACATCGGCATTCTGGAGGAGCTCCCGGCAGGAGTACTGTGAAAGTCTTAAGGTCAACAAATAATGGTGTATCGCTTCTGGTTAACTGGCCAGAGCAAGCTTGTACATGTGACTATTGTGAAACGGGGAGAAACTGGCAGGACTAACTATAACTCTCTTAAGGTAGCCAAATGTCTCGTCAACAGGCGAATTCCAACGGCAAACTCGAAGAGCTCCCGGCAGGAGTACTGTGAAAGTCTCAAGGCCGACAAATAATGACGTACCGCTTCAGGTGAACTGGGCCAGAGGAAGCTTGAAAATGTGGCTGTGGTTAACAGCGAGCATTTGGCAGGTGTAACAATGACTCTCTTAAGGTAGAAAAATGCCTCGTCAACAGGCGAAAAACATCGGCATTCTCGAGGAGCTCCCGGCAGGAGTACTGTGAAAGTATTAAGGTCAACAAATAATGGTGTATCGCTTCTGGTTAACTGGCCAGAGCAAGCTTGTAGATGTGACTATGGTGAAACGGGGAGAAGCTAGCAGGATTAACTATGACTCTCTTAAGGTAGCCAAATGCCTCGTAAACAGGCGAATCCCAACGGCAAACTCGAGGAGCTCCTGGCAGGAATACTGTGAAAGTCTTAAGGTCAACAAATAATGGCGTATCGCTTCTGATGAACTAGCCAGAGTAAGCTTGTAGATGTGACTGTGGTAAAATGGGGAGCAAGTGGCAGGAGTAACTATGACTCTCTTAGGGTTGCCAAATGACTCGTCAAAAGGCGAATTACATCGGCAAACCCGAGGAGCTCCCGGAAGGAGTACTGTGAAAGTCTTAAGGTCAACAAATAATGGCGTATCGCTTCTGGTGAACTGGCCAGAGTAAGTTTGTAGATGTGACTGTGGATTAACGAGGAGCAAGTGGCAGGAGTACGTATGACTCTCTTAAGGTAGCCAAATGCCTCGTCAACAGGCGAAAAACATCGGCATTCACGAGGAGCTCCCGGCAGGAGTACTGTGAAAGTCTTAAGGTCAACAAATAATGGTGTATCGCTTCTGGTTAACTGGCCAGAGCAAGCTTGTACATGTGACTATTGTGAAACGGGGAGAAACTGGCAGGACTAACTATAACTCTCTTAAGGTAGCCAAATGCCTCGTCAACAGGCGAATTCCAACGGCAAACTCGAGGAGCTCCCGGCAGGAGTACTGTGAAAGTCTCAAGGCCGACAAATAATGACGTACCGCTTCAGGTGAACTGGGCCAGAGGAAGCTTGAAAATGTGGCTGTGGTTAACAGCGAGCATTTGGCAGGTGTAACAATGACTCTCTTAAGGTAGAAAAATGCCTCGTCAACAGGCGAAAAACATCGGCATTCTCGAGGGGCTCCCGGCAGGAGTACTGTGAAAGTATTACGGTCAACAAATAATGGTGTATCGCTTCTGGTTAACTGGCCAGAGCAAGCTTGTAGATGCGACTGTGGTTAAACGAGGAGCAAGTGGCAGGAGTAACTATGACTCTCTTAAGGTAGCCAAATGCCTCGTCAACAGGCGAATTCCAACGGCAAACTCTAGGAGTTCCCGGCAGGAATACTGTGAAAGTCTTAATGTCAGCAAATAATGGTGTATCGCTTCTGGTGAACTGGCCAGAGTAAGTTTGTAGATGTGACTGTGGTTTAACGAGGAGCAAGTGGCAGGAGTACGTATGACTCTCTTAAGGTAGCCAAATGCCTCGTCAACAGGCGAAAAACATCGGCATTCTCGAGGAGCTCCCGGCAGGAGTACTGTGAAAGTCTTAAGGTCAACAAATAATGGTGTATCGCTTCTGGTTAACTGGCCAGAGCAAGCTTGTACATGTGACTATTGTGAAACGGGGAGAAACTGGCAGGACTAACTATAACTCTCTTTAGGTAGCCAAATGCCTTGTCAACTGGCGAATTCCAACGGCAAACTCGAGGAGCTCCCGGCAGGAGTACTGTGAAAGTCTCAAGGCCGACAAATAATGACGTACCGCTTCAGGTGAACTGGGCCAGAGGAAGCTTGAAAATGTGGCTGTGGTTAACAGCGAGCATTTGGCAGGTGTAACAATGACTGTCTTAAGGTAGAAAAATGCCTCGTCAACAGGCGAAAAACATCGGCATTCTCGAGGAGCTCCCGGCAGGAGTACTGTGAAAGTCTTAAGGTCAACAAATAATGGCGTATCGCTTCTGGTGAACTAGGCAGAGTAAGCTTGTAGATGTGACTGTGGTAAAATGGGGAGCAAGTGGCAGGAGTAACTATGACTCTCTTAGGGTTGCCAAATGACTCGTCAAAAGGCGAATTACATCGGCAAACCCGAGGAGCTCCCGGCAGGAGTACTGTGAAAGTCTCAAGGCCGACAAATAATGACGTACCGCTTCAGGTGAACTGGGCCAGAGGAAGCTTGAAAATGTGGCTGTTTTTAACAGCGAGCATGTAGCAGGTGTAACAATGACTCTCTTAAGGTAGAAAAATGCCTCGTCAACAGGCGAAAAACATCGGCATTCTCGAGGAGCTCCCGGCAGGAGTACTGTGAAAGTCTTAAGGTCAACAAATAATGGTGTATCGCTTCTGGTTAACTGGCCAGAGCAAGCTTGTAGATGCGACTGTGGTTAAACGAGGAGCAAGTGGCAGGAGTAACTATGACTCTCTTAAGGTAGCCAAATGCCTCGTCAACAGGCGAATTCCAACGGCAAACTCTAGGAGTTCCCGGCAGGAGTACTGTGAAAGTCTTAAGGTCAGCAAATAATGGTGTATCGCTTCTGGTGAACTGGCCAGAGTAAGTTTGTAGATGTGACTGTGGTTTAACGAGGAGCAAGTGGCAGGAGTACGTATGACTCTCTTAAGGTAGCTAAATGCCTCGTCAACAGGCGAAAAACATCGGCATTCTCGAGGAGCTCCCGGCAGGAGTACTGTGAAAGTCTTAAGGTCAACAAATAATGGCGTATCGCTTCTGGTTAACTGGCCAGAGCAAGCTTGTAGATGTGACTATGGTGAAACGGGGAGAAGCTGGCAGGATTAACTATGACTCTCTTAAGGTAGCCAAATGCCTCGTAAACAGGCGAATCCCAACGGCAAACTCGAGGAGCTCCTGGCAGGAGTACTGTGAAAGTCTTAAGGTCAACAAATAATGGCGTATCGCTTCTGGTGAACTAGCCAGAGTAAGCTTGTAGATGTGACTGTGGTAAAATGGGGAGCAAGTGGCAGGAGTAACTATGACTCTCTTAGGGTTGCCAAATGACTCGTCAAAAGGCGAATTACATCGGCAAACCCGAGGAGCTCCCGGAAGGAGTACTGTGAAAGTCTTAAGGTCAACAAATAATGGCGTATCGCTTCTGGTGAACTGGCCAGAGTAAGTTTGTAGATGTGACTGTGGATTAACGAGGAGCAAGTGGCAGGAGTACGTATGACTCCCTTAAGGTAGCCAAATGCCTCGTCAACAGGCGAAAAACATCGGCATTCACGAGGAGCTCCCGGCAGGAGTACTGTGGAAGTCTTAAGGTCAACAAATAATGGTGTATCGCTTCTGGTTAACTGGCCAGAGCAAGCTTGTACATGTGACTATTGTGAAACGGGGAGAAACTGGCAGGACTAACTATAACTCTCTTAAGGTAGCCAAATGCCTCGTCAACAGGCGAATTCCAACGGCAAACTCGAGGAGCTCCCGGCAGGAGTACTGTGAAAGTCTCAAGGCCGACAAATAATGACGTACCGCTTCAGGTGAACTGGGCCAGAGGAAGCTTGAAAATGTGGCTGTGGTTAACAGCGAGCATTTGGCAGGTGTAAAATTGACTCTCTTAAGGTAGAAAAATGCCTCGTCAACAGGCGAAAAACATCGGCATTCTCGAGGGGCACCCGGCAGGAGTACTGTGAAAGTATTACGGTCAACAAATAATGGTGTAATGCTTCTGGTTAACTGGCCAGAGCAAGCTTGTAGATGCGACTGTGGTTAAACGAGGAGCAAGTGGCAGGAGTAACTATGACTCTCTTAAGGTAGCCAAATGCCTCGTCAACAGGCGAATTCCAACGGCAAACTCTAGGAGTTCCCGGCAGGAGTACTGTGAAAGTCTTAAGGTCAGCAAATAATGGTGTATCGCTTCTGGTGAACTGGCCAGAGTAAGTTTGTAGATGTGACTGTGGTTTAACGAGGAGCAAGTGGCAGGAGTACGTATGACTCTCTTAAGGTAGCCAAATGCCTGGTCAACAGGCGAAAAACATCGGCATTCTCGAGGAGCTCCCGGCAGGAGTACTGTGAAAGTCTTAAGGTCAACAAATAATGGTGTATCGCTTCTGGTTAACTGGCCAGAGCAAGCTTGTACATGTGACTATTGTGAAACGGGGAGAAACTGGCAGGACTAACTATAACTCTCTTAAGGTAGCCAAATGCCTTGTCAACTGGCGAATTCCAACGGCAAACTCGAGGAGCTCCCGGCAGGAGTACTGTGAAAGTCTCATGGCCGACAAATAATGACGTACCGCTTCAGGTGAACTGGGCCAGAGGAAGCTTCAAAATGTGGCTGTGGTTAACAGCGAGCATTTGGCAGGTGTAACAATGACTCTCTTAAGGTAGAAAAATGCCTCGTCAACAGGCGAAAAACATCGGCATTCTCGAGGAGCTCCCGGCAGGAGTACTGTGAAAGTCTTAAGGTCAACAAATAATGGCGTATCGCTTCTGGTGAACTAGGCAGAGTAAGCTTTTAGATGTGACTGTGGTAAAATGGGGAGCAAGTGGCAGGAGTAACTATGACTCTCTTAGGGTTGCCAAATGACTCGTCAAAAGGCGAATTACATCGGCAAACCCGAGGAGCTCCCGGCAGGAGTACTGTGAAAGTCTCAAGGCCGACAAATAATGACGTACCGCTTCAGGTGAACTGGGCCAGAGGAAGCTTGAAAATGTGGCTGTTTTTAACAGCGAGCATGTAGCAGGTGTAACAATGACTCTCTTAAGGTAGAAAAATGCCTCGTCAACAGGCGAAAAACATCGGCATTCTCGAGGAGCTCCCGGCAGGAGTACTTTGAAAGTATTAAGGTCAACAAATAATGGTGTATCGCTTCTGGTTAACTGGCCAGAGCAAGCTTGTAGATGCGACTGTGGTTAAACGAGGAGCAAGTGGCAGGAGTAACTATGACTCTCTTAAGGTAGCCAAATGCCTCGTCAACAGGCGAATTCCAACGGCAAACTCTAGGAGTTCCCGGCAGGAGTACTGTGAAAGTCTTAAGGTCAGCAAATAATGGTGTATCGCTTCTGGTGAACTGGCCAGAGTAAGTTTGTAGATGTGACTGTGGTTTAACGAGGAGCAAGTGGCAGGAGTACGTATGACTCTCTTAAGGTAGCTAAATGCCTCGTCAACAGGCGAAAAACATCGGCATTCTCGAGGAGCTCCCGGCAGGAGTACTGTGAAAGTCTTAAGGTCAACAAATAATGGTGTATCGCTTCTGGTTAACTGGCCAGAGCAAGCTTGTAGATGTGACTATGGTGAAACGGGGAGAAGCTGGCAGGATTAACTATGACTCTCTTAAGGTAGCCAAATGCCTCGTAAACTGGCGAATCCCAACGGCAAACTCGAGGAGCTCCTGGCAGGAGTACTGTGAAAGTCTTAAGGTCAACAAATAATGGCGTATCGCTTCTGGTGAACTAGCCAGAGTAAGCTTGTAGATGTGACTGTGGTAAAATGGGGAGCAAGTGGCAGGAGTAACTATGACTCTCTTAGGGTTGCCAAATGACTCGTCAAAAGGCAAATTACATCGGCAAGCCCGAGGAGCTCCCGGAAGGAGTACTGTGAAAGTCTTAAGGTCAACAAATAATGGCGTATCGCTTCTGGTGAACTGGCCAGAGTAAGTTTGTAGATGTGACTGTGGATTAACGAGGAGCAAGTGGCAGGAGTACGTATGACTCTCTTAAGGTAGCCAAATGACTCGTCAACAGGCGAAAAACATCGGCATTCACGAGGAGCTCCCGGCAGGAGTACTGTGAAAGTCTTAAGGTCAACAAATAATGGTGTATCGCTTCTGGTTAACTGGCCAGAGCAAGCTTGTACATGTGACTATTGTGAAACGGGGAGAAACTGGCAGGACTAACTATAACTCTCTTAAGGTAGCCAAATGCCTCGTCAACAGGCGAATTCCAACGGCAAACTCGAGGAGCTCCCGGCAGGAGTACTGTGAAAGTCTCAAGGCCGACAAATAATGACGTACCGCTTCAGGTGAACTGGGCCAGAGGAAGCTTGAAAATGTGGCTGTGGTTAACAGCGAGCATTTGGCAGGTGTAACAATGACTCTCTTAAGGTAGAAAAATGCCTCGTCAACAGGCGAAAAACATCGGCATTCTCGAGGGGCTCCCGGCAGGAGTACTGTGAAAGTATTACGGTCAACAAATAATGGTGTATCGCTTCTGGTTAACTGGCCAGAGCAAGCTTGTAGATGCGACTGTGGTTAAACGAGGAGCAACTGGCAGGAGTAACTATGACTCTCTTAAGGTAGCCAAATGCCTCGTCAACAGGCGAATTCCAACGGCAAACTCTAGGAGTTCCCGGCAGGAATACTGTGAAAGTCTTAATGTCAGCAAATAATGGTGTATCGCTTCTGGTGAACTGGCCAGAGTAAGTTTGTAGATGTGACTGTGGTTTAACGAGGAGCAAGTGGCAGGAGTACGTATGACTCTCTTAAGGTAGCCAAATGCCTCGTCAACAGGCGAAAAACATCGGCATTCTCGAGGAGCTCCCGGCAGGAGTACTGTGAAAGTCTTAAGGTCAACAAATAATGGTGTATCGCTTCTGGTTAACTGGCCAGAGCAAGCTTGTACATGTGACTATTGTGAAACGGGGAGAAACTGGCAGGACTAACTATAACTCTCTTTAGGTAGCCAAATGCCTTGTCAACTGGCGAATTCCAACGGCAAACTCGAGGAGCTCCCGGCAGGAGTACTGTGAAAGTCTCAAGGCCGACAAATAATGACGTACCGCTTCAGGTGAACTGGGCCAGAGGAAGCTTGAAAATGTGGCTGTGGTTAACAGCGAGCATTTGGCAGGTGTAACAATGACTGTCTTAAGGTAGAAAAATGCCTCGTCAACAGGCGAAAAACATCGGCATTCTCGAGGAGCTCCCGGCAGGAGTACTGTGAAAGTCTTAAGGTCAACAAATAATGGCGTATCGCTTCTGGTGAACTAGGCAGAGTAAGCTTGTAGATGTGACTGTGGTAAAATGGGGAGCAAGTGGCAGGAGTAACTATGACTCTCTTAGGGTTGCCAAATGACTCGTCAAAAGGCGAATTACATCGGCAAACCCGAGGAGCTCCCGGCAGGAGTACTGTGAAAGTCTCAAGGCCGACAAATAATGACGTACCGCTTCAGGTGAACTGGGCCAGAGGAAGCTTGAAAATGTGGCTGTTTTTAACAGCGAGCATGTAGCAGGTGTAACAATGACTCTCTTAAGGTAGAAAAATGCCTCGTCAACAGGCGAAAAACATCGGCATTCTCGAGGAGCTCCCGGCAGGAGTACTGTGAAAGTCTTAAGGTCAACAAATAATGGTGTATCGCTTCTGGTTAACTGGCCAGAGCAAGCTTGTAGATGCGACTGTGGTTAAACGAGGAGCAAGTGGCAGGAGTAACTATGACTCTCTTAAGGTAGCCAAATGCCTCGTCAACAGGCGAATTCCAACGGCAAACTCTAGGAGTTCCCGGCAGGAGTACTGTGAAAGTCTTAAGGTCAGCAAATAATGGTGTATCGCTTCTGGTGAACTGGCCAGAGTAAGTTTGTAGATGTGACTGTGGTTTAACGAGGAGCAAGTGGCAGGAGTACGTATGACTCTCTTAAGGTAGCTAAATGCCTCGTCAACAGGCGAAAAACATCGGCATTCTCGAGGAGCTCCCGGCAGGAGTACTGTGAAAGTCTTAAGGTCAACAAATAATGGCGTATCGCTTCTGGTTAACTGGCCAGAGCAAGCTTGTAGATGTGACTATGGTGAAACGGGGAGAAGCTGGCAGGATTAACTATGACTCTCTTAAGGTAGCCAAATGCCTCGTAAACAGGCGAATCCCAACGGCAAACTCGAGGAGCTCCTGGCAGGAGTACTGTGAAAGTCTTAAGGTCAACAAATAATGGTGTATCGCTTCTGGTTAACTGGCCAGAGCAAGCTTGTAGATGCGACTGTGGTTAAACGAGGAGCAAGTGGCAGGAGTAACTATGACTCTCTTAAGGTAGCCAAATGCCTCGTAAACAGGCGAATCCCAACGGCAAACCCGAGGAGCTCCCGGAAGGAGTACTGTGAAAGTCTTAAGGTCAACAAATAATGGCGTATCGCTTCTGGTGAACTGGCCAGAGTAAGTTTGTAGATGTGACTGTGGATTAACGAGGAGCAAGTGGCAGGAGTACGTATGACTCCCTTAAGGTAGCCAAATGCCTCGTCAACAGGCGAAAAACATCGGCATTCACGAGGAGCTCCCGGCAGGAGTACTGTGGAAGTCTTAAGGTCAACAAATAATGGTGTATCGCTTCTGGTTAACTGGCCAGAGCAAGCTTGTACATGTGACTATTGTGAAACGGGGAGAAACTGGCAGGACTAACTATAACTCTCTTAAGGTAGCCAAATGCCTCGTCAACAGGCGAATTCCAACGGCAAACTCGAGGAGCTCCCGGCAGGAGTACTGTGAAAGTCTCAAGGCCGACAAATAATGACGTACCGCTTCAGGTGAACTGGGCCAGAGGAAGCTTGAAAATGTGGCTGTGGTTAACAGCGAGCATTTGGCAGGTGTAAAATTGACTCTCTTAAGGTAGAAAAATGCCTCGTCAACAGGCGAAAAACATCGGCATTCTCGAGGGGCACCCGGCAGGAGTACTGTGAAAGTATTACGGTCAACAAATAATGGTGTAATGCTTCTGGTTAACTGGCCAGAGCAAGCTTGTAGATGCGACTGTGGTTAAACGAGGAGCAAGTGGCAGGAGTAACTATGACTCTCTTAAGGTAGGCAAATGCCTCGTCAACAGGCGAATTCCAACGGCAAACTCTAGGAGTTCCCGGCAGGAGTACTGTGAAAGTCTTAAGGTCAGCAAATAATGGTGTATCGCTTCTGGTGAACTGGCCAGAGTAAGTTTGTAGATGTGACTGTGGTTTAACGAGGAGCAAGTGGCAGGAGTACGTATGACTCTCTTAAGGTAGCCAAATGCCTGGTCAACAGGCGAAAAACATCGGCATTCTCGAGGAGCTCCCGGCAGGAGTACTGTGAAAGTCTTAAGGTCAACAAATAATGGTGTATCGCTTCTGGTTAACTGGCCAGAGCAAGCTTGTACATGTGACTATTGTGAAACGGGGAGAAACTGGCAGGACTAACTATAACTCTCTTAAGGTAGCCAAATGCCTTGTCAACTGGCGAATTCCAACGGCAAACTCGAGGAGCTCCCGGCAGGAGTACTGTGAAAGTCTCATGGCCGACAAATAATGACGTACCGCTTCAGGTGAACTGGGCCAGAGGAAGCTTCAAAATGTGGCTGTGGTTAACAGCGAGCATTTGGCAGGTGTAACAATGACTCTCTTAAGGTAGAAAAATGCCTCGTCAACAGGCGAAAAACATCGGCATTCTCGAGGAGCTCCCGGCAGGAGTACTGTGAAAGTCTTAAAGTCAACAAATAATGGCGTATCGCTTCTGGTGAACTAGGCAGAGTAAGCTTGTAGATGTGACTGTGGTAAAATGGGGAGCAAGTGGCAGGAGTAACTATGACTCTCTTAGGGTTGCCAAATGACTCGTCAAAAGGCGAATTACATCGGCAAACCCGAGGAGCTCCCGGCAGGAGTACTGTGAAAGTCTCAAGGCCGACAAATAATGACGTACCGCTTCAGGTGAACTGGGCCAGAGGAAGCTTGAAAATGTGGCTGTTTTTAACAGCGAGCATGTAGCAGGTGTAACAATGACTCTCTTAAGGTAGAAAAATGCCTCGTCAACAGGCGAAAAACATCGGCATTCTCGAGGAGCTCCCGGCAGGAGTACTTTGAAAGTATTAAGGTCAACAAATAATGGTGTATCGCTTCTGGTTAACTGGCCAGAGCAAGCTTGTAGATGCGACTGTGGTTAAACGAGGAGCAAGTGGCAGGAGTAACTATGACTCTCTTAAGGTAGCCAAATGCCTCGTCAACAGGCGAATTCCAACGGCAAACTCTAGGAGTTCCCGGCAGGAGTACTGTGAAAGTCTTAAGGTCAGCAAATAATGGTGTATCGCTTCTGGTGAACTGGCCAGAGTAAGTTTGTAGATGTGACTGTGGTTTAACGAGGAGCAAGTGGCAGGAGTACGTATGACTCTCTTAAGGTAGCTAAATGCCTCGTCAACAGGCGAAAAACATCGGCATTCTCGAGGAGCTCCCGGCAGGAGTACTGTGAAAGTCTTAAGGTCAACAAATAATGGTGTATCGCTTCTGGTTAACTGGCCAGAGCAAGCTTGTAGATGTGACTATGGTGAAACGGGGAGAAGCTGGCAGGATTAACTATGACTCTCTTAAGGTAGCCAAATGCCTCGTAAACTGGCGAATCCCAACGGCAAACTCGAGGAGCTCCTGGCAGGAGTACTGTGAAAGTCTTATGGTCAACAAATAATGGCGTATCGCTTCTGGTGAACTAGCCAGAGTAAGCTTGTAGATGTGACTGTGGTAAAATGGGGAGCAAGTGGCAGGAGTAACTATGACTCTCTTAGGGTTGCCAAATGACTCGTCAAAAGGCGAATTACATCGGCAAGCCCGAGGAGCTCCCGGAAGGAGTACTGTGAAAGTCTTAAGGTCAACAAATAATGGCGTATCGCTTCTGGTGAACTGGCCAGAGTAAGTTTGTAGATGTGACTGTGGATTAACGAGGAGCAAGTGGCAGGAGTACGTATGACTCTCTTAAGGTAGCCAAATGACTCGTCAACAGGCGAAAAACATCGGCATTCACGAGGAGCTCCCGGCAGGAGTACTGTGAAAGTCTTAAGGTCAACAAATAATGGTGTATCGCTTCTGGTTAACTGGCCAGAGCAAGCTTGTACATGTGACTATTGTGAAACGGGGACAAACTGGCAGGACTAACTATAACTCTCTTAAGGTAGCCAAATGCCTCGTCAACAGGCGAATTCCAACGGCAAACTCGAGGAGCTCCCGGCAGGAGTACTGTGAAAGTCTCAAGGCCGACAAATAATGACGTACCGCTTCAGGTGAACTGGGCCAGAGGAAGCTTGAAAATGTGGCTGTGGTTAACAGCGAGCATTTGGCAGGTGTAACAATGACTCTCTTAAGGTAGAAAAATGCCTCGTCAACAGGCGAAAAACATCGGCATTCTCGAGGAGCTCCCGGCAGGAGTACTGTGAAAGTCTTAAGGTCAACAAATAATGGCGTATCGCTTCTGGTTAACTGGCCAGAGCAAGCTTGTACATGTGACTATTGTGAAACGGGGAGAACCTGGCAGGACTAACTATAACTCTCTTAAGGTAGCCAAATGCCTTGTCAACTGGCGAATTCCAACAGCAAACTCGAGGAGCTCCCGGCAGGAGTACTGTGAAAGTCTCAAGGCCGACAAATAATGACGTACCGCTTCAGGTGAACTGGGCCAGAGGAAGCTTGAAAATGTGGCTGTGGTTAACAGCGAGCATTTGGCAGGTGTAACAATGACTCTCTTAAGGTAGAAAAATGCCTCGTCAACAGGCGAAAAACATCGGCATTCTCGAGGAGCTCCCGGCAGGAGTACTGTGAAAGTCTTAAGGTCAACAAATAATGGCGTATCGCCTCTGGTGAACTAGGCAGAGTAAGCTTGTAGATGTGACTGTGGTAAAATGGGGAGCAAGTGGCAGGAGTAACTATGACTCTCTTAGGGTTGCCAAATGACTCGTTTAAAGGCGAATTACATCGGCAAACCCGAGGAGCTCCCGGCAGGAGTACTGTGAAAGTCTCAAGGCCGACAAATAATGACGTACCGCTTCAGGTGAACTGGGCCAGAGGAAGCTTGAAAATGTGGCTGTTTTTAACAGCGAGCATGTAGCAGGTGTAACAATGACTCTCTTAAGGTAGAAAAATGCCTCGTCAACAGGCGAAAAACATCGGCATTCTCGAGGAGCTCCCGGCAGGAGTACTGTGAAAGTATTAAGGTCAACAAATAATGGTGTATCGCTTCTGGTTAACTGGCCAGAGCAAGCTTGTAGATGCGACTGTGGTTAAACGAGGAGCAAGTGGCAGGAGTAACTATGACTCTCTTAAGGTAGCCAATGGCCTCGTCAACAGGCGAATTCCAACGGCAAACTCTAGGAGTTCCCGGCAGGAGTACTGTGAAAGTCTTAAGGTCAGCAAATAATGGTGTATCGCTTCTGGTGAACTGGCCAGAGTAAGTTTGTAGATGTGACTGTGGTTTAACGAGGAGCAAGTGGCAGGAGTACGTATGACTCTCTTAAGGTAGCTAAATGCCTCGTCAACAGGCGAAAAACATCGGCATTCTCGAGGAGCTCCCGGCAGGAGTACTGTGAAAGTCTTAAGGTCAACAAATAATGGTGTATCGCTTCTGGTTTACTGGCCAGAGCAAGCTTGTAGATGTGACTATGGTTAAACGGGGAGAAGCTGGCAGGATTAACTATGACTCTCTTAAGGTAGCCAAATGCCTCGTAAACAGGCGAATCCCAACGGCAAACTCGAGGAGCTCCTGGCAGGAGTACTGTGAAAGTCTTAAGGTCAACAAATAATGGCGTATCGCTTCTGGTGAACTGGCCAGAGTAAGTTTGTAGATGTGACTGTGGATTAACGAGGAGCAAGTGGCAGGAGTACGTATGACTCTCTTAAGGTAGCCAAATGCCTCGTCAACAGGCGAAAAACATCGGCATTCACGAGGAGCTCCCGGCAGGAGTACTGTGAAAGTCTTAAGGTCAACAAATAATGGTGTATCGCTTCTGGTTAACTGGCCAGAGCAAGCTTGTACATGTGACTATTGTGAAACGGGGAGAAACTGGCAGGACTAACTATAACTCTCTTTAGGTAGCCAAATGCCTTGTCAACTGGCGAATTCCAACGGCAAACTCGAGGAGCTCCCGGCAGGAGTACTGTGAAAGTCTCAAGGCCGACAAATAATGACGTACCGCTTCAGGTGAACTGGGCCAGAGGAAGCTTGAAAATGTGGCTGTTTTTAACAGCGAGCATGTAGCAGGTGTAACAATGACTCTCTTAAGGTAGAAAAATGCCTCGTCAACAGGCGAAAAACATCGGCATTCTCGAGGAGCTCCCGGCAGGAGTACTGTGAAAGTATTAAGGTCAACAAATAATGGTGTATCGCTTCTGGTGAACTGGCCAGAGTAAGTTTGTAGATGCGACTGTGGTTAAACGAGGAGCAAGTGGCAGGAGTAACTATGACTCTCTTAAGGTAGCCAAATGCCTCGTCAACAGGCGAATTCCAACGGCAAACTCTAGGAGTTCCCGGCAGGAGTACTGTGAAAGTCTTAAGGTCAGCAAATAATGGTGTATCGCTTCTGGTGAACTGGCCAGAGTAAGTTTGTAGATGTGACTGTGGTTTAACGAGGAGCAAGTGGCAGGAGTACGTATGACTCTCTTAAGGTAGCTAAATGCCTCGTCAACAGGCGAAAAACATCGGCATTCTGCAGGAGCTCCCGGCAGGAGTACTGTGAAAGTCTTAAGGTCAACAAATAATGGTGTATCGCTTCTGGTTAACTGGCCAGAGCAAGCTTGTACATGTGACTATTGTGAAACGGGGAGAAACTGGCTGGACTAACTATAACTCTCTTAAGGTAGCCAAATGCCTCGTCAACAGGCGAATTCCAACGGCAAACTCGAGGAGCTCCCGGCAGGAGTACTGTGAAAGTCTCAAGGCCGACAAATAATGACGTACCGCTTCAGGTGAACTGGGCCAGAGGAAGCTTGAAAATGTGGCTGTGGTTAACAGCGAGCATTTGGCAGGTGTAACAATGACTCTCTTAAGGTAGAAAAATGCCTCGTCAACAGGCGAAAAACATCGGCATTCTCGAGGAGCTCCCGGCAGGAGTACTGTGAAAGTCTTAAGGTCAACAAATAATGGCGTATCGCTTCTGGTGAACTAGGCAGAGTAAGCTTGTAGATGTGACTGTGGTAAAATGGGGAGCAAGTGGCAGGAGTAACTATGACTCAATTAGGGTTGCCAAATGACTCGTCAAAAGGCGAATTACATCGGCAAACCCGAGGAGCTCCCGGCAGGAGTACTGTGAAAGTCTCAAGGCCGACAAATAATGACGTACCGCTTCAGGTGAACTGGGCCAGAGGAAGCTTGAAAATGTGGCTGTTTTTAACAGCGAGCATGTAGCAGGTGTAACAATGACTCTCTTAAGGTAGAAAAATGCCTCGTCAACAGGCGAAAAACATCGGCATTCTCGAGGAGCTCCCGGCAGGAGTACTGTGAAAGTCTTAAGGTCAACAAATAATGGTGTATCGCTTCTCGTTAACTGGCCAGAGCAAGCTTGTAGATGCGACTGTGGTTAAACGAGGAGCAAGTGGCAGGAGTAACTATGACTCTCTTAAGGTAGCCAAATGCCTCGTCAACAGGCGAATTCCAACGGCAAACTCTAGGAGTTCCCGGCAGGAGTACTGTGAAAGTCTTAAGGTCAGCAAATAATGGTGTATCGCTTCTGGTGAACTGGCCAGAGTAAGTTTGTAGATGTGACTGTGGTTTAACGAGGAGCAAGTGGCAGGAGTACGTATGACTCTCTTAAGGTAGCTAAATGCCTCGTCAACAGGCGAAAAACATCGGCATTCTCGAGGAGCTCCCGGCAGGAGTACTGTGAAAGTCTTAAGGTCAACAAATAATGGCGTATCGCTTCTGGTTAACTGGCCAGAGCAAGCTTGTAGATGTGACTATGGTGAAACGGGGAGAAGCTGGCAGGATTAACTATGACTCTCTTAAGGTAGCCAAATGCCTCGTAAACAGGCGAATCCCAACGGCAAACTCGAGGAGCTCCTGGCAGGAGTACTGTGAAAGTCTTAAGGTCAACAAATAATGGCGTATCGCTTCTGGTGAACTAGCCAGAGTAAGCTTGTAGATGTGACTGTGGTAAAATGGGGAGCAAGTGGCAGGAGTAACTATGACTCTCTTAGGGTTGCCAAATGACTCGTCAAAAGGCGAATTACATCGGCAAACCCGAGGAGCTCCCGGAAGGAGTACTGTGAAAGTCTTAAGGTCAACAAATAATGGCGTATCGCTTTTGGTGAACTGGCCAGAGTAAGTTTGTAGATGTGACTGTGGATTAACGAGGAGCAAGTGGCAGGAGTACGTATGACTCCCTTAAGGTAGCCAAATGCCTCGTCAACAGGCGAAAAACATCGGCATTCACGAGGAGCTCCCGGCAGGAGTACTGTGGAAGTCTTAAGGTCAACAAATAATGGTGTATCGCTTCTGGTTAACTGGCCAGAGCAAGCTTGTACATGTGACTATTGTGAAACGGGGAGAAACTGGCAGGACTAACTATAACTCTCTTAAGGTAGCCAAATGCCTCGTCAACAGGCGAATTCCAACGGCAAACTCGAGGAGCTCCCGGCAGAAGTACTGTGAAAGTCTCAAGGCCGACAAATAATGACGTACCGCTTCAGGTGAACTGGGCCAGAGGAAGCTTGAAAATGTGGCTGTGGTTAACAGCGAGCATTTGGCAGGTGTAAAATTGACTCTCTTAAGGTAGAAAAATGCCTCGTCAACAGGCGAAAAACATCGGCATTCTCGAGGGGCACCCGGCAGGAGTACTGTGAAAGTATTACGGTCAACAAATAATGGTGTAATGCTTCTGGTTAACTGGCCAGAGCAAGCTTGTAGATGCGACTGTGGTTAAACGAGGAGCAAGTGGCAGGAGTAACTATGACTCTCTTAAGGTAGCCAAATGCCTCGTCAACAGGCGAATTCCAACGGCAAACTCTAGGAGTTCCCGGCAGGAGTACTGTGAAAGTCTTAAGGTCAGCAAATAATGGTGTATCGCTTCTGGTGAACTGGCCAGAGTAAGTTTGTAGATGTGACTGTGGTTTAACGAGGAGCAAGTGGCAGGAGTACGTATGACTCTCTTAAGGTAGCCAAATGCCTCGTCAACAGGCGAAAAACATCGGCATTCTCGAGGAGCTCCCGGCAGGAGTACTGTGAAAGTCTTAAGGTCAACAAATAATGGTGTATCGCTTCTGGTTAACTGGCCAGAGCAAGCTTGTACATGTGACTATTGTGAAACGGGGAGAAACTGGCAGGACTAACTATAACTCTCTTAAGGTAGCCAAATGCCTTGTCAACTGGCGAATTCCAACGGCAAACTCGAGGAGCTCCCGGCAGGAGTACTGTGAAAGTCTCAAGGCCGACAAATAATGACGTACCGCTTCAGGTGAACTGGGCCAGAGGAAGCTTGAAAATGTGGCTGTGGTTAACAGCGAGCATTTGGCAGGTGTAACAATGACTCTCTTAAGGTAGAAAAATGCCTCGTCAACAGGCGAAAAACATCGGCATTCTCGAGGAGCTCCCGGCAGGAGTACTGTGAAAGTCTTAAGGTCAACAAATAATGGCGTATCGCTTCTGGTGAACTAGGCAGAGTAAGCTTGTAGATGTGACTGTGGTAAAATGGGGAGCAAGTGGCAGGAGTAACTATGACTCTCTTAGGGTTGCCAAATGACTCGTCAAAAGGCGAATTACATCGGCAAACCCGAGGAGCTCCCGGCAGGAGTACTGTGAAAGTCTCAAGGCCGACAAATAATGACGTACCGCTTCAGGTGAACTGGGCCAGAGGAAGCTTGAAAATGTGGCTGTTTTTAACAGCGAGCATGTAGCAGGTGTAACAATGACTCTCTTAAGGTAGAAAAATGCCTCGTCAACAGGCGAAAAACATCGGCATTCTCGAGGAGCTCCCGGCAGGAGTACTTTGAAAGTATTAAGGTCAACAAATAATGGTGTATCGCTTCTGGTTAACTGGCCAGAGCAAGCTTGTAGATGCGACTGTGGTTAAACGAGGAGCAAGTGGCAGGAGTAACTATAACTCTCTTAAGGTAGCCAAATGCCTCGTCAACAGGCGAATTCCAACGGCAAACTCTAGGAGTTCCCGGCAGGAGTACTGTGAAAGTCTTAAGGTCAGCAAATAATGGTGTATCGCTTCTGGTGAACTGGCCAGAGTAAGTTTGTAGATGTGACTGTGGTTTAACGAGGAGCAAGTGGCAGGAGTACGTATGACTCTCTTAAGGTAGCTAAATGCCTCGTCAACAGGCGAAAAACATCGGCATTCTCGAGGAGCTCCCGGCAGGAGTACTGTGAAAGTCTTAAGGTCAACAAATAATGGTGTATCGCTTCTGGTTAACTGGCCAGAGCAAGCTTGTAGATGTGACTATGGTGAAACGGGGAGAAGCTGGCAGGATTAACTATGACTCTCTTAAGGTAGCCAAATGCCTCGTAAACTGGCGAATCCCAACGGCAAACTCGAGGAGCTCCTGGCAGGAGTACTGTGAAAGTCTTAAGGTCAACAAATAATGGCGTATCGCTTCTGGTGAACTAGCCAGAGTAAGCTTGTAGATGTGACTGTGGTAAAATGGGGAGCAAGTGGCAGGAGTAACTATGACTCTCTTAGGGTTGCCAAATGACTCGTCAAAAGGCGAATTACATCGGCAAACCCGAGGAGCTCCCGGAAGGAGTACTGTGAAAGTCTTAAGGTCAACAAATAATGGCGTATCGCTTCTGGTGAACTGGCCAGAGTAAGTTTGTAGATGTGACTGTGGATTAACGAGGAGCAAGTGGCAGGAGTACGTATGACTCTCTTAAGGTAGCCAAATGCCTCGTCAACAGGCGAAAAACATCGGCATTCACGAGGAGCTCCCGGCAGGAGTACTGTGAAAGTCTTAAGGTCAACAAATAATGGTGTATCGCTTCTGGTTAACTGGCCAGAGCAAGCTTGTACATGTGACTATTGTGAAACGGGGAGAAACTGGCAGGACTAACTATAACTCTCTTAAGGTAGCCAAATGCCTCGTCAACTGGCGAATTCCAACGGCAAACTCGAGGAGCTCCCGGCAGGAGTACTGTGAAAGTCTCAAGGCCGACAAATAATGACGTACCGCTTCAGGTGAACTGGGCCAGAGGAAGCTTGAAAATGTGGCTGTGGTTAACAGCGAGCATTTGGCAGGTGTAACAATGACTCTCTTAAGGTAGAAAAATGCCTCGTCAACAGGCGAAAAACATCGGCATTCTCGAGGAGCTCCCGGCAGGAGTACTGTGAAAGTCTTAAGGTCAACAAATAATGGCGTATCGCTTCTGGTGAACTAGGCAGAGTAAGCTTGTAGATGTGACTGTGGTAAAATGGGGAGCAAGTGGCAGGAGTAACTATGACTCTCTTAGGGTTGCCAAATGACTCGTCAAAAGGCGAATTACATCGGCAAACCCGAGGAGCTCCCGGCAGGAGTACTGTGAAAGTCTCAAGGCCGACAAATAATGACGTACCGCTTCAGGTGAACTGGGCCAGAGGAAGCTTGAAAATGTGGCTGTTTTTAACAGCGAGCATGTAGCAGGTGTAACAATGACTCTCTTAAGGTAGAAAAATGCCTCGTCAACAGGCGAAAAACATCGGCATTCTCGAGGAGCTCCCGACAGGAGTACTGTGAAAGTATTAAGGTCAACAAATAATGGTGTATCGCTTCTGGTTAACTGGCCAGAGCAAGCTTGTAGATGCGACTGTGGTTAAACGAGGAGCAAGTGGCAGGAGTAACTATAACTCTCTTAAGGTAGCCAAATGCCTCGTCAACAGGCGAATTCCAACGGCAAACTCTAGGAGTTCCCGGCAGGAGTACTGTGAAAGTCTTAAGGTCAGCAAATAATGGTGTATCGCTTCTGGTGAACTGGCCAGAGTAAGTTTGTAGATGTGACTGTGGTTTAACGAGGAGCAAGTGGCAGGAGTACGTATGACTCTCTTAAGGTAGCTAAATGCCTCGTCAACAGGCGAAAAACATCGGCATTCTCGAGGAGCTCCCGGCAGGAGTACTGTGAAAGTCTTAAGGTCAACAAATAATGGTGTATCGCTTCTGGTTAACTGGGCAGAGCAAGCTTGTAGATGTGACTATGGTGAAACGGGGAGAAGCTGGCAGGATTAACTATGACTCTCTTAAGGTAGCCAAATGCCTCGTAAACTGGCGAATCCCAACGGCAAACTCGAGGTGCTCCTGGCAGGAGTACTGTGAAAGTCTTAAGGTCAACAAATAATGGCGTATCGCTTCTGGTGAACTAGCCAGAGTAAGCTTGTAGATGTGACTGTGGTAAAATGGGGAGCAAGTGGCAGGAGTAACTATGACTCTCTTAGGGTTGCCAAATGACTCGTCAAAAGGCGAATTACATCGGCAAACCCGAGGAGCTCCCGGAAGGAGTACTGTGAAAGTCTTAAGGTCAACAAATAATGGCGTATCGCTTCTGGTGAACTGGCCAGAGTAAGTTTGTAGATGTGACTGTGGATTAACGAGGAGCAAGTGGCAGGAGTACGTATGACTCTCTTAAGGTAGCCAAATGCCTCGTCAACAGGCGAAAAACATCGGCATTCACGAGGAGCTCCCGGCAGGAGTACTGTGAAAGTCTTAAGGTCAACAAATAATGGTGTATCGCTTCTGGTTAACTGGCCAGAGCAAGCTTGTACATGTGACTATTGTGAAACGGGGAGAAACTGGCAGGACTAACTATAACTCTCTTAAGGTAGCCAAATGCCTTGTCAACTGGCGAATTCCAACGGCAAACTCGAGGAGCTCCCGGCAGGAGTACTGTGAAAGTCTCAAGGCCGACAAATAATGACGTACCGCTTCAGGTGAACTGGGCCAGAGGAAGCTTGAAAATGTGGCTGTGGTTAACAGCGAGCATTTGGCAGGTGTAACAATGACTCTCTTAAGGTAGAAAAATGCCTCGTCAACAGGCGAAAAACATCGGCATTCTCGAGGAGCTCCCGGCAGGAGTACTGTGAAAGTCTTAAGGTCAACAAATAATGGCGTATCGCTTCTGGTGAACTAGGCAGAGTAAGCTTGTAGATGTGACTGTGGTAAAATGGGGAGCAAGTGGCAGGAGTAACTATGACTCTCTTAGGGTTGCCAAATGACTCGTCAAAAGGCGAATTACATCGGCAAACCCGAGGAGCTCCCGGCAGGAGTACTGTGAAAGTCTCAAGGCCGACAAATAATGACGTACCGCTTCAGGTGAACTGGGCCAGAGGAAGCTTGAAAATGTGGCTGTTTTTAACAGCGAGCATGTAGCAGGTGTAACAATGACTCTCTTAAGGTAGAAAAATGCCTCGTCAACAGGCGAAAAACATCGGCATTCTCGAGGAGCTCCCGGCAGGAGTACTTTGAAAGTATTAAGGTCAACAAATAATGGTGTATCGCTTCTGGTTAACTGGCCAGAGCAAGCTTGTAGATGCGACTGTGGTTAAACGAGGAGCAAGTGGCAGGAGTAACTATAACTCTCTTAAGGTAGCCAAATGCCTCGTCAACAGGCGAATTCCAACGGCAAACTCTAGGAGTTCCCGGCAGGAGTACTGTGAAAGTCTTAAGGTCAGCAAATAATGGTGTATCGCTTCTGGTGAACTGGCCAGAGTAAGTTTGTAGATGTGACTGTGGTTTAACGAGGAGCAAGTGGCAGGAATACGTATGACTCTCTTAAGGTAGCTAAATGCCTCGTCAACAGGCGAAAAACATCGGCATTCTCGAGGAGCTCCCGGCAGGAGTACTGTGAAAGTCTTAAGGTCAACAAATAATGGTGTATCGCTTCTGGTTAACTGGCCAGAGCAAGCTTGTAGATGTGACTATGGTGAAACGGGGAGAAGCTGGCAGGATTAACTATGACTCTCTTAAGGTAGCCAAATGCCTCGTAAACAGGCGAATCCCAACGGCAAACTCGAGGAGCTCCTGGCAGGAGTACTGTGAAAGTCTTAAGGTCAACAAATAATGGCGTATCGCTTCTGGTGAACTAGCCAGAGTAAGCTTGTAGATGTGACTGTGGTAAAATGGGGAGCAAGTGGCAGGAGTAACTATGACTCTCTTAGGGTTGCCAAATGACTCGTCAAAAGGCGAATTACATCGGCAAACCCGAGGAGCTCCCGGAAGGAGTACTGTGAAAGTCTTAAGGTCAACAAATAATGGCGTATCGCTTCTGGTGAACTGGCCAGAGTAAGTTTGTAGATGTGACTGTGGATTAACGAGGAGCAAGTGGCAGGAGTACGTATGACTCCCTTAAGGTAGCCAAATGCCTCGTCAACAGGCGAAAAACATCGGCATTCACGAGGAGCTCCCGGCAGGAGTACTGTGAAAGTCTTAAGGTCAACAAATAATGGTGTATCGCTTCTGGTTAACTGGCCAGAGCAAGCTTGTACATGTGACTATTGTGAAACGGGGAGAAACTGGCAGGACTAACTATAACTCTCTTAAGGTAGCCAAATGCCTCGTCAACAGGCGAATTCCAACGGCAAACTCGAGGAGCTCCCGGCAGGAGTACTGTGAAAGTCTCAAGGCCGACAAATAATGACGTACCGCTTCAGGTGAACTGGGCCAGAGGAAGCTTGAAAATGTGGCTGTGGTTAACAGCGAGCATTTGGCAGGTGTAACAATGACTCTCTTAAGGTAGAAAAATGCCTCGTCAACAGGCGAAAAACATCGGCATTCTCGAGGGGCTCCCGGCAGGAGTACTGTGAAAGTATTACGGTCAACAAATAATGGTGTATCGCTTCTGGTTAACTGGCCAGAGCAAGCTTGTAGATGCGACTGTGGTTAAACGAGGAGCAAGTGGCAGGAGTAACTATGACTCTCTTAAGGTAGCCAAATGCCTCGTCAACAGGCGAATTCCAACGGCAAACTCTAGGAGTTCCCGGCAGGAGTACTGTGAAAGTCTTAAGGTCAGCAAATAATGGTGTATCGCTTCTGGTGAACTGGCCAGAGTAAGTTTGTAGATGTGACTGTGGTTTAACGAGGAGCAAGTGGCAGGAGTACGTATGACTCTCTTAAGGAAGCCAAATGCCTCGTCCACAGGCGAAAAACATCGGCATTCTCGAGGAGCTCCCGACAGGAGTACTGTGAAAGTCTTAAGGTCAACAAATAATGGTGTATCGCTTCTGGTTAACTGGCCAGAGCAAGCTTGTACATGTGACTATTGTGAAACGGGGAGAAACTGGCAGGACTAACTATAACTCTCTTAAGGTAGCCAAATGCCTTGTCAACTGGCGAATTCCAACGGCAAACTCGAGGAGCTCCCGGCAGGAGTACTGTGAAAGTCTCAAGGCCGACAAATAATGACGTACCGCTTCAGGTGAACTGGGCCAGAGGAAGCTTGAAAATGTGGCTGTGGTTAACAGCGAGCATTTGGCAGGTGTAACAATGACTCTCTTAAGGTAGAAAAATGCCTCGTCAACAGGCGGAAAACATCGGCATTCTCGAGGAGCTCCCGGCAGGAGTACTGTGAAAGTCTTAAGGTCAACAAATAATGGCGTATCGCTTCTGGTGAACTAGGCAGAGTAAGCTTGTAGATGTGACTGTGGTAAAATGGGGAGCAAGTGGCAGGAGTAACTATGACTCTCTTAGGGTTGCCAAATGACTCGTCAAAAGGCGAATTACATCGGCAAACCCGAGGAGCTCCCGGCAGGAGTACTGTGAAAGTCTCAAGGCCGACAAATAATGACGTACCGCTTCAGGTGAACTGGGCCAGAGGAAGCTTGAAAATGTGGCTGTTTTTAACAGCGAGCATGTAGCAGGTGTAACAATGACTCTCTTAAGGTAGAAAAATGCCTCGTCAACAGGCGAAAAACATCGGCATTCTCGAGGGGCTCCCGGCAGGAGTACTTTGAAAGTATTAAGGTCAACAAATAATGGTGTATCGCTTCTGGTTAACTGGCCAGAGCAAGCTTGTAGATGCGACTGTGGTTAAACGAGGAGCAAGTGGCAGGAGTAACTATGACTCTCTTAAGGTAGCCAAATGCCTCGTCAACAGGCGAATTCCAACGGCAAACTCTAGGAGTTCCCGGCAGGAGTACTGTGAAAGTCTTAAGGTCAGCAAATAATGGTGTATCGCTTCTGGTGAACTGGCCAGAGTAAGTTTGTAGATGTGACTGTGGTTTAACGAGGAGCAAGTGGCAGGAGTACGTATGACTCTCTTAAGGTAGCTAAATGCCTCGTCAACAGGCGAAAAACATCGGCATTCTCGAGGAGCTCCCGGCAGGAGTACTGTGAAAGTCTTAAGGTCAACAAATAATGGTGTATCGCTTCTGGTTAACTGGCCAGAGCAAGCTTGTAGATGTGACTATGGTGAAACGGGGAGAAACTGGCAGGATTAACTATGACTCTCTTAAGGTAGCCAAATGCCTCGTAAACAGGCGAATCCCAACGGCAAACTCGAGGAGCTCCTGGCAGGAGTACTGTGAAAGTCTTAAGGTCAACAAATAATGGCGTATCGCTTCTGGTGAACTAGCCAGAGTAAGCTTGTAGATGTGACTGTGGTAAAATGGGGAGCAAGTGGCAGGAGTAACTATGACTCTCTTAGGGTTGCCAAATGACTCGTCAAAAGGCGAATTACATCGGCAAACCCGAGGAGCTCCCGGAAGGAGTACTGTGAAAGTCTTAAGGTCAACAAATAATGGCGTATCGCTTCTGGTGAACTGGCCAGAGTAAGTTTGTAGATGTGACTGTGGATTAACGAGGAGCAAGTGGCAGGAGTACGTATGACTCTCTTAAGGTAGCCAAATGCCTCGTCAACAGGCGAAAAACATCGGCATTCACGAGGAGCTCCCGGCAGGAGTACTGTGAAAGTCTTAAGGTCAACAAATAATGGTGTATCGCTTCTGGTTAACTGGCCAGAGCAAGCTTGTACATGTGACTATTGTGAAACGGGGAGAAACTGGCAGGACTAACTATAACTCTCTTAAGGTAGCCAAATGCCTCGTCAACAGGCGAATTCCAACGGCAAACTCGAGGAGCTCCCGGCAGGAGTACTGTGAAAGTCTCAAAGCCGACAAATAATGACGTACCGCTTCAGGTGAACTGGGCCAGAGGAAGCTTGAAAATGTGGCTGTGGTTAACAGCGAGCATTTGGCAGGTGTAACAATGACTCTCTTAAGGTAGAAAAATGCCTCGTCAACAGGCGGAAAACATCGGCATTCTCGAGGGGCTCCCGGCAGGAGTACTGTGAAAGTATTACGGTCAACAAATAATGGTGTATCGCTTCTGGTTAACTGGCCAGAGCAAGCTTGTAGATGCGACTGTGGTTAAACGAGGAGCAAGTGGCAGGAGTAACTATGACTCTCTTGAGGTAGCCAAATGCCTCGTCAACAGGCGAATTCCAACGGCAAACTCTAGGAGTTCCCGGCAGGAGTACTGTGAAAGTCTTAAGGTCAGCAAATAATGGTGTATCGCTTCTGGTGAACTGGCCAGAGTAAGCTTGTAGATGTGACTGTGGTTTAACGAGGAGCAAGTGGCAGGAGTACGTATGACTCTCTTAAGGTAGCCAAATGCCTCGTCAACAGGCGAAAAACATCGGCATTCTCGAGGAGCTCCCGGCAGGAGTACTGTGAAAGTCTTAAGGTCAACAAATAATGGTGTATCGCTTCTGGTTAACTGGCCAGAGCAAGCTTGTACATGTGACTATTGTGAAACGGGGAGAAACTGGCAGGACTAACTATAACTCTCTTAAGGTAGCCAAATGCCTTGTCAACTGGCGAATTCCAACGGCAAACTCGAGGAGCTCCCGGCAGGAGTACTGTGAAAGTCTCAAGGCCGACAAATAATGACGTACCGCTTCAGGTGAACTGGGCCAGAGGAAGCTTGAAAATGTGGCTGTGGTTAACAGCGAGCATTTGGCAGGTGTAACAATGACTCTCTTAAGGTAGAAAAATGCCTCGTCAACAGGCGGAAAACATCGGCATTCTCGAGGAGCTCCCGGCAGGAGTACTGTGAAAGTATTAAGGTCAACAAATAATGGCGTATCGCTTCTGGTGAACTAGGCAGAGTAAGCTTGTAGATGTGACTGTAGTAAAATGGGGAGCAAGTGGCAGGAGTAACTATGACTCTCTTAGGGTTGCCAAATGACTCGTCAAAAGGCGAATTACATCGGCAAACCCGAGGAGCTCCCGGCAGGAGTACTGTGAAAGTCTCAAGGCCGACAAATAATGACGTACCGCTTCAGGTGAACTGGGCCAGAGGAAGCTTGAAAATGTGGCTGTTTTTAACAGCGAGCATGTAGCAGGTGTAACAATGACTCTCTTAAGGTAGAAAAATGCCTCGTCAACAGGCGAAAAACATCGGCATTCTCGAGGGGCTCCCGGCAGGAGTACTTTGAAAGTATTAAGGTCAACAAATAATGGTGTATCGCTTCTGGTTAACTGGCCAGAGCAAGCTTGTAGATGCGACTGTGGTTAAACGAGGAGCAAGTGGCAGGAGTAACTATGACTCTCTTAAGGTAGCTAAATGCCTCGTCAACAGGCGAAAAACATCGGCATTCTCGAGGAGCTCCCGGCAGGAGTACTGTGAAAGTCTTAAGGTCAACAAATAATGGTGTATCGCTTCTGGTTAACTGGCCAGAGCAAGCTTGTAGATGTGACTATGGTTAAACGGGGAGAAGCTGGCAGGATTAACTATGACTCTCTTAAGGTAGCCAAATGCCTCGTAAACAGGCGAATCCCAACGGCAAACTCGAGGAGCTCCTGGCAGGAGTACTGTGAAAGTCTTAAGGTCAACAAATAATGGCGTATCGCTTCTGGTGAACTAGCCAGAGTAAGCTTGTAGATGTGACTGTGGTAAAATGGGGAGCAAGTGGCAGGAGTAACTATGACTCTCTTAGGGTTGCCAAATGACTCGTCAAAAGGCGAATTACATCGGCAAACCCGAGGAGCTCCCGGAAGGAGTACTGTGAAAGTCTTAAGGTCAACAAATAATGGCGTATCGCTTCTGGTGAACTGGCCAGAGTAAGTTTGTAGATGTGACTGTGGATTAACGAGGAGCAAGTGGCAGGAGTACGTATGACTCCCTTAAGGTAGCCAAATGCCTCGTCAACAGGCGAAAAACATCGGCATTCACGAGGAGCTCCCGGCAGGAGTACTGTGAAAGTCTTAAGGTCAACAAATAATGGTGTATCGCTTCTGGTTAACTGGCCAGAGCAAGCTTGTACATGTGACTATTGTGAAACGGGGAGAAACTGGCAGGACTAACTATAACTCTCTTAAGGTAGCCAAATGCCTCGTCAACAGGCGAATTCCAACGGCAAACTCGAGGAGCTCCCGGCAGGAGTACTGTGAAAGTCTCAAGGCCGACAAATAATGACGTACCGCTTCAGGTGAACTGGGCCAGAGGAAGCTTGAAAATGTGGCTGTGGTTAACAGCGAGCATTTGGCAGGTGTAACAATGACTCTCTTAAGGTAGAAAAATGCCTCGTCAACAGGCGAAAAACATCGGCATTCTCGAGGGGCTCCCGGCAGGAGTACTGTGAAAGTATTACGGTCAACAAATAATGGTGTATCGCTTCTGGTTAACTGGCCAGAGCAAGCTTGTAGATGCGACTGTGGTTAAACGAGGAGCAAGTGGCAGGAGTAACTATGACTCTCTTAAGGTAGCCAAATGCCTCGTCAACAGGCGAATTCCAACGGCAAACTCTAGGAGTTCCCGGCAGGAGTACTGTGAAAGTCTTAAGGTCAGCAAATAATGGTGTATCGCTTCTGGTGAACTGGCCAGAGTAAGTTTGTAGATGTGACTGTGGTTTAACGAGGAGCAAGTGGCAGGAGTACGTATGACTCTCTTAAGGAAGCCAAATGCCTCGTCCACAGGCGAAAAACATCGGCATTCTCGAGGAGCTCCCGGCAGGAGTACTGTGAAAGTCTTAAGGTCAACAAATAATGGTGTATCGCTTCTGGTTAACTGGCCAGAGCAAGCTTGTACATGTGACTATTGTGAAACGGGGAGAAACTGGCAGGACTAACTATAACTCTCTTAAGGTAGCCAAATGCCTTGTCAACTGGCGAATTCCAACGGCAAACTCGAGGAGCTCCCGGCAGGAGTACTGTGAAAGTCTCAAGGCCGACAAATAATGACGTACCGCTTCAGGTGAACTGTGCCAGAGGAAGCTTGAAAATGTGGCTGTGGTTAACAGCGAGCATTTGGCAGGTGTAACAATGACTCTCTTAAGGTAGAAAAATGCCTCGTCAACAGGCGGAAAACATCGGCATTCTCGAGGAGCTCCCGGCAGGAGTACTGTGAAAGTCTTAAGGTAAACAAATAATGGCGTATCGCTTCTGGTGAACTAGGCAGAGTAAGCTTGTAGATGTGACTGTGGTAAAATGGGGAGCAAGTGGCAGGAGTAACTATGACTCTCTTAGGGTTGCCAAATGACTCGTCAAAAGGCGAATTACATCGGCAAACCCGAGGAGCTCCCGGCAGGAGTACTGTGAAAGTCTCAAGGCCGACAAATAATGACGTACCGCTTCAGGTGAACTGGGCCAGAGGAAGCTTGAAAATGTGGCTGTTTTTAACAGCGAGCATGTAGCAGGTGTAACAATGACTCTCTTAAGGTAGAAAAATGCCTCGTCAACAGGCGAAAAACATCGGCATTCTCGAGGGGCTCCCGGCAGGAGTACTTTGAAAGTATTAAGGTCAACAAATAATGGTGTATCGCTTCTGGTTAACTGGCCAGAGCAAGCTTGTAGATGCGACTGTGGTTAAACGAGGAGCAAGTGGCAGGAGTAACTATGACTCTCTTAAGGTAGCCAAATGCCTCGTCAACAGGCGAATTCCAACGGCAAACTCTAGGAGTTCCCGGCAGGAGTACTGTGAAAGTCTTAAGGTCAGCAAATAATGGTGTATCGCTTCTGGTGAACTGGCCAGAGTAAGTTTGTAGATGTGACTGTGGTTTAACGAGGAGCAAGTGGCAGGAGTACGTATGACTCTCTTAAGGTAGCTAAATGCCTCGTCAACAGGCGAAAAACATCGGCATTCTCGAGGAGCTCCCGGCAGGAGTACTGTGAAAGTCTTAAAGTCAACAAATAATGGTGTATCGCTTCTGGTTAACTGGCCAGAGCAAGCTTGTAGATGTGACTATGGTGAAACGGGGAGAAACTGGCAGGATTAACTATGACTCTCTTAAGGTAGCCAAATGCCTCGTAAACAGGCGAATCCCAACGGCAAACTCGAGGAGCTCCTGGCAGGAGTACTGTGAAAGTCTTAAGGTCAACAAATAATGGCGTATCGCTTCTGGTGAACTAGCCAGAGTAAGCTTGTAGATGTGACTGTGGTAAAATGGGGAGCAAGTGGCAGGAGTAACTATGACTCTCTTAGGGTTGCCAAATGACTCGTCAAAAGGCGAATTACATCGGCAAACCCGAGGAGCTCCCGGAAGGAGTACTGTGAAAGTCTTAAGGTCAACAAATAATGGCGTATCGCTTCTGGTGAACTGGCCAGAGTAAGTTTGTAGATGTGACTGTGGATTAACGAGGAGCAAGTGGCAGGAGTACGTATGACTCTCTTAAGGTAGCCAAATGCCTCGTCAACAGGCGAAAAACATCGGCATTCACGAGGAGCTCCCGGCAGGAGTACTGTGAAAGTCTTAAGGTCAACAAATAATGGTGTATCGCTTCTGGTTAACTGGCCAGAGCAAGCTTGTACATGTGACTATTGTGAAACGGGGAGAAACTGGCAGGACTAACTATAACTCCCTTAAGGTAGCCAAATGCCTCGTCAACAGGCGAATTCCAACGGCAAACTCGAGGAGCTCCCGGCAGGAGTACTGTGAAAGTCTCAAAGCCGACAAATAATGACGTACCGCTTCAGGTGAACTGGGCCAGAGGAAGCTTGAAAATGTGGCTGTGGTTAACAGCGAGCATTTGGCAGGTGTAACAATGACTCTCTTAAGGTAGAAAAATGCCTCGTCAACAGGCGGAAAACATCGGCATTCTCGAGGGGCTCCCGGCAGGAGTACTGTGAAAGTATTACGGTCAACAAATAATGGTGTATCGCTTCTGGTTAACTGGCCAGAGCAAGCTTGTAGATGCGACTGTGGTTAAACGAGGAGCAAGTGGCAGGAGTAACTATGACTCTCTTGAGGTAGCCAAATGCCTCGTCAACAGGCGAATTCCAACGGCAAACTCTAGGAGTTCCCGGCAGGAGTACTGTGAAAGTCTTAAGGTCAGCAAATAATGGTGTATCGCTTCTGGTGAACTGGCCAGAGTAAGTTTGTAGATGTGACTGTGGTTTAACGAGGAGCAAGTGGCAGGAGTACGTATGACTCTCTTAAGGTAGCCAAATGCCTCGTCAACAGGCGAAAAACATCGGCATTCTCGAGGAGCTCCCGGCAGGAGTACTGTGAAAGTCTTAAGGTCAACAAATAATGGTGTATCGCTTCTGGTTAACTGGCCAGAGCAAGCTTGTACATGTGACTATTGTGAAACGGGGAGAAACTGGCAGGACTAACTATAACTCTCTTAAGGTAGTCAAATGCCTTGTCAACTGGCGAATTCCAACGGCAAACTCGAGGAGCTCCCGGCAGGAGTACTGTGAAAGTCTCAAGGCCGACAAATAATGACGTACCGCTTCAGGTGAACTGGGCCAGAGGAAGCTTGAAAATGTGGCTGTGGTTAACAGCGAGCATTTGGCAGGTGTAACAATGACTCTCTTAAGGTAGAAAAATGCCTCGTCAACAGGCGGAAAACATCGGCATTCTCGAGGAGCTCCCGGCAGGAGTACTGTGAAAGTATTAAGGTCAACGAATAATGGCGTATCGCTTCTGGTGAACTAGGCAGAGTAAGCTTGTAGATGTGACTGTGGTAAAATGGGGAGCAAGTGGCAGGAGTAACTATGACTCTCTTAGGGTTGCCAAATGACTCGTCAAAAGGCGAATTACATCGGCAAACCCGAGGAGCTCCCGGCAGGAGTACTGTGAAAGTCTCAAGGCCGACAAATAATGACGTACCGCTTCAGGTGAACTGGGCCAGAGGAAGCTTGAAAATGTGGCTGTTTTTAACAGCGAGCATGTAGCAGGTGTAACAATGACTCTCTTAAGGTAGAAAAATGCCTCGTCAACAGGCGAAAAACATCGGCATTCTCGAGGGGCTCCCGGCAGGAGTACTTTGAAAGTATTAAGGTCAACAAATAATGGTGTATCGCTTCTGGTTAACTGGCCAGAGCAAGCTTGTAGATGCGACTGTGGTTAAACGAGGAGCAAGTGGCAGGAGTAACTATGACTCTCTTAAGGTAGCCAAATGCCTCGTCAACAGGCGAATTCCAACGGCAAACTCTAGGAGTTCCCGGCAGGAGTACTGTGAAAGTCTTAAGGTCAGCAAATAATGGTGTATCGCTTCTGGTGAACTGGCCAGAGTAAGTTTGTAGATGTGACTGTGGTTTAACGAGGAGCATGTGGCAGGAGTACGTATGACTCTCTTAAGGTAGCTAAATGCCTCGTCAACAGGCGAAAAACATCGGCATTCTCGAGGAGCTCCCGGCAGGAGTACTGTGAAAGTCTTAAGGTCAACAAATAATGGTGTATCGCTTCTGGTTAACTGGCCAGAGCAAGCTTGTAGATGTGACTATGGTGAAACGGGGAGAAGCTGGCAGGATTAACTATGACTCTCTTAAGGTAGCCAAATGCCTCGTAAACAGGCGAATCCCAACGGCAAACTCGAGGAGCTCCTGGCAGGAGTACTGTGAAAGTCTTAAGGTCAACAAATAATGGCGTATCGCTTCTGGTGAACTAGCCAGAGTAAGCTTGTAGATGTGACTGTGGTAAAATGGGGAGCAAGTGGCAGGAGTAACTATGACTCTCTTAGGGTTGCCAAATGACTCGTCAAAAGGCGAATTACATCGGCAAACCCGAGGAGCTCCCGGAAGGAGTACTGTGAAAGTCTTAAGGTCAACAAATAATGGCGTATCGCTTCTGGTGAACTGGCCAGAGTAAGTTTGTAGATGTGACTGTGGATTAACGAGGAGCAAGTGGCAGGAGTACGTATGACTCTCTTAAGGTAGCCAAATGCCTCGTCAACAGGCGAAAAACATCGGCATTCACGAGGAGCTCCCGGCAGGAGTACTGTGAAAGTCTTAAGGTCAACAAATAATGGTGTATCGCTTCTGGTTAACTGGCCAGAGCAAGCTTGTACATGTGACTATTGTGAAACGGGGAGAAACTGGCAGGACTAACTATAACACTCTTAAGGTAGCCAAATGCCTCGTCAACAGGCGAATTCCAACGGCAAACTCGAGGAGCTCCCGGCAAGAGTACTGTGAAAGTCTCAAAGCCGACAAATAATGACGTACCGCTTCAGGTGAACTGGGCCAGAGGAAGCTTGAAAATGTGGCTGTGGTTAACAGCGAGCATTTGGCAGGTGTAACAATGACTCTCTTAAGGTAGAAAAATGCCTCGTCAACAGGCGAAAAACATCGGCATTCTCGAGGGGCTCCCGGCAGGAGTACTGTGAAAGTATTACGGGCAACAAATAATGGTGTATCGCTTCTTGTTAACTGGCCAGAGCAAGCTTGTAGATGCGACTGTGGTTAAACGAGGAGCAAGTGGCAGGAGTAACTATGACTCTCTTAAGGTAGCCAAATGCCTCGTCAACAGGCGAATTCCAACGGCAAACTCTAGGAGTTCCCGGCAGGAGTACTGTGAAAGTCTTAAGGTCAGCAAATATTGGTGTATCGCTTCTGGTGAACTGGCCAGAGTAAGTTTGTAGATGTGACTGTGGTTTAACGAGGAGCAAGTGGCAGGAGTACGTATGACTCTCTTAAGGTAGCCAAATGCCTCGTCAACAGGCGAAAAACATCGGCATTCTCGAGGAGCTCCCGGCAGGAGTACTGTGAAAGTCTTAAGGTCAACAAATAATGGCGTATCGCTTCTGGTGAACTAGGCAGAGTAAGCTTGTAGATGTGACTGTGGTAAAATGGGGAGCAAGTGGCAGGAGTAACTATGACTCTCTTAGGGTTGCCAAATGACTCGTCAAAAGGCGAATTACATCGGCAAACCCGAGGAGCTCCCGGCAGGAGTACTGTGAAAGTCTCAAGGCCGACAAATAATGACGTACCGCTTCAGGTGAACTGGGCCAGAGGAAGCTTGAAAATGTGGCTGTTTTTAACAGCGAGCATGTAGCAGGTGTAACAATGACTCTCTTAAGGTAGAAAAATGCCTCGTCAACAGGCGAAAAACATCGGCATTCTCGAGGAGCTCCCGGCAGGAGTACTGTGAAAGTATTAAGGTCAACAAATAATGGTGTATCGCTTCTGGTTAACTGGCCAGAGCAAGCTTGTAGATGCGACTGTGGTTAAACGAGGAGCAAGTGGCAGGAGTAACTATGACTCTCTTAAGGTAGCCAAATGCCTCGTCAACAGGCGAATTCCAACGGCAAACTCTAGGAGTTCCCGGCAGGAGTACTGTGAAAGTCTTAAGGTCAGCAAATAATGGTGTATCGCTTCTGGTGAACTGGCCAGAGTAAGTTTGTAGATGTGACTGTGGTTTAACGAGGAGCAAGTGGCAGGAGTACGTATGACTCTCTTAAGGTAGCTAAATGCCTCGTCAACAGGCGAAAAACATCGGCATTCTCGAGGAGCTCCCGGCAGGAGTACTGTGAAAGTCTTAAGGTCAACAAATAATGGTGTATCGCTTCTGGTTAACTGGCCAGAGGAAGCTTGTACATGTGACTATTGTGAAACGGGGAGAAACTGGCAGGACTAACTATAACTCTCTTAAGGTAGCCAAATGCCTCGTCAACAGGCGAATTCCAACGGCAAACTCGAGGAGCTCCCGGCAGGAGTACTGTGAAAGTCTCAAGGCCGACAAATAATGACGTACCGCTTCAGGTGAACTGGGCCAGAGGAAGCTTGAAAATGTGGCTGTGGTTAACAGCGAGCATTTGGCAGGTGTAACAATGACTCTCTTAAGGTAGAAAAATGCCTCGTCAACAGGCGAAAAACATCGGCATTCTCGAGGAGCTCCCGGCAGGAGTACTGTGAAAGTCTTAAGGTCAACAAATAATGGTGTATCGCTTCTGGTTAACTGGCCAGAGCAAGCTTGTAGATGCGACTGTGGTTAAACGAGGAGCAAGTGGCAGGAGTAACTATGACTCTCTTAAGGTAGCCAAATGCCTCGTCAACAGGCGAATTCCAACGGCAAACTCTAGGAGTTCCCGGCAGGAGTACTGTGAAAGTCTTAAGGTCAGCAAATAATGGTGTATCGCTTCTGGTGAACTGGCCAGAGTAAGTTTGTAGATGTGACTGTGGTTTAACGAGGAGCAAGTGGCAGGAGTACGTATGACTCTCTTAAGGTAGCTAAATGCCTCGTCAACAGGCGAAAAACATCGGCATTCTCGAGGAGCTCCCGGCAGGAGTACTGTGAAAGTCTTAAGGTCAACAAATAATGGTGTATCGCTTCTGGTTAACTGGCCAGAGCAAGCTTGTAGATGTGACTATGGTTAAACGGGGAGAAGCTGGCAGGATTAACTATGACTCTCTTAAGGTAGCCAAATGCCTCGTAAACAGGCGAATCCCAACGGCAAACTCGAGGAGCTCCTGGCAGGAGTACTGTGAAAGTCTTAAGGTCAACAAATAATGGCGTATCGCTTCTGGTGAACTAGCCAGAGTAAGCTTGTAGATGTGACTGTGGTAAAATGGGGAGCAAGTGGCAGGAGTAACTATGACTCTCTTAGGGTTGCCAAATGACTCGTCAAAAGGCGAATTACATCGGCAAACCCGAGGAGCTCCCGGAAGGAGTACTGTGAAAGTCTTAAGGTCAACAAATAATGGCGTATCGCTTCTGGTGAACTGGCCAGAGTAAGTTTGTAGATGTGACTGTGGATTAACGAGGAGCAAGTGGCAGGAGTACGTATGACTCCCTTAAGGTAGCTAAATGCCTCGTCAACAGGCGAAAAACATCGGCATTCACGAGGAGCTCCCGGCAGGAGTACTGTGAAAGTCTTAAGGTCAACAAATAATGGTGTATCGCTTCTGGTTAACTGGCCAGAGCAAGCTTGTACATGTGACTATTGTGAAACGGGGAGAAACTGGCAGGACTAACTATAACTCTCTTAAGGTAGCCAAATGCCTCGTCAACAGGCGAATTCCAACGGCAAACTCGAGGAGCTCCCGGCAGGAGTACTGTGAAAGTCTCAAGGCCGACAAATAATGACGTACCGCTTCAGGTGAACTGGGCCAGAGGAAGCTTGAAAATGTGGCTGTGGTTAACAGCGAGCATTTGGCAGGTGTAACAATGACTCTCTTAAGGTAGAAAAATGCCTCGTCAACAGGCGAAAAACATCGGCATTCTCGAGGGGCTCCCGGCAGGAGTACTGTGAAAGTATTACGGTCAACAAATAATGGTGTATCGCTTCTGGTTAACTGGCCAGAGCAAGCTTGTAGATGCGACTGTGGTTAAACGAGGAGCAAGTGGCAGGAGTAACTATGACTCTCTTAAGGTAGCCAAATGCCTCGTCAACAGGCGAATTCCAACGGCAAACTCTAGGAGTTCCCGGCAGGAGTACTGTGAAAGTCTTAAGGTCAGCAAATAATGGTGTATCGCTTCTGGTGAACTGGCCAGAGTAAGTTTGTAGATGTGACTGTGGTTTAACGAGGAGCAAGTGGCAGGAGTACGTATGACTCTCTTAAGGAAGCCAAATGCCTCGTCCACAGGCGAAAAACATCGGCATTCTCGAGGAGCTCCCGGCAGGAGTACTGTGAAAGTCTTAAGGTCAACAAATAATGGTGTATCGCTTCTGGTTAACTGGCCAGAGCAAGCTTGTACATGTGACTATTGTGAAACGGGGAGAAACTGGCAGGACTAACTATAACTCTCTTAAGGTAGCCAAATGCCTTGTCAACTGGCGAATTCCAACGGCAAACTCGAGGAGCTCCCGGCAGGAGTACTGTGAAAGTCTCAAGGCCGACAAATAATGACGTACCGCTTCAGGTGAACTGGGCCAGAGGAAGCTTGAAAATGTGGCTGTGGTTAACAGCGAGCATTTGGCAGGTGTAACAATGACTCTCTTAAGGTAGAAAAATGCCTCGTCAACAGGCGGAAAACATCGGCATTCTCGAGGAGCTCCCGGCAGGAGTACTGTGAAAGTCTTAAGGTCAACAAATAATGGCGTATCGCTTCTGGTGAACTAGGCAGAGTAAGCTTGTAGATGTGACTGTGGTAAAATGGGGAGCAAGTGGCAGGAGTAACTATGACTCTCTTAGGGTTGCCAAATGACTCGTCAAAAGGCGAATTACATCGGCAAACCCGAGGAGCTCCCGGCAGGAGTACTGTGAAAGTCTCAAGGCCGACAAATAATGACGTACCGCTTCAGGTGAACTGGGCCAGAGGAAGCTTGAAAATGTGGCTGTTTTTAACAGCGAGCATGTAGCAGGTGTAACAATGACTCTCTTAAGGTAGAAAAATGCCTCGTCAACAGGCGAAAAACATCGGCATTCTCGAGGAGCTCCCGGCAGGAGTACTGTGAAAGTATTAAGGTCAACAAATAATGGTGTATCGCTTCTGGTTAACTGGCCAGAGCAAGCTTGTAGATGCGACTGTGGTTAAACGAGGAGCAAGTGGCAGGAGTAACTATGACTCTCTTAAGGTAGCCAAATGCCTCGTCAACAGGCGAATTCCAACGGCAAACTCTAGGAGTTCCCGGCAGGAGTACTGTGAAAGTCTTAAGGTCAGCAAATAATGGTGTATCGCTTCTGGTGAACTGGCCAGAGTAAGTTTGTAGATGTGACTGTGGTTTAACGAGGAGCAAGTGGCAGGAGTACGTATGACTCTCTTAAGGTAGCTAAATGCCTCGTCAACAGGCGAAAAACATCGGCATTCTCGAGGAGCTCCCGGCAGGAGTACTGTGAAAGTCTTAAGGTCAACAAATAATGGTGTATCGCTTCTGGTTAACTGGCCAGAGGAAGCTTGTACATGTGACTATTGTGAAACGGGGAGAAACTGGCAGGACTAACTATAACTCTCTTAAGGTAGCCAAATGCCTCGTCAACAGGCGAATTCCAACGGCAAACTCGAGGAGCTCCCGGCAGGAGTACTGTGAAAGTCTCAAGGCCGACAAATAATGACGTACCGCTTCAGGTGAACTGGGCCAGAGGAAGCTTGAAAATGTGGCTGTGGTTAACAGCGAGCATTTGGCAGGTGTAACAATGACTCTCTTAAGGTAGAAAAATGCCTCGTCAACAGGCGAAAAACATCGGCATTCTCGAGGAGCTCCCGGCAGGAGTACTGTGAAAGTGTTAAGGTCAACAAATAATGGTGTATCGCTTCTGGTTAACTGGCCAGAGCAAGCTTGTAGATGCGACTGTGGTTAAACGAGGAGCAAGTGGCAGGAGTAACTATGACTCTCTTAAGGTAGCCAAATGCCTCGTCAACAGGCGAATTCCAACGGCAAACTCTAGGAGTTCCCGGCAGGAGTACTGTGAAAGTCTTAAGGTCAGCAAATAATGGTGTATCGCTTCTGGTGAACTGGCCAGAGTAAGTTTGTAGATGTGACTGTGGTTTAACGAGGAGCAAGTGGCAGGAGTACGTATGACTCTCTTAAGGTAGCTAAATGCCTCGTCAACAGGCGAAAAACATCGGCATTCTCGAGGAGCTCCCGGCAGGAGTACTGTGAAAGTCTTAAGGTCAACAAATAATGGTGTATCGCTTCTGGTTAACTGGCCAGAGCAAGCTTGTAGATGTGACTATGGTTAAACGGGGAGAAGCTGGCAGGATTAACTATGACTCTCTTAAGGTAGCCAAATGCCTCGTAAACAGGCGAATCCCAACGGCAAACTCGAGGAGCTCCTGGCAGGAGTACTGTGAAAGTCTTAAGGTCAACAAATAATGGCGTATCGCTTCTGGTGAACTAGCCAGAGTAAGCTTGTAGATGTGACTGTGGTAAAATGGGGAGCAAGTGGCAGGAGTAACTATGACTCTCTTAGGGTTGCCAAATGACTCGTCAAAAGGCGAATTACATCGGCAAACCCGAGGAGCTCCCGGAAGGAGTACTGTGAAAGTCTTAAGGTCAACAAATAATGGCGTATCGCTTCTGGTGAACTGGCCAGAGTAAGTTTGTAGATGTGACTGTGGATTAACGAGGAGCAAGTGGCAGGAGTACGTATGACTCCCTTAAGGTAGCTAAATGCCTCGTCAACAGGCGAAAAACATCGGCATTCACGAGGAGCTCCCGGCAGGAGTACTGTGAAAGTCTTAAGGTCAACAAATAATGGTGTATCGCTTCTGGTTAACTGGCCAGAGCAAGCTTGTACATGTGACTATTGTGAAACGGGGAGAAACTGGCAGGACTAACTATAACTCTCTTAAGGTAGCCAAATGCCTCGTCAACAGGCGAATTCCAACGGCAAACTCGAGGAGCTCCCGGCAGGAGTACTGTGAAAGTCTCAAGGCCGACAAATAATGACGTACCGCTTCAGGTGAACTGGGCCAGAGGAAGCTTGAAAATGTGGCTGTGGTTAACAGCGAGCATTTGGCAGGTGTAACAATGACTCTCTTAAGGTAGAAAAATGCCTCGTCAACAGGCGAAAAACATCGGCATTCTCGAGGGGCTCCCGGCAGGAGTACTGTGAAAGTATTACGGTCAACAAATAATGGTGTATCGCTTCTGGTTAACTGGCCAGAGCAAGCTTGTAGATGCGACTGTGGTTAAACGAGGAGCAAGTGGCAGGAGTAACTATGACTCTCTTAAGGTAGCCAAATGCCTCGTCAACAGGCGAATTCCAACGGCAAACTCTAGGAGTTCCCGGCAGGAGTACTGTGAAAGTCTTAAGGTCAGCAAATAATGGTGTATCGCTTCTGGTGAACTGGCCAGAGTAAGTTTGTAGATGTGACTGTGGTTTAACGAGGAGCAAGTGGCAGGAGTACGTATGACTCTCTTAAGGAAGCCAAATGCCTCGTCCACAGGCGAAAAACATCGGCATTCTCGAGGAGCTCCCGGCAGGAGTACTGTGAAAGTCTTAAGGTCAACAAATAATGGTGTATCGCTTCTGGTTAACTGGCCAGAGCAAGCTTGTACATGTGACTATTGTGAAACGGGGAGAAACTGGCAGGACTAACTATAACTCTCTTAAGGTAGCCAAATGCCTTGTCAACTGGCGAATTCCAACGGCAAACTCGAGGAGCTCCCGGCAGGAGTACTGTGAAAGTCTCAAGGCCGACAAATAATGACGTACCGCTTCAGGTGAACTGGGCCAGAGGAAGCTTGAAAATGTGGCTGTGGTTAACAGCGAGCATTTGGCAGGTGTAACAATGACTCTCTTAAGGTAGAAAAATGCCTCGTCAACAGGCGGAAAACATCGGCATTCTCGAGGAGCTCCCGGCAGGAGTACTGTGAAAGTCTTAAGGTCAACAAATAATGGCGTATCGCTTCTGGTGAACTAGGCAGAGTAAGCTTGTAGATGTGACTGTGGTAAAATGGGGAGCAAGTGGCAGGAGTAACTATGACTCTCTTAGGGTTGCCAAATGACTCGTCAAAAGGCGAATTACATCGGCAAACCCGAGGAGCTCCCGGCAGGAGTACTGTGAAAGTCTCAAAGCCGACAAATAATGACGTACCGCTTCAGGTGAACTGGGCCAGAGGAAGCTTGAAAATGTGGCTGTTTTTAACAGCGAGCATGTAGCAGGTGTAACAATGACTCTCTTAAGGTAGAAAAATGCCTCGTCAACAGGCGAAAAACATCGGCATTCTCGAGGAGCTCCCGGCAGGAGTACTGTGAAAGTATTAAGGTCAACAAATAATGGTGTATCGCTTCTGGTTAACTGGCCAGAGCAAGCTTGTAGATGCGACTGTGGTTAAACGAGGAGCAAGTGGCAGGAGTAACTATGACTCTCTTAAGGTAGCCAAATGCCTCGTCAACAGGCGAATTCCAACGGCAAACTCTAGGAGTTCCCGGCAGGAGTACTGTGAAAGTCTTAAGGTCAGCAAATAATGGTGTATCGCTTCTGGTGAACTGGCCAGAGTAAGTTTGTAGATGTGACTGTGGTTTAACGAGGAGCAAGTGGCAGGAGTACGTATGACTCTCTTAAGGTAGCTAAATGCCTCGTCAACAGGCGAAAAACATCGGCATTCTCGAGGAGCTCCCGGCAGGAGTACTGTGAAAGTCTTAAGGTCAACAAATAATGGTGTATCGCTTCTGGTTAACTGGCCAGAGGAAGCTTGTACATGTGACTATTGTGAAACGGGGAGAAACTGGCAGGACTAACTATAACTCTCTTAAGGTAGCCAAATGCCTCGTCAACAGGCGAATTCCAACGGCAAACTCGAGGAGCTCCCGGCAGGAGTACTGTGAAAGTCTCAAGGCCGACAAATAATGACGTACCGCTTCAGGTGAACTGGGCCAGAGGAAGCTTGAAAATGTGGCTGTGGTTAACAGCGAGCATTTGGCAGGTGTAACAATGACTCTCTTAAGGTAGAAAAATGCCTCGTCAACAGGCGAAAAACATCGGCATTCTCGAGGAGCTCCCGGCAGGAGTACTGTGAAAGTGTTAAGGTCAACAAATAATGGTGTATCGCTTCTGGTTAACTGGCCAGAGCAAGCTTGTAGATGCGACTGTGGTCAAACGAGGAGCAAGTGGCAGGAGTAACTATGACTCTCTTAAGGTATCCAAATGCCTCGTCAACAGGCGAATTCCAACGGCAAACTCTAGGAGTTCCCGGCAGGAGTACTGTGAAAGTCTTAAGGTCAGCAAATAATGGTGTATCGCTTCTGGTGAACTGGCCAGAGTAAGTTTGTAGATGTGACTGTGGTTTAACGAGGAGCAAGTGGCAGGAGTACGTATGACTCTCTTAAGGTAGCCAAATGCCTCGTCAACAGGCGAAAAACATCGGCATTCTCGAGGAGCTCCCGGCAGTAGTACTGTGAAAGTCTCAAGGCCGACAAATAATGACGTACCGCTTCAGGTGAACTGGGCCAGAGGAAGCTTGAAAATGTGGCTGTGGTTAACAGCGAGCATTTGGCAGGTGTAACAATGACTCTCTTAAGGTAGAAAAATGCCTCGTCAACAGGCGAAAAACATCGGCATTCTCGAGGAGCTCCCGGCAGGAGTACTGTGAAAGTATTAAGGTCAACTAATAATGGTGTATCGCTTCTGGTTAACTGGCCAGAGCAAGCTTGTAGATGTGACTATGGTGAAACGGGGAGAAACTGGCAGGAGTAACTATGACTCTCTTAAGGTAGCCAAATGCCTCGTAAACAGGCGAATCCCAACGGCAAACTCGAGGAGCTCCTGGCAGGAGTACTGTGAAAGTCTTAAGGTCAACAAATAATGGCGTATCGCCTCTGGTGAACAGAGTAAGCTTGTAGATGTGACTGTGGTAAAATGGGGAGCATGTGGAAGGAGTAACTATGACTCTCTTAGGGTTGCCAAATGACTCGTCAAAAGGCGCATTACATCGGCAAACCCGAGGAGCTCCCGGAAGGAGTACTGTGAAAGCCTTAAGGTCAACAAATAATGGCGTATCGCTCCTGGTGTACTGGCCAGAGTAAGCTTGTAGATGTGACTGTGTGAAACGGGGTGCAACTGGCAGGAGTAACTATGACTCTCTTAAGGAACCCAAATGCCTCGTCAACATGCGAAATACATCTGCAAACTCGAGGAGCTCCCAGCAGTAGTACTGTGAAACACTTTATGTCGACAGATAATGGCGTATCGCTTGTGGTGAAGGCCAGAGGAAGCTTGAAAATGTGGCTGTGGTTAACAGCGAGCATTTGGCAGGTGTAACAATGACTCTCTTAAGGTAGAAAAATGCCTCGTCAACAGGCGAAAAACATCGGCATTCTCGAGGAGCTCTCGGCAGGAGTACTGTGAAAGTATTACGGTCAACAAATAATGGTGTATCGCTTCTGGTTAACTGGCCAGAGCAAGCTTGTACATGTGACTATTGTGAAACGGGGACAAACTGGCAGGACTAACTATAACTCTCTTAAGGTAGCCAAATGCCTCGTCAACAGGCGAATTCCAACGGCAAACTCGAGGAGCTCCCGGCAGGAGTACTGTGAAAGTCTCAAGGCCGACAAATAATGACGTACCGCTTCAGGTGAACTGGGCCAGAGGAAGCTTGAAAATGTGGCTGTGGTTAACAGCGAGCATTTGGCAGGTGTAACAATGACTCTCTTAAGGTAGAAAAATGCCTCGTCAACAGGCGGAAAACATCGGCATTCTCGAGGAGCTCCCGGCAGGAGTACTGTGAAAGTCTTAAGGTCAACAAATAATGGCGTATCGCTTCTGGTGAACTAGGCAGAGTAAGCTTGTAGATGTGACTGTGGTAAAATGGGGAGCAAGTGGCAGGAGTAACTATGACTCTCTTAGGGTTGCCAAATGACTCGTCAAAAGGCGAATTACATCGGCAAACCCGAGGAGCTCCCGGCAGGAGTACTGTGAAAGTCTCAAGGCCGACAAATAATGACGTACCGCTTCAGGTGAACTGGGCCAGAGGAAGCTTGAAAATGTGGCTGTTTTTAACAGCGAGCATGTAGCAGGTGTAACAATGACTCTCTTAAGGTAGAAAAATGCCTCGTCAACAGGCGAAAAACATCGGCATTCTCGAGGGGCTCCCGGCAGGAGTACTTTGAAAGTATTAAGGTCAACAAATAATGGTGTATCGCTTCTGGTTAACTGGCCAGAGCAAGCTTGTAGATGCGACTGTGGTTAAACGAGGAGCAAGTGGCAGGAGTAACTATGACTCTCTTAAGGTAGCCAAATGCCTCGTCAACAGGCGAATTCCAACGGCAAACTCTAGGAGTTCCCGGCAGGAGTACTGTGAAAGTCTTAAGGTCAGCAAATAATGGTGTATCGCTTCTGGTGAACTGGCCAGAGTAAGTTTGTAGATGTGACTGTGGTTTAACGAGGAGCAAGTGGCAGGAGTACGTATGACTCTCTTAAGGTAGCTAAATGCCTCGTCAACAGGCGAAAAACATCGGCATTCTCGAGGAGCTCCCGGCAGGAGTACTGTGAAAGTCTTAAGGTCAACAAATAATGGTGTATCGCTTCTGGTTAACTGGCCAGAGCAAGCTTGTAGATGTGACTATGGTGAAACGGGGAGAAGCTGGCAGGATTAACTATGACTCTCTTAAGGTAGCCAAATGCCTCGTAAACAGGCGAATCCCAACGGCAAACTCGAGGAGCTCCTGGCAAGAGTACTGTGAAAGTCTTAAGGTCAACAAATAATGGCGTATCGCTTCTGGTTAACTGGCCAGAGCAAGCTTGTACATGTGACTATTGTGAAACGGGGAGAAACTGGCAGGACTAACTATAACTCTCTTAAGGTAGCCAAATGCCTCGTCAACAGGCGAATTCCAACGGCAAACTCGAGGAGCTCCCGGCAAGAGTACTGTGAAAGTCTCAAAGCCGACAAATAATGACGTACCGCTTCAGGTGAACTGGGCCAGAGGAAGCTTGAAAATGTGGCTGTGGTTAACAGCGAGCATTTGGCAGGTGTAACAATGACTCTCTTAAGGTAGAAAAATGCCTCGTCAACAGGCGAAAAACATCGGCATTCTCGAGGGGCTCCCGGCAGGAGTACTGTGAAAGTATTACGGGCTACAAATAATGGTGTATCGCTTCTGGTTAACTGGCCAGAGCAAGCTTGTAGATGCGACTGTGGTTAAACGAGGAGCAAGTGGCAGGAGTAACTATGACTCTCTTAAGGTAGCCAAATGCCTCGTCAACAGGCGAATTCCAACGGCAAACTCTAGGAGTTCCCGGCAGGAGTACTGTGAAAGTCTTAAGGTCAGCAAATAATGGTGTATCGCTTCTGGTGAACTGGCCAGAGTAAGTTTGTAGATGTGACTGTGGTTTAACGAGGAGCAAGTGGCAGGAGTACGTATGACTCTCTTAAGGTAGCCAAATGCCTCGTCAACAGGCGAAAAACATCGGCATTCTCGAGGAGCTCCCGGCAGGAGTACTGTGAAAGTCTTAAGGTCAACAAATAATGGTGTATCGCTTCTGGTTAACTGGCCAGAGGAAGCTTGTACATGTGACTATTGTGAAACGGGGAGAAACTGGCAGGACTAACTATAACTCTCTTAAGGTAGCCAAATGCCTCGTCAACAGGCGAATTCCAACGGCAAACTCGAGGAGCTCCCGGCAGGAGTACTGTGAAAGTCTCAAGGCCGACAAATAATGACGTACCGCTTCAGGTGAACTGGGCCAGAGGAAGCTTGAAAATGTGGCTGTGGTTAACAGCGAGCATTTGGCAGGTGTAACAATGACTCTCTTAAGGTAGAAAAATGCCTCGTCAACAGGCGAAAAACATCGGCATTCTCGAGGAGCTCCCGGCAGGAGTACTGTGAAAGTCTCAAGGCCGACAAATAATTACGTACCGCTTCAGGTGAACTGGGCCAGAGGAAGCTTGAAAATGTGGCTGTGGTTAACAGCGAGCATTTGGCAGGTGTAACAATGACTCTCTTAAGGTAGAAAAATGCCTCGTCAACAGGCGAAAAACATCGGCATTCTAGAGGAGCTCCCGGCAGGAGTACTGTGAAAGTATTAAGGTCAACTAATAATGGTGTATCGCTTCTGGTTAACTGGCCAGAGCAAGCTTGTAGATGTGACTATGGTGAAACGGGGAGAAACTGGCAGGAGTAACTATGACTCTCTTAAGGTAGCCAAATGCCTCGTAAACAGGCGAATCCCATCGGCAAACTCGAGGAGCTCCTGGCAGGAGTACTGTGAAAGTCTTAAGGTCAACAAATAATGGCGTATCGCCTCTGGTGAACAGAGTAAGCTTGTAGATGTGACTGTGGTAAAATGGGGAGCATGTGGAAGGAGTAACTATGACTCTCTTAAGGTTGCCAAATGACTCGTCAAAAGGCGCATTACATCGGCAAACCCGAGGAGCTCCCGGAAGGAGTACTGTGAAAGCCTTAAGGTCAACAAATAATGGCGTATCGCTCCTGGTGTACTGGCCAGAGTAAGCTTGTAGATGTGACTGTGTGAAACGGGGTGCAACTGGCAGGAGTAACTATGACTCTCTTAAGGAACCCAAATGCCTCGTCAACATGCGAAATACATCTGCAAACTCGAGGAGCTCCCAGCAGTAGTACTGTGAAACACTTTATGTCGACAGATAATGGCGTATCGCTTGTGGTGAACTGGGCCAGAGGAAGCTTGAAAATGTGGCTGTGGTTAACAGCGAGCATTTGGCAGGTGTAACAATGACTCTCTTAAGGTAGAAAAATGCCTCGTCAACAGGCGAAAAACATCGGCATTCTCGAGGAGCTCTCGGCAGGAGTACTGTGAAAGTATTACGGTCAACAAATAATGGTGTATCGCTTCTGGTTAACTGGCCAGAGCAAGCTTGTACATGTGACTATTGTGAAACGGGGACAAACTGGCAGGACTAACTATAACTCTCTTAAGGTAGCCAAATGCCTCGTCAACAGGCGAATTCCAACGGCAAACTCGAGGAGCTCCCGGCAGGAGTACTGTGAAAGTCTCAAGGCCGACAAATAATGACGTACCGCTTCAGGTGAACTGGGCCAGAGGAAGCTTGAAAATGTGGCTGTGGTTAACAGCGAGCATTTGGCAGGTGTAACAATGACTCTCTTAAGGTAGAAAAATGCCTCGTCAACAGGCGAAAAACATCGGCATTCTCGAGGAGCTCCCGGCAGGAGTACTGTGAAAGTATTAAGGTCAACAAATAATGGTTTATCGCTTCTGGTTAACTGGCCAGAGCAAGCTTGTAGATGTGACTATGGTGAAACGGGGAGAAACTTGGAGGATTAACTATGACTCTCTTAAGGTAGCCAAATGCCTCGTAAACAGGCGAATCCCAACGGCAAACTCGAGGAGCTCCTGGCAGGAGTACTGTGAAAGTCTTAAGGTCAACAAATAATGGCGTATCGCTTCTGGTGAACTAGCCAGAGTAAGCTTGTAGATGTGACTGTGGATTAACGAGGAGCAAGTGGCAGGAGTACGTATGACTCTCTTAAGGAAGCCAAATGCCTCGTCAACAGGCGAAAAACATCGGCATTCTCGAGGAGCTCCCGGCAGGAGTACTGTGAAAGTATTACGGTCAACAAATAATGGTGTATCGCTTCTGGTTAACTGGCCAGAGCAAGCTTGTAGATGCGACTGTGGTTAAACGAGGAGCAAGTGGCAGGAGTAACTATGACTCTCTAAAGGTAGCCAAATGCCTCGTCAACAGGCGAATTCCAACGGCAAACTCTAGGAGTTCCCGGCAGGAGTACTGTGAAAGTCTCAAGGCCGACAAATAATGACGTACCGCTTCAGGTGAACTGGGCCAGAGGAAGCTTGTACATGTGACTGTGGTAAAATGGGGAGCAAGTGGCAGGAGTAACTATGACTCTCTTAGGGTTGCCAAATGACTCGTCAAAAGGCGAATTACATCGGCAAACCCGAGGAGCTCCCGGAAGGAGTACTGTGAAAGTCTTAAGGTCAACAAATAATGGCGTATCGCTTCTGGTGAACTAGCCAGAGTAAGCTTGTATATGTGACTGTGGTAAAATGGGGAGCAAGTGGCAGGAGTAACTATGACTCTCTTAGGGTTGCCAAATGACTCGTCAAAAGGCGAATTACATCGGCAAACCGGAGGAGCTCCCGGCAGGAGTACTGTGAAAGTCTCAAGGCCGACAAATAATGACGTACCGCTTCAGGTGAACTGGGCCAGAGGAAGCTTGTAGATGTGACTGTGGTAAAATGGGGAGCAAGTGGCAGGAGTAACTATGACTCTCTTAGGGTTGCCAAATGACTCGTCAAAAGGCGAATTACATCGGCAAACCCGAGGAGCTCCCGGAAGGAGTACTGTGAAAGTCTTAAGGTCAACAATTAATGGCGTATCGCTTCTGGTGAACTAGCCAGAGTAAGCTTGTATATGTGACTGTGGTAAAATGGGGAGCAAGTGGCAGGAGTAACTATGACTCTCTTAGGGTTGCCAAATGACTCGTCAAAAGGCGAATTACATAGGCAAACCCGAGGAGCTCCCGGCAGGAGTACTGTGAAAGTCTCAAGGCCGACAAATAATGACGTACCGCTTCAGGTGAACTGGGCCAGAGGAAGCTTGAAAATGTGGCTGTTTTTAACAGCGAGCATTTAGCAGGTGTAACAATGACTCTCTTAAGGTAGAAAAATGACTCGTCAACAGGCGAAAAACATCGGCACTCTCGAGGAGCTCCCGGCAGGAGTACTGTGAAAGTATTAAGGTCAACAAATAATGGTGTATCGCTTCTGGTTAACTGGCCAGAGCAAGCTTGTAGATGCGACTGTGGTTAAACGAGGAGCAAGTGGCAGGAGTAACTATGACTCTCTTAAGGTAGCCAAATGCCTCGTCAACAGGCGAATTCCAACGGCAAACTCTAGGAGTTCCCGGCAGGAGTACTGTGAAAGTCTTAAGGTCAGCAAATAATGGTGTATCGCTTCTGGTGAACTGGCCAGAGTAAGTTTGTAGATGTGACTGTGGTTTAACGAGGAGCAAGTGGCAGGAGTACGTATGACTCTCTTAAGGTAGCCAAATGCCTCGTCAACAGGCGAAAAACATCGGCATTCTCGAGGAGCTCCCGGCAGGAGTACTGTGAAAGTCTTAAGGTCAACAAATAATGGTGTATCGCTTCTGGTTAACTGGCCAGAGCAAGCTTGTACATGTGACTATTGTGAAACGGGGAGAAACTGGCAGTACTAACTATAAATCTCTTAAGGTAGCCAATTGCCTCGTCAACAGGCGAATTCCAACGGCAAATTCTAGGAGTTCCCGGCAGGAGTACTGTGAAAGTCTTAAGGTCAGCAAATAATGGTGTATCGCTTCTGGTGAACTGGCCAGAGTAAGTTTGTAGATGTGACTGTGGTTTAACGAGGAGCAAGTGGCAGGAGTACGTATGACTCTCTTAAGGTAGCCAAATGCCTCGTCAACAGGCGAAAAACATCGGCATTCTCGAGGAGCTCCCGGCAGGAGTACTGTGAAAGTATTAAGGTCAACTAATAATGGTGTATCGCTTCTGGTTAACTGGCCAGAGCAAGCTTGTAGATGTGACTATGGTGAAACGGGGAGAAACTGGCAGGAGTAACTATGACTCTCTTAAGGTAGCCAAATGCCTCGTAAACAGGCGAATCCCAACGGCAAACTCGAGGAGCTCCTGGCAGGAGTACTGTGAAAGTCTTAAGGTCAACAAATAATGGCGTATCGCCTCTGGTGAACAGAGTAAGCTTGTAGATGTGACTGTGGTAAAATGGGGAGCATGTGGCAGGAGTAACTATGACTCTCTTAGGGTTGCCAAATGACTCGTCAAAAGGCGCATTACATCGGCAAACCCGAGGAGCTCCCGGAAGGAGTACTGTGAAAGCCTTAAGGTCAACAAATAATGGCGTATCGCTCCTGGTGTACTGGCCAGAGTAAGCTTGTAGATGTGACTGTGTGAAACGGGGTGCAACTGGCAGGAGTAACTATGACTCTCTTAAGGAACCCAAATGCCTCGTCAACATACGAAATACATCTGCAAACTCGAGGAGCTCCCAGCAGTAGTACTGTGAAACACTTTATGTCGACAGATAATGGCGTATCGCTTGTGGTGAACTGGGCCAGAGGAAGCTTGAAAATGTGGCTGTGGTTAACAGCGAGCATTTGGCAGGTGTAACAATGACTCTCTTAAGGTAGAAAAATGCCTCGTCAACAGGCGAAAAACATCGGCATTCTCGAGGAGCTCCCGGCAGGAGTACTTTGAAAGTCTTAAGGTCAACAAATAATGGTATATCGCTTCTGGTTAACTGGCCAGAGCAAGCTTGTACATGTGACTATTGTGAAACGGGGACAAACTGGCAGGACTAACTATAACTCTCTTAAGGTAGCCAAATGCCTCGTCAACAGGCGAATTCCAACGGCAAACTCGAGGAGCTCCCGGCAGGAGTACTGTGAAAGTCTCAAGGCCGACAAATAATGACGTACCGCTTCAGGTGAACTGGGCCAGAGGAAGCTTGAAAATGTGGCTGTGGTTAACAGCGAGCATTTGGCAGGTGTAACAATGACTCTCTTAAGGTAGAAAAATGCCTCGTCAACAGGCGAAAAACATCGGCATTCTCGAGGAGCTCCCGGCAGGAGTACTGTGAAAGTATTAAGGTCAACAAATAATGGTTTATCGCTTCTGGTTAACTGGCCAGAGCAAGCTTGTAGATGTGACTATGGTGAAACGGGGAGAAACTGGCAGGATTAACTGTGACTCTCTTAAGGTAGCCAAATGCCTCGTAAACAGGCGAATCCCAACGGCAAACTCGAGGAGCTCCTGGCAGGAGTACTGTGAAAGTCTTAAGGTCAACAAATAATGGCGTATCGCTTCTGGTGAACTAGCCAGAGTAAGCTTGTAGATGTGACTGTGGTAAAATGGGGAGCAAGTGGCAGGAGTAACTATGACTCTCTTAGGGTTGCCAAATGACTCGTCAAAAGGCGAATTACATCGGCAAACCCGAGGAGCTCCCGGAAGGAGTACTGTGAAAGTCTTAAGGTCAACAAATAATGGCGTATCGCTTCTGGTGAACTGGCCAGAGTAAGTTTGTAGATGTGACTGTGGATTAACGAGGAGCAAGTGGCAGGAGTACGTATGACTCTCTTAAGGTAGCCAAATGCCTCGTCAACAGGCGAAAAACATCGGCATTCTCGAGGAGCTCCCGGCAGGAGTACTGTGAAAGTCTTAAGGTCAACAAATAATGGTGTATCGCTTCTGGTTAACTGGCCAGAGCAAGCTTGTACATGTGACTATTGTGAAACGGAGAGAAACTGGCAGGACTAACTATAACTCTCTTAAGGTAGCCAAATGCCTCGTCAACAGGCGAATTCCAACGGCAAACTCGAGGAGCTCCCGGCAGGAGTACTGTGAAAGTCTCAAGGCCGACAAATAATGACGTACCGCTTCAGAAGAACTGGGCCAGAGGAAGCTTGAAAATGTGGCTGTGGTTAACAGCGAGCATTTGGCAGGTGTAACAATGACTCTCTTAAGGTAGAAAAATGCCTCGTCAACAGGCGAAAAACATCGGCATTCTCGAGGAGCTCCCGGCAGGAGTACTGTGAAAGTATTACGGTCAACAAATAATGGTGTATCGCTTCTGGTTAACTGGCCAGAGCAAGCTTGTAGATGCGACTGTGGTTAAACGAGGAGCAAGTGGCAGGAGTAACTATGACTCTCTTAAGGTAGCCAAATGCCTCGTCAACAGGCGAATTCCAACGGTAAACTCTGGAGTTCCCGGCAGGAGTACTGTGAAAGTCTTAAGGTCAGCAAATAATGGTGTATCGCTTCTGGTGAACTGGCCAGAGTAAGTTTGTAGATGTGACTGTGGTTTAACGAGGAGCAAGTGGCAGGAGTACGTATGACTCTCTTAAGGTAGCCAAATGCCTCGTCAACAGGCGAAAAACATCGGCATTCTCGAGGAGCTCCCGGCAGGAGTACTGTGAAAGTCTTAAGGTCAACAAATAATGGTGTATGGCTTCTGGTTAACTGGCCAGAGCAAGCTTGAACATGTGACTATTGTGAAACGGGGACAAACTGGCAGGGCTAACTATAACTCTCTTAAGGTATCCAAATGCCTCGTCAACAGGCGAATTCCAACGGCAAACTCGAGGAGCTCCCGGCAGGAGTACTGTGAAAGTCTCAAGGCCGACAAATAATGACGTACCGCTTCAGGTGAACTGGGCACGAGGAAGCTTGAAAATGTGGCTGTGGTTAACAGCGAGCATTTGGCAGGTGTAACAATGACTCTCTTAAGGTAGAAAAATGCCTCGTCAACAGGCGAAAAACATCGGCATTCTCGAGGAGCTCCCCGCAGGAGTACTGTGAAAGTATTAAGGTCAACAAATAATGGTGTATCGCTTCTGGTTAACTGGCCAGAGCAAGCTTGTAGATGTGACTATGGTGAAACGGGGAGAAACTGGCAGGATTAACTATGACTCTCTTAAGGTAGCCAAATGCCTCGTAAACAGGCGAATCCCAACGGCAAACTCGAGGAGCTCCTGGCAGGAGTACTGTGAAAGTCTTAAGGTCAACAAATAATGGCGTATCGCTTCTGGTGAACTAGCCAGAGTAAGCTTGTGGATGTGACTGTGGTAAAATGGGGAGCAAGTGGCAGGAGTAACTATGACTCTCTTAGGGTTGCCAAATGACTCGTCAAAAGGCGAATTACATCGGCAAACCCGAGGAGCTCCCGGAAGGAGTACTGTGAAAGTCTTAAGGTCAACAAATAATGGCGTATCGCTTCTGGTGAACTGGCCAGAGTAAGTTTGTAGATGTGACTGTGGATTAACGAGGAGCAAGTGGCAGGAGTACGTATGACTCTCTTAAGGTAGCCAAATGCCTCGTCAACAGGCGAAAAACATCGGCATTCTCGAGGAGCTCCCGGCAGGAGTACTGTGAAAGTCTTAAGGTCAACAAATAATGGTGTATCGCTTCTGGTTAACTGGCCAGAGCAAGCTTGTAGATGCGACTGTGGTTAAACGAGGAGCAAGTGGCAGGAGTAACTATGACTCTCTTAAGGTAGCCAAATGCCTCGTCAACAGGCGAATTCCAACGGCAAACTCTAGGAGTTCCCGGCAGGAGTACTGTGAAAGTCTTAAGGTCAGCAAATAATGGTGTATCGCTTCTGGTGAACTGGCCAGAGTAAGTTTGTAGATGTGACTGTGGTTTAACGAGGAGCAAGTGGCAGGAGTACGTATGACTCTCTTAAGGTAGCCAAATGCCTCGTCAACAGGCGAAAAACATCGGCATTCTCGAGGAGCTCCCGGCAGGAGTACTGTGAAAGTCTTAAGGTCAACAAATAATGGTGTATCGCTTCTGGTTAACTGGCCAGAGCAAGCTTGTACATGTGACTATTGTGAAACGGGGAGAAACTGGCAGTACTAACTATAAATCTCTTAAGGTAGCCAATTGCCTCGTCAACAGGCGAATTCCAACGGCAAACTCGAGGAGCTCCCGGCAGGAGTACTGTGAAAGTCTCAAGGCCGACAAATTATGACGTACCGCTTCAGGTGAACTGGGCCAGAGGAAGCTTGAAAATGTGGCTGTGGTTAACAGCGAGCATTTGGCAGGTGTAACAATGACTCTCTTAAGGTAGAAAAATGCCTCGTCAACAGGCGAAAAACATCGGCATTCTCGAGGAGCTCCCGGCAGGAGTACTGTGAAAGTATTAAGGTCAACTAATAATGGTGTATCGCTTCTGGTTAACTGGCCAGAGCAAGCTTGTAGATGTGACTATGGTGAAACGGGGAGAAACTGGCAGGAGTAACTATGACTCTCTTAAGGTAGCCAAATGCCTCGTAAACAGGCGAATCCCAACGGCAAACTCGAGGAGCTCCTGGCAGGAGTACTGTGAAAGTCTTAAGGTCAACAAATAATGGCGTATCGCCTCTGGTGAACAGAGTAAGCTTGTAGATGTGACTGTGGTAAAATGGGGAGCATGTGGCAGGAGTAACTATGACTCTCTTAGGGTTGCCAAATGACTCGTCAAAAGGCGCATTACATCGGCAAACCCGAGGAGCTCCCGGAAGGAGTACTGTGAAAGCCTTAAGGTCAACAAATAATGGCGTATCGCTCCTGGTGTACTGGCCAGAGTAAGCTTGTAGATGTGACTGTGTGAAACGGGGTGCAACTGGCAGGAGTAACTATGACTCTCTTAAGGAACCCAAATGCCTCGTCAACATGCGAAATACATCTGCAAACTCGAGGAGCTCCCAGCAGTAGTACTGTGAAACACTTTATGTCGACAGATAATGGCGTATCGCTTGTGGTGAACTGGGCCAGAGGAAGCTTGAAAATGTGGCTGTGGTTAACAGCGAGCATTTGGCAGGTGTAACAATGACTCTCTTAAGGTAGAAAAATGCCTCGTCAACAGGCGAAAAACATCGGCATTCTCGAGGAGCTCCCGGCAGGAGTACTGTGAAAGTCTTAAGGTCAACAAATAATGGTGTATCGCTTCTGGTTAACTGGCCAGAGCAAGCTTGTACATGTGACTATTGTGAAACGGAGAGGAACTGGCAGGACTAACTATAACTCTCTTAAGGTAGCCAAATGCCTCGTCAACAGGCGAATTCCAACGGCAAACTCGAGGAGCTCCCGGCAGGAGTACTGTGAAAGTCTCAAGGCCGACAAATAATGACGTACCGCTTCAGGTGAACTGGGCCAGAGGAAGCTTGAAAATGTGGCTGTGGTTAACAGCGAGCATTTGGCAGGTGTAACAATGACTCTCTTAAGGTAGAAAAATGCCTCGTCAACAGGCGAAAAACATCGGCATTCTCGAGGAGCTCCCGGCAGGAGTACTGTGAAAGTATTACGGTCAACAAATAATGGTGTATCGGTTCTGGTTAACTGGCCAGAGCAAGCTTGTAGATGCGACTGTGGTTAAACGAGGAGCAAGTGGCAGGAGTAACTATGACTCTCTTAAGGTAGCCAAATGCCTCGTCAACAGGCGAATTCCAACGGTAAACTCTGGAGTTCCCGGCAGGAGTACTGTGAAAGTCTTAAGGTCAGCAAATAATGGTGTATCGCTTCTGGTGAACTGGCCAGAGTAAGTTTGTAGATGTGACTGTGGTTTAACGAGGAGCAAGTGGCAGGAGTACGTATGACTCTCTTAAGGTAGCCAAATGCCTCGACAACAGGCGAAAAACATCGGCATTCTCGAGGAGCTCCCGGCAGGAGTACTGTGAAAGTCTTAAGGTCAACAAATAATGGTGTATCGCTTCTGGTTAACTGGCCAGAGCAAGCTTGAACATGTGACTATTGTGAAACGGGGACAAACTGGCAGGGCTAACTATAACTCTCTTAAGGTATCCAAATGCCTCGTCAACAGGCGAATTCCAACGGCAAACTCGAGGAGCTCCCGGCAGGAGTACTGTGAAAGTCTCAAGGCCGACAAATAATGACGTACCGCTTCAGGTGAACTGGGCACGAGGAAGCTTGAAAATGTGGCTGTGGTTAACAGCGAGCATTTGGCAGGTGTAACAATGACTCTCTTAAGGTAGAAAAATGCTTCGTCAACAGGCGAAAAACATCGGCATTCTCGAGGAGCTCCCCGCAGGAGTACTGTGAAAGTATTAAGGTCAACAAATAATGGTGTATCGCTTCTGGTTAACTGGCCAGAGCAAGCTTGTAGATGTGACTATGGTGAAACGGGGAGAAACTGGCAGGATTAACTATGACTCTCTTAAGGTAGCCAAATGCCTCGTAAACAGGTGAATCCCAACGGCAAACTCGAGGAGCTCCTGGCAGGAGTACTGTGAAAGTCTTAAGGTCAACAAATAATGGCGTATCGCTTCTGGTGAACTAGCCAGAGTAAGCTTGTGGATGTGACTGTGGTAAAATGGGGAGCAAGTGGCAGGAGTAACTATGACTCTCTTAAGGTTGCCAAATGACTCGTCAAAAGGCGAATTACATCGGCAAACCCGAGGAGCTCCCGGAAGGAGTACTGTGAAAGTCTTAAGGTCAACAAATAATGGCGTATCGCTTCTGGTGAACTGGCCAGAGTAAGTTTGTAGATGTGACTGTGGATTAACGAGGAGCAAGTGGCAGGAGTACGTATGACTCTCTTAAGGTAGCCAAATGCCTCGTCAACAGGCGAAAAACATCGGCATTCTCGAGGAGCTCCCGGCAGGAGTACTGTGAAAGTCTTAAGGTCAACAAATAATGGTGTATCGCTTCTGGTTAACTGGCCAGAGCAAGCTTGTAGATGCGACTGTGGTTAAACGAGGAGCAAGTGGCAGGAGTAACTATGACTCTCTTAAGGTAGCCAAATGCCTCATCAACAGGCGAATTCCAACGGCAAACTCTAGGAGTTCCCGGCAGGAGTACTGTGAAAGTCTTAAGGTCAGCAAATAATGGTGTATCGCTTCTGGTGAACTGGCCAGAGTAAGTTTGTAGATGTGACTGTGGTTTAACGAGGAGCAAGTGGCAGGAGTACGTATGACTCTCTTAAGGTAGCCAAATGCCTCGTCAACAGGCGAAAAACATCGGCATTCTCGAGGAGCTCCCGGCAGGAGTACTGTGAAAGTCTTAAGGTCAACAAATAATGGCGTATCGCTTCTGGTTAACTGGCCAGAGCAAGCTTGTACATGTGACTATTGTGAAACGGGGAGAAACTGGCAGGACTAACTATAACTCTCTTAAGGTAGCCAAATGCCTTGTCAACTGGCGAATTCCAACGGCAAACTCGAGGAGCTCCCGGCAGGAGTACTGTGAAAGTCTCAAGGCCGACAAATAATGACGTACCGCTTCAGGTGAACTGGGCCAGAGGAAGCTTGAAAATGTGGCTGTGGTTAACAGCGAGCATTTGGCAGGTGTAACAATGACTCTCTTAAGGTAGAAAAATGCCTCGTCAACAGGCGAAAAACATCGGCATTCTCGAGGAGCTCCCGGCAGGAGTACTGTGAAAGTATTAAGGTCAACAAATAATGGTGTATCGCTTCTGGTTAACTGGCCAGAGCGAGCTTGTAGATGTGACTATGGTGAAACGGGGAGAAACTGGCAGGATTAACTATGACTCTCTTAAGGTAGCCAAATGCCTCGTAAACAGGCGAATCCCAACGGCAAACTCGAGGAGCTCCTGGCAGGAGTACTGTGAAAGTCTTAAGGTCAACAAATAATGGCGTATCGCTTCTGGTGAACTAGCCAGAGTAAGCTTGTAGATGTGACTGTGTTAAAATGGGGAGCAAGTGGCAGGAGTAACTATGACTCTCTTAGGGTTGCCAAATGACTCGTCAAAAGGCGAATTACATCGGCAAACCCAAGGAGCTCCCGGAAGGAGTACTGTGAAAGTCTTAAGGTCAACAAATAATGGCGTATCGCTTCTGGTGAACTGGCCAGAGTAAGTTTGTAGATGTGACTGTGGATTAACGAGGAGCAAGTGGCAGGAGTACGTATGACTCTCTTAAGGTAGCCAAATGCCTCGTCAACAGGCGAAAAACATCGGCATTCTCGAGGAGCTCCCGGCAGGAGTACTGTGAAAGTCTTAAGGTCAACAAATAATGGTGTATCGCTTCTGGTTAACTGGCCAGAGCAAGCTTGTACATGTGACTATTGTGAAACGGGGAGAAACTGGCAGGACTAACTATAACTCTCTTAAGGTAGCCAAATGCCTCGTCAACAGGCGAATTCCAACGGCAAACTCGAGGAGCTCCCGGCAGGAGTACTGTGAGAGTCTCAAGGCCGACAAATAATGACGTACCGCTTCAGGTGAACTGGGCCAGAGGAAGCTTGAAAATGTGGCTGTGGTTAACAGCGAGCATTTGGCAGGTGTAACAATGACTCTCTTAAGGTTGAAAAATGCCTCGTCAACAGGCGAAAAACATCGGCATTCTCGAGGAGCTCCCGGCAGGAGTACTGTGAAAGTATTAAGGTCAACTAATAATGGTGTATCGCTTCTGGTTAACTGGCCAGAGCAAGCTTGTAGATGTGACTATGGTGAAACGGGGAGAAACTGGCAGGAGTAACTATGACTCTCTTAAGGTAGCCAAATGCCTCGTAAACAGGCTAATCCCAACGGCAAACTCGAGGAGCTCCTGGCAGGAGTACTGTGAAAGTCTTAAGGTCAACAAATAATGGCGTATCGCCTCTGGTGAACAGAGTAAGCTTGTAGATGTGACTGTGGTAAAATGGGGAGCATGTGGCAGGAGTAACTATGACTCTCTTAGGGTTGCCAAATGACTCGTCAAAAGGCGCATTACATCGGCAAACCCGAGGAGCTCCCGGAAGGAGTACTGTGAAAGTCTTAAGGTCAACAAATAATGGCGTATCGCTTCTGGTGAACTGGCCAGAGTAAGTTTGTAGATGTGACTGTGGATTAACGAGGAGCAAGTGGCAGGAGTACGTATGACTCTCTTAAGGTAGCCAAATGCCTCGTCAACAGGCGAAAAACATCGGCATTCTCGAGGAGCTCCCGGCAGGAGTACTGTGAAAGTCTTAAGGTCAACAAATAATGGTGTATCGCTTCTGGTTAACTGGCCAGAGCAAGCTTGTAGATGCGACTGTGGTTAAACGAGGAGCAAGTGGCAGGAGTAACTATGACTCTCTTAAGGTAGCCAAATGCCTCGTCAACAGGCGAATTCCAACGGCAAACTCGAGGAGCTCCCGGCAGGAGTACTGTGAAAGTCTCAAGGCCGACAAATAATGACGTACCGCTTCAGGTGAACTGGGCCAGAGGAAGCTTGAAAATGTGGCTGTGGTTAACAGCGAGCATTTGGCAGGTGTAACAATGACTCTCTTAAGGTAGAAAAATGCCTCGTCAACAGGCGAAAAACATCGGCATTCTCGAGGAGCTCCCGGCAGGAGTACTGTGAAAGTATTACGGTCAACAAATAATGGTGTATCGCTTCTGGTTAACTGGCCAGAGCAAGCTTGTAGATGCGACTGTGGTTAAACGAGGAGCAAGTGGCAGGAGTAACTATGACTCTCTTAAGGTAGCCAAATGCCTCGTCAACAGGCGAATTCCAACGGCAAACTCTGGAGTTCCCGGCAGGAGTACTGTGAAAGTCTTAAGGTCAGCAAATAATGGTGTATCGCTTCTGGTGAACTGGCCAGAGTAAGTTTGTAGATGTGACTGTGGTTTAACGAGGAGCAAGTGGCAGGAGTACGTATGACTCTCTTAAGGTAGCCAAATGCCTCGTCAACAGGCGAAAAACATCGGCATTCTCGAGGAGCTCCCGGCAGGAGTACTGTGAAAGTCTTAAGGTCAACAAATAATGGTGTATCGCTTCTGGTTAACTGGCCAGAGCAAGCTTGAACATGTGACTATTGTGAAACGGGGACAAACTGGCAGGGCTAACTATAACTCTCTTAAGGTAGCCAAATGCCTCGTCAACAGGCGAATTCCAACGGCAAACTCGAGGAGCTCCCGGCAGGAGTACTGTGAAAGTCTCAAGGCCGACAAATAATGACGTACCGCTTCAGGTGAACTGGGCACGAGGAAGCTTGAAAATGTGGCTGTGGTTAACAGCGAGCATTTGGCAGGTGTAACAATGACTCTCTTAAGGTAGAAAAATGCCTCGTCAACAGGCGAAAAACATCGGCATTCTCGAGGAGCTCCCCGCAGGAGTACTGTGAAAGTATTAAGGTCAACAAATAATGGTGTATCGCTTCTGGTTAACTGGCCAGAGCAAGCTTGTAGATGTGACTATGGTGAAACGGGGAGAAACTGGCAGGATTAACTATGACTCTCTTAAGGTAGCCAAATGCCTCGTAAACAGGCGAATCCCAACGGCAAACTCGAGGAGCTCCTGGCAGGAGTACTGTGAAAGTCTTAAGGTCAACAAATAATGGCGTATCGCTTCTGGTGAACTAGCCAGAGTAAGCTTGTGGATGTGACTGTGGTAAAATGGGGAGCAAGTGGCAGGAGTAACTATGACTCTCTTAGGGTTGCCAAATGACTCGTCAAAAGGCGAATTACATCGGCAAACCCGAGGAGCTCCCGGAAGGAGTACTGTGAAAGTCTTAAGGTCAACAAATAATGGCGTATCGCTTCTGGTGAACTGGCCAGAGTAAGTTTGTAGATGTGACTGTGGATTAACGAGGAGCAAGTGGCAGGAGTACGTATGACTCTCTTAAGGTAGCCAAATGCCTCGTCAACAGGCGAAAAACATCGGCATTCTCGAGGAGCTCCCGGCAGGAGTACTGTGAAAGTCTTAAGGTCAACAAATAATGGTGTATCGCTTCTGGTTAACTGGCCAGAGCAAGCTTGTACATGTGACTATTGTGAAACGGGGAGAAACTGGCAGGACTAACTATAACTCTCTTAAGGTAGCCAAATGCCTCGTCAACAGGCGAATTCCAACGGCAAACTCGAGGAGCTCCCGGCAGGAGTACTGTGAAAGTCTCAAGGCCGATAAATAATGACGTACCGCTTCAGGTGAACTGGGCCAGAGGAAGCTTGAAAATGTGGCTGTGGTTAACAGCGAGCATTTGGCAGGTGTAACAATGACTCTCTTAAGGTAGAAAAATGCCTCGTCAACAGGCGAAAAACATCGGCATTCTCGAGGAGCTCCCGGCAGGAGTACTGTGAAAGTATTAAGGTCAACAAATAATGGTGTATCGCTTCTGGTTAACTGGCCAGAGCAAGCTTGTAGATGCGACTGTGGTTAAACGAGGAGCAAGTGGCAGGAGTAACTATGACTCTCTTAAGGTAGCCAAATGCCTCGTCAACAGGCGAATTCCAACGGCAAACTCTAGGAGTTCCCGGCAGGAGTACTGTGAAAGTCTTAAGGTCAGCAAATAATGGTGTATCGCTTCTGGTGAACTGGCCAGAGTAAGTTTGTAGATGTGACTGTGGTTTAACGAGGAGCAAGTGGCAGGAGTACGTATGACTCTCTTAAGGTAGCCAAATGCCTCGTCAACAGGCGAAAAACATCGGCATTCTCGAGGAGCTCCCGGCAGGAGTACTGTGAAAGTCTTAAGGTCAACAAATAATGGCGTATCGCTTCTGGTTAACTGGCCAGAGCAAGCTTGTACATGTGACTATTGTGAAACGGGGAGAAACTGGCAGGACTAACTATAACTCTCTTAAGGTAGCCAAATGCCTTGTCAACTGGCGAATTCCAACGGCAAACTCGAGGAGCTCCCGGCAGGAGTACTGTGAAAGTCTCAAGGCCGACAAATAATGACGTACCGCTTCAGGTGAACTGGGCCAGAGGAAGCTTGAAAATGTGGCTGTGGTTAACAGCGAGCATTTGGCAGGTGTAACAATGACTCTCTTAAGGTAGAAAAATGCCTCGTCAACAGGCGAAAAACATCGGCATTCTCGAGGAGCTCCCGGCAGGAGTACTGTGAAAGTATTAAGGTCAACAAATAATGGTGTATCGCTTCTGGTTAACTGGCCAGAGCGAGCTTGTAGATGTGACTATGGTGAAACGGGGAGAAACTGGCAGGATTAACTATGACTCTCTTAAGGTAGCCAAATGCCTCGTAAACAGGCGAATCCCAACGGCAAACTCGAGGAGCTCCTGGCAGGAGTACTGTGAAAGTCTTAAGGTCAACAAATAATGGCGTATCGCTTCTGGTGAACTAGCCAGAGTAAGCTTGTAGATGTGACTGTGGTAAAATGGGGAGCAAGTGGCAGGAGTAACTATGACTCTCTTAGGGTTGCCAAATGACTCGTCAAAAGGCGAATTACATCGGCAAACCCAAGGAGCTCTCGGAAGGAGTACTGTGAAAGTCTTAAGGTCAACAAATAATGGCGTATCGCTTCTGGTGAACTGGCCAGAGTAAGTTTGTAGATGTGACTGTGGATTAACGAGGAGCAAGTGGCAGGAGTACGTATGACTCTCTTAAGGTAGCCAAATGCCTCGTCAACAGGCGAAAAACATCGGCATTCTCGAGGAGCTCCCGGCAGGAGTACTGTGAAAGTCTTAAGGTCAACAAATAATGGTGTATCGCTTCTGGTTAACTGGCCAGAGCAAGCTTGTACATGTGACTATTGTGAAACGGGGAGAAACTGGCAGGACTAACTATAACTCTCTTAAGGTAGCCAAATGCCTCGTCAACAGGCGAATTCCAACGGCAAACTCGAGGAGCTCCCGGCAGGAGTACTGTGAGAGTCTCAAGGCCGACAAATAATGACGTACCGCTTCAGGTGAACTGGGCCAGAGGAAGCTTGAAAATGTGGCTGTGGTTAACAGCGAGCATTTGGCAGGTGTAACAATGACTCTCTTAAGGTAGAAAAATGCCTCGTCAACAGGCGAAAAACATCGGCATTCTCGAGGAGCTCCCGGCAGGAGTACTGTGAAAGTATTAAGGTCAACTAATAATGGTGTATCGCTTCTGGTTAACTGGCCAGAGCAAGCTTGTAGATGTGACTATGGTGAAACGGGGAGAAACTGGCAGGAGTAACTATGACTCTCTTAAGGTAGCCAAATGCCTCGTAAACAGGCGAATCCCAACGGCAAACTCGAGGAGCTCCTGGCAGGAGTACTGTGAAAGTCTTAAGGTCAACAAATAATGGCGTATCGCCTCTGGTGAACAGAGTAAGCTTGTAGATGTGACTGTGGTAAAATGGGGAGCATGTGGCAGGAGTAACTATGACTCTCTTAGGGTTGCCAAATGACTCGTCAAAAGGCGCATTACATCGGCAAACCCGAGGAGCTCCCGGAAGGAGTACTGTGAAAGCCTTAAGGTCAACAAATAATGGCGTATCGCTCCTGGTGTACTGGCCAGAGTAAGCTTGTAGATGTGACTGTGTGAAACGGGGTGCAACTGGCAGGAGTAACTATGACTCTCTTAAGGAACCCAAATGCCTCGTCAACATGCGAAATACATCTGCAAACTCGAGGAGCTCCCAGCAGTAGTACTGTGAAACACTTTATGTCGACAGATAATGGCGTATCGCTTGTGGTGAACTGGGCCAGAGGAAGCTTGAAAATGTGGCTGTGGTTAACAGCGAGCATTTGGCAGGTGTAACAATGACTCTCTTAAGGTAGAAAAATGCCTCGTCAACAGGCGAAAAACAATGGCATTCTCGAGGAGCTCCCGGCAGGAGTACTGTGAAAGTATTAAGGTCAACAAATAATGGTGTATCGCTTCTGGTTAACTGGCCAGAGCTAGCTTGTAGATGCGACTGTGGTTAAACGAGGAGCAAGTGGCAGGAGTAACTATGACTCTCTTAAGGTAGCCAAATGCCTCGTCAGCAGGCGAATTCCAACGGCAAACTCTAGGAGTTCCCGGCAGGAGTACTGTGAAAGTCTTAAGGTCAGCAAATAATGGTGTATCGCTTCTGGTGAACTGGCCAGAGTAAGTTTGTAGATGTGACTGTGGTTTAACGAGGAGCAAGTGGCAGGAGCACGTATGACTCTCTTAAGGTAGCCAAATGCCTCGTCAACAGGCGAAAAACATCGGCATTCTCGAGGAGCTCCCGGCAGGAGTACTTTGAAAGTCTTAAGGTCAACAAATAATGGTATATCGCTTCTGGTTAACTGGCCAGAGCAAGCTTGTACATGTGACTATTGTGAAACGGGGACAAACTGGCAGGACTAACTATAACTCTCTTAAGGTAGCCAAATGCCTCGTCAACAGGCGAATTCCAACGGCAAACTCGAGGAGCTCCCGGCAGGAGTACTGTGAAAGTCTCAAGGCCGACAAATAATGACGTACCGCTTCAGGTGAACTGGGCCAGAGGAAGCTTGAAAATGTGGCTGTGGTTAACAGCGAGCATTTGGCAGGTGTAACAATGACTCTCTTAAGGTAGAAAAATGCCTCGTCAACAGGCGAAAAACATCGGCATTCTCGAGGAGCTCCCGGCAGGAGTACTGTGAAAGTATTAAGGTCAACAAATAATGGTTTATCGCTTCTGGTTAACTGGCCAGAGCAAGCTTGTAGATGTGACTATGGTGAAACGGGGAGAAACTGGCAGGATTAACTATGACTCTCTTAAGGTAGCCAAATGCCTCGTAAACAGGCGAATCCCAACGGCAAACTCGAGGAGCTCCTGGCAGGAGTACTGTGAAAGTCTTAAGGTCAACAAATAATGGCGTATCGCTTCTGGTGAACTAGCCAGAGTAAGCTTGTAGATGTGACTGTGGTAAAATGGGGAGCAAGTGGCAGGAGTAACTATGACTCTCTTAGGGTTGCCAAATGACTCGTCAAAAGGCGAATTACATCGGCAAACCCGAGGAGCTCCCGGAAGGAGTACTGTGAAAGTCTTAAGGTCAACAAATAATGGCGTATCGCTTCTGGTGAACTGGCCAATGTAAGTTTGTAGATGTGACTGTGGATTAACGAGGAGCAAGTGGCAGGAGTACGTATGACTCTCTTAAGGTAGCCAAATGCCTCGTCAACAGGCGAAAAACATCGGCATTCTCGAGGAGCTCCCGGCAGGAGTACTGTGAAAGTCTTAAGGTCAACAAATAATGGTGTATCGCTTCTGGTTAACTGGCCAGAGCAAGCTTGTACATGTGACTATTGTGAAACGGGGAGAAACTGGCAGGACTAACTATAACTCTCTTAAGGTAGCCAAATGCCTCGTCAACAGGCGAATTCCAACGGCAAACTCGAGGAGCTCCCGGCAGGAGTACTGTGAAAGTCTCAAGGCCGACAAATAATGACGTACCGCTTCAGGTGAACTGGGCCAGAGGAAGCTTGAAAATGTGGCTGTGGTTAACAGCGAGCATTTGGCAGGTGTAACAATGACTCTCTTAAGGTAGAAAAATGCCTCGTCAACAGGCGAAAAACATCGGCATTCTCGAGGAGCTCCCGGCAGGAGTACTGTGAAAGTATTACGGTCAACAAATAATGGTGTATCGCTTCTGGTTAACTGGCCAGAGCAAGCTTGTAGATGCGACTGTGGTTAAACGAGGAGCAAGTGGCAGGAGTAACTATGACTCTCTTAAGGTATCCAAATGCCTCGTCAACAGGCGAATTCCAACGGCAAACTCTAGGAGTTCCCGGCAGGAGTACTGTGAAAGTCTTAAGGTCAGCAAATAATGGTGTATCGCTTCTGGTGAACTGGCCAGAGTAAGTTTGTAGATGTGACTGTGGTTTAACGAGGAGCAAGTGGCAGGAGTACGTATGACTCTCTTAAGGTAGCCAAATGCCTCGTCAACAGGCGAAAAACATCGGCATTCTCGAGGAGCTCCCGGCAGGAGTACTGTGAAAGTCTTAAGGTCAACAAATAATGGTGTATCGCTTCTGGTTAACTGGCCAGAGCAAGCTTGTACATGTGACTATTGTGAAACGGGGACAAACTGGCAGGACTAACTATAACTCTCTTAAGGTAGCCAAATGCCTCGTCAACAGGCGAATTCCAACGGCAAACTCGAGGAGCTCCCGGCAGGAGTACTGTGAAAGTCTCAAGGCCGACAAATAATGACGTACCGCTTCAGGTGAACTGGGCCAGAGGAAGCTTGAAAATGTGGCTGTGGTTAACAGCGAGCATTTGGCAGGTGTAACAATGACTCTCTTAAGGTAGAAAAATGCCTCGTCAACAAGCGAAAAACATCGGCATTCTCGAGGAGCTCCCGGCAGGAGTACTGTGAAAGTATTACGGTCAACAAATAATGGTGTATCGCTTCTGGTTAACTGGCCAGAGCAAGCTTGTAGATGCGACTGTGGTTAAACGAGGAGCAAGTGGCAGGAGTAACTATGACTCTCTTAAGGTAGCCAAATGCCTCGTCAACAGGCGAACTCCAACGGCAAACTCTAGGAGTTCCCGGCAGGAGTACTGTGAAAGTCTTAAGGTCAGCAAATAATGGTGTATCGCTTCTGGTGAACTGGCCAGAGTAAGTTTGTAGATGTGACTGTGGTTTAACGAGGAGCAAGTGGCAGGAGTACGTATGACTCTCTTAAGGTAGCCAAATGCCTCGTCAACAGGCGAAAAACATCGGCATTCTCGAGGAGCTCCCGGCAGGAGTACTGTGAAAGTCTTAAGGTCAACAAATAATGGTGTATCGCTTCTGGTTAACTGGCCAGAGCAAGCTTGAACATGTGACTATTGTGAAACGGGGACAAACTGGCAGGGCTAACCATAACTCTCTTAAGGTAGCCAAATGCCTCGTCAACAGGCGAATTCCAACGGCAAACTCGAGGAGCTCCCGGCAGGAGTACTGTGAAAGTCTCAAGGCCGACAAATAATGACGTACCGCTTCAGGTGAACTGGGCACGAGGAAGCTTGAAAATGTGGCTGTGGTTAACAGCGAGCATTTGGCAGGTGTAACAATGACTCTCTTAAGGTAGAAAAATGCCTCGTCAACAGGCGAAAAACATCGGCATTCTCGAGGAGCTCCCCGCAGGAGTACTGTGAAAGTATTAAGGTCAACAAATAATGGTGTATCGCTTCTGGTTAACTGGCCAGAGCAAGCTTGTAGATGTGACTATGGTGAAACGGGGAGAAACTGGCAGGATTAACTATGACTCTCTTAAGGTAGCCAAATGCCTCGTAAACAGGCGAATCCCAACGGCAAACTCGAGGAGCTCCTGGCAGGAGTACTGTGAAAGTCTTAAGGTCAACAAATAATGGCGTATCGCTTCTGGTGAACTAGCCAGAGTAAGCTTGTAGATGTGACTGTGGTAAAATGGGGAGCAAGTGGCAGGAGTAACTATGACTCTCTTAGGGTTGCCAAATGACTCGTCAAAAGGCGAATTACATCGGCAAACCCGAGGAGCTCCCGGAAGGAGTACTGTGAAAGTCTTAAGGTCAACAAATAATGGCGTATCGCTTCTGGTGAACTGGCCAGAGTAAGTTTGTAGATGTGACTGTGGATTAACGAGGAGCAAGTGGCAGGAGTACGTATGACTCTCTTAAGGTAGCCAAATGCCTCGTCAACAGGCGAAAAACATCGGCATTCTCGAGGAGCTCCCGGCAGGAGTACTGTGAAAGTCTTAAGGTCAACAAATAATGGTGTATCGCTTCTGGTTAACTGGCCAGAGCAAGCTTGTACATGTGACTATTGTGAAACGGGGAGAAACTGGCAGGACTAACTATAACTCTCTTAAGGTAGCCAAATGCCTCGTCAACAGGCGAATTCCAACGGCAAACTCGAGGAGCTCCCGGCAGGAGTACTGTGAAAGTCTCAAGGCCGACAAATAATGACGTACCGCTTCAGGTGAACTGGGCCAGAGGAAGCTTGAAAATGTGGCTGTGGTTAACAGCGAGCATTTGGCAGGTGTAACAATGACTCTCTTAAGGTAGAAAAATGCCTCGTCAACAGGCGAAAAACATCGGCATTCTCGAGGAGCTCCCGGCAGGAGTACTGTGAAAGTATTAAGGTCAACAAATAATGGTGTATCGCTTCTGGTTATCTGGCCAGAGCAAGCTTGTAGATGCGACTGTGGTTAAACGAGGAGCAAGTGGCAGGAGTAACTATGACTCTCTTAAGGTAGCCAAATGCCTCGTCAACAGGCGAATTCCAACGGCAAACTCTAGGAGTTCCCGGCAGGAGTACTGTGAAAGTCTTAAGGTCAGCAAATAATGGTGTATCGCTTCTGGTGAACTGGCCAGAGTAAGTTTGTAGATGTGACTGTGGTTTAACGAGGAGCAAGTGGCAGGAGTACGTATGACTCTCTTAAGGTAGCCAAATGCCTCGTCAACAGGCGAAAAACATCGGCATTCTCGAGGAGCTCCCGGCAGGAGTACTGTGAAAGTCTTAAGGTCAACAAATAATGGCGTATCGCTTCTGGTTAACTGGCCAGAGCAAGCTTGTACATGTGACTATTGTGAAACGGGGAGAAACTGGCAGGACTAACTATAACTCTCTTAAGGTAGCCAAATGCCTTGTCAACTGGCGAATTCCAACGGCAAACTCGAGGAGCTCCCGGCAGGAGTACTGTGAAAGTCTCAAGGCCGACAAATAATGACGTACCGCTTCAGGTGAACTGGGCCAGAGGAAGCTTGAAAATGTGGCTGTGGTTAACAGCGAGCATTTGGCAGGTGTAACAATGACTCTCTTAAGGTAGAAAAATGCCTCGTCAACAGGCGAAAAACATCGGCATTCTCGAGGAGCTCCTGGCAGGAGTACTGTGAAAGTATTAAGGTCAACAAATAATGGTGTATCGCTTCTGGTTAACTGGCCAGAGCAAGCTTGTAGATGCGACTGTGGTTAAACGAGGAGCAAGTGGCAGGAGTAACTATGACTCTCTTAAGGTAGCCAAATGCCTCGTCAACAGGCGAATTCCAACGGCAAACTCTAGGAGTTCCCGGCAGGAGTACTGTGAAAGTCTTAAGGTCAGCAAATAATGGTGTATCGCTTCTGGTGAACTGGCCAGAGTAAGTTTGTAGATGTGACTGTGGTTTAACGAGGAGCAAGTGGCAGGAGTACGTATGACTCTCTTAAGGTAGCCAAATGCCTCGTCAACAGGCGAAAAACATCGGCATTCTCGAGGAGCTCCAGGCAGGAGTACTGTGAAAGTCTTAAGGTCAACAAATAATGGCGTATCGCTTCTGGTTAACTGGCCAGAGCAAGCTTGTACATGTGACTATTGTGAAACGGGGAGAAACTGGCAGGACTAACTATAACTCTCTTAAGGTAGCCAAATGCCTTGTCAACTGGCGAATTCCAACGGCAAACTCGAGGAGCTCCCGGCAGGAGGACTGTGAAAGTCTCAAGGCCGACAAATAATGACGTACCGCTTCAGGTGAACTGGGCCAGAGGAAGCTTGAAAATGTGGCTGTGGTTAACAGCGAGCATTTGGCAGGTGTAACAATGACTCTCTTAAGGTAGAAAAATGCCTCGTCAACAGGCGAAAAACATCGGCATTCTCGAGGAGCTCCCGGCAGGAGTACTGTGAAAGTATTAAGGTCAACAAATAATGGTTTATCGCTTCTGGTTAACTGGCCAGAGCAAGCTTGTAGATGTGACTATGGTGAAACGGGGAGAAACTGGCAGGATTAACTATGACTCTCTTAAGGTAGCCAAATGCCTCGTAAACAGGCGAATCCCAACGGCAAACTCGAGGAGCTCCTGGCAGGAGTACTGTGAAAGTCTTAAGGTCAACAAATAATGGCGTATCGCTTCTGGTGAACTAGCCAGAGTAAGCTTGTAGATGTGACTGTGGTAAAATGGGGAGCAAGTGGCAGGAGTAACTATGACTCTCTTAGGGTTGCCAAATGACTCGTCAAAAGGCGAATTACATCGGCAAACCCGAGGAGCTCCCGGAAGGAGTACTGTGAAAGTCTTAAGGTCAACAAATAATGGCGTATCGCTTCTGGTGAACTGGCCAATGTAAGTTTGTAGATGTGACTGTGGATTAACGAGGAGCAAGTGGCAGGAGTACGTATGACTCTCTTAAGGTAGCCAAATGCCTCGTCAACAGGCGAAAAACATCGGCATTCTCGAGGAGCTCCCGGCAGGAGTACTGTGAAAGTCTTAAGGTCAACAAATAATGGTGTATCGCTTCTGGTTAACTGGCCAGAGCAAGCTTGTACATGTGACTATTGTGAAACGGGGACAAACTGGCAGGACTAACTATAACTCTCTTAAGGTAGCCAATGCCTCGTCAACAGGCGAATTCCAACGGCAAACTCGAGGAGCTCCCGGCAGGAGTACTGTGAAAGTCTCAAGGCCGACAAATAATGACGTACCGCTTCAGGTGAACTGGGCCAGAGGAAGCTTGAAAATGTGGCTGTGGTTAACAGCGAGCATTTGGCAGGTGTAACAATGACTCTCTTAAGGTAGAAAAATGCCTCGTCAACAGGCGAAAAATATCGGCATTCTCGAGGAGCTCCCGGCAGGAGTACTGTGAAAGTCTTAAGGTCAACAAATAATGGTGTATCGCTTCTGGTGAACTGGCCAGAGTAAGTTTGTAGATGTGACTGTGGTTTAACGAGGAGCAAGTGGCAGGAGTACGTATGACTCTCTTAAGGTAGCCAAATGCCTCGTCAACAGGCGAAAAACATCGGCATTCTCGAGGAGCTCCCGGCAGGAGTACTGTGAAAGTCTTAAGGTCAACAAATAATGGTGTATCGCTTCTGGTTAACTGGCCAGAGCAAGCTTGAACATGTGACTATTGTGAAACGGGGACAAACTGGCAGGGCTAACCATAACTCTCTTAAGGTAGCCAAATGCCTCGTCAACAGGCGAATTCCAACGGCAAACTCGAGGAGCTCCCGGCAGGAGTACTGTGAAAGTCTCAAGGCCGACAAATAATGACGTACCGCTTCAGGTGAACTGGGCACGAGGAAGCTTGAAAATGTGGCTGTGGTTAACAGCGAGCATTTGGCAGGTGTAACAATGACTCTCTTAAGGTAGAAAAATGCCTCGTCAACAGGCGAAAAACATCGGCATTCTCGAGGAGCTCCCCGCAGGAGTACTGTGAAAGTATTAAGGTCAACAAATAATGGTGTATCGCTTCTGGTTAACTGGCCAGAGCAAGCTTGTAGATGTGACTATGGTGAAACGGGGAGAAACTGGCAGGATTAACTATGACTCTCTTAAGGTAGCCAAATGCCTCGTAAACAGGCGAATCCCAACGGCAAACTCGAGGAGCTCCTGGCAGGAGTACTGTGAAAGTCTTAAGGTCAACAAATAATGGCGTATCGCTTCTGGTGAACTAGCCAGAGTAAGCTTGTAGATGTGACTGTGGTAAAATGGGGAGCAAGTGGCAGGAGTAACTATGACTCTCTTAGGGTTGCCAAATGACTCGTCAAAAGGCGAATTACATCGGCAAACCCGAGGAGCTCCCGGAAGGAGTACTGTGAAAGTCTTAAGGTCAACAAATAATGGCGTATCGCTTCTGGTGAACTGGCCAGAGTAAGTTTGTAGATGTGACTGTGGATTAACGAGGAGCAAGTGGCAGGAGTACGTATGACTCTCTTAAGGTAGCCAAATGCCTCGTCAACAGGCGAAAAACATCGGCATTCTCGAGGAGCTCCCGGCAGGAGTACTGTGAAAGTCTTAAGGTCAACAAATAATGGTGTATCGCTTCTGGTTAACTGGCCAGAGCAAGCTTGTACATGTGACTATTGTGAAACGGGGAGAAACTGGCAGGACTAACTATAACTCTCTTAAGGTAGCCAAATGCCTCGTCAACAGGCGAATTCCAACGGCAAACTCGAGGAGCTCCCGGCAGGAGTACTGTGAAAGTCTCAAGGCCGACAAATAATGACGTACCGCTTCAGGTGAACTGGGCCAGAGGAAGCTTGAAAATGTGGCTGTGGTTAACAGCGAGCATTTGGCAGGTGTAACAATGACTCTCTTAAGGTAGAAAAATGCCTCGTCAACAGGCGAAAAACATCGGCATTCTCGAGGAGCTCCCGGCAGGAGTACTGTGAAAGTATTAAGGTCAACAAATAATGGTGTATCGCTTCTGGTTATCTGGCCAGAGCAAGCTTGTAGATGCGACTGTGGTTAAACGAGGAGCAAGTGGCAGGAGTAACTATGACTCTCTTAAGGTAGCCAAATGCCTCGTCAACAGGCGAATTCCAACGGCAAACTCTAGGAGTTCCCGGCAGGAGTACTGTGAAAGTCTTAAGGTCAGCAAATAATGGTGTATCGCTTCTGGTGAACTGGCCAGAGTAAGTTTGTAGATGTGACTGTGGTTTAACGAGGAGCAAGTGGCAGGAGTACGTATGACTCTCTTAAGGTAGCCAAATGCCTCGTCAACAGGCGAAAAACATCGGCATTCTCGAGGAGCTCCCGGCAGGAGTACTGTGAAAGTCTTAAGGTCAACAAATAATGGCGTATCGCTTCTGGTTAACTGGCCAGAGCAAGCTTGTACATGTGACTATTGTGAAACGGGGAGAAACTGGCAGGACTAACTATAACTCTCTTAAGGTAGCCAAATGCCTTGTCAACTGGCGAATTCCAACGGCAAACTCGAGGAGCTCCCGGCAGGAGTACTGTGAAAGTCTCAAGGCCGACAAATAATGACGTACCGCTTCAGGTGAACTGGGCCAGAGGAAGCTTGAAAATGTGGCTGTGGTTAACAGCGAGCATTTGGCAGGTGTAACAATGACTCTCTTAAGGTAGAAAAATGCCTCGTCAACAGGCGAAAAACATCGGCATTCTCGAGGAGCTCCTGGCAGGAGTACTGTGAAAGTATTAAGGTCAACAAATAATGGTGTATCGCTTCTGGTTAACTGGCCAGAGCAAGCTTGTAGATGCGACTGTGGTTAAACGAGGAGCAAGTGGCAGGAGTAACTATGACTCTCTTAAGGTAGCCAAATGCCTCGTCAACAGGCGAATTCCAACGGCAAACTCTAGGAGTTCCCGGCAGGAGTACTGTGAAAGTCTTAAGGTCAGCAAATAATGGTGTATCGCTTCTGGTGAACTGGCCAGAGTAAGTTTGTAGATGTGACTGTGGTTTAACGAGGAGCAAGTGGCAGGAGTACGTATGACTCTCTTAAGGTAGCCAAATGCCTCGTCAACAGGCGAAAAACATCGGCATTCTCGAGGAGCTCCCGGCAGGAGTACTGTGAAAGTCTTAAGGTCAACAAATAATGGCGTATCGCTTCTGGTTAACTGGCCAGAGCAAGCTTGTACATGTGACTATTGTGAAACGGGGAGAAACTGGCAGGACTAACTATAACTCTCTTAAGGTAGCCAAATGCCTTGTCAACTGGCGAATTCCAACGGCAAACTCGAGGAGCTCCCGGCAGGAGGACTGTGAAAGTCTCAAGGCCGACAAATAATGACGTACCGCTTCAGGTGAACTGGGCCAGAGGAAGCTTGAAAATGTGGCTGTGGTTAACAGCGAGCATTTGGCAGGTGTAACAATGACTCTCTTAAGGTAGAAAAATGCCTCGTCAACAGGCGAAAAACATCGGCATTCTCGAGGAGCTCCCGGCAGGAGTACTGTGAAAGTATTAAGGTCAACAAATAATGGTTTATCGCTTCTGGTTAACTGGCCAGAGCAAGCTTGTAGATGTGACTATGGTGAAACGGGGAGAAACTGGCAGGATTAACTATGACTCTCTTAAGGTAGCCAAATGCCTCGTAAACAGGCGAATCCCAACGGCAAACTCGAGGAGCTCCTGGCAGGAGTACTGTGAAAGTCTTAAGGTCAACAAATAATGGCGTATCGCTTCTGGTGAACTAGCCAGAGTAAGCTTGTAGATGTGACTGTGGTAAAATGGGGAGCAAGTGGCAGGAGTAACTATGACTCTCTTAGGGTTGCCAAATGACTCGTCAAAAGGCGAATTACATCGGCAAACCCGAGGAGCTCCCGGAAGGAGTACTGTGAAAGTCTTAAGGTCAACAAATAATGGCGTATCGCTTCTGGTGAACTGGCCAATGTAAGTTTGTAGATGTGACTGTGGATTAACGAGGAGCAAGTGGCAGGAGTACGTATGACTCTCTTAAGGTAGCCAAATGCCTCGTCAACAGGCGAAAAACATCGGCATTCTCGAGGAGCTCCCGGCAGGAGTACTGTGAAAGTCTTAAGGTCAACAAATAATGGTGTATCGCTTCTGGTTAACTGGCCAGAGCAAGCTTGTACATGTGACTATTGTGAAACGGGGAGAAACTGGCAGGACTAACTATAACTCTCTTAAGGTAGCCAATGCCTCGTCAACAGGCGAATTCCAACGGCAAACTCGAGGAGCTCCCGGCAGGAGTACTGTGAAAGTCTCAAGGCCGACAAATAATGACGTACCGCTTCAGGTGAACTGGGCCAGAGGAAGCTTGAAAATGTGGCTGTGGTTAACAGCGAGCATTTGGCAGGTGTAACAATGACTCTCTTAAGGTAGAAAAATGCCTCGTCAACAGGCGAAAAACATCGGCATTCTCGAGGAGCTCCCGGCAGGAGTACTGTGAAAGTATTACGGTCAACAAATAATGGTGTATCGCTTCTGGTTAACTGGCCAGAGCAAGCTTGTAGATGCGACTGTGGTTAAACGAGGAGCAAGTGGCAGGAGTAACTATGACTCTCTTAAGGTATCCAAATGCCTCGTCAACAGGCGAATTCCAACGGCAAACTCTAGGAGTTCCCGGCAGGAGTACTGTGAAAGTCTTAAGGTCAGCAAATAATGGTGTATCGCTTCTGGTGAACTGGCCAGAGTAAGTTTGTAGATGTGACTGTGGTTTAACGAGGAGCAAGTGGCAGGAGTACGTATGACTCTCTTAAGGTAGCCAAATGCCTCGTCAACAGGCGAAAAACATCGGCATTCTCGAGGAGCTCCCGGCAGGAGTACTGTGAAAGTCTTAAGGTCAACAAATAATGGTGTATCGCTTCTGGTTAACTGGCCAGAGCAAGCTTGTACATGTGACTATTGTGAAACGGGGAGAAACTGGCAGGACTAACTATAACTCTCTTAAGGTAGCCAAATGCCTCGTCAACAGGCGAATTCCAACGGCAAACTCGAGGAGCTCCCGGCAGGAGTACTGTGAAAGTCTCAAGGCCGACAAATAATGACGTACCGCTTCAGGTGAACTGGGCCAGAGGAAGCTTGAAAATGTGGCTGTGGTTAACAGCGAGCATTTGGCAGGTGTAACAATGACTCTCTTAAGGTAGAAAAATGCCTCGTCAACAAGCGAAAAACATCGGCATTCTCGAGGAGCTCCCGGCAGGAGTACTGTGAAAGTATTACGGTCAACAAATAATGGTGTATCGCTTCTGGTTAACTGGCCAGAGCAAGCTTGTAGATGCGACTGTGGTTAAACGAGGAGCAAGTGGCAGGAGTAACTATGACTCTCTTAAGGTAGCCAAATGCCTCGTCAACAGGCGAACTCCAACGGCAAACTCTAGGAGTTCCCGGCAGGAGTACTGTGAAAGTCTTAAGGTCAGCAAATAATGGTGTATCGCTTCTGGTGAACTGGCCAGAGTAAGTTTGTAGATGTGACTGTGGTTTAACGAGGAGCAAGTGGCAGGAGTACGTATGACTCTCTTAAGGTAGCCAAATGCCTCGTCAACAGGCGAAAAACATCGGCATTCTCGAGGAGCTCCCGGCAGGAGTACTGTGAAAGTCTTAAGGTCAACAAATAATGGTGTATCGCTTCTGGTTAACTGGCCAGAGCAAGCTTGAACATGTGACTATTGTGAAACGGGGACAAACTGGCAGGGCTAACTATAACTCTCTTAAGGTAGCCAAATGCCTCGTCAACAGGCGAATTCCAACGGCAAACTCGAGGAGCTCCCGGCAGGAGTACTGTGAAAGTCTCAAGGCCGACAAATAATGACGTACCGCTTCAGGTGAACTGGGCACGAGGAAGCTTGAAAATGTGGCTGTGGTTAACAGCGAGCATTTGGCAGGTGTAACAATGACTCTCTTAAGGTAGAAAAATGCCTCGTCAACAGGCGAAAAACATCGGCATTCTCGAGGAGCACCCCGCAGGAGTACTGTGAAAGTATTAAGGTCAACAAATAATGGTGTATCGCTTCTGGTTAACTGGCCAGAGCAAGCTTGTAGATGTGACTATGGTGAAACGGGGAGAAACTGGCAGGATTAACTATGACTCTCTTAAGGTAGCCAAATGCCTCGTAAACAGGCGAATCCCAACGGCAAACTCGAGGAGCTCCTGGCAGGAGTACTGTGAAAGTCTTAAGGTCAACAAATAATGGCGTATCGCTTCTGGTGAACTAGCCAGAGTAAGCTTGTAGATGTGACTGTGGTAAAATGGGGAGCAAGTGGCAGGAGTAACTATGACTCTCTTAGGGTTGCCAAATGACTCGTCAAAAGGCGAATTACATCGGCAAACCCGAGGAGCTCCCGGAAGGAGTACTGTGAAAGTCTTAAGGTCAACAAATAATGGCGTATCGCTTCTGGTGAACTGGCCAGAGTAAGTTTGTAGATGTGACTGTGGATTAACGAGGAGCAAGTGGCAGGAGTACGTATGACTCTCTTAAGGTAGCCAAATGCCTCGTCAACAGGCGAAAAACATCGGCATTCTCGAGGAGCTCCCGGCAGGAGTACTGTGAAAGTCTTAAGGTCAACAAATAATGGTGTATCGCTTCTGGTTAACTGGCCAGAGCAAGCTTGTACATGTGACTATTGTGAAACGGGGAGAAACTGGCAGGACTAACTATAACTCTCTTAAGGTATCCAAATGCCTCGTCAACAGGCGAATTCCAACGGCAAACTCGAGGAGCTCCCGGCAGGAGTACTGTGAAAGTCTCAAGGCCGACAAATAATGACGTACCGCTTCAGGTGAACTGGGCCAGAGGAAGCTTGAAAATGTGGCTGTGGTTAACAGCGAGCATTTGGCAGGTGTAACAATGACTCTCTTAAGGTAGAAAAATGCCTCGTCAACAGGCGAAAAACATCGGCATTCTCGAGGAGCTCCCGGCAGGAGTACTGTGAAAGTATTACGGTCAACAAATAATGGTGTATCGCTTCTGGTTAACTGGCCAGAGCAAGCTTGTAGATGCGACTGTGGTTAAACGAGGAGCAAGTGGCAGGAGTAACTATGACTCTCTTAAGGTAGCCAAATGCCTCGTCAACAGGCGAATTCCAACGGCAAACTCTAGGAGTTCCCGGCAGGAGTACTGTGAAAGTCTTAAGGTCAGCAAATAATGGTGTATCGCTTCTGGTGAACTGGCCAGAGTAAGTTTGTAGATGTGACTGTGGTTTAACGAGGAGCAAGTGGCAGGAGTACGTATGACTCTCTTAAGGTAGCCAAATGCCTCGTCAACAGGCGAAAAACATCGGCATTCTCGAGGAGCTCCCGGCAGGAGTACTGTGAAAGTCTTAAGGTCAACAAATAATGGCGTATCGCTTCTGGTTAACTGGCCAGAGCAAGCTTGTACATGTGACTATTGTGAAACGGGGAGAAACTGGCAGGACTAACTATAACTCTCTTAAGGTAGCCAAATGCCTTGTCAACTGGCGAATTCCAACGGCAAACTCGAGGAGCTCCCGGCAGGAGTACTGTGAAAGTCTCAAGGCCAACAAATAATGACGTACCGCTTCAGGTGAACTGGGCCAGAGGAAGCTTGAAAATATGGCTGTGGTTAACAGCGAGCATTTGGCAGGTGTAACAATGACTCTCTTAAGGTAGAAAAATGCCTCGTCAACAGGCGAAAAACATCGGCATTCTCGAGGAGCTCCCGGCAGGAGTACTGTGAAAGTATTAAGGTCAACAAATAATGGTGTATCGCTTCTGGTTAACTGGCCAGAGCAAGCTTGTAGATGCGACTGTGGTTAAACGAGGAGCAAGTGGCAGGAGTAACTATGACTCTCTTAAGTTGCCAAATGCCTCGTCAACAGGCGAATTCCAACGGCAAACTCTAGGAGTTCCCGGCAGGAGTACTGTGAAAGTCTTAAGGTCAGCAAATAATGGTGTATCGCTTCTGGTGAACTGGCCAGAGTAAGTTTGTAGATGTGACTGTGGTTTAACGAGGAGCAAGTGGCAGGAGTACGTATGACTCTCTTAAGGTAGCCAAATGCCTCGTCAACAGGCGAAAAACATCGGCATTCTCGAGGAGCTCCCGGCAGGAGTACTTTGAAAGTCTTAAGGTCAACAAATAATGGTATATCGCTTCTGGTTAACTGGCCAGAGCAAGCTTGTACATGTGACTATTGTGAAACGGGGACAAACTGGCAGGACTAACTATAACTCTCTTAAGGTAGCCAAATGCCTCGTCAACAGGCGAATTCCAACGGCAAACTCGAGGAGCTCCCGGCAGGAGTACTGTGAAAGTCTCAAGGCCGACAAATAATGACGTACCGCTTCAGGTGAACTGGGCCAGAGGAAGCTTGAAAATGTGGCTGTGGTTAACAGCGAGCATTTGGCAGGTGTAACAATGACTCTCTTAAGGTAGAAAAATGCCTCGTCAACAGGCGAAAAACATCGGCATTCTCGAGGAGCTCCCGGCAGGAGTACTGTGAAAGTATTAAGGTCAATAAATAATGGTTTATCGCTTCTGGTTAACTGGCCAGAGTAAGCTTGTAGATGTGACTGTGGTAAAATGGGGAGCAAGTGGCAGGAGTAACTATGACTCTCTTAGGGTTGCCAAATGACTCGTCAAAAGGCGAATTACATCGGCAAACCCGAGGAGCTCCCGGAAGGAGTACTGTGAAAGTCTTAAGGTCAACAAATAATGGCGTATCGCTTCTGGTGAACTGGCCAGAGTAAGTTTGTAGATGTGACTGTGGATTAACGAGGAGCAAGTGGCAGGAGTACGTATGACTCTCTTAAGGTAGCCAAATGCCTCGTCAACAGGCGAAAAACATCGGCATTCTCGAGGAGCTCCCGGCAGGAGTACTGTGAAAGTCTTAAGGTCAACAAATAATGGTGCATCGCTTCTGGTTAACTGGCCAGAGCAAGCTTGTACATGTGACTATTGTGAAACGGGGAGAACCTGCAGGACTAACTATAACTCTCTTAAGGTAGCCAAATGCCTCGTCAACAGACGAATTCCAACGGCAAACTCGAGGAGCTCCCGGCAGGAGTACTGTGAAAGTCTCAAGGCCGACAAATAATGACGTACCGCTTCAGGTGAACTGGGCCAGAGGAAGCTTGAAAATGTGGCTGTGGTTAACAGCGAGCATTTGGCAGGTGTAACAATGACTCTCTTAAGGTAGAAAAATGCCTCGTCAACAGGCGAAAAACATCGGCATTCTCGAGGAGCTCCCGGCAGGAGTACTGTGAAAGTATTACGGTCAACAAATAATGGTGTATCGCTTCTGGTTAACTGGCCAGAGCAAGCTTGTAGATGCGACTGTGGTTAAACGAGGAGCAAGTGGCAGGAGTAACTATGACTCTCTTAAGGTATCCAAATGCCTCGTCAACAGGCGAATTCCAACGGCAAACTCTAGGAGTTCCCGGCAGGAGTACTGTGAAAGTCTTAAGGTCAGCAAATAATGGTGTATCGCTTCTGGTGAACTGGCCAGAGTAAGTTTGGAGATGTGACTGTGGTTTAACGAGGAGCAAGTGGCAGGAGTACGTATGACTCTCTTAAGGTAGCCAAATGCCTCGTCAACAGGCGAAAAACATCGGCATTCTCGAGGAGCTCCCGGCAGGAGTACTGTGAAAGTCTTAAGGTCAACAAATAATGGTGTATCGCTTCTGGTTAACTGGCCAGAGCAAGCTTGAACATGTGACTATTGTGAAACGGGGACAAACTGGCAGGGCTAACTATAACTCTCTTAAGGTAGCCAAATGCCTCGTCAACAGGCGAATTCCAACGGCAAACTCGAGGAGCTCCCGGCAGGAGTACTGTGAAAGTCTCAAGGCCGACAAATAATGACGTACCGCTTCAGGTGAACTGGGCACGAGGAAGCTTGAAAATGTGGCTGTGGTTAACAGCGAGCATTTGGCAGGTGTAACAATGACTCTCTTAAGGTAGAAAAATGCCTCGTCAACAGGCGAAAAACATCGGCATTCTCGAGGAGCTCCCCGCAGGAGTACTGTGAAAGTATTAAGGTCAACAAATAATGGTGTATCGCTTCTGGTTAACTGGCCAGAGCAAGCTTGTAGATGTGACTATGGTGAAACGGGGAGAAACTGGCAGGATTAACTATGACTCTCTTAAGGTAGCCAAATGCCTCGTAAACAGGCGAATCCCAACGGCAAACTCGAGGAGCTCCTGGCAGGAGTACTGTGAAAGTCTTAAGGTCAACAAATAATGGCGTATCGCTTCTGGTGAACTAGCCAGAGTAAGCTTGTAGATGTGACTGTAGTAAAATGGGGAGCAAGTGTCAGGAGTAACTATGACTCTCTTAGGGTTGCCAAATGACTCGTCAAAAGGCGAATTACATCGGCAAACCCGAGGAGCTCCCGGAAGGAGTACTGTGAAAGTCTTAAGGTCAACAAATAATGGCGTATCGCTTCTGGTGAACTGGCCAGAGTAAGTTTGTAGATGTGACTGTGGATTAACGAGGAGCAAGTGGCAGGAGTACGTATGACTCTCTTAAGGTAGCCAAATGCCTCGTCAACAGGCGAAAAACATCGGCATTCTCGAGGAGCTCCCGGCAGGAGTACTGTGAAAGTCTTAAGGTCAACAAATAATGGTGTATCGCTTCTGGTTAACTGGCCAGAGCAAGCTTGTACATGTGACTATTGTGAAACGGGGAGAAACTGGCAGGACTAACTATAACTCTCTTAAGGTAGCCAAATGCCTCGTCAACAGGCGAATTCCAACGGCAAACTCGAGGAGCTCCCGGCAGGAGTACTGTGAAAGTCTCAAGGCCGACAAATAATGACGTACCGCTTCAGGTGAACTGGGCCAGAGGAAGCTTGAAAATGTGGCTGTGGTTAACAGCGAGCATTTGGCAGGTGTAACAATGACTCTCTTAAGGTAGAAAAATGCCTCGTCAACAGGCGAAAAACATCGGCATTCTCGAGGAGCTCCCGGCAGGAGTACTGTGAAAGTATTAAGGTCAACAAATAATGGTGTATCGCTTCTGGTTAACTGGCCAGAGCAAGCTTGTAGATGCGACTGTGGTTAAACGAGGAGCAAGTGGCAGGAGTAACTATGACTCTCTTAAGGTAGCCAAATGCCTCGTCAACAGGCGAATTCCAACGGCAAACTCTAGGAGTTCCCGGCAGGAGTACTGTGAAAGTCTTAAGGTCAGCAAATAATGGTGTATCGCTTCTGGTGAACTGGCCAGAGTAAGTTTGTAGATGTGACTGTGGTTTAACGAGGAGCAAGTGGCAGGAGTACGTATGACTCTCTTAAGGTAGCCAAATGCCTCGTCAACAGGCGAAAAACATCGGCATTCTCGAGGAGCTCCCGGCAGGAGTACTGTGAAAGTCTTAAGGTCAACAAATAATGGCGTATCGCTTCTGGTTAACTGACCAGAGCAAGCTTGTACATGTGACTATTGTGAAACGGGGAGAAACTGGCAGGACTAACTATAACTCTCTTAAGGTAGCCAAATGCCTTGTCAACTGGCGAATTCCAACGGCAAACTCGAGGAGCTCCCGGCAGGAGTACTGTGAAAGTCTCAAGGCCGACAAATAATGACGTACCGCTTCAGGTGAACTGGGCCAGAGGAAGCTTGAAAATGTGGCTGTGGTTAACAGCGAGCATTTGGCAGGTGTAACAATGACTCTCTTAAGGTAGAAAAATGCCTCGTCAACAGGCGAAAAACATCGGCATTCTCGAGGAGCTCCCGGCAGGAGTACTGTGAAAGTATTAAGGTCAACAAATAATGGTGTATCGCTTCTGGTTAACTGGCCAGAGCAAGCTTGTAGATGTGACTATGGTGAAACGGGGAGAAACTGGCAGGATTAACTATGACTCTCTTAAGGTAGCCAAATGCCTCGTAAACAGGCGAATCCCAACGGCAAACTCGAGGAGCTCCTGGCAGGAGTACTGTGAAAGTCTTAAGGTCAACAAATAATGGCGTATCGCTTCTGGTGAACTAGCCAGAGTAAGCTTGTAGATGTGACTGTGGTAAAATGGGGAGCAAGTGGCAGGAGTAACTATGACTCTCTTAGGGTTGCCAAATGACTCGTCAAAAGGCGAATTACATCGGCAAACCCGAGGAGCTCCCGGAAGGAGTACTGTGAAAGTCTTAAGGTCAACAAATAATGGCGTATCGCCTCTGGTGAACTGGCCAGAGTAAGTTTGTAGATGTGACTGTGGATTAACGAGGAGCAAGTGGCAGGAGTACGTATGACTCTCTTAAGGTAGCCAAATGCCTCGTCAACAGGCGAAAAACATCGGCATTCTCGAGGAGCTCCCGGCAGGAGTACTGTGAAAGTCTTAAGGTCAACAAATAATGGCGTATCGCTTCTGGTTAACTGGCCAGAGCAAGCTTGTACATGTGACTATTGTGAAACGGGGAGAAACTGGCAGGACTAACTATAACTCTCTTAAGGTAGCCAAATGCCTTGTCAACTGGCGAATTCCAACGGCAAACTCGAGGAGCTCCCGGCAGGAGTACTGTGAAAGTCTCAAGGCCGACAAATAATGACGTACCGCTTCAGGTGAACTGGGCCAGAGGAAGCTTGAAAATGTGGCTGTGGTTAACAGCGAGCATTTGGCAGGTGTAACAATGACTCTCTTAAGGTAGAAAAATGCCTCGTCAACAGGCGAAAAACATCGGCATTCTCGAGGAGCTCCCGGCAGGAGTACTGTGAAAGTATTAAGGTCAACAAATAATGGTGTATCGCTTCTGGTTAACTGGCCAGAGCAAGCTTGTAGATGCGACTGTGGTTAAACGAGGAGCAAGTGGCAGGAGTAACTATGACTCTCTTAAGGTAGCCTAATGCCTCGTCAACAGGCGAATTCCAACGGCAAACTCTAGGAGTTCCCGGCAGGAGTACTGTGAAAGTCTTAAGGTCAGCAAATAATGGTGTATCGCTTCTGGTGAACTGGCCAGAGTAAGTTTGTAGATGTGACTGTGGTTTAACGAGGAGCAAGTGGCAGGAGTACGTATGACTCTCTTAAGGTAGCCAAATGCCTCGTCAACAGGCGAAAAACATCGGCATTCTCGAGGAGCTCCCGGCAGGAGTACTTTGAAAGTCTTAAGGTCAACAAATAATGGTATATCGCTTCTGGTTAACTGGCCAGAGCAAGCTTGTACATGTGACTATTGTGAAACGGGGACAAACTGGCAGGACTAACTATAACTCTCTTAAGGTAGCCAAATGCCTCGTCAACAGGCGAATTCCAACGGCAAACTCGAGGAGCTCCCGGCAGGAGTACTGTGAAAGTCTCAAGGCCGACAAATAATGACGTACCGCTTCAGGTGAACTGGGCCAGAGGAAGCTTGAAAATGTGGCTGTGGTTAACAGCGAGCATTTGGCAGGTGTAACAATGACTCTCTTAAGGTAGAAAAATGCCTCGTCAACAGGCGAAAAACATCGGCATTCTCGAGGAGCTCCCGGCAGGAGTACTGTGAAAGTATTAAGGTCAACAAATAATGGTTTATCGCTTCTGGTTAACTGGCCAGAGCAAGCTTGAAGATGTGACTATGGTGAAACGGGGAGAAACTGGCAGGATTAACTATGACTCTCTTAAGGTAGCCAAATGCCTCGTAAACAGGCGAATCCCAACGGCAAACTCGAGGAGCTCCTGGCAGGAGTACTGTGAAAGTCTTAAGGTCAACAAATAATGGCGTATCGCTTCTGGTGAACTAGCCAGAGTAAGCTTGTAGATGTGACTGTGGTAAAATGGGGAGCAAGTGGCAGGAGTAACTATGACTCTCTTAGGGTTGCCAAATGACTCGTCAAAAGGCGAATTACATCGGCAAACCCGAGGAGCTCCCGGAAGGAGTACTGTGAAAGTCTTAAGGTCAACAAATAATGGCGTATCGCTTCTGGTGAACTGGCCAGAGTAAGTTTGTAGATGTGACTGTGGATTAACGAGGAGCAAGTGGCAGGAGTACGTATGACTCTCTTAAGGTAGCCAAATGCCTCGTCAACAGGCGAAAAACATCGGCATTCTCGAGGAGGTCCCGGCAGGAGTACTGTGAAAGTCTTAAGGTCAACAAATAATGGTGTATCGCTTCTGGTTAACTGGCCAGAGCAAGCTTGTACATGTGACTATTGTGAAACGGGGAGAACCTGCAGGACTAACTATAACTCTCTTAAGGTAGCCAAATGCCTCGTCAACAGGCGAATTCCAACGGCAAACTCGAGGAGCTCCCGGCAGGAGTACTGTGAAAGTCTCAAGGCCGACAAATAATGACGTACCGCTTCAGGTGAACTGGGCCAGAGGAAGCTTGAAAATGTGGCTGTGGTTAACAGCGAGCATTTGGCAGGTGTAACAATGACTCTCTTAAGGTAGAAAAATGCCTCGTCAACAGGCGAAAAACATCGGCATTCTCGAGGAGCTCCCGGCAGGAGTACTGTGAAAGTATTACGGTCAACAAATAATGGTGTATCGCTTCTGGTTAACTGGCCAGAGCAAGCTTGTAGATGCGACTGTGGTTAAACGAGGAGCAAGTGGCAGGAGTAACTATGACTCTCTTAAGGTATCCAAATGCCTCGTCAACAGGCGAATTCCAACGGCAAACTCTAGGAGTTCCCGGCAGGAGTACTGTGAAAGTCTTAAGGTCAGCAAATAATGGTGTATCGCTTCTGGTGAAATGGCCAGAGTAAGTTTGTAGATGTGACTGTGGTTTAACGAGGAGCAAGTGGCAGGAGTACGTATGACTCTCTTAAGGTAGCCAAATGCCTCGTCAACAGGCGAAAAACATCGGCATTCTCGAGGAGCTCCCGGCAGGAGTACTGTGAAAGTCTTAAGGTCAACAAATAATGGTGTATCGCTTCTGGTTAACTGGCCAGAGCAAGCTTGTACATGTGACTATTGTGAAACGGGGAGAAACTGGCAGGACTAACTATAACTCTCTTAAGGTAGCCAAATGCCTCGTCAACAGGCGAATTCCAACGGCAAACTCGAGGAGCTCCCGGCAGGAGTACTGTGAAAGTCTCAAGGCCGACAAATAATGACGTACCGCTTCAGGTGAACTGGGCCAGAGGAAGCTTGAAAATGTGGCTGTGGTTAACAGCGAGCATTTGGCAGGTGTAACAATGACTCTCTTAAGGTAGAAAAATGCCTCGTCAACAAGCGAAAAACATCGGCATTCTCGAGGAGCTCCCGGCAGGAGTACTGTGAAAGTATTACGGTCAACAAATAATGGTGTATCGCTTCTGGTTAACTGGCCAGAGCAAGCTTGTAGATGCGACTGTGGTTAAACGAGGAGCAAGTGGCAGGAGTAACTATGACTCTCTTAAGGTAGCCAAATGCCTCGTCAACAGGCGAACTCCAACGGCAAACTCTAGGAGTTCCCGGCAGGAGTACTGTGAAAGTCTTAAGGTCAGCAAATAATGGTGTATCGCTTCTGGTGAACTGGCCAGAGTAAGTTTGTAGATGTGACTGTGGTTTAACGAGGAGCAAGTGGCAGGAGTACGTATGACTCTCTTAAGGTAGCCAAATGCCTCGTCAACAGGCGAAAAACATCGGCATTCTCGAGGAGCTCCCGGCAGGAGTACTGTGAAAGTCTTAAGGTCAACAAATAATGGTGTATCGCTTCTGGTTAACTGGCCAGAGCAAGCTTGAACATGTGACTATTGTGAAACGGGGACAAACTGGCAGGGCTAACTATAACTCTCTTAAGGTAGCCAAATGCCTCGTCAACAGGCGAATTCCAACGGCAAACTCGAGGAGCTCCCGGCAGGAGTACTGTGAAAGTCTCAAGGCCGACAAATAATGACGTACCGCTTCAGGTGAACTGGGCACGAGGAAGCTTGAAAATGTGGCTGTGGTTAACAGCGAGCATTTGGCAGGTGTAACAATGACTCTCTTAAGGTAGAAAAATGCCTCGTCAACAGGCGAAAAACATCGGCATTCTCGAGGAGCTCCCCGCAGGAGTACTGTGAAAGTATTAAGGTCAACAAATAATGGTGTATCGCTTCTGGTTAACTGGCCAGAGCAAGCTTGTAGATGTGACTATGGTGAAACGGGGAGAAACTGGCAGGATTAACTATGACTCTCTTAAGGTAGCCAAATGCCTCGTAAACAGGCGAATCCCAACGGCAAACTCGAGGAGCTCCTGGCAGGAGTACTGTGAAAGTCTTAAGGTCAACAAATAATGGCGTATCGCTTCTGGTGAACTAGCCAGAGTAAGCTTGTAGATGTGACTGTGGTAAAATGGGGAGCAAGTGGCAGGAGTAACTATGACTCTCTTAGGGTTGCCAAATGACTCGTCAAAAGGCGAATTACATCGGCAAACCCGAGGAGCTCCCGGAAGGAGTACTGTGAAAGTCTTAAGGTCAACAAATAATGGCGTATCGCTTCTGGTGAACTGGCCAGAGTAAGTTTGTAGATGTGACTGTGGATTAACGAGGAGCAAGTGGCAGGAGTACGTATGACTCTCTTGAGGTAGCCAAATGCCTCGTCAACAGGCGAAAAACATCGGCATTCTCGAGGAGCTCCCGGCAGGAGTACTGTGAAAGTCTTAAGGTCAACAAATAATGGTGTATCGCTTCTGGTTAACTGGCCAGAGCAAGCTTGTACATGTGACTATTGTGAAACGGGGAGAAACTGGCAGGACTAACTATAACTCTCTTAAGGTAGCCAAATGCCTCGTCAACAGGCGAATTCCAACGGCAAACTCGAGGAGCTCCCGGCAGGAGTACTGTGAAAGTCTCAAGGCCGACAAATAATGACGTACCGCTTCAGGTGAACTGGGCCAGAGGAAGCTTGAAAATGTGGCTGTGGTTAACAGCGAGCATTTGGCAGGTGTAACAATGACTCTCTTAAGGTAGAAAAATGCCTCGTCAACAGGCGAAAAACATCGGCATTCTCGAGGAGCTCCCGGCAGGAGTACTGTGAAAGTATTAAGGTCAACCAATAATGGTGAATCGCTTCTGGTGAACTAGCCAGAGTAAGCTTGTAGATGTGACTGTGGTAAAATGGGGAGCAAGTGGCAGGAGTAACTATGACTCTCTTAAGGTTGCCAAATGCCTCGTAAACAGGCGAATCCCAACGGCAAACTCGAGGAGCTCCTGGCAGGAGTACTGTGAAAGTCTTAAGGTCAACAAATAATGGCGTATCGCTTCTGGTGAACTGGCCAGAGTAAGTTTGTAGATGTGAATGTGGTTTAACGAGGAGCAAGTGGCAGGAGTACGTATGACTCTCTTAAGGTAGCCAAATGCCTCGTCCACAGGCGAAAAACATCGGCATTCTCGAGGAGCTCCCGGCAGGAGTACTGTGAAAGTCTTAAGGTCAACAAATAATGGTGTATCGCTTCTGGTTAACTGGCCAGAGCAAGTTTGTACATGTGACTATTGTGAAACGGGGAGAAACTGGCAGGACTAACTATAACTCTCTTAAGGTAGCCAAATGCCTCGTCAACAGGCGAATTCCAACGGCAAACTCGAGGAGCTCCCGGCAGGAGTACTGTGAAAGTCTCAAGGCCGACAAATAATGACGTACCGCTTCAGGTGAACTGGGCCAGAGGAAGCTTGAAAATGTGGCTGTGGTTAACAGCGAGCATTTAGCAGGTGTAACAATGACTCTCTTAAGGTAGAAAAATGCCTCGTCAACAGGCGAAAAACATCGGCATTCTCGAGGAGCTCCCGGCAGGAGTACTGTGAAAGTATTAAGGTCAACAAATAATGGTGTATCGCTTCTGGTTAACTGGCCAGAGCAAGCTTGTAGATGTGACTATGGTGAAACGGGGAGAAACTGGCAGGATTAACTATGACTCTCTTAAGGTAGCCAAATGCCTCGTAAACAGGCGAATCCCAACGGCAAACTCGAGGAGCTCCTGGCAGGAGTACTGTGAAAGTCTTAAGGTCAACAAATAATGGCGTATCGCTTCTGGTGAACTAGCCAGAGTAAGCTTGTAGATGTGACTGTGGTAAAATGGGGAGCAAGTGGCAGGAGTAACTATGACTCTCTTAGGGTTGCCAAATGACTCGTCAAAAGGCGAATTACATCGGCAAACCCGAGGAGCTCCCGGAAGGAGTACTGTGAAAGTCTTAAGGTCAACAAATAATGGCGTATCGCTTCTGGTGAACTGGCCAGAGTAAGTTTGTAGATGTGACTGTGGATTAACGAGGAGCAAGTGGCAGGAGTACGTATGACTCTCTTAAGGTAGCCAAATGCCTCGTCAACAGGCGAAAAACATCGGCATTCTCGAGGAGCTCCCGGCAGGAGTACTGTGAAAGTCTTAAGGTCAACAAATAATGGTGTATCGCTTCTGGTTAACTGGCCAGAGCAAGCTTGTACATGTGACTATTGTGAAACGGGGAGAAACTGGCAGGACTAACTATAACTCTCTTAAGGTAGCCAAATGCCTCGTCAACAGGCGAATTCCAACGGCAAACTCGAGGAGCTCCCGGCAGGAGTACTGTGAAAGTCTCAAGGCCGACAAATAATGACGTACCGCTTCAGGTGAACTGGGCCAGAGGAAGCTTGAAAATGTGGCTGTGGTTAACAGCGAGCATTTGGCAGGTGTAACAATGACTCTCTTAAGGTAGAAAAATGCCTCGTCAACAGGCGAAAAACATCGGCATTCTCGAGGAGCTCCCGGCAGGAGTACTGTGAAAGTATTAAGGTCAACAAATAATGGTGTATCGCTTCTGGTTAACTGGCCAGAGCAAGCTTGTAGATACGACTGTGGTTAAACGAGGAGCAAGTGGCAGGAGTAACTATGACTCTCTTAAGGTAGCCAAAAGCCTCGTCAACAGGCGAATTCCAACGGCAAACTCTAGGAGTTCCCGGCAGGAGTACTGTGAAAGTCTTAAGGTCAGCAAATAATGGTGTATCGCTTCTGGTGAACTGGCCAGAGTAAGTTTGTAGATGTGACTGTGGTTTAACGAGGAGCAAGTGGCAGGAGTACGTATGACTCTCTTAAGGTAGCCAAATGCCTCGTCAACAGGCGAAAAACATCGGCATTCTCGAGGAGCTCCCGGCAGGAGTACTGTGAAAGTCTTAAGGTCAACAAATAATGGCGTATCGCTTCTGGTTAACTGGCCAGAGCAAGTTTGTACATGTGACTATTGTGAAACGGGGAGAAACTGGCAGGACTAACTATAACTCTCTTAAGGTAGCCAAATGCCTCGTCAACAGGCGAATTCCAACGGCAAACTCGAGGAGCTCCCGGCAGGAGTACTGTGAAAGTCTCAAGGCCGACAAATAATGACGTACCGCTTCAGGTGAACTGGGCCAGAGGAAGCTTGAAAATGTGGCTGTGGTTAACAGCGAGCATTTAGCAGGTGTAACAATGACTCTCTTAAGGTAGAAAAATGCCTCGTCAACAGGCGAAAAACATCGGCATTCTCGAGGAGCTCCCGGCAGGAGTACTGTGAAAGTATTAAGGTCAACAAATAATGGTGTATCGCTTCTGGTTAACTGGCCAGAGCAAGCTTGTAGATGTGACTATGGTGAAACGGGGAGAAACTGGCAGGATTAACTATGACTCTCTTAAGGTAGCCAAATGCCTCGTAAACAGGCGAATCCCAACGGCAAACTCGAGGAGCTCCTGGCAGGAGTACTGTGAAAGTCTTAAGGTCAACAAATAATGGCGTATCGCTTCTGGTGAACTAGCCAGAGTAAGCTTGTAGATGTGACTGTGGTAAAATGGGGAGCAAGTGGCAGGAGTAACTATGACTCTCTTAGGGTTGCCAAATGACTCGTCAAAAGGCGAATTACATCGGCAAACCCGAGGAGCTCCCGGAAGGAGTACTGTGAAAGTCTTAAGGTCAACAAATAATGGCGTATCGCTTCTGGTGAACTGGCCAGAGTAAGTTTGTAGATGTGACTGTGGATTAACGAGGAGCAAGTGGCAGGAGTACGTATGACTCTCTTAAGGTAGCCAAATGCCTCGTCAACAGGCGAAAAACATCGGCATTCTCGAGGAGCTCCCGGCAGGAGTACTGTGAAAGTCTTAAGGTCAACAAATAATGGTGTATCGCTTCTGGTTAACTGGCCAGAGCAAGCTTGTACATGTGACTATTGTGAAACGGGGAGAAACTGGCAGGACTAACTATAACTCTCTTAAGGTAGCCAAATGTCTCGTCAACAGGCGAATTCCAACGGCAAACTCGAGGAGCTCCCGGCAGGAGTACTGTGAAAGTCTCAAGGCCGACAAATAATGACGTACCGCTTCAGGTGAACTGGGCCAGAGGAAGCTTGAAAATGTGGCTGTGGTTAACAGCGAGCATTTGGCAGGTGTAACAATGACTCTCTTAAGGTAGAAAAATGCCTCGTCAACAGGCGAAAAACATCGGCATTCTCGAAAAGCTCCCGGCAGGAGTACTGTGAAAGTATTAAGGTCAACAAATAATGGTGTATCGCTTCTGGTTAACTGGCCAGAGCAAGCTTGTAGATGCGACTGTGGTTAAACGAGGAGCAAGTGGCAGGAGTAACTATGACTCTCTTAAGGTAGCCAAAAGCCTCGTCAACAGGCGAATTCCAACGGCAAACTCTAGGAGTTCCCGGCAGGAGTACTGTGAAAGTCTTAAGGTCAGCAAATAATGGTGTATCGCTTCTGGTGAACTGGCCAGATTAAGTTTGTAGATGTGACTGTGGTTTAACGAGGAGCAAGTGGCAGGAGTACGTATGACTCTCTTAAGGTAGCCAAATGCCTCGTCAACAGGCGAAAAACATCGGCATTCTCGAGGAGCTCCCGGCAGGAGTACTGTGAAAGTCTTAAGGTCAACAAATAATGGCGTATCGCTTCTGGTTAACTGGCCAGAGCAAGTTTGTACATGTGACTATTGTGAAACGGGGAGAAACTGGCAGGACTAACTATAACTCTCTTAAGGTAGCCAAATGCCTCGTCAACAGGCGAATTCCAACGGCAAACTCGAGGAGCTCCCGGCAGGAGTACTGTGAAAGTCTCAAGGCCGACAAATAATGACGTACCGCTTCAGGTGAACTGGGCCAGAGGAAGCTTGAAAATGTGGCTGTGGTTAACAGCGAGCATTTAGCAGGTGTAACAATGACTCTCTTAAGGTAGAAAAATGCCTCGTCAACAGGCGAAAAACATCGGCATTCTCGAGGAGCTCCCGGCAGGAGTACTGTGAAAGTATTAAGGTCAACAAATAATGGTGTATCGCTTCTGGTTAACTGGCCAGAGCAAGCTTGTAGATGTGACTATGGTGAAACGGGGAGAAACTGGCAGGATTAACTATGACTCTCTTAAGGTAGCCAAATGCCTCGTAAACAGGCGAATCCCAACGGCAAACTCGAGGAGCTCCTGGCAGGAGTACTGTGAAAGTCTTAAGGTCAACAAATAATGGCGTATCGCTTCTGGTGAACTAGCCAGAGTAAGCTTGTAGATGTGACTGTGGTAAAATGGGGAGCAAGTGGCAGGAGTAACTATGACTCTCTTAGGGTTGCCAAATGACTCGTCAAAAGGCGAATTACATCGGCAAACCCGAGGAGCTCCCGGAAGGAGTACTGTGAAAGTCTTAAGGTCAACAAATAATGGCGTATCGCTTCTGGTGAACTGGCCAGAGTAAGTTTGTAGATGTGACTGTGGATTAACGAGGAGCAAGTGGCAGGAGTACGTATGACTCTCTTAAGGTAGCCAAATGCCTCGTCAACAGGCGAAAAACATCGGCATTCTCGAGGAGCTCCCGGCAGGAGTACTGTGAAAGTCTTAAGGTCAACAAATAATGGTGTATCGCTTCTGGTTAACTGGCCAGAGCAAGCTTGTACATGTGACTATTGTGAAACGGGGAGAAACTGGCAGGACTAACTATAACTCTCTTAAGGTAGCCAAATGCCTCGTCAACAGGCGAATTCCAACGGCAAACTCGAGGAGCTCCCGGCAGGAGTACTGTGAAAGTCTCAAGGCCGACAAATAATGACGTACCGCTTCAGGTGAACTGGGCCAGAGGAAGCTTGAAAATGTGGCTGTGGTTAACAGCGAGCATTTGGCAGGTGTAACAATGACTCTCTTAAGGTAGAAAAATGCCTCGTCAACAGGCGAAAAACATCGGCATTCTCGAGGAGCTCCCGGCAGGAGTACTGTGAAAGTATTAAGGTCAACAAATAATGGTGTATCGCTTCTGGTTAACTGGCCAGAGCAAGCTTGTAGATGCGACTGTGGTTAAACGAGGAACAAGTGGCAGGAGTAACTATGACTCTCTTAAGGTAGCCAAAAGCCTCGTCAACAGGCGAATTCCAACGGCAAACTCTAGGAGTTCCCGGCAGGAGTAATGTGAAAGTCTTAAGGTCAGCAAATAATGGTGTATCGCTTCTGGTGAACTGGCCAGAGTAAGTTTGTAGATGTGACTGTGGTTTAACGAGGAGCAAGTGGCAGGAGTACGTATGACTCTCTTAAGGTAGCCAAATGCCTCGTCAACAGGCGAAAAACATCGGCATTCTCGAGGAGCTCCCGGCAGGAGTACTGTGAAAGTCTTAAGGTCAACAAATAATGGCGTATCGCTTCTGGTTAACTGGCCAGAGCAAGCTTGTACATGTGACTATTGTGAAACGGGGAGAAACTGGCAGGACTAACTATAACTCTCTTAAGGTAGCCAAATGCCTTGTCAACTGGCGAATTCCAACGGCAAACTCGAGGAGTTCCCGGCAGGAGTACTGTGAAAGTCTCAAGGCCGACAAATAATGACGTACCGCTTCAGGTGAACTGGGCCAGAGGAAGCTTGAAAATGTGGCTGTGGTTAACAGCGAGCATTTGGCAGGTGTAACAATGACTCTCTTAAGGTAGAAAAATGCCTCGTCAACAGGCGAAAAACATCGGCATTCTCGAGGAGCTCCCGGCAGGAGTACTGTGAAAGTCTTAAGGTCAACAAATAATGGCGTATCGCTTCTGGTGAACTAGCCAGAGTAAGCTTGTAGATGTGACTGTGGTAAAATGGGGAGCAAGTGGCAGGAGTAACTATGACTCTCTTAGGGTTGCCAAATGACTCGTCAAAAGGCGAATTACATCGGCAAACCCGAGGAGCTCCCGGAAGGAGTACTGTGAAAGTCTTAAGGTCAACAAATAATGGCGTATCGCTCCTGGTGAACTGGCCAGAATAAGCTTGTAGATGTGACTGTGTGAAACGGGGTGCAACTGGCAGGATTAACTATGACTCTCTTAAGGTTGCCAAATGCCTCGTAAACAGGCGAATCCCAACGGCAAACTCGAGGAGCTCCTGGCAGGAGTACTGTGAAAGTCTTAAGGTCAACAAATAATGGCGTATCGCTTCTGGTGAACTGGCCAGAGTAAGTTTGTAGATGTGACTGTGGTTTAACGAGGAGCAAGTGGCAGGAGTACGTATGACTCTCTTAAGGTAGCCAAATGCCTCGTCAACAGGCGAAAAACATCGGCATTCTCGAGGAGCTCCCGGCAGGAGTACTGTGAAAGTCTTAAGGTCAACAAATAATGGCGTATCGCTCCTGGTGAACTGGCCAGAATAAGCTTGTAGATGTGACTGTGTGAAACGGGGTGCAACTGGCAGGATTAACTATGACTCTCTTAAGGTTGCCAAATGCCTCGTAAACAGGCGAATCCCAACGGCAAACTCGAGGAGCTCCTGGCAGGAGTACTGTGAAAGTCTTAAGGTCAACAAATAATGGCGTATCGCTTCTGGTGAACTAGCCAGAGTAAGCTTGTAGATGTGACTGTGGTAAAATGGGGAGCAAGTGGCAGGAGTAACTATGACTCTCTTAGGGTTGCCAAATGACTCGTCAAAAGGCGAATTACATCGGCAAACCCGAGGAGCTCCCGGAAGGAGTACTGTGAAAGTCTTAAGGTCAACAAATAATGGCGTATCGCTTCTGGTGAACTAGCCAGAGTAAGTTTGTAGATGTGAATGTGGTTTAACGAGGAGCAAGTGGCAGGAGTACGTATGACTCTCTTAAGGTAGACAAATGCCTCGTCAACAGGCGAAAAACATCGGCATTCTCGAGGAGCTCCCGGCAGGAGTACTGTGAAAGTCTTAAGGTCAACAAATAATGGTGTATCGCTTCTGGTTAACTGGCCAGAGCAAGTTTGTACATGTGACTATTGTGAAACGGGGAGAAACTGGCAGGACTAACTATAACTCTCTTAAGGTAGCCAAATGCCTCGTCAACAGGCGAATTCCAACGGCAAACTCGAGGAGCTCCCGGCAGGAGTACTGTGAAAGTCTCAAGGCCGACAAATAATGACGTACCGCTTCAGGTGAACTGGGCCAGAGGAAGCTTGAAAATGTGGCTGTGGTTAACAGCGAGCATTTGGCAGGTGTAACAATGACTCTCTTAAGGTAGAAAAATGCCTCGTCAACAGGCGAAAAACATCGGCATTCTCGAGGAGCTCCCGGCAGGAGTACTGTGAAAGTCTTAAGGTCAACAAATAATGGCGTATCGCTTCTGGTGAACTAGCCAGAGTAAGCTTGTAGATGTGACTGTGGTAAAATGGGGAGCAAGTGGCAGGAGTAACTATGACTCTCTTAGGGTTGCCAAATGACTCGTCAAAAGGCGAATTACATCGGCAAACCCGAGGAGCTCCCGGAAGGAGTACTGTGAAAGTCTTAAGGTCAACAAATAATGGCGTATCGCTCCTGGTGAACTGGCCAGAATAAGCTTGTAGATGTGACTGTGTGAAACGGGGTGCAACTGGCAGGATTAACTATGACTCTCTTAAGGTTGCCAAATGCCTCGTAAACAGGCGAATCCCAACGGCAAACTCGAGGAGCTCCTGGCAGGAGTACTGTGAAAGTCTTAAGGTCAACAAATAATGGCGTATCGCTTCTGGTGAACTAGCCAGAGTAAGCTTGTAGATGTGACTGTGGTAAAATGGGGAGCAAGTGGCAGGAGTAACTATGACTCTCTTAGGGTTGCCAAATGACTCGTCAAAAGGCGAATTACATCGGCAAACCCGAGGAGCTCCCGGAAGGAGTACTGTGAAAGTCTTAAGGTCAACAAATAATGGCGTATCGCTTCTGGTGAACTAGCCAGAGTAAGTTTGTAGATGTGAATGTGGTTTAACGAGGAGCAAGTGGCAGGAGTACGTATGACTCTCTTAAGGTAGACAAATGCCTCGTCAACAGGCGAAAAACATCGGCATTCTCGAGGAGCTCCCGGCAGGAGTACTGTGAAAGTCTTAAGGTCAACAAATAATGGTGTATCGCTTCTGGTTAACTGGCCAGAGCAAGTTTGTACATGTGACTATTGTGAAACGGGGAGAAACTGGCAGGACTAACTATAACTCTCTTAAGGTAGCCAAATGCCTCGTCAACAGGCGAATTCCAACGGCAAACTCGAGGAGCTCCCGGCAGGAGTACTGTGAAAGTCTCAAGGCCGACAAATAATGACGTACCGCTTCAGGTGAACTGGGCCAGAGGAAGCTTGAAAATGTGGCTGTGGTTAACAGCGAGCATTTAGCAGGTGTAACAATGACTCTCTTAAGGTAGAAAAATGCCTCGTCAACAGGCGAAAAACATCGGCATTCTCGAGGAGCTCCCGGCAGGAGTACTGTGAAAGTATTAAGGTCAACAAATAATGGTGTATCGCTTCTGGTTAACTGGCCAGAGCAAGCTTGTAGATGCGACTGTGGTTAAACGAGGAGCAAGTGGCAGGAGTAACTATGACTCTCTTAAGGTAGCCAAATGCCTCGTCAACAGGCGAATTCCAACGGCAAACTCTAGGAGTTCCCGGCAGGAGTACTGTGAAAGTCTTAAGGTCAGCAAATAATGGTGTATCGCTTCTGGTGAACTGGCCAGAGTAAGATTGTAGATGTGACTGTGGTTTAACGAGGAGCAAGTGGCAGGAGTACGTATGACTCTCTTAAGGTAGCTAAATGCCTCGTCAACAGGCGAAAAACATCGGCATTCTCGAGGAGCTCCCGGCAGGAGTACTGTGAAAGTCTTAAGGTCAACAAATAATGGCGTATCGCTTCTGGTTAACTGGCCAGAGCAAGCTTGTACATGTGACTATTGTGAAACGGGGAGAAACTGGCAGGACTAACTATAACTCTCTTAAGGTAGCCAAATGCCTCGTCAACAGGCGAATTCCAACGGCAAACTCGAGGAGCTCCCGGCAGGAGTACTGTGAAAGTCTCAAGGCCGACAAATAATGACGTACCGCTTCAGGTGAACTGGGCCAGAGGAAGCTTGAAAATGTGGCTGTGGTTAACAGCGAGCATTTGGCAGGTGTAACAATGACTCTCTTAAGGTAGAAAAATGCCTCGTCAACAGGCGAAAAACATCGGCATTCTCGAGGAGCTCCCGGCAGGAGTACTGTGAAAGTATTAAGGTCAACAAATAATGGTGTATCGCTTCTGGTTAACTGGCCAGAGCAAGCTTGTAGATGTGACTATGGTGAAACGGGGAGAAACTGGCAGGAGTAACTATGACTCTCTTAAGGTAGCCAAATGCCTCGTAAACATGCGAATCCCAACGGCAAACTCGAGGAGCTCCTGGCAGGAGTACTGTGAAAGTCTTAAGGTCAACAAATAATGGGGTATCGCTTCTGGTGAACAGAGTAAGCTTGTAGATGTGACTGTGGTAAAATGGGGAGCAAGTGGCAGGAGTAACTATGACTCTCTTAGGGTTGCCAAATGACTCGTCAAAAGGCGCATTACATCGGCAAACCCGAGGAGCTCCCGGAAGGAGTACTGTGAAAGCCTTAAGGTCAACAAATAATGGCGTATCGCTCCTGGTGTACTGGCCAGAGTAAGCTTGTAGATGTGACTGTGTGAAACGGGGACAAACTGGCAGGAGTAACTATGACTCTCTTAAGGAACCCAAATGCCTCGTCAACATGCGAAATACATCTGCAAACTCGAGGAGCTCCCAGCAGTAGTACTGTGAAACACTTTATGTCGACAGATAATGGCGTATCGGCTGTGGTGAACTGGGCCAGAGGAAGCTTGAAAATGTGGCTGTGGTTAACAGCGAGCATTTGGCAGGTGTAACAATGACTCTCTTAAGGTAGAAAAATGCCTCGTCAACAGGCGAAAAACATCGACATTCTCGAGGAGCTCCCGGCAGGAGTACTGTGAAAGTATTACGGTCAACAAATAATGGTGTATCGCTTCTGGTTAACTGGCCAGAGCAAGCTTGTAGATGCGACTGTGGTTAAACGAGGAGCAAGTGGCAGGAGTAACTATGACTCTCTTAAGGTAGCCAAATGCCTCGTCAACAGGCGAATTCCAACGGCAAACTCTAGGAGTTCCCGGCAGGAGTACTGTGAAAGTCTTAAGGTCAGCAAATAATGGTGTATCGCTTCTGGTGAACTGGCCAGAGTAAGTTTGTAGATGTGACTGTGGTTTAACGAGGAGCAAGTGGCAGGAGTACGTATGACTCTCTTAAGGTAGCCAAAAGCCTCGTCAACAGGCGAAAAACATCGGCATTCTCGAGGAGCTCCCGGCAGGAGTACTGTGAAAGTCTTAAGGTCAACAAATAATGGTGTATCGCTTCTGGTTAACTGGCCAGAGCAAGCTTGTACATGTGACTATTGTGAAACGGGGACAAACTGGCAGGACTAACTATAACTCTCTTAAGGTAGCCAAATGCCTCGTCAACAGGCGAATTCCAACGGCAAACTCGAAGAGCTCCCGGCAGGAGTACTGTGAAAGTCTCAAGGCCGACAAATAATGACGTACCGCTTCAGGTGAACTGGGCCAGAGGAAGCTTGAAAAAGTGGCTGTGGTTAACAGCGAGCATTTGGCAGGTGTAACAATGACTCTCTTAAGGTAGAAAAATGCCTCGTCAACAGGCGAAAAACATCGGCATTCTCGAGGAGCTCCCGGCAGGAGTACTGTGAAAGTATTAAGGTCAACAAATAATGGTGTATCGCTTCTGGTTAACTGGCCAGAGCAAGCTTGTAGATGTGACTATGGTGAAACGGGGAGAAACTGGCAGGATTAACTATGACTCTCTTAAGGTAGCCAAATGCCTCGTAAACAGGCGAATCCCAACGGCAAACTCGAGGAGCTCCTGGCAGGAGTACTGTGAAAGTCTTAAGGTCAACAAATAATGGCGTATCGCTTCTGGTGAACTAGCCAGAGTAAGCTTGTAGATGTGACTGTGGTAAAATGGGGAGCAAGTGGCAGGAGTAACTATGACTCTCTTAGGGTTGCCAAATGACTCGTCAATAGGCGAATTACATCGGCAAACCCGAGGAGCTCCCGGAAGGAGTACTGTGAAAGTCTTAAGGTCAACAAATAATGGCGTATCGCTTCTGGTGAACTGGCCAGAGTAAGTTTGTAGATGTGACTGTGGATTAACGAGGAGCAAGTGGCCGGAGTACGTATGACTCTCTTAAGGTAGCCAAATGCCTCGTCAACAGGCGAAAAACATCGGCATTCTCGAGGAGCTCCCGGCAGGAGTACTGTGAAAGTCTTAAGGTCAACAAATAATGGTGTATCGCTTCTGGTTAACTGGACAGAGCAAGCTTGTACATGTGACTATTGTGAAACGGGGAGAAACTGGCAGGACTAACTATAACTCTCTTAAGGTAGCCAAATGCCTCGTCAACAGGAGAATTCCAACGGCAAACTCTAGGAGCTCCCGGCAGGAGTACTGTGAAAGTCTCAAGGCCGACAAATAATGACGTACCGCTTCAGGTGAACTGGGCCAGAGGAAGCTTGAAAATGTGGCTGTGGTTAACAGCGAGCATTTGGCAGGTGTAACAATGACTCTCTTAAGGTAGAAAAATGCCTCGTCAACAGGCGAAAAACATCGGCATTCTCGGGGAGCTCCCGGCAGGAGTACTGTGAAAGTATTACGGTCAACAAATAATGGTGTATCGCTTCTGGTTAACTGGCCAGAGCAAGCTTGTAGATGCGACTGTGGTTAAACGAGGAGCAAGTGGCAGGAGTAACTATGACTCTCTTAAGGTAGCCAAATGCCTCGTCAACAGGCGAATTCCAACGGCAAACTCTAGGAGTTCCCGGCAGGAGTACTGTGAAAGTCTTAAGGTCAGCAAATAATGGTGTATCGCTTCTGGTGAACTGGCCAGAGTAAGATTGTAGATGTGACTGTGGTTTAACGAGGAGCAAGTGGCAGGAGTACGTATGACTCTCTTAAGGTAGCTAAATGCCTCGTCAACAGGCGAAAAACATCGGCATTCTCGAGGAGCTCCCGGCAGGAGTACTGTGAAAGTCTTAAGGTCAACAAATAATGGTGTATCGCTTCTGGTTAACTGGCCAGAGCAAGCTTGTACATGTGACTATTGTGAAACGGGGACAAACTGGCAGGACTAACTATAACTCTCTTAAGGTAGCCAAATGCCTCGTCAACAGGCGAATTCCAACGGCAAACTCGAAGAGCTCCCGGCAGGAGTACTGTGAAAGTCTCAAGGCCGACAAATAATGACGTACCGCTTCAGGTGAACTGGGCCAGAGGAAGCTTGAAAAAGTGGCTGTGGTTAACAGCGAGCATTTGGCAGGTGTAACAATGACTCTCTTAAGGTAGAAAAATGCCTCGTCAACAGGCGAAAAACATCGGCATTCTCGAGGAGCTCCCGGCAGGAGTACTGTGAAAGTATTAAGGTCAACAAATAATGGTGTATCGCTTCTGGTTAACTGGCCAGAGCAAGCTTGTAGATGTGACTATGGTGAAACGGGGAGAAACTGGCAGGATTAACTATGACTCTCTTAAGGTAGCCAAATGCCTCGTAAACAGGCGAATCCCAACGGCAAACTCGAGGAGCTCCTGGCAGGAGTACTGTGAAAGTCTTAAGGTCAACAAATAATGGCGTATCGCTTCTGGTGAACTAGTCAGAGTAACCTTGTAGATGTGACTGTGGTAAAATGGGGAGCAAGTGGCAGGAGTAACTATGACTCTCTTAGGGTTGCCAAATGACTCGTCAAAAGGCGAATTACATCGGCAAACCCGATGAGCTCCCGGAAGGAGTACTGTGAAAGCCTTAAGGTCAACAAATAATGGCGTATCGCTCCTGGTGTACTGGCCAGAGTAAGCTTGTAGATGTGACTGTGTGAAACGGGGACAAACTGGCAGGAGTAACTATGACTCTCTTAAGGAACCCAAATGCCTCGTCAACATGCGAAATACATCTGCAAACTCGAGGAGCTCCCAGCAGTAGTACTGTGAAACACTTTATGTCGACAGATAATGGCGTATCGGCTGTGGTGAACTGGGCCAGAGGAAGCTTGAAAATGTGGCTGTGGTTAACAGCGAGCATTTGGCAGGTGTAACAATGACTCTCTTAAGGTAGAAAAATGCCTCGTCAACAGGCGAAAAACATCGGCATTCTCGAGGAGCTCCCGGCAGGAGTACTGTGAAAGTATTACGGTCAACAAATAATGGTGTATCGCTTCTGGTTAACTGGCCAGAGCAAGCTTGTAGATGCGACTGTGGTTAAACGAGGAGCAAGTGGCAGGAGTAACTATGACTCTCTTAAGGTAGCCAAATGCCTCGTCAACAGGCGAATTCCAACGGCAAACTCTAGGAGTTCCCGGCAGGAGTACTGTGAAAGTCTTAAGGTCAGCAAATAATGGTGTATCGCTTCTGGTGAACTGGCCAGAGTAAGTTTGTAGATGTGACTGTGGTTTAACGAGGAGCAAGTGGCAGGAGTACGTATGACTCTCTTAAGGTAGCCAAAAGCCTCGTCAACAGGCGAAAAACATCGGCATTCTCGAGGAGCTCCCGGCAGGAGTACTGTGAAAGTCTTAAGGTCAACAAATAATGGTGTATCGCTTCTGGTTAACTGGCCACAGCAAGCTTGTACATGTGACTATTGTGAAACGGGGACAAACTGGCAGGACTAACTATAACTCTCTTAAGGTAGCCAAATGCCTCGTCAACAGGCGAATTCCAACGGCAAACTCGAAGAGCTCCCGGCAGGAGTACTGTGAAAGTCTTAAGGCCGACAAATAATGACGTACCGCTTCAGGTGAACTGGGCCAGAGGAAGCTTGAAAAAGTGGCTGTGGTTAACAGCGAGCATTTGGCAGGTGTAACAATGACTCTCTTAAGGTAGAAAAATGCCTCGTCAACAGGCGAAAAACATCGGCATTCTCGAGGAGCTCCCGGCAGGAGTACTGTGAAAGTATTAAGGTCAACAAATAATGGTGTATCGCTTCTGGTTAACTGGCCAGAGCAAGCTTGTAGATGTGACTATCGTGAAACGGGGAGAAACTGGCAGGATTAACTATGACTCTCTTAAGGTAGCCAAATGCCTCGTAAACAGGCGAATCCCAACGGCAAACTCGAGGAGCTCCTGGCAGGAGTACTGTGAAAGTCTTAAGGTCAACAAATAATGGCGTATCGCTTCTGGTGAACTAGCCAGAGTAAGCTTGTAGATGTGACTGTGGTAAAATGGGGAGCAAGTGGCAGGAGTAACTATGACTCTCTTAGGGTTGCCAAATGACTCGTCAAAAGGCGAATTACATCGGCAAACCCGAGGAGCTCCCGGAAGGAGTACTGTGAAAGTCTTAAGGTCAACAAATAATGGCGTATCGCTTCTGGTGAACTGGCCAGAGTAAGTTTGTAGATGTGACTGTGGATTAACGAGGAGCAAGTGGCAGGAGTACGTATGACTCTCTTAAGGTAGCCAAATGCCTCGTCAACAGGCGAAAAACATCGGCATTCTCGAGGAGCTCCCGGCAGGAGTACTGTGAAAGTCTTAAGGTCAACAAATAATGGTGTATCGCTTCTGGTTAACTGGCCAGAGCAAGCTTGTACATGTGACTATTGTGAAACGGGGACAAACTGGCAGGGCTAACTATAACTCTCTTAAGGTAGCCAAATGCCTCGTCAACAGGCGAATTCCAACGGCAAACTCGAGGAGCTCCCGGCAGGAGTACTGTGAAAGTCTCAAGGCCGACAAATAATGACGTACCGCTTCAGGTGAACTGGGCCAGAGGAAGCTTGAAAATGTGGCTGTGGTTAACAGCGAGCATTTGGCAGGTGTAACAATGACTCTCTTAAGGTAGAAAAATGCCTCGTCAACAGGCGAAAAACATCGGCATTCTCGAGGAGCTCCCGGCAGGAGTACTGTGAAAGTATTAATGTCAACAAATAATGGTGTATCGCTTCTGGTTAACTGGCCAGAGCAAGCTTGTAGATGTGACTATGGTGAAACGGGGAGAAACTGGCAGGATTAACTATGACTCTCTTAAGGTAGACAAATGCCTCGTAAACTGGCGAATCCCAACGGCAAACTCGAGGAGCTCCTGGCAGGAGTACTGTGAAAGTCTTAAGGTCAACAAATAATGGTGTATCGCTTCTGGTGAACTGGCCAGAGTAAGATTGTAGATGTGACTGTGGTTTAACGAGGAGCAAGTGGCAGGAGTACGTATGACTCTCTTAAGGTAGCTAAATGCCTCGTCAACAGGCGAAAAACATCGGCATTCTCGAGGAGCTCCCGGCAGGAGTGCTGTGAAAGTATTAAGGTCAACAAATAATGGTGTATCGCTTCTGGTTAACTGGCCAGAGCAAGCTTGTAGATGTGACTATGGTGAAACGGGGAGAAACTGGCAGGAGTAACTATGACTCTCTTAAGGTAGCCAAATGCCTCGTAAACAGGCGAATCCCAACGGCAAACTCGAGGAGCTCCTGGCAGGAGTACTGTGAAAGTCTTAAGGTCAACAAATAATGGCGTATCGCTTCTGGTGAACAGAGTAAGCTTGTAGATGTGACTGTGGTAAAATGGGGAGCAAGTGGCAGGAGTAACTATGACTCTCTTAGGGTTGCCAAATGACTCGTCAAAAGGCGCATTACATCGGCAAACCCGATGAGCTCCCGGAAGGAGTACTGTGAAAGCCTTAAGGTCAACAAATAATGGCGTATCGCTCCTGGTGTACTGGCCAGAGTAAGCTTGTAGATGTGACTGTGTGAAACGGGGACAAACTGGCAGGAGTAACTATGACTCTCTTAAGGAACCCAAATGCCTCGTCAACATGCGAAATACATCTGCAAACTCGAGGAGCTCCCAGCAGTAGTACTGTGAAACACTTTATGTCGACAGATAATGGCGTATCGGCTGTGGTGAACTGGGCCAGAGGAAGCTTGAAAATGTGGCTGTGGTTAACAGCGAGCATTTGGCAGGTGTAACAATGACTCTCTTAAGGTAGAAAAATGCCTCGTCAACAGGCGAAAAACATCGGCATTCTCGAGGAGCTCCCGGCAGGAGTAC